>NC_089648.1:91312400-91937400 GCF_037042795.1 Molothrus aeneus | reverse complement strand
GTGGAAGGATAAGAGGCAGCTGAATGCACATTGCAACATGGGCAATTCTGACCAGATGCTAGGAGAAAAATATTCACCATGAGGGTGGTCAGACACTGAAGAAGGATGCCCAGAAAAGCTTTGGCATCTTCAGCTTTGGGGATGTTAAGACTTTAACTGGATGCAGCCCCAGGCAACCCAACATAGTTGCCCCTACTTTGAGCCGCTTGACAGATGGCTCCAGAAGTGCCTTCAAACTATGTTAGTCTGTAATTCAGTGATTCTGAAATGGTGTTGCTGTTTCCAACAGTGTGCCCTGGCCTATGCTGCCTCCCAAAGCATGCACAGGGATCATTGTGGAAAGTGCTAGCTGAACCATGAACACCATGGCACTGGCTGTGGTCACATTTTCACAGGGAAGGAGACAGTTACAGTTACAGTTCTGAATTAGTTTGAGTAAATAAACACAGTTTCCTAAAATATAAATTCAGAAAATTAAAATACCTTTTTATTTTCATGCAAGTGCTGTTAGCTCATTCATTCTGTTAATCTGATTTATGACAATAGTTACCAATGTGAAATCCTGATCCTTCTCAGGCTGTGTTCTGGATAGGGATCATCAGTGGCTTGTACACACCAGTACAACTAAATATAGACATCTTTTCATTAGCAGAGATATTTCCTTTGTACTTTTGTAGATTGAAACCTCTTTTTGAAAATGAAATTTAAGAACTGAACTAAAGAGTTCTTAATGTCTGACTGATTTCCTGTAATAACACATTTAGCTAATTACTAATTCCTTATTCCTGTTTAGGATCCATTCATATAAAGATTTATGAAACATAGTGACTTTAGGAATTGTTAGTTTTTCACATACAGAGGACAGAATTTACTTTATACATATTTTTAAGCAGGTTTTCAGGAGAAACTGAGAAAGCTGAGAATATTTCCTGCACCTTCCAAATTCACAGTGTTGTTCCTTGGGAGAGAATGTAAGCCAAAGGAAGTGAAAATGCCCTGCCATCAGCCTTTCTATGTTTAATCTATTAGCCACTCAGCTGTATAATGTATTATCTGTCACACAGTGATAAGCAGCTTAACTCTCTGAGATCATATTAAATATGTTCAGTTTAGCCTAATTCTGCAGTGCTCCATGAGGAGACACCCTGATGTCCACCTGGAGTGCAGCCCTTCTGAACCCAGTGCAGCTCTGCACAGGGGTAGGACCCTCCTCCATGGCTAATGGCCTTAAAGGAGAATATTCTGACTGTCTTTCTTTTTTGCT
Organism: Molothrus aeneus; assembly: GCF_037042795.1. NCBI lineage: Eukaryota > Metazoa > Chordata > Aves > Passeriformes > Icteridae > Molothrus > Molothrus aeneus. The sequence continues at coordinate 91,936,136 of NC_089648.1, read as the reverse complement.
TAAACCCTTTCTTCAATTCCTGTTCATGCACTTTGAAGAATGAAATATTCAAGCGAGCCCATGCCCCAGAAAACAAAAATATCCCTGTCACAGATCATCCAGAAGTTTATAGGTTAGAACTGCCTTGATCTCATTTAACAGGCTCTGCTGGAAAAGTATGTTTTAAAAAGAACTCCTACCCTGCATTTTCCATACTTTAAAAGTACATCTATTTAATATTTTGTTAATCATTCATTGGAAGTTGGACATCACATCTACTCCCTATATTGTCTTTAATTACATGTAAATTTCATGGTTTTTTCCTTGAAAAAAACCCTGAGGCCTGCTGAAAGTCCTGACACTAATACTTAGGTAAGGTATCAGTCTTTGCCTTTTTTGCCACCTTTCTGAGGCTGATGGGATAAAGACTGTGTAATGACAGATCCTCTCAGTCCTTTCTCCACAGTGACTCCAAGTGTTCCTGGCACGGATGCATGCACTCCTTGGCTGTTCAGGGAGCTCCATCTGCAGCTCAGTGATCACAAGCTGGATTTTTACCAATAGATATAAATAGGTTTGATGGAGATGATGAATGTGATAGCCATCCCTAGACAGTCACTGCCAAGAAAACCACAGAATTATTAAAAAAAAATAAATCCAAAATGTTTGCTTTTTTGGAGGGGCAGAAGGGGGACAAACTGAGCTGGAAAGCAGCAGTTAAGGCAGATGTAGAACTTCAAAATAGTATTAACTGATAATGCAGGTCTACCAATATTGGTGGGTGACCCTGAACTAAGAACTGGTGAATACTGTTTGTGGTAGAAAAAGTAGAATAAGCACAAGTTTCTGCTTTTTACTCTTGACATTTCTGTTCAATCTTTGCATATTTTAAAACACAATCAGAGCCCTCAATTCATCAACTTAAAAAAAAGGCTGTTGCTCATGTTTTTTCTCCTTATAAATTCTAAAATGACTATTTTAAGGGTATTGCATGTACTCCTTTTGGTGGAAAATTACATTTGACATTGGAGTTAAAGGTCATATGACCTCACACAAGTTGGGTGACAGTGCTGAGAAAACTGAATAGAGTGGTACAATTTCCACAGGATTTAAAATTAACCTCATTGGATGATTGGCTTACATTTCTAATCCGATATGTCAGGCTAAATATAGACTTTGAAGACAATTTCTTTCCATGCAAATAATCACTGCAGGCTAAAAATGAGTAAAAATTTAAATGAAGAGAGAAAAATACTAAATTAATAGACAAACTACCATCTTGCTAGAATATTGACCTGAATCTGCACATACAAAAGATGCCTGCAAGGAGGAGAAGGCAAAAGGAGAAAAAAATAAAGAGCAAAATTATTATGGTTGTGTATATATATTTATAGAGGGAGAGTTCCTGATGCTGTCAGCAATTTCTGTCGAAGATCTATCTTCAGAGGCATCACTGTTGACTTTCAAACATTTCATGTTTTATTACTGCATTTTAATAATTAACTATGAATGTGTCCCTGAATGATCTGCAGGGTCAATGAATCATTCATTATTACTAAAACAAACCTTTTTTTTTCCTTTCCAAAAAAAAAGCAAGAAGACAGCAAAACCTTTAGAAAATAACTAAAGGTTAGGAAATATTTTAGGAAATGCTACAAATCAATACTGCAAAAAACTCCAAGGTCACAGAAGGAAACAGAGAGTTGGGAGATGAGATTAAGACTGTATGCAGGGTTGCTTTTTTGTTGTTCTTGTTTTTTTCTCCTTTAGTCTTCTGAACTCCTGAAGAATATAAATATCATAAAATACATTATCTAGGCAGATGTAACTTGAATTTAGTAAGTCCATACTAATATTCTGTAGATAAGAGAGATGCTTCTATGCAAGAACCAGCTCTATGGCACTAAACCCATTTGGAAACAGTCTTTCATTTCCCATATTAAAACAAGACATGAATTTCCATGTGACAGACAAAAAAAATATTTGCTTCACTGACAAATGTTCCTATCTCTGTTGGAATTCAGCAAGTTCCAGACACAGGAGAAATATTATAACCCAGTTTACTTGGTTTTATTTGTTAGTGTAACTTGTACCAAGAAATATAAATAGCCCTTAGTTCCTGAGGAAGCTCACAGCACTGTTTTTGATCAGTCTCATGAGAAATTTGCTCTGAATATGTAAAGGGTTTATTCTTAATACATGAATTCCAGCCTGTGAGAGAAACTCTGTCTTCAGACATGATCTTGATAATATCCTAAGCCCTTAAAAATCATTCTCATTCGTTCAACATCTGTGTTGAACCAGATGCAATTCCAGAATAAGAGGTGATGCCTTGGAAGTGGCAGCAACATGGAGACAGCGTGAAGATACCTCAGATAAAGCTGAATCTGAGTAAGATGGAGATGTCTGGAGGTATGAACACCATGTTTAACATTTATTTACTGCTTGTAATGCTTAATGGCTACATCACAGAAAGTGAGAAAATTGAAAGATCCTAAAAGAAATATTGCGATAGAGACTGTCTCTCAGAAGTTGCTTTCAAGAAGATATGCAGGATGCACGTGATTCTCTGATTTTCTGCCTTGGTTGGCAGCTAAAATCAGAACCAAGCCAAATTGCTCTGGGCCCGTGTCTCACCACTGGGTCATGGAATAGAGGGTTTGTAAGGCCCTTGCCAGTCACATTCTAAAAAGAAATCTGCTATTGCTTTCATGATGATTCACAGTCATCTCCCAGCCTGAATCTGCAACCCATGTTGTGGAGTATCTGTCTTTCATGCAGATAGTCCCATTTATTTCACTGAATGCTACTTGTCTGAGTGAGGTCTACTCAATGGGAATAACAACTGCAGCTGCAGACTTTAGTGATTCAATGGGGATTTGAAATGAAACATTTGGACTGGCTCTGTGGGTATATGAAACAATATTTTTCCCTTCTATCAAGTCTCCCATGAGGTCTTTGTTGAACCCTTGTAGTCTTTGAACTGCTGATGATCTGAGGAGGAACCCCCCACACTGGCCTCCAGGGCAGCCTATTATGTAGTCCAAAAAGTCTGAGAATGGGTCTGTTGCATGTCCTATTATCTAGATTCCATTGAAAAATCCTGCATCCAATTATGACACAATTGTGTTGAGTTTAATATTTCTCAGGCTTTCCTAAACTTTAGTTATCATCATTAAAAAGTTAGTATTGAGTCGAAGTTATCTCCTGTTGTTTTAAATAGGACTGGCTGGGGGGTGGAGGGGGTTTGCATGTTGAAAGTAGACATCACACTTAGGGCCTGATAGAGCTGTTATATCATATTTGTCCATTTGTGGACAAATTGTTGTCAAAAACCAGCTTCCTGTATACAAAAAAGAAAATTTAGACAAGTAAGGTCTTTAAAATACTGTAGCTTCTTTGTCAGGAGTTATTTAAGAGCAGCCTGTGCTGACCATGACTAAAATAGGTTATGACTGAGACTGGTATGCTGTCAAAATAGGTTTAGCAGCATACTTGCTTGGCCATACCTTCATTAGTTATTTTATATCTGCTATTCTGAAAGTAATTTTTGTTCAGTCTAGCTGCATTTAGAAAAAAATCAATGGCAGGTTTGACATGCTTACCATGCCATGCCATTAGCAGAGCAGCAGACTTGACCCTGCTGGCTGCATGATGTCTGTTGCTTAGTGAAATAGAAAGTATATCTTGAGAAGATGGTTCTGATGGATCAAAAAAATATTTCTTGCAGCAAGATTAATTTTGCTAGCCTCTCCTAGCTTCTCATTTTGATCAAGCTATGCTTGTTTTACAGATTTCCTATGAAGAGCAGTTGTGTGTCTTTCATTATCCTTTTCTACTTAAGTAAAAAAAAACCCAAACAAATGGGGCTGTATAAGCTTTTTGTTCTTACCATGCAATTCATGCTCTGACAAGTCTGGAAGCTGGCCTAGGCTGAGCCTTCACTGACAAAAGTCATACATACTTATAGTGTCAACCAGCAATTCTCTCAGTGGAAACACATGGATGCAAAAAATGTCATTCTTTTTCTGCAAAGAAGAGATGGTAAGATCAAATGTGGCCAGGGTAACAGTACTGAGTTTTGTAGCTGACTTTTGGGAATTGATAAAAATTCCACTTAGCGTTTTCACCACTTTACATATTACCACTGAACAACAGTTGCAGGTTAATTAGCCCCCTATGGAAAATGCTACTTTCCAACCACTACCTCCCCAGTACCTTTATAACAGGGCAAAATAAATTTCAAGTAGTTCTGAGATAGAGTAGCAGCTGCACCAAAAATGTGATCAGGGAAAATTGTGCAGAACACAAGACATGGAAATGCAAAATGAAACCAACTTTATTCTAAAAATTTAAAAGGAATAAACAAATATTAGCAATTTTTCAGGGTTACCCTACCAAAGAATACAAAATGTACATCCACTTTGACAGGCAGGTCCCTGTTTAGGTCAAAACAGTTTGGATTGAGACTTGTAAGGTGATGCATGCAATGACATGAATGATTTCTCTACCCATAACCTGACACACTGTTTGGTTTCTCATTTGTTTGGCTTTTTGTTTGGCTTACATTGCCTCCTACATGTTCCTTTGTTCAGTGTATTGGTTGCAGAGGTTGTATCTATGTTAACCTGATGGTGCCAGGCCAGGCACCTGGTTCCATTCTGTGTGCTCCTGCTCTGAGTCCATATCTCTTCAGTTTCTGCCCAGGCAGTAAAGGGTCATCTTGGTTCAAACAGCCCATGACATTGCAATCACTTCCCATGTAGGTCAATACACCCTGTCTGCAGCACAGGCCTAATTACTGCTGCCACTCTCTCCTTTGCTGCCTTCTCCCTCTACCAGCTTCAGCTCCACTTGCTAGTCCCCTCTCCAGACTGGGTCATCCCCTCTCCAGTTTGGGAAACAGAATGTCTGTAATTTCTCCGCTCTTTCATTCTCCTTGGCCCCTGCCCAAGAGGCCAACAATGCCCAATGTCAGGGCTTCACTCCCCGGGTCCAGAAGAATGCCAGCAGGTTGGCTGCAGTTGTCTGTACTGTTTCCATGGAGTTAAATTCATGCTGGTTGTGCCTCCTGTCTGTGGGGAAGGGCTCTGTCAGCTCTGTGTCACCTTCTGCAGGAGATGGGCAACACCTGAGACAGGATAGGGGCCAGCAGACCCCTACTGGCCACCCATGCTGCATGTGTGGGACACCTTTGGCCTCTGAGATGAGGATTAAAGGTGAGCCAAAGATTTTTTTCTGATGGTTCCTAAAGATTGTCTCAAACTTGTAACCGAGTACAGTCTTGTGCCCCCTCAGTGGGAGAGTGGCCTCCATCTGTGGGCTTGAGCCCATGCTTGAAATGCAGAGCACATATAGTCCTTATCCTCAAATTTACATCAGCTTTCCACATTTGAGATGCTTCCCTAACTCTCTGTTCTGTGAAACATCTAAAAAACTCCTAAATACTATAAAAATAATAACTAATCTTAGTTCATTTAGTGCATACACTTTAGGAAAGCTGCCAAAATTCATGTACTCAACTGCTCCTTATTCTCCACAAGATTACTCTTTTTGTCCTTGCATGTGTAAATATTATTGCTGACCCACTTCTGCATCCTGCAAGAAATTAGTCTTCTAAAGTGCCTTGTCGGAGTGGAACTGAACAGATATGGGAAAACCGCTGAAAAAAAGCCAAAATGGATGTGGTGGTAGATTGTTTTTCCGAGGGCCTGGCAGAAGATCCCTCCCGGAAAGGGCTGGCAGGAATGTAAGGCTCCATGGCTGTTCTTTGAGTGCACTTCACATCTTGAGTACTTGCTAATTTAGGTTTCATTGGAATGGCAGATGGGGAAATGAGATTTTTGGGGGCTTTCATCCCTCATCCTTCTGCAGTAATGTAGATTACTAAATGTTGTTCAAATCAGCAGAAATATGAATGCAAACCTACTGGACTTGACATTGTTGGGCCTGATTTGCTGGCAGTATCTTGTGCTAAAGTGTAGACAAAGTAGAAGGCTTGACACTGACTGAAACCTGCCTGAATTCCTGCTCCTCAGTCAGGGCCACCACCTTCAATAATAGTGGATCACTAAAGACACAAGCAGAAAATGAACTCTAGAACTCCTTACACAATGTAGCTGGAAGCTTAAGGAATGATGACTGATTTATACAGAACATGAAAGATGTTTTAATCTCCAGGTCCAGTTGACTGAACAAGTCAGATGACTGACCTAGATCAGATGTGGAACTTCACAGGAAAATGTTTTTCTTTTCAAATTTCTTAGTGTTAGCAATTCATGGAGGGAATCAAACCAGCCACAGATTCTAAAACTAGTCATGTTTTAAATAAAGAGCAGCAGATTGTGACTTCAGCTAAAGAGCAGACCCCGAGAAGAATGGACTCATACAGCTTTGTAATTATCTAAGTACATTTAGATTTAATGGCATGAAGGAAGGTTTACTTAAGATCTCTGGAATTTTTAAAATTTGTTTGTTTGTTTGTTTGTTTGGGTTTATTTTCTTCTGTCAGTTACAAAGAGATGGCACAGAAATAATTCTGAAGAACAGATGTATATCTCTGCTCTCCTCAATATGCCACAAATTCGTAAATGCAGGAATCAATAGCTTTCTCAAAATTGTTCCAGCTCTGTCTCTTCCCAAGAATCTACTTTAACACATGTGCTTCATTGTAGCTTCAGAGTAATTCAAGTCAAAAGAGAAAGAGCTCTATCTTGGGATGTTATCTCTAAAATCTGACTGTGGGAAAAACTGAGAAATGCTCTGAATGTAAACTTCTGGCCACAGTGAAGGTTCTGGAAAGAACAGTCTTGGATGAAACTGAGTTAGTGATTGAGAAACATCAATGATTGATAAAACATCCAAAAAATTTTGCAAAGGATAGAGTGATCCTGACTAGGATCTGCTTGACCTGTTGTGCATGTAGAGGAGGATTCATAGGAGTATGCACAGCCCACAGCTGCAGCACATTTAAGCACAATGGAGAAAATGTGCCCCGGAGGTTACTTCTGTGAACAAAATGATACTTCAAAAATACAGTGGCTTCTAGGATGTATGCAGAGAGTTGGGCTCCAAGCAGCATTATCTCATGTGCTTTCAAGCTGTGTCTGGCCAAGATAGCTATCAGCCACCACACTGAGTGCCATTACTCAACAAATGAAACAGTCCTGTACTTACATTACATTGTCTTGGCCATTTTGTATGGTTTAGAGCCTTGTAGTTATCTTTCTCTGGTGTTCTGCACTGCAAGAGCAGCTGATGATACTCTGTTGAAGCTGGAGCACTGTCTCTTCTCTACCCTTTAAATTCATTTTCTTCTCCCTACTATGACAGTCACATTTCTACAAAAAAAAGATTGATCTGAACTGTCAGAGCTTTTAATAGCATTCTAAACCTGTAATTTGCAAATGTTTTGATGCTTGGAATTTTTAAAAAGTTATAAAGACCTCTTTAGAAATTTGAAGTATGTGGACTGAATCTATGTTGCAGAATCTATGAGATTTTACTGTTTCTTAGCAATATTTCACAGGACCCAGAGAAATAACTGATTGGTAATAACAACCCATGGACCAGAAAACTTCTAAAATGCCTTGGAAAGACTGCTTCTTTCAGGTGGAAATAAAGCCACCTTAGTAATTTTTTGAGTCCTGAACATAATAATTTGTTTGTCCCGTATTTTTATTCTATGCCTGTTGCATCTTACTATACAATTACCTTTTATCATAACTAGAATGTTCTTTGTTCAAAGTTGTACTTTTATACTTCTGTTTTCACATACTCATGAGCCTTGTACTTTGTTACCTTAGCAGCAGCAAAGTTCTGTTTAATCTTCCATGAAGGTCTGGCATAACAATGAATCATTCTTACCATGAAATCTTTAGAAACTACCCCTGCCCCCATAAATTCTCATTGTCTACTCTAGTCTTTCTGTACCTCCTGTAAACATGGGAAACTGCTCATAAATAATTTTAGCAATGTTTTTAATTTATGACATTTCCTCTACTTAACTAAAAGTTCATACCACTTTGTCTTCAAGTGTCCAGAACTGTACAATAGAAATGGAGTTACAGGCATGGCCTCAGGACATTTACCAGCAGCAGCTGCAGGACAAAGGGTGATGTCCAGTCTTAACCTGTACAGTACTTGAAAATTAAAAACATCACAGGGTGATGTCCAATAGGTTTTACACACCACAGAGGAGCAATTCTCTGCTTGGGAGCAAGATGCTGCTCTACAAGCTTTAAAATCTTCAGCTTCTCAGTGCAACATTTATTTTTCCTAACTTTCTGGATTACTTCCACAACAAACTAGCTTCATTATGTGTATGGAAAGACTGGCAAAAGAGAGACATGAGAAAGCTGTCTGGATTTTCAATTCCCACGTTGCATCAAAGTTGTTACTGAAAAGTCCCAGGTGCAACATTTTTAGGCCAAAATATTACAACAATACTTAAAAATTGAGAAATACAAGAAAATTCATTGACATACAGGCTGAGATTTTTCAAAATCAGTTCCAAAGAGTGTTTGAAAGGATCCTTTAATTAAGTTGTTGCATTAGTTATCAAGTTGAATGTGGGCAGGGAGCCCCCTACTCTTTGATGGTTTCTCTAAATATGTGTGGAATAAAGATGCTGAAGCTTTGGCTGAAGTTGTGCCAAGTGTGATAGAGGGAAGATCTTCATGAGCTCTGGTACTTTAGCTCCATTTGAGTTTATCAATTCTGGCTATGAGTTTAGCCACTCAGACTCTGTTTAGAAGTTCAAACTGTAGGAATCTACCAACCCAACAGCTGCAGGAACAAAAGGGAGACTCTAAAAACAATATAATGAAAATTGTGCAATGTCTTGTCTATTATTTTTCCTCCATAATTTTTGAGGATTTATACAGCTTATAAGCACTTTCAAATGAACTGAAATGAAAATTGTCTGTTTTCCACATGGGAAAGGAGACAGTATCTGTGGCTTTTGGAGCTAACAAAATAGAGGATTCTTATACGAAGAGGAAACAATTTTAAAAAATACCTTGATTACAGTTTTTACAGTTCCATTAGAATTCTTAATTTTCTTATTTACAGCTCATGCTTTTTCCATATAATGCTATTGCCACATGCTTTCTCTGGGTTATTGGTCATGTGTCAAGGCTGTCTCTGAGATGTAGGAGCATTCTCTTCTTCTATTTAGTGTGAGAGATAAAGATGTCCAGCACCCTTTGAATCAGTGTATCTTTTTTTTGTGCTTTGCAGTATTTATGAAATATATTAGTGAGCAGAACTTATTAATATTATAGTTTAAAGCTATGTATTAGTGCTGTGAGTGAATAATGTACAACCAGCTGCAGTGAATTGCCCTGATTTTGTTTCATAAATTGAGAGTACAGCCAAAACAGAATATTAAACCCAATATTTTCTAGTAGTGAGTAAATAGAGAAATATGTAGGAAGTAAGCACCTCCATCTTTTAAAGAAAAACTTTGAGAAATATAGTAAAATTTGTTGTCAGAAATAATCCTGCAGCATGAAGGAAATTCACTGAGTAAGGTAATGGGAATTTTCCAGCAAATTCCTATAATTACTCACCTATCACAGAATTTTAACAAGTCGCTTGGTGCTGCCTTACAAACCAACATAAAAACAAGTTTGTCTTCTTTGCTGCTTTCCCTGGTCATTCAGCAGCAATTAAACAATAAACACTTGTCGTTCACCAGTTTGTGGTTCCCATAGTAAAAGTTATGCTCAAGTGAAAACAGGAGCACTGAAGCCAGAAAATCTTAACCTTTGTACCTAAGTGCACTCTAATAAAGTTTACTCTTTTTTTCTTTCAACAAGCACTCTCATGAAAGCAAAGTAATGCATACATTTCTGCAAGATTGATACTTGAATTCCCATTTTAGGACTTTATATTCCTGATATTAAGCTCCAGTCCAGAGGACAGTGAAATCAGTAGAAATCTTTCCAATGAATCCCACAAGATAAATCAAGCCCTAAGAGAGCACAGAGTTTTATGGCTCCTGCTAGGTACTTTCCTCAAGAAATTCAGGATTTCAAAATAAATAATCAATATTAAAATGTACAACAAGCTTTAAGGATATATTTAGCAGCAAGTCGAGGTCTGTGCTTAGTCTGAACAGTGGAAATTCACTGAGGGCAGTGGCAATGCAAAGGTGTGAAGGAAGATGACACAGCACACTTCATCATTGGGGTGAAACTGTGAAGGGGAAATTTAGTCAGAGGGATGAGCAACGATCTGGCTGCATGCAGGGAAGTAACAGGATGGGGTTATGACTGTAGTAACATGTATAAGGTTGTGAACTGTGTGGTTCTTGACTTTATTTAAAGGCAATCTGCATCCTCATAGACCCAAAAACTGATGAGGACTGAGTTGCCCTTGGTCACTTGCAGATGAGCTGACTGATGAAGGGTTATTTGGGGTTATCTGCTTATCCTGATGATTAATAACATGTGTTCCACAGCTTTTTATTGGAACTGTACATCCATGCCAGAGAGTGAAAATGGGCAGCGCTGATTAACTCCTTTGGGATATACGGCATAGGACAGTCCTCTCACCCATTGTCCTGCCTCTCCTGCGTTGTCCCTGTTGCTTGCCTATCCAGAACGGCTCATTTTCCACCCTTTTGCCGCAGTAAGCGGCGATCAAGGGGCCAGACCCGGACCCAGCGGATCAGATCTGGCGGCTCCGCATGGGGTAGGAGGATCAGGAGCAGCCTGAGCTGGAGGGAGGAGCAGCCTTCCTGGCAGGGGAGCAATTTCAGGCGTTGCTCACCTCGACCTGCGGGCAGCGCACCTGGAGGGCGGCACAAGCCCCTCTCGGCCTCTCCCAGGCGCACGGTGGCAGCCCCGGGCGCTGGGGCGGGCAGGCTGCGGCAAGCCTCCGTTTCCCCGGCAGCTGGGGGCGGGCAGGCTCCTTCCCGGCTCCGTGCTACGGCTGTCCCCGCCCGGGGAGGACTACAGCGCCCGTCGGTCCCTGCGCGCCGCCCACACACCCCGCCTGTCGCCGCTATCGCTGCCTCCTGCCAGCCGGGAGCCGGACCCGGCTCGCCCGAGAGAGCGGGGCTGCGCGGCAGGGCAGGGCAGGGCAGGGCAGGCAGGGCAGGGGTGCCGCTGCTGCGGGCGGTGGCCACGCTCGGGGGCGGCGGCGAGGTGGAGCTGGGCGGCCCCGGCCCCGTCCCGTGCGGGGGAGCGGCTCCTCGCAGCCTCGCTGCCCCGTCCCGAGCGCTCCTGTGGCCGCGGCTCATGAGGTGAAGATGGTGATCCGCGTCTTCGTCGCCTCCTCCTCGGGCTCGGTGGCGGTGAGTGGGGGCGAGCGGCGGGGAGCGGGGAAAGCAGCGCGGCCGCCGCGGGCAGGGCTCAGCCTGCGGGGCCGGGGACCGCGGGGCTGGCAGCTCGTCCTCCCCGCCTGCCCAGCCTGCCCTCGGCTCCGAGCCTGGCCCCACACGCCGGCACGGACCCGACTCCGTCCGTGGGCTGCCGCCCTGGGACGCGTGGCTGAATTTGCCGCGGTTGCGTGTGCGATGGGGGCGGAAAAAACTCTCCTCCGCAAGGCTGCCGAAGCTTAACTAGTTCGTAAATTGCCTTTGGCAAACCAGGTACCCCGAAACCTTTGTAGGGGACAAACCTTGGGTGTGTTTAAAGGGTCTTAGAGGTCGTTAAGTGGGGCTAAACTTTCCTTGTTGGGAGGCGACCAGCGCCGCGGTGCAGGGAGAACATCCCGAGGGAGCCGAGCCCGCGCAGGTGCGGTGCCTCGGTGCCTGCCACCCACGGCGGGGTGGACAGATAAAATACATGAGAGCCTAGGGACAGGCTGCAGGCCACCAGCACCTCTCTGCATTTAGAAATACTCTGGAATAGGTTCAGCTCTTCTCAGACTCACTTTTGAAGGACTCACTTTTTGAAGGGCATCACTCTGTTTAATTGAAGCTTGTACATCATTCACTTGTTTAATTAATTATGCGTGTGACCTATGAATTTCTATATTTTCATATAAAGTGACAGCTTTCTGTTAAGGGAATCTAGGCATAAAGATCCTACTGAATTCGTTCTTTAATAAGAAACATCTAAAGGATTTAGATATAATTGATATTCTTTATGCTTTGGCAGTGAGGCAGCAGCACTTTCTGTGTTGCAGAAGGACGTAGCACATTCCTATCTGAAGGTTTATTGTGTATTCAGTTCCTTCAGCCTTTTACTGTGTGGATTTAGTTTTCAGGTCAGTAACATGATGACAGGTATGTGTTCTGATATGTTTTGGCGTGAAGTGTTCAAAGTGCTTAGTAGCTGCATTACAGCTAATAAAAACTAATTATCCATTTCAGTAGCCAACTGAGTAAACACAGCATCTTCAGAACTCTGTAATCCATGTCCATCAAGCATCCATAAGAGAAACATCATCTTCCCTGCATGGGCAGTTGGTTCGTGCTGTGGTAGCGTAGCATTGCTGGTTTTAGTTTCTGTTTCATGCCCCATGGGCTGAGCAGTATACATACAGTATACATTTTGTTTTCATTGGAGGGCTAGAAAAGGGCCACATCGTTCACTCACCCCCATCTCCAGTCTGCAAGGAGGTTACTGATAGGAGTTTTTCATTCTGTCTGCCTGCAAGGTACAAATGCAGTTGGCAGAGCAATATAATCCTCATAACTATCTATTAACCCAATAAAATCTGAGTTTGACAAGTAATTTAAATTGCACATTGGTTCTCTTGCTGACTTTTTTTCTGGGTTGGACAGCAAGAAGACGACAGAATATGGGTAATAGTTTGCATGCTGGTGATAGTCAACTTTCTTCATCTAGTCAGTAGTACATCTGAGTGCAGCTTAGCCAGAGCAGAACAGATGATTCGGTGATTGAAGGTACTGTTACAAAGGGCCAGTGCTCTGACATCTCTTTTCTGTCAGTTTTTTTCATCTGTGTTATCACAGCATTTAAGACTTTTAATTATGGGCTAGGTTCCTGCTGTTCTCAGTGTTGCATCATGGAGCCTTTCCTTTTTTTCTGTAGGCTTTGCAGGGGGTGTCCTTAGATCCAGGCTAAGGATGGAGGAAAATGATGAAGAAAACACTATTATTAGCTAGTTATGTGGGAATCTGCATCTGGAGAAGAAGGTGGTTACCGTATTTCATGTCTTTAAACAGTTTTAAGGGAAGTTTTAAACTTATTATCATCCTTCTAGAACTAAACATTAGTGAAAGGAGTTTGAGTCATACAATTGTCATCTCCTCCAGCCTTCAGCACTATATCAGCTATTTTTTGGGATCCTGTGCAATTCATGAGACAGAATTATTTCCCCATCGAGAAAAAATGAGTACCCCATATAGATCCTACTCTGTGTCCTACTAAAAATGGTGTCAGACTCCATGGTTTAATTTCTACCTCTAACTTGAGTCAAATTGTAGGCTAACTGCTTATAAGAGTGGGTGTTTCTCAGATTAGTATCTGACCTGCTGCAATTGACCAGAAACTTCTATATGTAATACTGGCTGACAAAAAAAAAGCAGTGTCATTGTGACGTAATTATTTTTCCAATCTTTCTAGAGAGACTTTGTGAAATTAATCTTTATCTTTAACTGGAAAGTCCATGTAGTCTCTAGTGTAAGCTTTTGTTTTGACAAATATAATGAGCTAAATTCTTTGTGTATGCCTCCTCTTGAAATCTTCAGAATACCCAGGTCAAAAGATAGGCATTTGGCTGAAACATTCCTGAGAAATACACTGATTGTATACTCAGAAAAGGCTTTACTTTGCATAAATATAACTTTATCTGGAAAATACTAAAGTATTTATTGATCTTGATACTTGGTGCAGTTTGCTTTGGGTTAAAGAAGATAAAAATATATAATTGTCACACATAATTCTAAGAGTCTAGTGCATAAAGTATTTTGAGGGTCATTCCAAAGAATGAGAAAAAGAAGTAATTAAAGGGAATGAGAAGGAACCAAGAATAATGTGAGTTGTCCCTTCATTTGGTTTTGGAGTTCTCCCTGCAGCATCTTCCAAACATCTGAACAGTTCTTAGACCCCTGAGAGGTTAATTGTTGTAACTGCTTTTTGTTTGTTTAATAAAACTTGTGACTATAAATGCTTCATGAGCTTAAAACAACTCACAGATCCCAAAAGGTAGTTGTTGCTGGAGTGGAAACCTTGATCTTCAGTGTTTAGGGAAGCTGGACAGAGGGTTTAGCCTGTAGGGACGCTGGACAGAACTTTGAGACCTTCGTGTGGGAAGGGCGCGGGAGGCATTGTGCGTGCGGGTACATTTCTAAATCACCTCCTGTTCTAAGCCTGCATTAGGCAGATTCAATCGAATAGCAGTGTGAAGCCTCTGAATAGGCAGACAGGCATGTTTCTACAAGCCTTGCTGTCTCCTGCTCTTTCTGACCTGAATTTCTACTTGTGTTGGTAAGCTGTGTCTCGAATTCCAAGCACTTCTTTGTAGGGCTGGGGAGGCAGGCTTTGCTGCTCCTCCCTGATAAGGACAATCATTGTTCTTTTGTGCCTAAGAGAAATGTTACTTTAAAAGTAGCCTTTGCTTTTCTCCCCCAGCAGTGCTTCGCTATTTTCAGGAAATAGTTTATGCCCATGTTTTTCACCAGATCCTTCCCAGATGACTGTCATTTTATCTGTTTCACTTTCTCCAGTCTATCAATAAGAATTTACACTTGTGCTACTGTACTACATACAGACTCATAGTTAAATAGTTTTCAGTGTTTTAAAGCAGCTTTACCTTTGTCAGGAAGCTGGTAGTATGAGCTAAGTAACTTTAAGCTTGGAATTCCTGCAGTTATCTAGAAATGCCAAACCAGAGAAGACTTCAGTCTTGCAGTTAGGGGACTGAAGATCATGTGAGGGGAATATCACTGAAGAGCTGTTAAATAATGGAGAACCTTCAAACAACTGCTTCACTTGTACTTTCTTCTTTGTGGTGTTAATTTGTTGAAGCTTCATCTGTTGAGCTGAACAGATAATATAGGGAAATTAGTGAAATAATGGCACAGCAGGCACAATCTACTTTGACTAGTGAGATATGTGAAACAATTTTCCATTGAAATTTTTGTATGTTCACAAGATGAGAAAAACAGGTTACTGAAATGAATTCCTTTTAGTTCACAAAGATAAGTGCTGATCAGCCATATTCTTCAGGAGAAATGTTTGGGAGGACAGGAGAGTTTGGGGAGGAACAGCAACAACCTGAAAAGGATAGACTATTTTAAATGACCAAAACTTGGACTTTGACTCTTGCAACTGAAGAGGATTATGGATTTTTTACTAGGAAACTCGATAAGATAGGTGCAATTATTGTTAAATAGTTTCTATAGCAAATATTGGCTTTGTGAGACTAGCGCTCTCTTTTTGATTAAGCGTATTATGGAGGTCAAATGAGTTGGATTTTTTGTTTCCTGGAATGACTTTAAATCACATTATAAAACTTTGGAATGTCAGAATAATTATAGTCATGTTTGTTTGGTTCACTTGTGGTTGGGTAATGTAGTGGAGACAAATACAGTGCTAGCATTCTTAAGGCTAAGCTGGTTTCCAACGGATGAAGAATTTCAACTCCACCCTTGTTTGTAAAAAGTCATTGTAACTCAACATTTCTCATGGCACTTATCAGGAAGATTGTGCTTCTTGTTGGACTTGTGGAATAAGTTAACTTAGAATATGTCACTTCTAGAATATCCACCATCTTAACTTTTTTTTCTTTGCCTCTCTTCACCCAAAAAGCACAACAGTCAAAACCGAAAGTGATTTTTTTTGAGTGATACAAGTGCCTTTTGAGAAAACAGTATTAGTTATGGTGGTCATTTGGAGGGATTTACAACTTGTTGAATATGATTTATGCAAGTTCAACTAAAAATAATGAGCTTTGTAAATGTTACATATTATCATGATTTTTTTTAATATGTGGATTTTGTAAAATCAGATCAGAGCAGCAGGTAAGCTAGCTTTTCAGAAATGAGACAATAGTCTTTACAGTTGGAAGTGATCCTGAAATATTTACCTGGGAAGTAGCAGTATTTTAAGTGTTTAACCATAGTATTGTCTACATCTGTCAGCATGCTGAGGATCCTGTTGGATTGGATCCTCAAAGCCTGATTTATGAATCCCACACGAACCTCATGCTGTGTCACTTCACCTTTCAAGGTGGTGGTGCTTTTGGCTGTGCACCTACAGAGCGCTGCTGTAACCACAGCAGTGATACTGGAAGAAAAAAGCTGGATCCTTGCTCAGTCACTGGACACATCTTGGATATTAGCAATTATATTAGGTGCATAGGAGAGATGTGGGGACTTTCTGGATCTAATCCCTTGACTTCATTTTTCCTCAAGTTCCTTATTATCAGGTCAGGTGGCTCATTCATTTTTGCTGGCTTCTGTCAGTCTTATTTTGCAGGGCTATGGCAGAGAGAGCCTGAGAGTCTCATTCATGATTATGAATTCTCTGAGGCAGGGAGGTCGATGTTGAAGGCTTTAGCTGATTTTCACCTTAAGGACTCACTGTTTGCATCTAGGTTTCAGGTCTGTATTCCAAATAAGTCTAAACTCTAGTTCCATTCTCCTGCCTTGTGATGGAGAGAGCTGTGAGCCTGTGAACAGCAGTTCAGATAATTAAGGAATGTGTTCAGGGCTCAGCTGAGTGTGAACCCTAGTCACAAGGATGCAGGCTGAATTTGTGTATGGTATTAAGTACCTAACTGTTGCACCATTCCTGTATGCTCTAGTGCTTTCCAAATATTTACACTTCTTCTTGGCAGATAGATCATGTCAGAAATAATGCTGCTTTAAAGAACACACTTTGGACTATGCAGTGTCATGTGCAGAAAGTTTCTTACTGAACTTTGATTACAATCAGCTGTAATAAAATTTCAAAGGAGGTATTGTTCTGACAGAGGTTATGAAGACTGTTCCCCTTTGTTTTTCTATAGAGTCCAAGTCCCCAAATGGACATACTTCACTGATGGTAACCTGTTCTCCCTAATCTTCCACCCAGATTGTTAAAGTCTAGAAATTATTTTTTCTAATTCTGGTCATAGTGCTAGTGATTTCTGGATGTTGTATATAACTGAATTTGATTATAATAAATGAAAAAGCATATTGAAGTAAAAGCTAACTTGCATGCAATATATACTTGCAATTTATTAGTACAAGTTATTCAGGAATGTTCAGCAATTGGGAGTTGTGGGAAAAAATAGCATTTAAGGAAGTTCTTCATTGTATAATATCAGTATCACTTTTATGTTTATTGATCTGAGTGCAACTTGATGATAGAAAATTGTCACTGAGCTGGTAACCCAGAGTGTATCTCTTCAATAGCAAGTACTCTAAGGGCAACAGCTTCCTCACCTGCCCCTAAGGTGTTGGCCCCCTAGCGGAGTCTGTCCAAAAGGAAATGCTGCAGTTATTGTTTTTCTTATAATGTGGAAACTTGCTAAGAAGAGTAATGAACACAAAAACACAGCACTCCATGGAATCTATTTCTAGTTGAAATCTACTGTATCCAAAAAAACATGGCCATGTTCAAGTATGTCAGTGTTTTTTAACAGCTTAATTTTTAATGTTTTCCAGAAGATAGTTACCATTTCACAAGTCCCTTAAGTTGGCAAATTTTCTTCCTTGGCAAGATGAGGGTAAATGTAGAGGCGGTGGTAGTGTTTCTTACCTGTGACTGTCAGTGAAATTGATCTGCAGGTAGCGGCCAAAGCTCAGAAGAGCTTCTGAATTTCTCAGAAGCTGAGACATTGTTTCCATTATCTTCTCTCTTGGAGTTGGTTTGTTGTTTAGTTGGCACCTGTTGGAGGGGCAGATGGACTCAATCCAGAGACCTAAGTCGCTGTTGCCTGTCATTTCTGAAAACATCAGATTTCAGTGTGTCTCATGTAGATGAGCAAAGGGTGACCTGATCTTTCAAGGAATAGCTCAAAGTTGGTGGTGACTGAGCAGAAGCAGTGACTAGGATACAAATATTGCACAGGCAACTCCTTTAACATAGTTTGTCTTATTGCAAGAGAATACGGACACAAAACTTCCTTTCTTGTCTTATGTGGGCTGTAGACCTTCATCTGTGAAGTATTTTGGGGTGAGATCTTTTAATTATTCTGTTCAAAGCTGTAGGAGTCTTTCCACACAGGTGTGCTACTTTACTGTAAGATATTTATCACCATTCTGAAGGGGCTGAGTCTAAGGTGTGTGGGTATCCTCCTTTTGTGGTCATAAGAGCTACAGTGATGAGGAAGCTACTCAAAACAAGTTATTTCTATCTCATTAGTGGGGGAAGGGAAAATCAATTCGATTTACATCAGTAAACAAGCTTATTTAGTCTAAATTTAATATTGTACTTCACTGTAATTGAATTTGGGAGAGAAGAAAGAAAAGGGAGTAACTGTCTTGCTAGCTGATTTCTGAAGAGAAGTTCTTCGGAGATGCAGGCTGTTCAGGGAGTCAAGTGAATCATCAGTGACAGTGTGCCCTTCTGTTGCTGCCCATCTGCCTTGGGTAGGACAGACCTTGTCTTCACAGTTAAGAGTTCCAGGATTTGTTATTGTTGGTTTTGCTATTCTATCCCTGGATAGCTAACACCCATCAATCCTACTAAGACAAAATGAGAAAACACAAGGTGTTTGTCATTGTATTGCAAGGAATAAACTTGCAGGAGTTAATGCCTGGGAGTGACGTTTGCATAAGTATCAACTTGTATTTTGTTTGAATATGCATAGGTAGATATGTACTTTTGCATGCACACATACACACACACACATATGTATCTCCTTACCCACATATATATTATATGGATATTTGTATCTCTTCATATATATGTGTATATATATATGTATGTTTATGTATGCATACTTGAACCTTTGAATCACTGATAGATGCTAATTATCCCTCAGTAAAAATAAACCACTGATTTTAGCATTTCCAGCAGAGAAATAAAGTCCTGATGCCTTTAGGATGCTCAAGATATGTCAGCATCTCTCAGGGCTGTGTCAAAAGTGCCTGCTCCTTTATTGCAATTGTGGATGTCTATCTTCAGTGTAAGCTAGAGAGCAGAATTCATGGTGCTTGCTCCCCTATCTCTATTATTCTCTGTTATTCCATGTGTCTGGTCTGTGCTTGAGAACTTTATTTATGTACCTTACTTCAGCTAATGAGTTGTTTGCAGAATATCAGAATAATTATACCAACATAAGATACACACCAGTATGATTGGGCTGGCTAATGGGGACATACAATGGAATAAAATAGTTCCCTTCCTGCCTAGGAAAAAGGTAACATGGGTGTAAACAATGGTACAAAGATTTTTATCTGACAGTTTTGACAGGGATGATGGGGGCACTGGAAGACCTTAGTGCTGATAACCTCAAAGTTGCTCTTCTGCCTGTTTCAGAGCTCTTGGGCTGAACACCCGGCTGTGTTCTGGCCAGTTGCTCTCTGCCTGTTTCAGAGCTCTTGGGCTGAATTCCTGGCTGTGTTCTGGCCTCCTCCATCACAGCTGAGCATTTGCCTTCGTGGATGCTGAGGTGGCTGAGTGATACATTGGCCCATGGAGCTCAGCATCTGCAGCACCAGGCCATGCTAGTTGTGCCCCTGTCACAGGGGTAATATAGCTTAAGGCAAGCTTCTGCTTGTGGCAAAGCCCTGAACACTCACAGTTTCTGGCTTTCTGAATGTCCCATTTCATGGGATTGTTCTGTTGCAAACTCTGCCAGCAGTGTTACCCTCAGAGCTTTTGTTTGTGAGAAGAGGCCTGAAACCATGAACCTGTACTTCATATTAAATGCAAATCCAAACATGATTTGGTATGTTCCATTCACACATACTAATTTGCTTTCCCATTGGCTTTTGGATTTTCATGCTGTTACAAAAGGGCAGAATATTGTTTACCTTCATATGTTGGGAGATAATGGCCTGTTGTGATTCTTTTCACCAGTCTGTGTAGCACAGGTCCTCTGAATTCACTGGGTAAGTCCCACTTGAAGCAAGAAAAAGTGACTCAGAAAAAAATTCATCAGGATTTTAACAGGGGAAATTCTATTAGAACTTTCACAAGTTTGTTTTGTTTCCTGGCATTTCAGTATGCTGCAGAGAATCATATTGGGTATTATCAGTACTATAAAGACATTTATGAGTGATTATTTGGAACAATTTAGTAGTAACATTACAAATCAATTAAAGACTGGTTTCTTAATCTGTGTTTTTCAGAGAAAATCAAGGGAGTTTTTGTGTGCCTTCATTTGAAAGGAAACTGCCTTTGATCTGATGAACAATAGAGCATCAGCAAATGAAACCTGTCATTAAATTGCTGCAGGGTTAGTGAAATTATCATCCCTGTCCAATCTAAAGAAATGCAATTCAAGTGTGCTTTAAACCTTTGATCTGGATCTGCATCTCCTAAGGTCAGATAGTCTTTCTGAAACATCTCTAATTGAGTGATCTGATAGGTTTATGTAGAAACAGAGACAGGAGTGGCATTTGAATGGTGTAGATACCATCACATTCTTCAGTAGGAACCAGTTAGGAAGCTAAAATTAGTTAGAAAAGAGATACAAAAGTAGTCTTTGATCAAAGAAGACAGCTGCTATGAAGCCCTGATGTGCAAGCAAGTCCCTTCCTGCTCAATCAAACTGCCTTGCCTGCAGCAAGGTCTCTTTTCTAGTGAAGGTTCCCAGTCTCAGGCCCCAGGGAAGTCTGGAAGTCAGTGGGCTTATGCAGCAGTGGTGTTCAGCAATACCTTTGGCTATGTGGAGGTGACTCCTCTTGACCTTACACGAGATGTGTCTGCAGTTTATGGGATAATAATCACCTGGCTGCTGTGTTTGGGGATGCACCTTGTCACTAAGAAATAGGTCTGCAGAAATATAAAAGAAAAAAGAATTTACAGATACAGAGCTGCAAAACCACAAAAAGCTACATAGATAATAGTTGCATTTGTTGAAAGAGGAATAATGTTGACATTTATTAATAAGGTTAGAAACCTTGTTCTGCTCAGTTGAGTCAAAGATAATTTTGTTACTGATCTGAATAATAGCAGTGGCAGTCAGCTCTGGTTTAGAAAAATCCATCCTCCTAGTCTTACAAAAACATGAGAAAATGTTGCAGTAATACAGTCCAATTTTATCTGAAATACGACATTTGTCTCAAGCCACAATGCATTTTTCTGTTGCAGTTTCATATAGTGCTGAGAAAACCTGTAAATATCTGCAAAAACGTAGCACAATGGAATCTGGATGACTTGCACTGCTGTTGCTGCTGGTTTTTTAAAGTGCATTGTCAGGGGTGTGTATATCTGTAGTTGGCAGAATGACACATCTGTGCTGTGTGGATAGTAACTGTCAGGGGAAAATAGCAGAAGCATTGACAAGTTTGTTTCACAAACTTGTGTTTGAAATTCTTGGGAGCATGTTGGAATCAGAGTATCTCTGCTCCTTTAAGGTGAGAGAACAAGTAAATGCAAGCATAAGCCTTCTCAAGGAAAGGCTAAATGTTTTTTTCCAAGTGGTCAAGAGCACTTATTATTCCCCCAGATTCATGGAGGGGGATTAGTACCTGTATGAGAACAATATGGCTGTGACCTTGTTTATGTAGGAACAGGATTCTGCATTAAACGCAGCATGCCACTGCTGGGCTAGACAGTGCTGCAGTCCTCAAGCTTGCCTTGCTGTGCCTTAAGCCCTCTGCCTTGCTCTCAGGAGACTGCTGCACGTGGCATCTTATGGATCCACGTTCTGCATCCACTGGCTCTGGTTTCAGAAGTAGCTGGAACAGCAGTTGGGTGTACCTGGGTGTTGGGCTGTGGGCCCTGAGTGACAAAATCTAAAGGGTGCAGCTCACGCTTATGGCAGGAGGTGGCCAGAACTTATATCTTGAGCTGACAGAACTAAGACCCCACCCAGATGAAACAAGGCTAATTGCTTGTTCCATCTCCTGGTAACACACTGCTAGGTGTTTTTTATACATTCTGGTAGAGAAATATTCCTATGCCACTGGGTTTTGCTGCTTAAAGCTAATGAGAAGGAAGAAACATGACCTGCATTTTTAGTGCTGAAAATTTTCTTTTGTATCTCATTTGCAATAAATACAGAAAATACAGCTGGGAATGCTTTATTCATTGTGACAAAACAACGTGACTGATAAATACAGAGAACTAGTTCAAACACTTTCTGTGTTCTGCTGACTCACCTCATCACAAAAAAATCAATTCTTTGTTTTCATCTTAAAAGTTCAGGTGGTCAACATGTTACATAATAGGAAATGTGTGTGAATCTCGTTAGGGGAATTTTTTGTTTTTAAACTTTTATTTTTCTTCACAGAATTTAGAGTAGAATGGAATATTTCAGTTGGAAGTAACCTACAGTAATCATCTAATCCAAGTGCTTGACCACATCAGGGCTCACCAGAAGTTAATTAAAGCATGTTATTAATGGCATTGTCTAAATGTGTCTTAAACAATTGCAATCTAGGAAGCCTGTGCCAGTGTTTGAGTACCTGTGAAGAAAGGCTTCCTTATGACAAGTCTGAACCTCCCCTGACAAAAGTATTACACATCCCATCACTGGATACCAGGGAGAAGAGATCAGCACCTCCCATTCCACTTCCCCTCCTCCACAAACTGTAGGGAGCCATGAAATCACCCCTCAGCCTCCCTTTCTTCAGTCTAGACAAGCCCAGGGCCCTCAGGGGCTCCTTACAGGACTTTCCTTCCAGCCCCACCACCAGCTTTGCTGCCTTCCTCTGGATGCATTTAAGGACCTTCACATTGTTCCTAAACTGTGGGGCCCAGAACTGCTCATGATACTCGAGGTGAGGCAGCACCAAGGCTGGATGCAGTGGGATAATCACCCCTCTGGGTCAGCTGGTGATGCTGTGCCTGGTGGGCCCAAGGCTGTGGGGTGCCCTCTTGGCTGCCAGGACACACTGCTGAGTATTAGAGCATTTGCTTACTTTCCAAAACCTGCTTATAAAGCTATTTCAGTGAACTTTAATCAATTACCAAGTATTTAATGTTTTAGGAAAATAAAGAAACAAAATGGATTAATCATGTTTTACTTCCCAAAATCATAATTCTACCAAGCAAGCTGATGCACACAACAAAGCAACATCTCTTAATCCCTGCAGATTTTTAGCTGTAGCAATTTTGGACTCCCATGTGCAAGATACCAAACTATTCCTTGCTCTGCAGAACTGAGAGACTGAAAGATAACTTTCTGTTCATCTATGCAGGAATGAGTTTCCAATAGTTTAGACTTGACAGTTCTCACCTACCTTGCTGAACTGGAACTTTGCTGGGGAGCAAAGTATATTCCTCAGAATCAAATAAGAAGAAATAAACATGAATAAATGTAATACAGCATGGAGATCAGGGAACAACTTGCATTTAGCTCGTAGGTACTGAAAAGTAGTTGAAATAATATGGGTTGCAGTTATATTTGTATTTATGTGTATGTATTTTGAAAAGGAAGATGTTGCTGGTTGAAAGGGTTTCTTTCATGATGCAAAATACTTGCTATAAATATGCCACTTTGACAAAAGGGAGTAGTATGAGGAGGAGTTAAATGTAGAATACCAAACAGGAGATTTAAATTATTCTCTGGCATCTTTGAAAGGTTTCTGCTGGAAAAATGCACTAAAATAACACTTTCTTTTTAACCACACTCTTGAACTACTGAAACATATGGTAAATTGCAAACAAAAACATCTATCTATTGAAGGAAGTTAGCTGCCAGCTAAGATTCAAATTGTTAGTCTTTTGAAGCAGTAGTCTAGCCCTGCAGGATGGTTCCACCAGGAGAAGTTCTTGATAGCAGAGGATATGTTCTATGAATCCCTGAGCTCTTCCAAGCTGGTCGAAGTTTCTCCTATCTCTTGTGCTAGCCACCAAGATCCTCACTTTGTTGAAAAGGAAAATAAAAGATCCTAACCCAAAATTGTAATAATTTTGACTTTTTGGCTCACTGTTGACTGAGACATTTTTAAAATCAGATGAAGTTATGGGCAAACTCTGGTAACCTGCCCTCTGTTTTAGTTAGAGGTGAAGAACCATTGAAGAACCCACACACTTTCCCGTGTCCTCACAAGAAAATGCCTGTGAATAGGGAACATCCTGTATCTGTAGCAAAAATACAGTTTCAAGCATGCATTTTGTCAAATGTTTTCAGGATAGTGTAATTCCACAGATTCTTCCTGTGGGTTATAATCTAAACTGGCAGCAGGCTTTGCAAGCTCCCCTACTGGAGCAACCAGCTTTGCATCCTGACCTTTAATCTAGCAGGCACCTGCTGCTTGCCAGGCTGGGCAGGGAATCTTCTGGCTGTGCTACTCAGTCTGCATGGAGTCCTTTGGCTCTTAGTCTGTCTCACTAATTTGGAGCTGCCTGTATCCTCAGTGAGACTTCCAGGATCTGGTTCAATTCCTGCTGTACAGTCTTCAAATTTCACCTTGTTTTAGCCTTTTTTTATTTCCACAGCAATGCTGTATTTTTTAGTTTCACACTGATGCAAGAAGAAAATTCACACCATTAATTGGAGGGTAGATCCAGCATCAATGGCATTCTTATTCTTTTGATGGGGAAGCAATGAGCCAAATTTTGGGGTTTATAGCATCTGTTTTCCTACAGTCCTTCAGAGACTCCTGGGTAAATGGATTTTCAATTTTGTAAGAACACATTGTTCCTATTGCAAGAAGAAAATTATAGAATCACTTACTTTATTTGTGTACATTGGTGGGAAGTCTTGTTTCCCAAAATACAGATGAATTCAAAAGAAGTAGACTTGGGTATGACTTCAGAGGCTTTTCCAGCTGCACACATATCAAATGCACCCTGTGTGGCACTGCCTCTAGGTGATTTTTCTGTAGAACGTTGTCTTTTTCTGTTCTTGGTGTTTCCCCTTTTTCTGTTTCTTACATTTTTTGTCTCTTCTTTTTGCTTTGTGCTTATTGAAACAACGCCTAGTAAACACATGAGCAAATTTCCATCATCTCTTGTTTTTAGCAGTGATAGTTGTATTTATACTTGCTAAAGACCCCTTTATGTTTCACAGTGTTACTCTGTTACTTGCACAGAGAGCAATGATTTCAGACAAACTGTCTTAAAAATAAACTTTTCCCCTCACCTTGTGATAGACATATCTGCACAGAGAGAAATAGAATTAAATGCATTTATCAGCATGCAACATCTGGATAGGAAGATAATGAGGCTAGCAGGCATTGGGCATGGAGCAGTTTAACTGTCTTTGTAGCTCAATAGAAAATATTTTCATTTGCTGACTGCTTGTGATTAAGAATCTCTTAAAAACCAAACCTGTCTCAAATTTAATTGCATTTCTTAAATAGTGGGTTCTTTTTGAAGTTACCATACAAACATTGCACAGAGGCAAAGGTGTGCAGAGTCCTTGGCTAAGCAGATCTCAGCAGCTCCCAGGGACCTGCAGACTGATTTTGCATAAGGCTGAGCAGATTGCCCTCCCAGTTTAATAGTGTTTCATGTTGTGTGTCCTTAATTATGTCTCTGTGTGCAAGCAGAAGTTTGCTTCTAGCAGGAGACCATGGCAGCGCTGGCTGCATGTGGCCTCTGCTCACACACTGTTCTGTTCTCTTCAGGTTGAAAAGTTCTGTAGTTAGTTTTTAGGATATTGAAACATTTATTTTTTTAAGGATGAAGCATTCAGGTGCTATTTGGAGGCCTGCTATGAGAAGACAGTGTTTTCCTTCTGTCAGATGCAATGCGGTATTCGCTGTGGTGGAGAGCCACTCACTTTACTTTGGAAATAGTTATGCAATGCTGATTTTTGTTTATTTTTATTTTAATTTTTTTTCTGTTAACCTTCTTCTCTTAATTACACCTTCTCATCCTTTTTTCATATGTACATAGCTGAGTTGTATTTTCCTGCCAAGAACAATGAAGTAATCATATGAACCTTTGTAAAGTTCTGTCACAGTGCTGCCATTTCCCTGCAATAAAAATTGCCAGGGGTCAGTTATGCTCTCCTTTCTTAAGTAAGTCAGGCAAAGAAAAGAGAAATTTGGCAAAAGATCTCTGTCACTACAGGTCTCAAATGTAAAAGGACCATGAGGATTTGCATTTCAAGTTTATGAATGTGTGGGATAGTTTTTTATTGCTTCTTTATTGGAGCAGAAACATAGTGGAAACATAAGAAGAGGATGCTTCAACACAGTTCATAATTCTGTTCCTTTAATGTGTTTAGGGGTTGTTTTGGTTGTTAGAGCATAATATTTCCTTATTATCGGTGAGTATATGTTAAGCTACATCTGTGTGAGAAGTGAAGATAAGTAATCCTCTGCAGTAGCTATATTACATCTGCATTTTACACTGCAACAGTCCCTTCGGGTATGGTTGCATGATTTGTAAAGGCAGAGGCTCACATATAATATTTTCAGTTTGGGAGTGAGTTGAGCTTGTGTTTATGTAACACAGGTGCTGCTTATGCAGTTCATGTTTCAGATTCCTGTACCTTTAACCATGGCTGAGACACTTTCTTAGGATGCAATTTTGTTCCTGATATAAACTGATGAGATTGTGGGGCTGACGTTATTGATGCTCCTTCCCTTGTTCCCCTGGTTCCTGCATTATGCTTGTGTGAGGAAAGCTGCAGGAGCTACTTGGCAGGAGGGAGGAACATTGTGTCATCTCAGTGACAGCCAGCAGTGAGATCTGCTGAGTTGTATCATCAAACTGCACCATAAAGGTGCCCCTGCCAAATGCAGGACATTCAGTTTTTGGCTGAGTCAGTGAGTGGATAACGTGGCTGATGCAGTTCTGGAGTGAGGGCAGGTATGTGGAAAGAGTAACCAAATTTAAAAAGAAGGAAGAAAACTGGCAGGACCATCTCTGTCTTTAGAGCACAGGTGTGCCAGGCTGTGAAAGAAGTATTTGAGATGAACTTAGACATGCATTCAATTTTTGTTTTTTAAATGTCAGGCTTCTAAAATGTGCTTGTGGTTTGACAAGCCAGTTTAGAAGATAACCTCATAAGGCTTTGTTCTCACTCACCATGTGTGGTCTGAATAATTTTTGGGGTGGGATTTTGTGTTAGAAAGATGGTCATTTGTTCTTGGGATCTGTCTGGAAGGAGTGGACAATTCAGCCTAGGCTGTCAGTTCCTTCAATTCCAAGAGGATGAGACTGTAAAACAGTCAGTGCTGCACATCTCAGTCACCAGCCAATTCATGGAGTGTACCTGCTGTCTTTCCCTCCACTTGCAGGCAGGAGGACAGAAACCCAGGGAGTACCTTATCTCCAGAAGGTGGAGGGTAGAGTCTACAGCAGAAAACCAAGCTTCCACATCCACTTTGTGAGAACCAGACACTCAGCAACATCCCTCCTGTTGACACTGTGAAGAAATTTGAAACTGAGAATGGGTCTGCTTTGTCCCATTTATATTAACTGGGCTAATGAAAAAAGGCAGAGAAGTTCTCTTTCATCATGGCAGAGCTCCTATTAGTATTGTGACTTGAGTCATTTTGCATATAGTAGAGTAGAAGGAATATTCATTTATCTGAGTTAGATAAATCCTGCTCTACTAAGATTTTTGCGAGGTATTGAATATCTTGGTTAAAATAGTATAGAATGATGAGGTGCAGCTGATTTTAGTAATGGAGAGACCACATGCTATGCTCCTCTGGTTCAGCAGCTGTCAGTGGGGAAGCCTTTCTAGGACAGGAGAACTTCTGAAAACAGGTTCAGGAAGCATAGGGCAAAAAAGAAGAAAACTTTTACTTGTTGGAAGTGATGAGAAGCTTCCAGGGAATTTGCATAGAGGATGTAATCTGATTTTTCTAAACTTCTGCTCCAACCTGGACATGATTTATAATGGTAACATACTCATTTTCTCATTCTGCTACTGAAAGAGCAATACTACCAGAGATGAGTGTTCAGCTTAGCTGGGGGATGTGATATTAGTTGTGTGGGAAGCAGAAATCTTAGAACAGAACCATTTTTAGTTTGGGTAAAGATGTGAAAAGTGAGGTGGCTGAAGTGAGGTAGATTCTGAACAGAAACAAGCAAATATTTCAAGTAGACAGTCAATTAATCGTGGAAACAAATTGCAAAGACCAGCTCTCTGTTATTATCAGTTCAAGAATGGAGCTTAGAGGGGAAAAGAAGTCTGAGGAAACCCTTTACTCCTTAGAGGAATTAATTCAGGGATGCTGAAAGTCAGAACAGATAATCCCAGTGGTCCCACCTGGACTGGCCTGAGTATGTCTTTGAAATATTTCTCCAAAGCAGTTGGAAAATGTATCCTCCTGTTACCTGTTGCCAATCAGTATAAAGAAATGAAAACTAGGACAGAAAGACAGAATACTTTAGTTACAATAGACTTCCTTTATAAATTGGGTTACTGATCAAGTGATTAGCTCATTTTAGCAGTTTTATGTATCACAATGGATATCCTATTTTTGCTGCTCTTTAATCCTAATAAAGATACCAGCTCTGAATACAAGGATAAAATTGAGTTGTCTCTTGGGATTTTTTTCCTGTCTTAGTTTTGTGAATAGAAATACAGATTAACATTAAAACCAAACCCAGATAAATGATGTTCAGAAAAGAATTACCCTCCTAAAAATAGGGGAGGCAAACATTGGACTATAATAGCCGACCATTAACTCCATCAGAGTTTTCTCACTGCATTTAAAGATAGATTAGGATCATATTGCATAAAGACTTTCCTCTGAACCTTTACAGTGGTGAAGGTTCAGACTTTCCTCTGAACCTTCACACCTTCAAAACACCTTCATTTTTTGAAGGTGTATTTTGCAGCATCTTCTGGTGTGCTGAAAGGTGTTAAACCCAAAATATATTGATGCTGAAGTAGTCTGTCATGTAAGACTACAAACACTTTCCCAAATTGGTGTATGAATAGCCACAAGCCAAATTTTTCTGAACATGGTACCTCTGACAATGGGATTTCTTTTTCCAGGTTCCTTTCAGTTGCATCAAATGCAAGAAACCTTGGTAGCAGCAAGGTACTTTACAGAGATTATTATCCACCTCTGTAGTTTGTCAAATGAGGATGTATTTTTCTCCACTGGGCTTCTGACAGGACAGGCTGGTGAGGAAGCAGGGACTGACACTGCTGCTTGTACCATGCTGCCTTTGCTCTGTGTTGCAAACTCTGGCAGCTTTTAGGGCTCTGGGGGAGCCCAGATGAGAGCTGCAGGCAGGACTGTGTGGCTGACGCACTTCTGAGGCACAGATCCAGTGGTAGACAGAGACAAAGGTCCTGTGGTTTTCTTGGGGAATAATCAGCTGGCTTCTGTTGTGACAGATGCTCTGAGCATCCCTCTTAAACAACAAGGCGTGATTTAATAGGATTTTAAATACAACTAATGCTCTTGTTTCAGTTTATAGGCCTGAATCAAATAAATTGGGGAGGAGAAAATGCTAGTTTTTTGGCTTGAAATTTTCAGGCTATTTTGTTTAGGTTTATGCAGCTGGTACATCCACAGCTGATAACTCATACACATGTCATATGGAGAATTGTAAGGCTTATGGTTAAAAAAACCAAAAACCCCAATTTCCTTCACTTCAACATCTTAATTAGTTTTATAAAAATAAAATGAGGCATTAGGAAATCTGTGGTTGTGGAAGAATTCTAATGATGTGAACTGTAAAATGATAGGGATCTGACTAAATCTAAGTTGTTCAGTTTACAGGGAGAGAGTGGATGAAAATGGGTCCCTGTGGATACACCTGTACTGGTGCATGTCCTGGCTCTGAGAATGGAGCACTCTGGTACTCTGGAACTCTTTGAGGAATGGTGGCTGGCACAGTCAGCTTTGGCCAGGGCTAACTTAGAGTCTCACAAGCAGCCCGTGGCCATGATTTAAATGTTACAGCATGCCAGGGATCATTCCCAGTGTGCAGTTTGCAAGCAGCAGCTTTGAGAGGCTGAAGGTTTAATAGCTTTGGCTAGAGGATGCCAGTTGGCCTTGGGGCCAGAGGGCTGGCCCAGCCACTCTGGAGTTTGCTGACTGCTCTGACCAGTGCAGGAGGGATTTCATGTGAGTTTTGGTAGCACGTCATCATAAGGAAGTGACCTCTCCCACATATAATTTTAGACATCTCTTTTATTTTTAATCAGATATTTAATATTTGTATTTAGAATATCTCTGTCTCTGCCCCTTTTGTGTTCTTTTGCAGCTTCTTGTTGGAAGACAGAGGAAAATGTTTTTGTCTTCCACTTCTACACTTCGAGTTTTCAGGGACATAGTAAAAGGCACGTTGCCTTTGGTACCACCAGTGATGATGATGCAGTAATTTTGCTGTTGTTGATAATGCATTAGTTGCATGCAAGTTTAGGAGCTGCCTTCTCTATGAAAAAGTGATTCTTTCACATATGCCTGATAAACTGTACCAGTGTGGCAAATAAAGGAAAAAGAAGAAGACACCATGACACAAATTTACTGTGCAATCCACTTTTAAGAAAGACAAAGATAGTTTCAAATCTTTGTATTTGTAGTTTCTTGGGATGGCTGCCTTATTTAAAGGACATAAGAATTCCATCAGTATTGCTTCAAAAATTATGTATTTTTGTGGTGCATTTAGATAGGTATACTTGCTTGTGTGACAGGAGGAACTAGCACATGCACTTTGAAAATCTTTTGATTTCCATATAGTATCTAGGTCATATGGTACCCACAGGCATGATTCATCCACCTGGGCTTTATGCCAGCCAGCAACTGCAAGGATATGACACTCCAGGAATACTGTAAAATTATTAAAGCTGTTTTTTTTTTTTTTCACATAACACTGTGATGATAGCTGTAACAAATATGGCACATAATTTATAGTTCCTTTCTGAAAGTATTAATTTTATTAGGTTGATGCAAAAAGTACACAGACTTTAATTTCAAAGGTTGCTGTCTTGATACCAAGTCCTGTTTGAGGCAGAGGTTGTCCTTACCTGAGTGTATCTTCTTGAAGCCCCGCTAGCTCTTAAGTGCTGATCTTAATATCATAGAGTTGTTAAGGTTGGAAAAGACTTCTGAGATCATTGTGTCCAACCAGTGTGGATAAAAACTTCCAGTCTTCTGCCTCTTTGTATAGAGATGATAATCTCTTTGAGGAGCAGAAACCTAATACATTTAATACAAATCTCATGTGCGCTTTTTTTTTTTTTTTCAGAAAAGTTCATTTTCAAGAGATGACATCATGCTTACTTTCAGGCATGTGTATTATGCTGACAGACAGTCTTGGATAAATATTCAACAATTCCCTTGCTCGGGAAGCTGTTGAGCTGTATTTTAAAAAATGTGTAGGTGTCTAGAAAAACAAAATTGTGTGTAGCTAGGGTGGGTTTTTTTCAGATGTACTGACATGTTCATCTCAATGAACACTTTTAGGAGTAAATTCTTCTGAGACTTGCCAGGTTATTTACCTTGCATTTTAGGTGCCTGTATACTTTAAAAATGTGGCCCCTAATGTCTTTGAAAACTGACTGCCTCTTTTTACTTCTGCTTCTGAAGAGACCCTTACAGTTTGCTTTTTAAAAATATCTTTAGAGAGTAAAGGCTGAAATTACCAAAGCTGAATTAAACAGTCCTATACAAGTGAGGTGAAGAAGTATAACCTTTGCCAACATATAAGGGAACAGCAATGCTTAACTTTTATGAATTTAAAACTGAAAAAAAAAATTCTCCTTTGTCTTTCTGAGTTTGTGACTTCCCATCCTATGAAAGTGGGATGCGAGAGGAGGAATGTTCTCAAATTTGTAAGCACGTCTGTGTTATGGAGGACTTGCTCTGACTCTGGGTTTTTTAATTTTCCTTCTTCCATCTAGATAAAGAAGAGGCAGCAGGATGTGGTGAGGTTTCTGGAAGCCAACCGCATAGAGTTCGAAGAAGTGGATATCACCATGTCAGAGGAGAAGAGACAATGGATGTATAAAAATATTCCTGAGGACAGGCAGCCTGCACAAGGCAATCCACTGCCACCACAGATATTCAGTGATGATCGGTACTGCGGGGTAAGCAGCTGTTGTGCTTCTCAATATATTAGTGTATATACATTATGTTACATACAATATATTAGTACATTATATCCAATATATCAGTGCACTCAGGTGCCATTTAAACATGGGACTTGCTGTTGAGCTTTCTCTAGTAGAATCTGAATTAATGGGGCAATAGGATCAGGTAATGATCATACAGGGAAAATTGAGGTCGTTTTTCTGTAAATCCTAGGGCTGTCTAGGGGATTCCCTCCAGGAATGTAAAAGTCAGAAATGTCACAGCTTTCACGTATGACCTGTTGATGGTAAAGCGCCTGGTGAGACCACTGTAAGCTGGGAAATTGTGGTATTCTTGATGCTTGGGTCTAGTCCAAGCACAAAAATTCAGTAGGAAGTCTGTCTTTGGCACAGTAAATGAGAACGCTGGCTAGATTGAGTTTTATTGTTATTGTAATTAAGCTCCTTCTCTGCTGCTGTCACGGTGTAAATTTCATTTATGCTCAGAGCATCTTTATGCAATCAGAGTGTTTAGGATAAATGAGCACAATTTGCTGTAAATCTGACAACAGGTTGATGGGTGGGCTGTTTTTTTGGTGTAAACTTCTCCATCCACCAGTGCAAGCTGGAGCACTGGCCTTTGATATGTACATCCAGAGTGATTCTGACTTAGTCCCTGCTGGATTCAGCTGTGCTGCTCAGATCTGTTGAGAGCCTGTTGACTGCAGTGCAATTGTTTGCTTAATGCAGGAAGGATATAAAAAGTGATTTAGGATCCTCTGCAACAAAGAGGTTGGGTATGATGCAGCAGCTAACTGGTTTCTCAAAACAAAGTATTTAACATCCTTCCCATGTGCTTTGTATTGGCCTTCCTTGTTTACCTCAGTAGTATAACTCTTATCTTCTTATTTCCAGGTAAGGTAAGTCAATCAAAGAAATGTATCTGGGACGTGGAAGGGATTATTACCCTTGCTTATGGATCAGCCCCTCACTTACAAATAACAACCTTTACATTCTTCTGTATCATTGTAGTTTGCCTGGGAAACACAACATTTTAAAGCTGTTGTATCTTACCCTTTCAGATTGCTTTTACAGAGTGTTTTAACCTAGTCTTAGAAGTTGCTGTTTGGAATTAGCAAGGCAGAAGATGTCATGCAACATGTGAGATGATCTCATTAATCTGTCTGCTGAGCTGATAGCCATTTTGGTTGAGCAGAGTTAATCCTATTACTAGACTTCACCGTCTGCATGAACATCTTTAAAGAGCAAACATGCTTTGAAAGAAACTATATTTTTTAGGATGAAGGAGCAAGTACGTGCAGGATCTCCAACATTCATGAGTTAACCTGCTGCATTAGTTAATGAAGTTCTTAGGTAATAGAGTGGAGATGAAACATTATGCAGAAGGCAAAGGAGGTCAGTGCTGGAAGGGGGGATAAAATATTACAATTAGATAGAAGTCAGCAAACCTTGCACATCTTGTCTCTGTTATTTCCACATTGAGTGTTTTCATGTGTTTATCTTGACATAAATAACTACAGCATAATCTCTACTGAGTAACTTAAACTGAAAAAATACTGAATTTTCTGTTAGTTGAGTTAGTGAAATTTGTAGCTTATCATTTCTGATTTGTGTCCAGGCAATTTTTAGTCCATTTTTATCTATTAAAAAACTCTGTCTGTTTTTCTACATTCTACAGTCTTATCAGGAGACTTTCTATGTACTTATGCTGTTTTATGCACTGTTGCTGACAGTTCACACTTATGATACAAACTGGTCAGGCCCATTGCTGTTCCTCTAAAGGTATGAGGGCTAGACAGTGCAAAGCAAAATAGGTGCACTTTTTATTTTTGTCATATTATTTCAATAGAAGTTCATGAGCATATGATGTCCATGACTCAATGTTATGTTCATAGCTATACTGGTTTTAATATGTTAGTATCAGCATTAATAGTTTTGGGATATTTTTTCTCACTATTTTCTCCTTAAAAAAAACCCTCAGCAATGTGCACAAGGGGTTTATCTAAGACTAGATTTTCCTGGCTAGGACATCACCATTTAAAATAATCACTTTTCAGGATGTAACTGCAGGCTAGAAGAAGTTTGTCTTTCATGATTTCAGTAAATATCCAAAATGAATTTCTGTCAACCATTTGAACATCTGACAGCTCATGTTGGGGGGGGAGAAAGGTGCCAAAAGATGATTAAAATTTACTGGTTCACAGAGTGTCTTGTACCCCAGGGGGAGGGATTCTTCTGGTACTGAGAGGCAAACTCCATGTTTTGAAGTGTGAGCAAGACTTTGTGGTTTTTCTGAGTTGATGTAATTGCAGATACAATCATTAATCATTAATCTATCTCTTCCTTTTCTCAGTCTACTGAGATGCACTCCCAATTTTTCAGTAACAAGTTATGCTAATAGATTTTGAAATAAAGTACTTGGCAAGAACAATTTTTATTTCCTGTGAACAAGATAAGAGCTGCAAGCACACAAGAACACAAATAATTTTACTGATAATTAAGTGCTATGTTATAGTACCAACTATATGATAATTTTCATATTTTCATGACTTTACAGTCTGTTGTTTCATCTTAGTGACATTGCTATAAAGTAGTGTGTGAGAACAGAGTCTCCCTTTCAGACAAATCAGACACATGATCCTGCTTTTCAAATTTGCAGTATTGTAAATCTGAAATTAGTATAGTTATCTTGCTCTAGTTAGTGCTCTGTAAGAGTGAGGAGATGTTAGTGTCTAGTGCATGTTTCTGGAGAAAACTCATGCACTTTGCATAAAGAATAGTAAAGTGGGGTTAATTTGGAGTAGAGCCTTAATCAGATCCGGTAGGTTGTGTTGTGTTGTTGGGCACAGGAATCAGTTTTGTCTTGCCCAGGTCCTTACAGAGCTCATCTTCAGTCAGATTTAGTAGCTCCTGCTATAGCTCTTTGACCTACAGCTCAATCCACTCAAATTGTGGATTATATTCACCCAAGAAAATAATCCCATACTGTCTTTCCCAGCCACTGTTCTCCACAGCAGAGGGGCTTTGCCCACCTGACTTGCTTGATCATGGTGGATGTTTCACACTCATGGATAACCTGTTCAGTGACTCCAGTGGTCAGGTCCCCCCCTTGATCATGAGCCTGTCTCTACGTTGCATCTCCTCCTAGGTGTCCTGATGTGCCACAGGCCCACTGAGCTGTGGTCAGCTTGCCCTTACGTTCCCAATCCAGGTCCCCTGCAGCCATTTCAGTTCTGGCAGCCTGGTCTGCCTGTTCCTTGTTTTCATGTTCTTTGGTGACATGGCTCTTGGGTATGGGAATATCTACATAGCATCCTTTATAAAGGTTCTCTACCCAGGCAGCAGTGCCCTGCAGCAGCCCAGATATTTAAGCAGAAAGCCAGAAATGCTGGAAAACTGAATGTCTGAAATTAGGCCTTTGCCTCACACCTCCCTCTTCTTGAATTCTCCACTGCTGAGTACACAATTTTTCTTAGACTAGAAGTGACTCCTGGATCTTTCAGAAGACTGGAAATAGCCACTTGCCAGTGAAACTGCACTCTTGTGAAGCTAGCTGCAAGTTAGCACTTTGAACAGTGACAGTTTTATATGCAGCAATCTGCCATTGAAGGGAGATTGCCTGAAATTTAGGCCAACCAAAATTAAAAGGAAATCTATCTCCAGGTGGGAATTTGAGCCAAAGGGAAAATATTTACATAGCAGGCTGACTCTTTTTTTTTTCCCTTTGAAGCTGTTCATATGGTTTAGAGTGTTATGGTAATTCCTGATAGAGTGCCTAGTGAGCAGCAGTAGAGACAGAGATATGTGATATTTATTGTCCTCCCCTGAAATATAATATATGGGTGTCAACTCCAACAAAACAGCAAAGGCATATAGACAAAAAGGAAATGAAATAGGCTGCTGAAAGAGGTGCAGTGTTCTTGGGAAACTATTCAGTACACAGACAATTATTGTATCCCTGATTTCTTTGCACTGTTATGTATCATTCTATTCTGGGTTTTTTTAAGATCATGAAAAGATGCATGCATGTTTCTTTTTCTTCCTTTTTTGTAGGTGTCACATTACAGCTAAATAACTGCTCACTGATAAAAGAAAGAAGAGAATTTAACAAAACTGGCTAGAGGCCACCTCAGATTTTCTGCCCTAGCCTGTCATTGGAGAGTTTGTTATTATTCTGTGCCTACAGGTACAGAGAGCTTGAACTCTGTCTCTAGATACTCAAGCAATGTGGCAGAATTCACCTTAGCATGCCTGCTGTAGTGTATTCACTTTAGGGATTAGAGGAGTTGTGAGGCTAATTTGGTATTCAGCAAGTCTACATTTGATTCTCTGCACCCTTGCAGGTGTTTTATCTAATTCACCCAGCAATTTTTTGGTCCCAGTCTGCTTTTAGAAGAGGGATAATTTTGCTAGATAAAAGTTAATGTGAATTACTCAGAGATCATGTGACATTTGTTAATGGCTAATGATGCTAAAACTTTCTTGACTAATTATTTTTGCCATCGAAGTAGAGTTTCCTGTATGGTAAATTTAAGCTCTGTGTGAAATTGTTCTTAATTACCTTTTGCAGTTGTGGTTGTGTTGCAGCAGTTTTTGGCTCAGAGGCACCCACAAACCCTAGGCTGAATGTGACTTGAGGCCAGTGACATGCACTGTTTATCTTCCTGGTTAAGGCTTTGTCTCAATGAGGAATACAGAAGGCAGAGCTGGTGTTGGAAAGCAACCCCTGGCCAAGAGTCTTCTCCACGTTGGGAGGATTCTGCTTGGATCATTCACAAGGGCTGGTTACAACTTTCAGACTATGCCTATGCTTTTGCCATCCACTTCTCCGTTGATTTTCTGTGTCCTGAGGAAAAGAACTTTAGTTCTGTGTAATATGTACTTGATAAAGGGAAATGTGGTACCAGAGGCAAAGTGTAGAGTAGCCAACTTGCCCAGTGCCAGGGCTTAAAAAATAGAAGCTCAGCAACTAAGTAAAAATAAAATATTCCAAGAATTTTATTTTCCTCAGAGAAATCAGTACTCATTTCAGTAATGTATAATAACTGAAAAAACAGTAATTATATATTACTGTTATAATATATATAATTACTGTATAACAGTAATTTATATATATTATATATATATAATATAATATATATATTACTGTTATAATTATATATATATAATTTATATATATATATATAAATTATATATATAAAAACCAGTGTTGCTGTTTACCCTGTAGTGGAGAGAGTACAATCCTGTTCACCACCACAGTTTTTATTTGGACTAAGTAAACTTCATTAATAGCTGTTTCAAAGTGAAGTAGCAGGTATTTTGTAAACAATCCCTTCACATAAAGATGATAGGCATCAAAGACATCCCTGGGGATACCTTACTCTATTTGCAGACTTCTATTTCCTAAATATAATAATGTAGGGTGTTTATGTATTTTAGAACACTTAAAAGGGACTGCAAAATTAGAATTGTTACTTTTAGAGGATATAGTAGAAAATACTGCACATTTCTTTTTCATTTTTATATTTATTACATTGATATTCTGCAAAACTTATCAGCAAGTGTGACATAATTATTAAAAATTTTATTTGGGATCCTAATTTTCTTTTTCCATGGAACAGAAACTTCCTATTGTGCCATGCTTTCTTGAAAAAAACAGGTTTTATTATTGAAGATGTTGGACTACTTTAACTAAAGTCTTTTTAAAAGGTGAGTTCTAAAATAGAGGATAAATTATATATGAGGAAAGGCTAAGAAATCTTAATAAGTGGCAGTAATACTTTGAAGCCACATAGTATTGCACAGAATACAGATGAAGCAGTTTTTTTGGAACAATATCTAGAAAAAGCCGTGGCTGTTGTCAGAGAGCAGCCAGGATGAAATAAGTAATTCAGTCTGCTGCTGTTCCACTTGGGTCCAAGTTAAAATATGTCCATGCAGAGCTACTGTGCAGCACGGTCATTTTGTATCTTTTAGTCATTACCTCACATACCAGGCTGGCTACCATAGTTAACTCCCTGATATTTCCATCTCTCCCTTTCTCAAATTCCTGTTGTGGTCTGATTTGATAATATTCTTATCCAAACAATTTGTAAAGTGACATGGTGAGATGGAAGGTCCAAAAAAGGTGGAGGTGACAGCTCTTACCATCCACAGTACTTAGGGATTCTGCCACTTACTTCCCTGAACTCTTCTGCCCCAGGTGGGCACTAGGCACTGGGTTTGAGGTCTTCAGTGCTTGTCTAAGGGAAGCCCTGTTACATTTGGACTCCTTGCCTTGGAGGTGAGGGATATCAGTTCTTAGACAGTTGATGTCTGTGTACCCTGGCACCATTGCTGCATGAATGGCAAACATCACATCAGCCTGAGTTTGTCCTGTACTATCCAAACAATAGAGCTGTGGCTGACATCTGCTCCTTTTTATTAAAGCCTTTGTTTGTGGAAGGCTACAACTGGACAGATTACCAAAATAAACATCTGGCCTTTAGTAGAGGAGTAACAAGTTGTTTTGTAGAGTCAATTCTATAAGCTCTTTAAAAATCCTGTGCTGAGATCTTATCAGAAGGGTAGGTAATGAAAACTGTCATGTTTAGCTTGTTCTGTATTGTACAGACAAGATCTTCTTTTATTTGTATATTTATATAATATTAGAAAAGACTCACACATGCACACACATTCTCCAAGGAGAGCTGTGCTGTGTAAGAGTTTTCCATTGTAATCCTAATCAGATCAGTAAATGAATGTCATCTGTTCTGGAGAACTGAACTGCCCTTTTCATGGAGGATGTTAACAGCTCATTCTCAATGGAATACAGTATTAACTCAGGAGCAAAGTGCTGATTCAATGTGTTTAAATTATGGGTTCCTCACTATTACTTGAGGGAGCAATTATGTTGCCCCTTTTATAAGAACAGAGAGATCATAATCTTATATTAAAAATATTGACAAAGAGAAATAAATTTGAACAGCATGCCAATGGAGTAATCTGTAAGTGTTTTCCAGTAATCAATGCACTTCAAAAATCTTTAGGAAAAGCTGTGCAGGCTACATTTGGGTGGGTTTCTTGTTTTGCAGCTTCTTGGTGTGGTAAGCAATAAAGATTTGTCTGAGATGTTTAATGAGCTCACTCTTGTTGCCAACTAAAAGCAAACAGCAACAAAACCAACTTGCTTGTTTAAAGAAACTTACTGGAAATAATTTTATTCACAGTTGCTGTCTTTAAAAGTTCATTAGATGTAATGTTCTCCTAATTTCAGTGCATTAGTGAAGGTAAAATTGCTAACTGTAAATCTGCTTTGTGTTAATGTTTTACTTTGATCCAATGCCTTCATGTTTCTCCTGTGTTCCTTGCAGCCCAAATAATTATTTATGCTGATCTGCAGTACAGCCAGTTTTAACTTTGGTATGCTGTAAATAGTTTCTCCTAGCAGTGACAGTGTTTATTTAAACAATCCTGAGTATACCTGCTTAACAAAATCCTGAGCCAAATTAATTATGGCAGTGTCTGTAATTACATCACTGCAGTGATCTGGTTTCCAGGAATACATCACACTTAAGGAATACATCACACTTAAGGTGATGTATTCCTTAAGTCTAGTGATCATCACAGCTGGGATACAGCTGATGCTGCACCAGCTTGAGCTTTGTGAAGTTGAGCATTGCTGTTGAGAGAAGAACCTACCCTGGAAGTGGGATTTCTAAAGAGGACCAGTGGTTTTCCTACTGGAGTAAATTGCGTAAAACCCACATGAAGGCCAGAAGAACCTGAGGCATTTGTGTCAGATTTCTTGAATGCTTGTCCAGTGTCTCAAAGACTAAGCTGATGTTAGTTTTCTGTAGCATTTGGGCAGTAGATGGTCTTTGGCATTATTCCATAATGTAGACATTAACAAAGTTCTCCTGTCTTTGATTAATCTGGTTTTAAAGAGGTGCAAAACAGCTACAGCATCTTTTATTTCCAGGGTAAGCTGCAAAGATCCAAATTTTAGAAACAAAGCTGTGGAAGTGTGAGGCTTGGAGGCTTGAGTTGTTTTGTGTTTTGGTTTCTTTTTTTTCCCTTTACCATCATACTTAATGGACAACATCACATGGCCTTACTAATTATTGGGGGTTGGAACTAGATGGTCTTTGAGGTCCCTTGCAGCCCAAGTAATTTTCTGATTCTATGATCATTTTAAAACTTAGTGTGTGATAGACCTTAAGATTAGCATAAATGGCCTTACATTTGTGAGACTGAAGGTCCCTCAAGCCCAATTTTGTCCCAACAGTGGCCATAAACCTAGGAAAGACCACAAACAAGATATGAAATGGTCAAGTATTTTCCTTGTCTCTAGTTACTTTTCTGAAATAAATGTCACTTTAACGTATTTAGTAATTCTTACTACATTTTTCTTTCATGAATTTGAACCTTCTGGTGGAAACCTTTAGCATCTTCAGTATGCTCTGGAGGTGCATTCCATGTGTCCACTAACACATCTAGTACCAAGCATCCTGCCACCACAGTGAGCTTCACAGCCTTCCTAGCCTTCCTCCCCTTACTCTCTGGGGTAATTTTGGTCCTGAAGACCTTTGCAGCCACAGTTTGTCTTTCTGTGCCAGTTTAGAGTCACTCAGCAGGAGCTGGGAGAGCAAAGCACAGCTTTAGGCCACACAAGGCCAACAAGATTTTGCATGTTTATAGGTGAGCTACAGGCAAGGAGCTCACCTACAGTGGCTTCAGCTTATTTTCAATAAAGCAAGAGCTTATTAGGTCAGCTAATCCACTCCATAGCAGTTCATTGAATGCTGTTTTAATGCTGTTTTAACACCACTGTTGGTGTTAAAACAGAGAGGCTGTGTCCTGCTCAGGTTAAGTGGTGGGTGATGGACCTGCCTCCAACTTTAAGGGTGAGGAACCATGCCTAAAGCAGTCAGCTAGTTGTTACCTTGTTGAAAAACCCTTTCTGCCTTGAAATAGCTTTTTACTTACCTTCTTTATCCTCCTGTCCCTTCTTTATCATTTTAAACCATCCTGAGATATATTTTTTCCTCCTAACTGGCATTTGTCTTTCTTGGTAACATTTCAATCAGTCATGGGATTTATCATCTGTATTTTTGGCTTTTCAACTTCTCCAGAGGGATTGAGTATCTCTGCATTGCTGATGATTCATGTGCACTGTCTCCATGTCCTACTAGTTTTAGTACTCAGTTTTTAGTCAGTTTTGATCAGCTACTGATGTTGCCAGAATTCTACACGCTGATGAAGTGATTAGCAGCTCTGGAAAGCACCAAGTTCTATAATTTAAAATGTTACAGTCAAAATTATGTTGTGCACTTAGTTGCCTTTTGAAGTGGGGCAGTGGGTAGCAGTTTGTTGTACATTTTTAGGTAAACTGCTGCTGCCTGAGTGCCTCCCACTGACAATGGGAGCCACTTCCTTCCACAGGGGCAGGACAGCACTGCTCCACTGATCCCAGCAAAGCCACAGCACTCCCTGGATAGAGCTGCTTGGGACAGTGACAAGAGGGTTGTAGTAACTTGCTGCTGGTGGTGAAGCGTGG
This sequence comes from Molothrus aeneus, assembly GCF_037042795.1. Classification (NCBI taxonomy): domain Eukaryota; kingdom Metazoa; phylum Chordata; class Aves; order Passeriformes; family Icteridae; genus Molothrus; species Molothrus aeneus. Next base: position 91,894,630 of record NC_089648.1, on the reverse strand, counting down.
TGCAGAAAAAGGGAACCACTGCCTTGCCAAAACCAGTGAATGGTGATGTCCTTCCTCTGTGGGAGGCAGAATGTCCACAGAGTTTTCCCAAATTGAACCCATTGGGTCACCAGTGAGTTAGGCTCCTGCTTGCGTATGAAAGTCTCATTTTCACTGAGCTTGTGCTGTTTTCCTTCTTCAGCCTCTACATCTACTGCTGCTAGCAGTGTGATGTCCTTTATTGAGATTAGAATTTTTATGTCCTTACCCATGGATTTAGTGTCTTTACACATGGCCCAAATCTGCACAGAATTCCTCTCCTTCTAATGGTAAGATCAAAGGCAGGGTGTTTTTGGAGCATCCTTTATCTCATCTGTGTTACAGGAAAAGCCAGGGATGCCCACTTTGAACTCCTACCACTCATGACACAACCACTGAGTCATTGAGATCATACTTCTCAATAATCTCTTAAGAAACTACTGTGCTAAAGGGATTTCTTAAAATTTTTATAGGACTATTATGCATTTTTGTAACATTTTTTGTTTCACATTTGAATATGTTGAGATCACAGATTGTAATTGCAGGCATGACTAGGAATATTCTCCTATTTAAAATTTACTTCTACTTTATCTAAAAGCATGATGCTTCTTCTCACCCACTGCCCATGCAAGTGTCAATAGGATTTAAATACGTTTTGCAATGCAGATATTTCAAAACATCAGGGAGATTGCTTCTGGTGGATAATCTCTTGTGGTTCCTAAATATTCAGGTCTTTTTAAAATTAATCAATCCACTGGGTTTTGTGCTCTTTCAAACATAGACTTAGCTCACTGTTTAACCTTCACAATTTTTTCAGTAAGTGAATCCAGGTTTGTTAATGAGTAAAAATGTGGGGAAAACATACTAATCAGGACCTAATAATTCTGAAAGTAAAATGATAACTAGTACTTTAAGACAGCTTTTTATTATTAAGTATTAAATTACTTTACAGAGGTTAGTTTAAACAGATGGTGTTGGTGGATTAGCTGAGTTTCAGTCATTGTCAGAGCCACAAGTGCAACCTTTTTTCTTATGACATTATTTTCAGTTTCTGTGTCCTTCTGTGATCTGTTTTTCTTACCAGTTTATTAACAAAGAAAAAAACATGGTCTTACAGGGTTGATACTTCTAGAGCTAATTGAAGTACTGGGATTAAGAATCTTCAGGAGAATACCAGCATTTGAAAACGGTGCTGAGAGATGATGACTCACCTGAACAAACACAGAACCTTCCTTGGACAAACTGTTGAGACCAAGAAGTGTCTGGGGGTTAGTGAGGACTTGCCCGTGGTACTTAGGAGGGAGAGTATTCCTGGCAGGGACCCAAAAAGGTGTCTGCCACCACAGCTGCCTGCCTGCAGGTTGGCTGCTGGTAGTTTACAGGGCTCTAATGGGCATCTTCAGGCATTTTAGACCTGCCCTGATGTTAAAGAAAGGGCTGTGGGTTTTACTCATCCACTGCTGCCCTACCTTCAGCTTCAGAGGGTGTGATTCACTTGTCAGTGAGCACCATGGAGCAAATGAAGGTTATTTCTCAGATTGATCACAGGCTGTCTTCTTGTGTGTTGGTTATGTAGCCTGTGTCCCTCATGGGTTTTTATCTGCCTTAGAAGAGTCAGAACAGACCTTTTTAAGGTTTAATATGTCCATGCATCTTTTGAAGTCTCATTCGTAGAGGTCAAGGGTTTAATAAAACATCCTTCTGCAGAGCTTCAGCATTACTTATTACTCCTCTAGGTATTCAGTGATTACATTGTTCCTTTTTAATCCATGGTGCAGTTGGGAATCCTTTCAGTAATCTTTCAGTTTACACCATGGCTTAGTTGATTTGCCTATTTTACTTGGATTTACTTTCTGGCAATTAATTGTAAATTTTTATTAATTCCTAAGTTAGCATATGCCATGTTTTATGAAGAAAATAACAAAAAGTCATCTTAACAAGGTTTACTCTTTCTATTTATGTCAGCTAATATATCTGAGGCCTGAGGACCATTTATACACCTGCTGGCCTTCTGGTGTCTTTCACAGGTGCTTTCACAGGTGCTTTCACATGGGGCAGCCATGGTTGTGGTTTTGGGGAGGCTGAGGCTGTTTGAATAATTATGCAACTGCACAGTATTTCATACACAATATAGCAGTGTGAACTTTGCTGAAATGCTGGTAAAGCATCTCCATCTAGACCATCATGAAGGTTTTAGGAGAAATTCTGCACTTAAATACCTTTAAAATATACCCACAATAGAGTTTCTTTTGATGCAGGTACTTCTGATGCTTATACTTTCCTGTCAAAGTAGTGAGAGGTGTTGAAGTTAGAGAATTTATGTGTTCTTCTTTGCCTCTGTAGTTTGTGATATCATTGCAGTTTAGGTTTTAGGTTTGGGTAGGAGAATAGGGGTAAGTATCAATATTTTTCTGAGCATTACTACATGTTACTCTATTCTAATACAGGGTGTGGTAATATCAATAAGGAAAATAGGAATACAAATGTTGACTCATTTTTTCTTCTTTTAATTCTCCAGGATTATGATGGCTTTTTTGAATCAAAGGAGAGCAACACTGTATTCTCCTTTCTTGGACTGAAACCTACTTTGGCATCAAAGGTCAGTGTAGTATTGCAGATTTTTAATGGAATTCTTGAGATGTTGAGATTGAATTTTCTTTGATCCCTGTGTGGGTTGGAGCTCTGTGTTTGGATGTATCCCTGCCATGATCCATACCTTGTTCATATCACCCTAGTGCTAATGAAGTAATTGAGATGGTTGTAAGGAAAAGTAAAGCATTTGAAATGAAAACAAGCATGTACATGGGAGTAATTTGGGACAGCAGATAAATTAAGTTTAAAGATTACATTCTCCTTTACGTTATCAATCTAAATTGTAAGCAACTGGCTTAATTATAACAGGAGACAGAACTTAATCACTGGACTTTCTGAAGCCTGGCATAATGGCTCAGCATTTATTCATTAGGCATTAATTAATTTAATGCTGAAATGCTGGAGTAGTCAGAACTTATATTAACTTTTTTGAATTTGGTTTTAGCAAACACATATCTAGAGGTCAGAACACAAAGCCAGGTGATATCTTTCTGTTGAGGGCAGTATAACAGAGGAAATTTTATTGCCATATGGAAGTCTGGACACTTGTTCAAACAGATTGTGTGGTGCACCTTTTGGCAGTAGATCAGACACAGAGGGGAGGATTTTTCTTTCCTTGGATACTGTAGATATAGATGTACTTGGTACTATTACTGTTTCAGGCCTGGGTGGTAGCTCTTGAGTATCTATAGAGCACTTCTTCTGCCAGGAATTCATTTATTCTTGGACCCCTTGAGGGACAGCAGTAGGAAGGAACCTCAGCTGAGAACCACAGAAGCAGGTTGTTTTGGCAGCCCGCCTCACTTTTTAGTTTGAAGAACTTGTCCTAGGAAAAAGATGATGTTCTGACACAATCTGAAATAGCAGCTTCTATGCAGCTCTGTTCCTAGAAAATATGGTGTTGGAGAGGTCTCTCTATAAACTTCCTGCTTCAGTCTGGTGGTACTTCAGAGAGATGCATCCTCAGCTTCTAGGTGGTCTCCAGTAGAGGAAATGTATTGTACTTGAATATCTGTGTAGAGGCTTTGCCCCGGGAGATCCCGGTTGCCCTTGATGGGCTGCAGCTGTGATGTCCTTAATTGGGCTGCAGCTGTGACCAATGAAGATAACTGGGATAAAAGGGGGTGGGTTAGCCAGTCAGGGAGAGCCTTGGAGGAGCTCTAAACCGAGAGAGAACAACGTGCAGAAGAAGGAGTCTGTGCTGTGAAGATCTGCAGCCGTAAGAATACACCGAGGAGGTATGGACTTTAGAAGTCTGATAACAACAATATGGGACTCTAGAAATAGAACAACAACAGTTGTCTGGGAATAGGGTCACCTTATATGCTAAGGTCACAGGTATAGGAGATGACAATGTATCCATAACATTAATATTATGTCAATAATAATTAATAATACTATTTATTTTTTCTCTTTTCAATAGGAGTCAGAACCCTAGAAAGGCCATATGAAGTACCAACAAGCACATTCCTGAATGAGTGACTATTCTCCAGCACATAACAGCTTCCCTAATGGATCACTGTGATAGAGCAAACGTGTGTCAGTAGTAGTAGTCTGCTTGCTATGAGATGGTGCTCTCCAATAATGTGGAGCTAATAACATGCATATGAAATAGGATTAAGGCTGGGCTACTCATCTGTTGTAAAAATGCTCACTGTTGATGTTTCATTTTTGTCTTTTGATTGCTTTTGCAACTAGCCCTTATATTGTAACAGGCACATGTGTTTGAGAATAAGGAGTGAAAGTGTAGGGCTTGTATCATTCATGGGTATTCTTGTACAGTCACATTCCTTACCTTTTTTAATTCCTCCCACTACTGTAGTTCAAATGAATAGCTAAAGTGCTGCTGGTTATTATGGTGTTTGTGCTGGCTATGATCCAGAAGGTAAAAAGCATCAATCTTGAGCTCTCAGTCTAAGCCAATAACTGCCATATTTTTGCTCTACATTTATTTATTTATTGCGATGTTTATTCTAGATCATGGTTATTTTAAGAGACATGGGCTGCTAATCTTGTTAATGAAGACTTGATTTGTCTAATGATGCACATTGCAACTGACTGTTTAAAACAAGTTGCTATCATGAAGGAGGTGCCAAAGTGAAATATTTTGACATGTTTCCAAATGCAGGTGAAATGTTCAGTAAAACACTTGGTGGAAATACTGGGGAGTCCAGAAGAACTAAAGGGGTCTCATAGCTAATGATAATATGAAATTACCTCTTAAATGAAGAAGTCTTAACACCCAAGGTTGGAGCTCTATAGTTGGACTGTCTTAAAATGAAATTTTGCCAAAACTTCAGTTTACCTTCAATAACACACAGCTCCACCACAAGCCACATGAGAGTCAAGGGGGTACTTTGAGAGCCAGGTTTCAATTCCATGATGGTTAAACAGTCCACCATGGTCCAAGAGCATGCCTAACTTGCCTAGCTGTTGTCCTGGTTTTATATCCCCAGATGTGGTGATGTAGAGGTGCCTCGAAGGCAGTGAGAAAGCTGAGTGTGTGCTTTGCCAAATGAGGCTAGAGAGGTTGTTCAGCTGAGGAATAAGTAAAGGGAATGGAGATTATTCCAGTGGGACTGCACTGATGCACGTAGCAGAACTTAGGCGCATGACTTGCCAATAATTATTACAAAAAGGATTCTAGACAGAAGTAAAATTGCATCAGGCATTTTGAATCAAATCTGATACATAAATAACAGCTGTGCTATGATGTGGCTTTTCCTACAGTGATTTCATACTGGCAAGGTAGTGCCACCACAGTGAATGTCCTCGTGTCTTTGGGTAAATGGGAGACAACCACTCTGTAGAAAAGCTACTTTGTAATCACAGCATCACTCAAACTGTGTGGTTTGAAGGAAGCCAGACTTGTAAAAAGTGTCAGAAAACAACACTATCACAACAAAAGCAACACTGTGAAACAAATCACATGTTCTGCTGGCATCAGTAATCATGGCATACCAGACATGTCAGCTGGAAAGGACAGCTGAAGGTCATCTGGTGCAGCACTGTCCAAATCAGGCCAAAGAACCACACTAGCTTGAAACAAATATGGGTTTGTCTAGCAGAGCATTAAGAATATCCAGAGATAAAGATCTCATAACTATCTAGGTAACCTGTGACATTGCTGCAGTGCTTTCCTAGTGAAAACTTTATCTTTTAAAGTCCAGCTTTGACTCCTAGGCTTTAATTTGAGGCTGTTACCTTTGCTGTGTCTTTTTGGCACTCACAATAAAAGATTGGCACCATTCTTTTTTTAACAGTCCTCGAGATAGTTGTAGGCAACCACTGGGTCACCTCTTAGCTTTCTTCTTACCAGACTGAACAAACCTGGCTGCTCAGCTGAGCTAAAGAGCTAGATGGAGGAAGAGCACACACAGATTTGAAGTCTGTAGCTGTATTTACTGGTTAAAATCTTTGCCAGAGCACCTTCTCTAGAGGAATCCTGAATGGGCATTGATGTATATACGTACATTTTTAAGAATTATGTTGTCTGTGTCAAGGTACTGTGACATTCTTGTAACCAATCCCATATTTTCATGAGACTTGAATTTCACTATAGGAAGGGAATATGACATGAGGTGGAGCTGTACATTGTTAACTTCACCACATTCAATATAACTATTTCTTAAAAGACGTTAAAATATTTAACTTTGTAAATGAATAGAGATATAAATGTACGTAATTCTGCAGTTGATTACAGAGAAGCCATCCTGGATTTATCATGTACTTGATACATTGTAAACCTTGAGAACTGCCTGAAGTCCCAGGTCTGAAAAATTTACCTAAGTGTGTAAGCATATACACATGAGTAATCCTGGATGAAATCCCAGGCTTACTAATGTAAAAGGAAAAACCACACTGATTTCTCCAGGGATAAAATTAATTTCACAGAGCTCCTTTTGAATTTTGATAATTGTAGAATAGAAGGCTCTTGTTTAGTGGAGAGTTAGTCTTGTTTCAGCTGTTAAGTAAACCTGGCTTATTTCAGAGCATATGTGTGGGCATAGTCAGTTGTATGGAGGACAACACTAGCTCCAAAGATATCCTGCTTGCTTGCATGGATTGGCAGTGTAAGTCCCTTAGAATGTGTGCTGTTGAATTATAAATAGCTAGTTAAAAAAAAAAAGAAGTATATATGTTTGGATGTGAATTTTGTCTGTTGAATGACAGCCTTATTTTTGTAATTAAAGCAAGTAGACTTCTAGTTTGTTACATAAGATGATCAGGAATTTTTTAATCAGTTTTGTAGTAATGAAATGTAGCTATCAGGTAACTGAAAAGGTCTGGGGAATCTAGAGACATTTACTGAAAGAAGTGGGAAATTCTTAATTCCGTTTAAGATTTTGGCATATAGAGTTATGCTTAAGAACCAAATCATCCCAATTTCTAGCTAATACTGATAACTACCCCACTTCTTAAAATGGAGAGCAGTGTGAATGAAATTTAATCTTTGTACCTAGCTAAAGTTGCTGTGTGGGCCGACGTGCACATTCACTGTATCAGTGGCTTTGATAGAGGTGTTTTTGTTTGTGCCACACACTACTGGATAGTGCCTTGCCAGAAAGAGGACTGTTTCTGTGGGGTCTTCTTAGATGTGCTTAAACTTTGAACTGAGAAAGGCTTAGTTTCTATATTGCTATTTTTTAATAATACAGTAAATTTATTTTGATGCCAGAGTCAAAAGGCACATGCTTTGTAAGACTGAAACAGTTTTTGATGAGTCTTCTGAACTCTTGATTTTTCCTAGGTGACTTTGTTTTTTGATTTTCTTTTCCTTTTTGTTGACTGTCTAGAATCAAACTTCTCAAGGGAAGTGAACCTGGAGTAAAGCCCATAAATTCATGTTTACACTTTCTTTAAAATAGTGTCTGATTCTAATGTTTAGCAGCTCAAGTGCTATCACTGAAAGGAAGAGTAGCTGCCAAGCTCTCAGTGGATTTCTTGGTTGTCCCTCCCTGTCCTTTTCCGCCATCAGGCCATTTATTTCAGGTGTCCTATTCAGGCAATACCATGATTCAGAAGTAGGACCCTAAAATTGCCTTGTGGCCCTTCCTGGAGTTCAAGAGTGGAGTGATCACCAGGAAAATGCCAAATCTCATTAGTTTTCAGTAACTTATTCACTGATTTCACTACACCTTGGCATGGACAGTGGGAGGAGGATGGAGTCCCATATGTTCACCCTTCACAGAGAGCCCGAGTGCAGAATGGCCCACAGCTTGCTCTGGCACCATGAGCAGTGGTCCTCACAGGGACCCTTGGCTGGCAGTGGCACGTGTGACACCATGCACCACTGCTTTCCACAGGACTCCAGCTGCATCATGGCCTATGCTTCACCCTCCTGCTCCCTAAGGAATTTGGGAGGGAAAACAGAGAACACCTTCTTGAGAGCAGTCCTTCAGCCAGGGCAGATCCAGCTTACTCCCTTCTTGCTGGTCTATACCTCTTCCTCATGTGTGTAATCCTGTCCTGTGTAGACCTACCTGTGTGCAAAGCTTCCACTCCCAGCCATCTGTAACATCCCTGTGGGGTCACAAACGTGGTGTTCCCCTTCACAGTGTCAGTGTTCTGTAACTTGGGAGGGGAGGGAGCATGTTGCATCCTAGGTTGTGTACACGTTATGTATTAAACTTTGTTCGTCTAATAAACTGCAATTCAAAAAAGAAATTTGCACTGTGTTGGATGGGCTAAAATAAACAATGAAAAAATATGAATTTATTCTTGCTGTGGCTTGCTCTGGTGGCAGCCTGGTGTTTTGGTTTGGGCAGCCTCTGCAGGTGGAAGCACTGCAGAACTTTTCACCTGGGATGGGTGAACCTGATTCTGTAAGATGTTAATTGGCTTTGAACCCCAGTGGCTGCGTGGGAATTGCAATGTGTCCAGAATACTTGCTGGTTTGGGGTCTCCCCAGATAAATAGCAGTAAAGGGAAAAAGGGATGATGTATTGTCTTCCATTTCTTATACTTGGGTTACCTGGAAATAAAGGGCAGATCCTTTGGGGTGGCTTGGACACTGGGGACAGGAAGTTTTCACACAATGAAGTTGTGTTCCTAGGGTTAAAATCGTCACTGCTTTTTATGTCTCGAATGAATGCAAGTTCCTGATTTGCCTATCCACTTTACCAATCCAGAGAAGTTAATTTAATACATTTTACCATTTTACCTGTAACCAAAGGTACAGGTTGCATAATTACAGTTTTCCCTTGATTCTCAGTGTAGTAAATAGTTTTTAATGCCTTTTTGTTCCTGTCTAAAACTTGCCCAGTCTATTGTGGTTGCTGCAATGAAAACTCCATTTGTGACTTTTGCTGCACCCTGGAGCAAGGTTCTGAGCCATCTGCTTTAGGCAGGATGCATAAAAGAGGTACAGATGGAATAGGCAAGCCTGAAATGCCTGCAGTGGGATCCTGAGCTGCTGTAGGATCAGTAGCACTGCTCTGAAGTGAGTGAAGCACTAGTAGCTCAGCTCTTACATCATGGTGGGTAGAAGCAGACAGGTTTTGCTGCATGGGTGGGCAGGATCTTCTTGATTTGCAGAGGAAGAGATGTTCTGTGTCACCTTGCTGGTGTTGCATCATGGCCTGCACTCTGGGAAAACCAGTGGCACTGCCCTTCCTCCTACCTGGCTGCTGGGGACCACACTGAGAGCAGAAAGCAGGCAAAGGTCACACAGTGTGGCATGCCTTGCTACATGTGGCTGTCATCCTTCTGTGCATCCCTGCTCTGCCTCTGCTCCCTGTGCCAGGGCAGTGTCAGTGCAAAAAAAGCGCTTGGAAGTCATCACTGTGTTTGCACACATGCAAGTGCGTGTGCCAGTCTGTCTGCAGCTCATTCCTACCCCAGGGCAGACAGGCTGGGCTCTTAAATGGTCCTATTGAACTCTCATTTGCTTGATTTGCTTGTCAGGTGCCAGAAGGACTTGCCTAATTCATCCCCTAGACTTCAACCAAGCTGTCACTGCCTTGATGGTGTCATCTGAAGTAGCCTCCTCAGGCTGCATGGTGCAGCACAAACAAACATTTTGGGTACAAGTCCTCTATATGATTTCTTTAAAGGTGATCATTGCCTGTAATTCAGTCCTGTGGTAAATTTGGGAAACAGAAAATGACAGATTTAAGGAATTAGCACTCTAAAGAAAAGGTCAGCTGGAGGCTTGAAAAATTGTGTTCAGAAGACAAGAAAGGAATTTTTACATTCTGATTTGGGAACAGGGAGTTGAGAAGCAGACACCTTGAGAAAGGTGTGCCAATCTCTAGCTGCTTGGTTTTCCATCCAGTTTAGCTGTCTACATAAATCTGGTTCAGGAGAGGAACCTCCCCCTCCAGGGAAAGCACACACTCCCAGGTCCAGGGGTTCTACCCCCTTCAACCATGCCACACAGCATCCTGTGCTTATCTTTTCCTTTGTATCTCTTTGGAGATCAAGATCAATTCCACTGCAATCGATGGCTGTCAAGATGTGAAAAATAAAAGCTGAGCCAACATCTCTCTGTGTTTCAGCACCTTCCACAAATAAACCTGGCAGACTGAATTACTCTGCTGGGAACCCAAAGAAAAAAAAAAAGCTAAAAAAATAGCTTGTTTTTTTTGCCTTATTTATTTGGGTGAGGCACTTCTGGTATCATCAGGATTTTGCCAACACGTTACAGTGAAGTGCCAGAGTTGAGGGTGTGGAAGACATCTAGCCCCAGATGCCAAGCAAGAGCCATGACTGCTTTTCAGACTCCCAAAGGGACCAGACCACCACTGCACCTAGGCATGAGGGACTTGTTTCAACAGTGTGTGACTAAAGGAGTGAGGAGCAGATCAGTGCTGGCATGGAGACAAACCTGCAGAAGGTGATTAGGAGCCCAGGAGCAAGGCCAGGCAAATAATATGGAGCTGTAGCAGGTGAGGTTTGCTGAAGATAACAGCTCAGGTTTGTCCCATTCTGCTTCTCTAGCTGCTGCTACCCCATTACTCCTCTTCATTAAATACTTTCAGTTCACACCTTCCCAACAGGAAAAGGGTTGTTATCAGATTTGATGGTTTCTGCATGCATTCCCAAGATAACCAAATTTCTTCTTTCCTGCCAATCTGTGTGACAACTTCTTTTTCACGGGGCAAAGCTGTAAGGAAAGTACACACAGTGCTGGATATATGGATACATGGCGTGGGTGCTGCTGCTGTGGGGCTCCAGTCTGCAGCACATAAGCACCAGCCCATCCTTCATTTGCAAAATCCATCCTGTGGAACCTGATGTTAAGGCTAACAGCTCTTCCCTTCATTTTCTTTAGATTCTCTGAATATGCTTAATGAAGGGAGGTGGGAAGAATGTGGGTGTGAAGAGGTCAGCCTTTCAGGTGTGAGAATTAAGAAAGCTGAATCACTCTTGAGCATGATATGAGCAGCACAGTAATGTGTTCAGATACATAACATTTATCATTTAATTGTGGATTTTCTAATTAAAGCTGTATCTGGATGGTGCTCCAGCTTTTCTGCTGCACCTCCTTTGCCCACACACCCACATTGTCCTCTTTCAGCTATTGCCGAATTGCTGTCTGCTGGGAATAGCCCTTGCAGAGTCCTTTGGTGACATCACCTGCCTGGAGCAGTGACAGAGCCATGAGCCATCTCCAAAAGGCAGGAGCACTGCTTGCTGAGGTGGCTGTGGTCCCACAAGCACTGGCTCTGCCTCTGCTGCAGAGTCTGCTCATCCTGCTGCTGCTGCCCTAGCACACTGCACCTGCCAATGTCTGTTTAATGGCTTTCACTGCTGAGCCCAAGGTAATGGCTTTCCTACATGAGACTTCTGTTATCATTGGCACTCTTGATATATCCTTCAGCCTGTTTTAATCTCTTGGTTTTCATAGCTTCAAATCCTCTGTTTTTCTTCCTGGATGTGCTTTTTTTTCTTTTTAGATGTATTCTGTGAGTGGCATAAATTTGAGCTTAAGCCACGGAAGGGCTTTTAGGTCAGAGAGTTATACAGCATTGCTGTGAAATATGCTCTTGAATCATTAAGGTAAATTGCTGGAGCATCAGTGCTGCTCCAGCTGGACTATAATACTTAAGCCCTAAGTGGCCATTTCATGTCCTTTGGAACATTCTTGCTCTGAGCAAAGTGAAATTATCCATCAAACCCACTTATACCTACTGAAACCTGCAGAGGGGATGGCATTTCAATGCAACAGATTTCATGGTCTGCATTAAATAATCAGCCTAGAGGAGATTCTTGGGTTACAGAGACAAGTCCTCTGCTGTTTCTGTTGCCACAGAGACTATTTCATAAAACTACTCAACCCCAGCTAAAAGCACAACATTGGGTCTGGGTTAATATTTTTTCCCTGTGGCTTTTTGGCTCTGCTGTGCTACTTGGAAGGTTGTCTCAAAATCCTGCTTCTCTTGCAGCAAAAACGAAACTCTCTTCCAAATTCCAGCTGAAGTTTATTCATGGCCAGCTTGTCTTCATTGTCCTGGTTGTTCTTTCATTTGAATAAATCTCCCTAGCAGGAATTACCTGTCATATGAGTTTGTTTCTTCTGCCTTAGCTATGCTTTTGTCAGGTAGAAGAAGTGGCTGAGCCAGTGCAGAGTCCAGTTCTCCTGATGGCACCACTGACATCCAGGGCCAATTGAGATCCCCAGGGTAAGGAGATTCCCACTAGTCAATAGCATAGAGTAGCCTCATGAAGAAGTCCAGAATGAGCTCTTTAATTACTTCAGCTAGCAGAATTTGTAATTAGAGATGATCCTGATACTTGCTGTCAGTGTCTTGGCAGAAGTGTTGCTGTTTAACAGTTTCTCATTTTAGCTCTGATTGAGCTATTGCTCCAATTTAGCATATTTCCAGGCATATTGTGTGGGCAGATGAAAGAACAGTGCTTGCTAAATACATGAATTAAACATTCTCTTGACAGACTTTAACCTTCATTTAATCCAAAGGTGTCAGAAAAATCGATAGCCAGGGATGCACTCCTTGAACTTAACAACAGCTGCAGGAGTGGAATGCAGGTCTGGAAAGGACCATGGGTAGCCAGCCATCTTTTAAAACTTTTAAAATTTTATTTCAGTTGAATAGATAGACATATATATTAAAAATGTTTGTAGAGGCAGATCCCAATTCCCCACTAGTTCAAACAAGGACCATGGACTATCCTTGGCAGACAGCAGCAGCTCCAGCATGAGATCCTGTATGTGAGGGGCCTGAGATCTGTTGTGCTCATGGCTCTGTTCCTGAGCTGTGGTGAACAAGACAAGGGCAGTGGCCACTTTTCCCCAAGCATGTACACAGTCTGTCTCCTTCCTTTCAGCAGCTGAATGCTGCCTGCTGTTTCTGCACAGGGCTCAGGCTCTCCCCCTTTGCCCTTCTCTGGCAGTTCTTGCTTCTGCTTCTCATTCACCCCCAGCACAGTGCTGCTGCCTGGATTTCCTAATGTCAAAGCAAAATCACTGCCTTTGCCCCAACAAAATCACTCCTGTGGTGTTTGCCCCCACCTCTTGTTGTACCATCCTACCTAGGCTTCCAACACATTTACCTGTGTAATTTCCAGTTTTTGTTCCTTGCTTTACATCTTTTTGTACCTTCAAATGCATTCTCTGTGCCATTGTGTCTTCTCTTTGCCACCACCCCCTGCTTCACATCAGTCTCCCTGCCTTGTGTCACCAGTTGAGAGGTTATAAAGATGAATGAGAAGTTTTGGGATATTTTGTAAGGGGATATGTAATAAACATACTGATTATCTTCTTTCCCAGGGTAATCAATTGCAATTGCAATGTACCACTCACCAGAAAACACCTCTCAATGTGGCAGCCAAAAGTCCCCAGAGCAGATGCATCAAGATGGTGCTATGGAGTTCATGCTCTCCAAACCCCAAGGAGACATATGCCCTTATGTTTAATAATAATAATAGTAAGAAAACCACTGTTGGATATGTCCTAAAACCATGGAGAATGAAACATGAAATGTTAACTGCTTCAGCAGCTCTTCCCAGCTAAAGTCTGGGGAGAATTTTGATCACTGTAACTTTACAGGACCTTTACCATGAGGACCTGCTCAACATCCTCTCAGGGTTAGGGGAACCTAAAATTTGTATTAATCTGTCTTCAAGGATGGTAATAGTTAAATCTAAAAAAACATTTCAGGTTTTCTTAGCTTCCTCTATCCCACCCAACTGTATTACAGTATCTTAGCAATATCTTCAACCAATTATTAGCAGTTATTATAAAAGATGCTCTTAGAGACTTAGCACTATAGGGGATCGATAAAGGCAAACTATATAATTGTTGTACATTTCTGAAGACCTTTTTTCACATCTTAGGGAATAAAAAGGGAGGTGGAGGGCTGAAAAAAGGTGAAGTTAGAGAATGAGCTCTGTAGTGAATATGGGCTTCACACTGTGCTGGCTGAAGATCTTTACATTAGGGATGTTTAGAAAAATGTCACTCACTTTCCTTGTAGAATAAAGAGATGGAAAACAAGCCAATGCAATAATTATTTTTTGCAATTTTCTTGAAAGATAGAAGCCCCAAAGAGAGCAGGTATGTTGACTTTTTTTTTAATGTGCACTTTCAATCCCTTCATTTTTCATCAAGAAAGGCTTTGATGGAAAACTATTTTACTGGCAATTCCATTAATAAGAAGTTCACTTCATATAAACTAGAGTAGGAAGTTGTTGAATTCTCTTCTCTTTCTCCTGCACCTCCTTAGCTATCTGTTGTTGGAAGATCCTGCTGTAACACCCTGGGGCACACCCTGTCGTGGTGTTCCCCATCTCCATCCCCATTTTCACCTGTTCACCTCTGAGGAGAGCACAGCTGCTCTGGGAAAGCCCAGCCCTGCTCTCTTGGCCATGGGGATGGTGCCCCAGTGCATAATGAGGCACCATGGTACCAAGGAGTGGTAACCCATGGGAAAACTGAAAACTGGCCTTTTCAAAAAATGGAAGTCGTGGATTTGCATCTTGGCTTGCTTTGGAGGATGAATTCCTTTGGTGCTGCCACAAAGCGTCAGTCCTCTGTCAGAGACAGTGAAGCCAGGGAAAGGGAAGGAGGGAAGAGCCCGGCCCAGCCATGAAGCCATGACGGGGTGGGTTGGAAGCAGGGAGTGGGATTGCTGTCTGTCACTGACATCTAGAGGACAGCACAGACAGTCTGTACATTGTGAAACGTGAGGTAACCAAACCCTGAGTGCGGTGAGCTTTCCCTGGCCCAGCACCCTTCACAGGCACAGAGATACTCGCAGCTGAAACTTGCTGGCTTTCCATACTCATGCCACCTTTAAGTATTTTACCCATTTGAACACTAACATGGCATCTTTTCCTGTCTGGGAAACACCAGCTATCTTCTGTGGGTGCCTTCTTCTTCCTCTCCCCAGCAAACACAAAATTTGAGAATGGCCAATCCAAGTCACAGCAGCAGAAGTTCCATCACGGGGAGCACGCTGGCAGAGCCATCATCCCCGTGGCTTTGCTAAGCCCATGGGCTTTGCTCAGCCAGGTGAGGGAGGCCAGGGGCTGGCAGAGCCCTTGCCTCTAATGCTGAGGTCCATGGGCACTTGTTTGGCACCCTGTGCTGACTGCAGGGTCAGTAGGGGGCTATGGGGTGTTGTAGGGTACAATCCCTACCACAAGGTGTGTTTCCTGCCCCACTGGAATCTGGCTGGGGGCTGAATGGGATCCATCTGCTTGGAGGAGCATCCATTGTGTGATCCTGTTGTCATCCATTTGCATTATGAGCACTTTATGCCTGCCTATAAAGAGCATGTTGTTCAAGCCTCTGTTAATTCAAGATAAGGCAGCTTTTAAAATTAAAGAAAGTAAGTAGGGGTGCTCCTGATAAACTAGCTGTAATTTTAGAGACATATATTCACAGTAGGCTCCTCTTGTTGGAATAGCTGAAGAGAAAGAAAATAAAAGTTATTGCAGACAGACCACCTTGTCTGTGTCTTTCTGCCAACACCATGTTTTTGCAGATGTAGAAAACAACAGGAAAGGCTCAAACAGCAATTCCTACCATTTCCAGGAAGCTTTAGAGGGATTATTTTTAACTGTTTGCTGCTCTTTGGGCTAGGATCAATTCTTTTGCCCCAGGAGATGGTCAGTAACCACTTCAAGCCAAGGAGCTGCTTCTGCACCAACAAGAGCAGCATCAGCAATGATAAAGGAGTCATTATCCCACCTGTGAGGCCACACTTGGAATGCTGTGTTCAGTTTTGGTCTCCACTAGGCAAAAAGAGAGATGGACAGGCTGGAGAAGATCTGGAGAAAGGCCGCAAAGATAATTTAAGAACTAGAAAATGTCACATGGGGAAAAGGGTTTGTTCAACCTTGAGAAGGGAGACACTATTACCATGCTCCAGTATTTACAGCATGGCTATAAAGATGGAGACTCCCTTCTTACAAGGAGTCACATTGAAAATACATGGGGTAAGAAGTAAAAGTTAATCCTGAGGGGATTTTGACCAGAGATGTAAGGAAAATTTTTCACAATGAGAGCAATCAGCCATTGGAATAATCTCTCCAGGGTAATGGTGGATTGCCTAGCACTAGGCAGTTTAAAGATTTGGCTGGACAGTGTCCTGGGCCATCTTGCCTAGGCAATATTTTTGTCAAGAAAGGTTGAACCATTGTCCATGAGGTCCCTTCCAACCCAATCTTCTCTGGTTCTATGATTCCTCTCAGGGTAACAGCTCAGCACTCTGTTTAGACCACATAAAACTGGCACATGGAGGGTTAATTTCACAGGCTCACAGATTACCCTGCACCTTTTTTCAGCTCCCCTGATCAGTCTGTTCTCGTAAAGAAACTGAGAAGAATAGTAAAAGGATGAGTAAACTGTTTTGCACAAAACCAATAAAAAATTTTAGAGGGATTTTAATTGACTGCTGCATTTAATTAGCTTTTCCCATGCTTTCAGCTTTGCTCTCTGGATTTACAAGGCTGAGCTCAGTGAGCAGGTAAGGCAGTATGTGTAACCTGTGCCACTGCTTCCAGCAGCTCTGCACATTGGCTCTGGTCAGCCACCCCCATTGCTGCCTGCTTCCCTGCTGGGGAGGCTCCTGCACATCTGCTTTTGCAAGCATTGCATCTCAGTGGCTGGCACTTGCAGGTACTTATTTTATTTCATTAGATTGATGAAATATCTTCAGTAAAAAGGAGTCAACAGTGAGCATGGTCCTCATGCCTGTGGTGATAGAAATGGCATTTCTGCTCCTTCTGCACACCATGTCAGGAAAAGCAGACAAGCACAACAAGAAGAAAGTAGAAAAACCTGTTCCTCTGCAGTGAAAGCATGTTGTGTGTGGAAAATAAGTTGGGCAGTGGACACCTGATGGTGCTTCAGTAGAGCTGAACGACATGGGGATTGACTTCACAAAGCTTTAAAATTGAAAAGTTGTGCCAGTTATGCCCTGGATTGAAACTTCCAAATATTTATTGTATCATGTTATAAACCAGTCAGTAGTCACTATCAAGGAAATTTCTTCAGTGGATGGAGAAAGGTGACTTTGTTCCTCCTCCCTGTTCCCCCAAACAGTGAGGGTGTCATTTGCTGTTTTAGCACAGACCCTAGTGAAGCGAAGGAGGGGTATGGATGAGGTAGAAATGGCCCTAGCTTAGGTGACATCACCCTCCTGGGACAGGAGCCACCTCTTTGGAGCACTCCTGCATGAGAATGATGCTTTGGGGTCTGTTGTGCACCATCTGAGACAGCTGGTGTGGAGGACAGTGCCTCCATGGCCAGGGAAGGCTGATGGAGACAAGTCCAGGGGCTCAGCTCAGTGCCATACAGGGACACCCCAGCAATCAAACCAGCTGCTAAAGGAAATCAATTTGAAAAGCAGATGGTTTAATTAGAGCACTAAGCTCCCTCCTTGTAATGCTATGTCTCCAGATAGTTTTACTGTTTTATTAACAAGTCTCTTGTACTTATTTCTTTCCTGTTGACAGATGCTTTAATCAGGGTTATATAAAGTCCTGTTTTCATCCCTACTTTGCCTAGAAATAGATTAAAGAAAAGCTGAAATACAGATTAATAATTATATGCAGAGTGAAATATTATCCACACTCATTTTTCAAGTAAAAAATTGCAATTTTAAGCCAATTGCCTTATTGCTCCACAGCAGTATGTGCTTGCCTAGGAGTGGTTTCTCCAGGGAAGCAGCTGTTTTACTGAGGCTGACAGGAGCTCTGTGCCACTGAGGGAGAGGCAGAGTGAAATACCTCTCCTTGCACAGGCTCACAGAAATGGGAAAATTCCCCTCACAGAATTTCAGTGCTGCTGCTGTCAAGTCAGAAAATTAGGCTGCAATTAGACAGGCCCCTGTGAATCTCTGTTGCTTCTCCTATACACTTTACTGAGCAGCCAGACTGAAACTATGTAGAAAGACACAAGTTCACCAAAATTCCTGGAGTAAAGTTAGCCCTCCTCATTGCTGGGTTCAAAGACACTCTTGCAGGAAGCAGAAGCTTGCCATCAATGGTGCTCCTGCATGCTTGCTTGGCTGTGTAGGCAGAAGGACCAAGAGATGGACAAGTACATCTTGAAAACAGCAGTGTGCTTTCTCACAACCCAAACCACCTGAAGCACAAGGTCTGTCAAAGCAAACCATGGTCAGAGCAGCCACAAGACCTAAACAGCACTGCTCTCAATTGTTTAAATATTGGTTATGACCCCTCAACCTCAGGGATTCCATCATGATCATAGCAACTCTATAGATGCCCCCACCTC
Organism: Molothrus aeneus; assembly: GCF_037042795.1. Lineage (NCBI taxonomy): Eukaryota > Metazoa > Chordata > Aves > Passeriformes > Icteridae > Molothrus > Molothrus aeneus. Next base: position 91,876,314 of record NC_089648.1, on the reverse strand, counting down.
CTCAGTGGTGTTACCATTGGATAAGTGTGTCATCATTCTGTGGACATTAGCTGCAGTCCAAAAGCCAAATTCATCCTTTAGCCTTTCATTCAATTTAGAAAACATACTAATGTAGTTAGCTCAATTTAGGATGAAATGGATGGATGTAGCTTAGCTCAGTTTAAGATAAGTAAATGAATGTTCTTATGTGCACAAGGTATCAAAGTTCTCAGTACCTCAAATGGACGACTAGAGAAGGCTGCTTGAATGCAGTCATTTGGCTGTCTAATGCTGGACCCAAATTCTGTCTTCTGTGGAAAAGATAAGAGATCTCCATATTCTATCCCATATCCATCTCCAATGCACCAGTGTCACAGCTCCCAGACCTCCAGGGACACTCTTTCTTTTTGCTTGTTCTACTACCATTGCCCAAAACTTTGCTGTAGTCACTGCTAGGCAAGATTTTGGGGATGAAAGAAAATTAGGAAAAGTCTGCTTTGAGTAATTTTAGAAGTTCCACCTTTTAGTGAAAAAACTAATTTATGCATAAAATTAAAGGCCAGTTGAAGAAATTTGGTCTTACAAGAACTTTGAAGGTCTCAGCTGAGCTTAAGATTTTCTCCAAACCTGTATGTTGGCATTGCATTTCTTATTGACTGAAAATGCTCTTACTGCTAATAAGATACTAACCTAGTTGTGCCTGATTTTACATATAAAAAAAGAGCAGAGCATCCTTGAATTCTTCTTCAGGGAAGGACAAGACAGGTCAGGGAATGGTACAACCTCAACATTCCCTAATAAATGGCTTTTTCACAAGCTGCATTAAATAAACAATAACCACTATATGTTGCAGGTTCTGTGGTTTAACTAAAAGAGGCCATAACCCTCTAGAGTTTACAAGTGCTTTGTATAAACTAAAATAGTTTGGCTGACATCTGCTTTTGCAGCAGATTTCCCATAGCATCCAGCTATTCCAGTTTATTCATAATTAAATCACAACAGAGACATCTGCTTTAAAGTGAAAGTAAATCTTCCAAAGCAGTTACAGCTGCATGGTCTTGATATCTTTTTTTTAGAGCAATGGGACCATCTTCCTTTCAAAATGGTCTTTAATTAATCTCCTTCTTCCAACTACCTCTATAAATACTACCATTGTCTATGGTTTGTTACCACAGTAGATTACTGAACTAGAAACAACACAGAAGGACCTTTTAGATAAGATTACAGGGAATGCAGCTGTGGCAGAAGAGGAAGGAGCAGGAGTGGCACAGAGCTTAGCAGAAATGTCAGTGACACAAGCAATGATAACCTTTAAAAATGTTTCCTATGAAGTAGAGATCAGGAAACAATATAATCAGATCTTTACTGATATCAGGTAAGAACATAATCAGGTCTTTATTGATACCAGATAATATAAAAAAACCCTCTTACACAGAAAATGTTTACTCAGGCTTTTCAGCTCAACTGGCATTTCATCTGGTTTAGGTGTTGGGAAGGGAGAACAATCAATGGAGCAAATGACTCCTTTCACACAGGCCAGCTGTCTTCATAAAATATTTTATAAATTATAGGGGTAAAAGTAAAGTCCCGTTCATCCATGCTTTTGCAGTAAATCATCACCCCCTGGTTTTAATTGTTGCACTTCTGTTTCAAAGGAAGCCCAGATTTCTTCTGTGTTTTCCTTTACCCTTTCATCAGGTGTCCTAACTATAACATCCTATTTTTGTGTTCACAAAATTACTTGTCTTGAATTTGCAGCCAGGGCCTGAGAGGAGAACTGACTGGCTGTAGGGATAAGAGAGGTCTCCCAAAACTTGTATTCCTACTAAAATTATTACAATAAATGGTTTATCACCTCTGAGCAAAATATCTGCAAATAGGAAATACTTTTCCCAGATACTTAGAAAGGAAAATTGCATTTTCCCTATCAGGTGTCAAGTAAAGCAGCAAAATGCTTTGGTTTTCTTCATCCTCTTTTTAGCCAAATCCAGGTTTGGTCAAGTCTCAGCAAAGCTGTGTCACCCAGAAAATTTGTTTCCTCCCTGAAACAAAGCAGCAGCTTGCAGACCTGCTCAAGCACAAACCTTGACACAGACAAACCCACCTCCAGCAGTGACAGATCCAGGCAGACCTGAGCCCCAGAGACATTTTGTGCAGCCTCCAGTCAATAGGAGGTTGTTCCTGTCCCTTGTCCTGCCCCTGCTGTGGTGCCCAGACTGGTGGTGTGCTCAGACTGGGTGTCCCTCCAACACCAGGGAAGCCTTGTGGGTTACAGAGGATGAGGGTGGTGTTGGGATGGTGCCTTTGCAGGAAGCAGGATGGTGTCCCAAGGACATGTTCATGACTTGTGAGTGGGAAGGGAAGGGAGATCTTGATGTTTTGTGAACTCCAAAAAAAGAGGGTGAGAAAAACATGTCCTAGGAGAAGATTTATATAAGGCAGTGGTTGAGCTTACTTGAAGATGAATAGGGGAATCAAGACATAAGTGAGCCATCATGTCTCAGAAATCATACATGACAAGCCAGCTGAAACTAGTATGAACCAGGTAATTCAAGGGGATTTCAAGATCTTTTTGGAAACTGAGTCTTGTAAGGGCAGCTGTGCCTAGGAAATGGAATCATTAATGACATTTAATGCTGAGATTGCACAGGTAGTGGTATCAGGCATTTGGAAATAAATGTAGCAAAACAGGGATAACCAGGTAGTTTGTCTGGGAGGAAACTGGGTGGAGAAAGGTAGGCAGGGGTGGTGAAAAAAGGAGCAGAATGGGGGGGGGGGGGGGGGCAGAAATGGAGAATGAGTCAATAAACCATCCTATGAACATCAGGAGCTGGGATATTCACTGGCAGGAGCATGGACACCATTCAGGCAGTGCTGAAGCTGATGTGCACATCTGAAGCCCACCAGGATGCTGAAGGAAACACCCTGGATGATCCCCTGGACTCCCCATCAGTCCAAAGGATTTATGTGGAATTTAGAGCAGGGTGGAAGTGTACTACAGTTGGAGGGCATGGAGTTGGAGGGCACAGAGAGGAGTGGCAGAGCTGGAACACCTTGGAAATTACCCAGGTGTGATCTGTCAATCTGTTAGAGTTTTCCATTACATTTGTCAGCCTCAAACAGGTAGATAAAACTGCAGTCATCCAATGGAAAAAATCACAGGGTTATCACTCATCCTAAATATAAATATAAAATTCATCTTGCCTGCTCTAAAAATGAAGAAAATAAGTATTGCATGAGGCTTTGAACATTTTTTTTTGTTTGTGAAAAAAACACCTTTGCATTCAATAGGTGTTTCTTAATGCACGGACAGGTAAGGTGAAACATTTGTTGACAGATCCATTGTTAACTTGGCTTTTTCTCTTTACAATGAATCATGATGAAACATGTATGGATTGAGAAAGTGACAGAGTAGTGCTCATCATTTAGGAGCTGGTTTATGAACAAATAATGCTGGACTGTTCCCTATTAACCAGCTGTTCTGGCAGATAATAGTTCAGCTCCAAGCGCTCTAAGCAAGAATCGAGCAGCCTCTGCAGCCTTGCACATCTCCATGGGCCTGGGAGTGCAAAACACAGAAGGGCTCTCACTGGGTTAAGCACTCAGAAACTCTCCAAGTGCATCCATAATCTGCTTACTGGCTAAGCTGGTTGGGAAGCAAGGGGCTGAGATTCTGCTGACCTTGCCTGAGGGGTCATCTCAGTACACACAAATTTCAGAGGGTCTCAGACCGCAAAGGCAGTGTGCTGGCCCTGCTCAAAATTATTGGTACTGCATCAGAGATGTGTGGTTGCCTTGTCTGCATGAGCATTTAGAAGAACTATGGGTGTGATAGTGATGATAATCTGCTGTTATTTGGGGAGTTTAACAAAATTGACAAAAGACAAAAAATGGTTGCAGGAAAAAATCAAATGTCCATTTTTCAGCAGAACTAATAACAATAAATTCAGGTAAAGGTCAGGGATTTCTTTTCCGTGGTGCTCATTGAATGCACAAAGTTTCCTGTACATCATAGTACATTTAGATTTTAAAAAAAAAAAAAAATATATATATATGTGTGTGTGTGTGTGTGTAAATTCTAAAGGACTGGCTGAGTCCAGTGGAGTAAAGCTATGTCTCTATCTTGAAAATTCAGTGTGATATGATGCATTTTCATACTTGTTCAAGTTATCTTTAGAAATATTCATTATACAACATTTTGTTTCCTCAATTTGAATATTTATCTATACTTCAGACAAGAACACTAACAGTGACCATTTACTTGGTATAATATTAAGTCTTTTATAGTTTCTTTTCCCTTCAAACAGGAAGCCACATCCAATCCCAGGTGTTTCTAGGGTCTGGTTTAACTGGAAAAGATCAAGGCAAAGAAGGTATTAAGGACACTGGCTTTTTTCATCACCTTCCAGAGATGAAGGTGTGTCTGACCAGCCTGTAATTCCCTGAATCCTCCTTCTTACCCTGCTCAAAGACAGGACTCACATTTGTTTTCTTCTAGTCCTCAGGATCCTCTCCCAGTTCCCATGACCTTCCAAAGATGATCAGGATTGATTTTACAATGACACTGGCTACTGCCCTCAGCACTGATGAGTGCATCACCAGGTTCCATGGACTTGTGTTTGCCCAGTTCCTTGAAATGATGCCTAACCTGGTTTCCCTTGCTCTAGACTTTCCCACCGGCCCTGGAAACCTGGGATTCCTGAAGAATGGTTTTACCTATAAAGACCAAGGAAAGAAGGCATCAAGCTTGGTTTTTCCCTTTTCCTCTGTCACCAGCTCTCCTGTACAATTCCTCAGTAGGCCTATCTATCTCCTGCCTTTCTTCTGCCTTTCTTTTTCTGGTGATACAGTTGAAGAAGTCTGTTGCATTATGCCCCTCACTGGATTCAGTTTTGGAAAGTTTTAACTGTCCACATCTCTTTCCACCTGTGCTGTGACTTTTTTCCCCTGGTTTTGAAGTGGTATCATTCCTGCAAACAAGGTAAAAAGCAAAATAAAATTAAATATTCTAGCATTTATATTTCTTATCATTTTTTCTTATCATTATTGCAGAGTAATGAATTTCACATTTGTAGGAGATCAGCAGAATGAGACTGTCAGCTATGTCTGCGTTGCAGTGGCCAGGCATGGATGGCCACCACACTTCTGTGTCTTGAAGGACCTTGTGGAGTTTTTTGCCATCTCATAGAGTTTCCTACAGGAAGCATTGCTGTTCACTGTGATGCTAGCTCCACAAATTCCCCCCACACAAATGCCTTTGGTAGAGACCACTTGTTCCCTCCATGGCTTTTCCATCCCTCAGTTTGTTGACACTGCAGGAATGTTACTGCTCCTCACCTCCCTGGGTCCTGTTTGCAGTGTGGCCCTCAGTGAGCAATGGCAGAATGGAAGTCAGAAAATGAACTGGAGAAAGGGAATAATGGAGTAGAGAAGAAGCTCCTGATTTGAGCAGGACTAATTGATCTAGCTTTGCATTAAGCCAGTCTATTATGCAATTCTGAATTTGGATGGCAACTACTTTTTCAGAGAGTGAAGAAGCTGCCACAAATTTTGGATGTTTTGAAGGATTGTTGTTTTTTATCCTATTTGGTTTTTCCTAAGAAAAAATAATGCTCTTGTGAAATGAAATCATACTCTATTTGTCATTTTACACTGAAATGAGAAATTGTGTGGGTAGTGGAGAACAAGGACAAATTTCCCTATGTTAGAACCCAGGAATGCCTCAGTTTGTTCAGGTACAAATTATTCATATTTTTACAAAAGCTTATGGATTAGTTCTATTTATTCATTTATTTTGAACTGTCTCCAGAGATTCTCACTGATATTCTGCTTTTTAAGTCCTGCCATGATAAATGGGCCTTTGCTTGCAGGCACCTCACAGTTCTGATTTATTTAGTGATATTCTTCTTAAATATCCATTGGAAAGATAGCTTTATACATCTGCGAGTCTGGTTCATTTGAATTCTGATAATAGCTTCATTTCAATAATTTATTATTTCTAATCTAGAATTTAATGACCAAATCTAAACATATATATCTATTTTTATACCATATATAATTTTTATTGTTTACATAATGTTATATATATTATACACAACATTATTTATATGTTTGTGTTTTCACTTCTCTTCTAGATTCCAACAGACTATTTACTAGATTTGTATTTCTGGCATGATTTTAGTATCCTGCATTTCTATGTTTCACTTTCCTGGCAACAAGAAGAAAAGCAATAGTAAAAAAAAAATTGGATAGTTAGAATCATACAATCATTTTGGTTGGAAAAGACCTATATGATCATCCAGTCCTACCATTTATCCAGCACTACCAAGTGCACCATTAAACCATGTCCCCAAGCTGCCACAGATGCCTGGCTTCTAAATGCCTTCTGGGATGGTGACCCTGACACTTCCCTGGGCAGCCTGCTCCAATGCTTGACAACCCTCTCAAATAATTTTTTCCTAATACTCAGTCTAAAGCTCCCCTGGCACAACTTGAATCCATTTCCTCTTGTCCTATTCCTTGTTACTTGGAAAGAGACCGACCCCCAGCTGGCTGCACCCTCCGTTCAGGCAGTTGTAGGGAGTGATAAGGTCACCCCCGGGCCTCCTGTTCTCCAGGCTGAACACCCCCAGCTCCCTCAGTCATTCCTCACAGGACTGGTGGTCTGGAGCACAGCTCCATTGCCCTGCTCTGGACGTGATCCAGCCCCTCAGAGTCCTTCCTGAACTGAGGGGCCCAGAGCTGGACACAGCACTCCAGGTGTGACCTCACCAGTGCCAAGGGGGACAATCCCTGCCCTGGCCTGCTGGCCACACCATTGCTGATACAGGCCAGGTGCCATTGGCCTTCTTGGCCCGCTGGGCACATTGGCCAGGAAAGGAAACAGCCCAGCAAGCAAGTCAATGTAAAAAGGCAATTAGATGGGAGGAACAAGGGCAAATGAGAAAGAATAATTATCTTTCTCTTTGTTGGTGTCTTTCAGATATTTGTTATTTGTATCCTCTTACACTCATTTTCATTTTTGGGTGACTCACTGAGACTTGTGCTCTTGCTGGGTCACTCTTCCTCCTCTGAAAGATGATTTTTTCAAGAATTTTCCTATTTCCAAGTGTACTCATCATTTATAATTACAACTTTGAAATATTAAATTAACTTATCTTTACAGTCCTACCCTCCATTTCTTGTCAAATAGCCCAAAAATTCACTTCTAAGGCTGGATCTATGTCACTCTATCTTCTAATCCATTTGGCATGGTTTTCTGACTGCCATGGTCAAAGCAGCATGAAAGTAAGCTGTGTGATTGAAGGTATCTTTCATAAAAGCCAGGGATACAACCTGCTCAGCATTTCACTGAGAGCACTGCCTCATTAGCATGTGTTATCTCTGCTGGAAAACAGTCAGATTGCTTCGCCAGGTGTTCCTGTGAGGGTTTTTTCTGCTAAATCACAAAGAAATGGCAATGCTGAAACCTGATTTTCCTTGAAAGGCAACAACCACCTTGTAAAGTATCTTATTTCTGAGGGAGTTAGAAAAAAAGGGGAAGTTTACTCTGTAGTGCCTATTTAAATTATTTTTATTCCAGATACTGTCATTTCAGTTTATTTTCCAGCAATCAGCTATAAAATGAGGCAAATCTGAATTTCATTTCACTGTGAATTTAGATGCGCTTTTTGAATTCTCATGTTTTCTTTTGTTTTTCTAGTGAGAGAAGCAAAAGAAAGATTTGAGAATTTTAGAGGAGCATTGTCCTTCTTTTGCCTGGAAGATTTGCAGCTAAATCTGTCTGTCCTTACCAACCCAACTAAAGCAAGTTTTTTAATCTTCAGTTACAATAATACAATATCCTCAGTGCAGACCCCGGTGTTTTTTCTCTTTCTTTTGGATAAATTTCACAACTCAACTCTAATTTTTCAAATTACAGACAAATGGAATAAATCACAGTACATACAGCACCACCTTTGGAAAGCAGAGCAGTGGCACATACAATTTCATTTGCATGATAAATGCTCTTTGCTGCTTATGTGAAGAGTAGCAAATCAAGTGACTGCTACCCATCGAGCTAAAGAGGAGACAGAGGGTATGATACCTTAGATGTGCATCTGAGGCATTGAGGATGTGTGTTTCACCTCCCCTTAAATAACCATGGAAGTAAGATGTGCACCACCATGCAATTTTGACCCAGAGAGATAATCTGGGACATGTTCTGGTTCAAGCAGAGTTTTACCAAAGAGTCAATACACCTATGGGTTTTCAGGTCCTTTTCATTCATAAGGGGAACCAAGCATGGGAAAAGGTGATTTCCTCTACAACCCTTCTGCAGTGGGGTTTTGGAGAGGCTCAAAGCAGCTGGTGTTCTCCAAAATGCCTCTGGGCCAGGCCTAGCAGGTGAAATAGCAAGTGAAATCCCCATCTGCCAAGGCAGTGGGTGTCCAGGAGCTTCTCCAGCCTCAGCCAGGAACACACCTGAGGTGTTGCTAAGAGTTATTAGCAGAGAAAAAGCCACAGACATCAGAGTGTCTCAAATCAGGTGGCAGGGGCAGGCGCACAAGTGTCAGGAGCAAAATATTTACAGGAAAGCTGTATCTGTTGAAATTAGGCAGTGTTCATGAAAGTCCTTAAAAACAACAAACTCAGCCAAACTGAAAGTTATATTTTTTTTTGTACCATACTTATTCCTGCTGTCATGAAAATGATATCCTTTATATCTGTAGTTGTAGGGGTGTGGGTGACAGGGGTCATGGTCTGAATTTATCCCTCCCTTCTCTCTCTCATTTGTAAATTTTATTCTGTCAGACTATAGTGATAAGAAAAGCCTATCCAGGAATATGTTCACCTGAGCCTCCTAATATTCAAACCCCTCTTTTTCCTCCCCATCCCTGCAGTAGGCATTACTGGCACACACAAAGTGTGGAGGAATCCCTGGGCAGCAGAGGATGACCCTTCTAGTGTCTCCACAAGTCACATCAACAACATGGTTAATTTTTTCTAGGCTACATAATAGGTTAGAGGGAACAATCTGTTTCAGAGAGATTATTGAAGACTAAGCTTTGGCTATGCATTTGCATACTCCTGAAAAGTGCTGGCAGTGACAGTTCTGTCCTTTGTAACACTGTAATCTCCTTTTATTGCCTACTGTCAGCAGCTTTGTCAAACATGGTGAGGTAGAGTCCTTTGCTATATGGACATTATATATAAAGCTCCTAATTAGGAATATTTTTGACACAAAAAATATCATGTAAACTGAGAATGAAAACAAAGAAAACCCAGCCAACTTTCTTGTAGAAAAATCTGAAGTGTTGGATGACATGGTTGCATGAAAAAAACCCAACTAGTAGTCTGAAACTACGTTTTGTTTCCATAATGCTTAGCCTCATGATAAAGTAGATTTTGAAAATCTTTGGGTTGGAAATTGCAGCAGATCCATGTCAAACTCCACTTCAGTATCAGCAGTGATTCCCTGGAAGATCTCTGGAAGGCTGATGCAGCAAGGGGAGGCTCAGGTGGCTCCAAGGTCCTGTCCTCTCTTCAGGAATGTGGTAGCATCACCAGGCACATCCGTGTGCTGTCTGAAGGGGGCAGTGGGTCTGGGCTCTGCACAACCCCCTTGGTTCAAGGGGAATGTAGCATGCTGCATTTTTAAAAAGCAGGTGTGGTGCCTGGTAGTGGATAGTTTTCAGCCTCTTCTGAGAACTGAGCAGCGGACCAAGGGTGCTCAAAATGGAGAGGAGGTATCACCACTGCTATTTTTACTTACATCATTACCAGCCTGCCTTGCTTATCCTGCTGAGTTGTGCTGAGTCCTTTGAATTAGTGAGAGATTCAGTGGCACAGAAGGCAGAATTACAAGGCCTGGTAGTTTGTAGAGCAAGTGCCTCTAAGTGTCACTGTCTAGAGCAGGAAAGGGGTGTTAAGGGCTGTTTTATTCTGCCATGAATTTCAGAACAATGTTCCATTGTTCCTGATTATTATTTGAAATCTAAATAATTCCAAGTGATTTGTGTGAGCGAAATGGTTTTGTGTGATAGCCATGGTATCTGTCAAACTTTGTTCCCTACTTAGGAGAATAATGAGTTACAATGGGAGAGAAAGAATTCTTGATGGGGCTCTCATCTCTCCTGGGACTTCCTGAATGGAGTTATTCAAGCACACACGACATGGGCACAAGAATAAGTGATGCAAACTGGCCATGAATAAACTTACACTGCTTTCTAACCACATGTGATATAAATTCTGGCATAGCCTCCAGCTTAATGCAGAAAGCCATCTGCTTTCAAAGAGGAATTTTAAAAGTGTAGGGGTGGGATGAGAGAAGGTAAGTAGGTATATCAGCTGCCCTGCTTGCAATGACATAGTGTGTTGGAATAGGTTTTTCATGCAATAGTGTGAGTCATGATGTAAAGAACACATCACACATGTTCTGTGTCAGCAATCCCCAAAGCAGAGCAGCATGTGCTCTGGTGGGGAGCTTTACCCTCATCAATGACCAGGGAATAAGGTATTTTTTAAGGATTAGTGTTTTAGGTTGAACTGGGGAAGCCAGGGTTTTAAAACCACGCTTCTGTATGTTGGGTGAGCACCTGTGTCTTCTGCTTGGCTCAGCAGAGAGGTTCTGAGACAGTTTCTTGGCTGTATAGGATCTTGAAGACAAGGCAGGTGGAGAAATAGCTGGTTTGAAATCTTCCCATTGGTGAGATGGGACATAAAGCTCTGAGCAGCATAGTGGCATCAGGCTCTTTCTAGCTGTGCATGAGGTCCCTAGAGGAAACACATTCTCAATTCACCATGGGAAAGGTGGGATAGTGGTGGAGACTGCCTGTGACAAATGTGGTGGGGACAGGAGGTTGGGCACCTCTGCTTTGGGGGTTACATCTGCTGCATAATCCTGAATTCAAGCAACCTTTGGAAGGAGCTATTTTTATTATTTCACATAATTGCTCCAGAAAAAGATCTTTCCTTCACCTTCTGGCTGCTCTTCTGCTGACAACATTGGAAGAGCATCATCTGAATAACAGAAGCATCTCAGTATCCCAAAGCAAAATAATATCAGTATTTGAGGACTGGAGATAGTGGTCAGGTTTTATCCTTGGACTGGTGCGTAGTTTAAGCCCCTGGAGTTTGCTGCAACAGTGTGAAAACATAAGTGTATGTATGGCTTTTGTAATATATTTCAAACATCAAATAAATAAGATATAATCATATTTCTTTTATATGCTTTTAAAGGTCCTAATCCCTGAAGGAATAAAAGAAATTATTTGGTGGATTAATGTAAACACTTCTTTATACACTCAGAGTTTTTATGTTTGGGCCAAAATATTTATGTTTTCCATCAGCAGAAAAACACATAACAGATATCTGCCCAATATTAATCATCTTTATGTAAAGAACATTGTTCATTTATAGTTACCGAGTACATATTGTGTGATTAGGCTATTTTAAAACGTGATGAATGGCAATTTTACCTCTGTTTTGCCAATGAGGCAATTCTTATACTCAGATGATATTTACATTATAAATAGTACAAGCTGACTGCATTAATGCTAATAGAATCATTTGTTATTGCCCTCTCAGCACTCCTCCTGAAAGCTGGCTTCATTGGATTTAAATCCAGCCAGTACTTTTGTCGAGAAGGTATTTATGTGCCTTTAATATCCACTCCATGCTGGCAGTGAGGGAAGCTGTATCCCCCTACATGTGAGATTCACATAGAAACAGATCAGCATTTTTCATGACTTAAGAGTATTTCTGCCTTCCTCCCCTCTCTGATTTGAAATGTGGTTTTCACATTAAAATCTAAATAAATCTCAGAGACACCTGTATGATATTTCCTCGATCATTTTAGACATCCAAATTTCTGTGTGAGGTAAATCAGGTCATCTGGCTCACTGCAGTCACAAGAGTTTTTTTTCCCCCCTTCATACAAACAGTATTTCCAAGGGAGAGCTCCAAGTCTAATAAAATGCTGTGGTAGTGAGACAAAGGCTGCTGGGTAATAGTGCAAAGTATGCTGCTGGTATGATTAACTCACCATGAGCTCTCATCATTACAAAAATACATTTCTATGCTGGAATTCATTTCCCCACTCAGTCCCTTCAGCAAACAAAACACTACTTACAGGATGAAGGCTGAAATTACCCTCTCTTGTATGAGTTTCCAGCAGTGCTTAAGGCCATGTGACAGCCCTGATGTGAATGGGAATACAGAGAATCCCAGTGCCAGATCTTGCTGTGGACCTCCAGCACCATCTGGCACTGTCCCCTGGCTTGTGGGGAGATGGAAGTTGCAGCATCATCTCAGCAGCTTTGCTTTACTTCTCCTTGGGTAATTCCATTACACACACACTCCCACAGAGCCCCATGCATTAAAAGCACTCCAAGGAGATGCTGTGGCCCCTCTTGGGCAGAGCTGCTGCCTGTGCCAGGCCCTCAATGCTCCTGCTTGGTTTTGCCAATGGGCTGCTGTTTGGTTCTGAACTGAGAAAGAACCAGCCCAGCTTTCGGACCAAGGTGCTCAGTGCTTTGTTTTTCCTTGCTGTTGAACCTGTGGCTCCAGGCTCTATTTACTGCTCTCCAGCCAAGCCCTGTTCTCAAATGCTAATTTCCTAATTCTTTTTTTCCTGTGGCATGCATTACCTCATAATGTGCCTCCTTCACAAACATTAATTAACTTATCTTCACAACGTGCCTGCAGCAGCAGAGAGGCACGGATGGCCTTGCTTCCAGCCCTTCTGAGGCACTGAGTGTTCCAGCATCCTACTGAGGGCTGGCCTGAGGCAAGCTTGCTGCAAAGGCAGGAGAGAGGAGGAATCTTGCTGGAGTGTGTATGCATCTAAGGAGCCCCCCATAACCCCTCAGGTCGTGACAAAGTCCTGCCCTGCCTGAAGTCAGAAGGAGATGCTCTAACTGGGTATCATTCCCTGTCCTTTCTGACATCCAAGGCACTGGACTGGGACCACAGATTCTGCTTCTGGTCCTTTGGGTTCAGTATCCCTGTGAAACAAAAGGGGACATCCCCATCCTCCTTGTAAATCCTGCAGCCTGCTCAGAAGCATGAGCACAGTGAACTAGATTTATGGTGGCAGAAGATGGCTTCTCCATTGCCTGGAATGAGACCCCAAAGAACACAGCAAAAGTAAAACTACAGAGAGATGAGATCTGTCATGGTTTGACACTGGCACAATGCCAGTGCCTCCATGAGAATAACCTCTCCCTGGTTTCTGCTGTGAGATGTGACCAGGAATAAGCAAAGCAGGCTCCCACTTAGGAAAAAAAAAAAATTAACTAAACTACAAGGGAAACGGAAAAAAAAAAGAAACACACAAGGAAAATGAAAACTTCACAAATACATCTCCTCCTCTTCCCCACCAAATTCCCAATACAATACATCCCCCAAATCATCGACTCTCAGTCTGGTGCCACCCTTCAGAATACTCAATCCTCAGTTCATCAAGAGGAGAAGGAGTCCTTCTTGTGCCAATGGTGACCTCTTCCTTTCATGTCCAGTGCTCTCACCACTGAACACGGACCAGAGCTGCTTGTAGGGTCGACTTTTAAGGATGCTTTGTCCCACTCCAAAAAGGCACAGTCTCAACTTTGGGACATCTGTCCCCCCTGTATTTTTCACCCCCTGGGGCTGAGGGGTACCCACACCAAACCCTCTTGGTCCTGAGGCATTGCCTCCCCCTAGAATGCAGTCCCTGTATCACAAGGAAACGTGGCTCTGTCCACGGCTACACAAAAAGAGTCCAGCATAAGCTACTCCATCATCTCTTCCACCTGAGTTCTTCTCTATTTCTCTCATGGCCCATTTCCTCTTATCTCATCTCTATCTCTCTTCTCATTCAGCTCCAGGAGGATTAGCATTTGTAAGGTTTCCATCCAAGAAAAGGGTTAAAAATCTGAGGCTCTGTCTGCCCAGAACTCCCACGGCTGGCCTGCCGGGCACCTTCTCACTGCACCCCCCCCTTCTCCTTCTCGGCTGGCCACTATTAAATTTCAAGGTGGCGCAAGCACAGGCACAGGTTCTCTCTCTGTCTCTCCTGGGGGGTGGGGGGCAGTGGCTGCCTGATGCCTCTCAGGGCTCCTCCACCCTTCCATCCTGCAGGGGCCTTCCCCTCCCTTCTGTCCAGGGCCCGGCCTACCTCACCCGGCCCCATGGCTGCCCCTGGGCCTACCTCACCCGGCCGCATGGCTGCCCCTGCCCCGCCCAGCCCACAGCCGCGCAGGGGAGCTCTGAACCTTTCCCTGACCAGAACCCAAGAGAGCCTCCCAGGGCAGAGCCTTCCTTTAACCCCGTGTTCTCAGAGGTGGATCCAATGTCCCAATGGCCACATCAGGTGCCAATATTAAAATCTGAGTATCCATTGGCCTAACCACAGCATCCCAGAAAACATATTTCCTGTCAAACCACCACAACTTTCTGTTTTCAAGTAACCTGCTTTATTAATTAGTAGAGAAATAAATATGAAGCGGCCAGTAGTCACAAAGAGACCTGTTCAGGCCACAGAAGAAGATAGCAATGGATGATGTAGACTCTCTATTGCCATATCCTACCCTACAGAGGGAGCAGGGCAAGTGGGGTCAGACATCCAGGCAGTAGCTGTGTGACATGTTCCCTTTGTCCCTGAACTGCAGAGTGTCCACCCTGGGTTTTTGCAGGTCTGATTCACCCAGTGCTTTCTGATGTTAAAGATATGAAAACTTTACCTTTGTGGCATAGCAGACAGCTTGACTATGGCATGATACAATCAGAGACATGGTGCAAAGCACCATCCCTCTGTAAAGGGAATATATGTGAGGAATAATGGGAAGGGCACTGCAAATGGAGAACAACATTTGCAAAAAATCAGCAAAAGTGTGGTGGTGTGCTCCTGCTCTGTTATGCTGTTCTTACCAGAAACCCATCCTTGGATTATAGGTCCTCTTGCATTTGGACTCCAGACACTTCTCTGCTTTTAGTATTTATTTCTGTGTGCACAGATGCAGAATGACAGTCAGACTCTAATTATACATCCCTATTTAGAAACACAGTATTTCCCAAAAGATGGCATTTCAAGTGTCTTGCTATAGTAATTGGTGGTTTTGGTCATTTTGAGATTACAGATGTTACAATTATCACATATCATTTTTCTGTTAGTTGGAAGAAATACGTTTATCTTCTTTTGGAGGAGAGGAAGGTGATTGGCCACTTATTTATACATTTTGGCTTGTTATGCTGAGAAAAAAGGACACAGGGTCCCATTTCACTTATTCTGTCTTGTCTTAGGGTATGCATTAGCTGCCACTAACTGAAGGACCCTTTCAAGAGTTTCTTCCTCAATATAGCTTATATACAATCACCGTACATTTCATAATTAATACCTTGATGAAATGTCTTTTAGGGTTATTTTTTTCTTAATTAAACCTGCCATTTTTCTAACACTGAATCAAATTTGATGTCTTTTGCTATTACATCTCTAACCTCATTTGTACTGCAGGTAGAGTAAACTTGGAGGATTACTTTGTCATAAAATCGTGGAATAGTTTGAGTTGGAAGGAACCTTAAAGATCACCTAGTTCTACCTCCCTGCTGTGGGCAGTGATGCCTTTCACTAGACTGGGTTGTTAAAAGCCCCATCAAACTGGCCTTGAGAACTTTCAGGGATGGGGCATCCACAGCTTCTTTGTGCAGCCTATTCCAGTGCCTCACAACCCTTGCAGTAAAGAATTTCTTCACTATTTCAAATTGAAATCTACCCTTTTTGAGCCTAAAGCCATTTTATCAAGCAGCATCTCTAACCTCTCTAATTTTTTTTTTTTAGCTCTGTTAGAGCAGCAGTAACAAAATACCCTTTAAGTTGTTGTCTTTGTTCTTTAAATCATAGAATACAATGGAACTGAGATGAGTGTCTGTGAACCATCATTCCATGCAATATTAGATTGCTCTAGGGGTAACTTCTGAGCAATGAAATGTTCAAATAAATAAATTGCAGCCCACAAAATCCTCTTATCATTCTACTGTGTTATTCTCTTCTAAACCTCAGCTGACTTCATGGTCACAACTGCAGTATCAAGATGTCTCCAAAGCAACAATTACAATGTTTTTTGCAGCTGCAAAACATGGTTTTTACTTTTGTGCCACTTCACACTGTCTCACAATTGCCTTCATCCCTTTTGTACCCACAGTTCATACAAAATCTCTGGTAATTAATTTTTCTGTGGTATGTATGTCTCTTATAAATTTTGTGAATCTAAACACTAAGGTACCTGCATCATCATGAAGAAAATACCTATATATAAGCAGTCAGGCTATGACAGATTTTTAAAGAGGCTAGTGGAGATTTCAAATATTTTTATGACAAATCCTTGGGATTTAAGTAGAAATCTAGCACTTTATTTAAATCCATTAATTTTAACCACATTGCCAACCTCTATAATTTGTCATTAAAGCTGTACATCATAGAGGCTCATCTGTCCAAACATTTCAGCTGTGGTTTTGTTGCCCATTTTATCACTGCCCAGCATGTACAGCAAATTTTAGAAGCTTAAAAATTAAGGTTCTTAGAGATAGGTAATACTAGCTCTTGTCATAAGACCTAACCAACTGTTTTGAAATTGTGCCATTCCTTGACACTAATTCCGGATTGCTCCTGGAGGGACTCCTTTCTGCAGCCTGCAGTGAAGGTGTGGAGGTGTTCAAAAGAAATAAACAGGTAAAATACAGCACCACAGCATTAAAAAAAGGCCTCCCAGTCTCCCTCTCTTAGCTTTGAAGGTGATGTGAGCTTGTTGTTGTCATTGTGGAAATGCAGAGCTAAGCGAGCAGGTGTGTATGTTCCCACACCACTCTTGTGGGAAATTAGGAGCATTTTCCAGGGACTCTCAGATCCAGTGGCTGTTGTCTGTCTGCCCATCCTGTCATTGGCTCGTGGGATGAAGGCTACAGGGTTCTAGCTGAGACCCATGGTACTCCCCAGTTCATTATTGGAGGGTGTCCTGGTTTTGGTCAGGAGAAGCTGTCCCAAAGCTTCTCCTTTCCATAAGCACATCCCAAAGAGCCTCTTCCAAGTGCCTCTAAATTTGGCTGGAAATTACAGCTGAGAAAAAACCTCTAACACAGACTCTTGTGGGCTGTAACCAATGTCCAGGATCACTCAGGCAACATGGGGAAAGAAGAAGTGGTGAGGGCCAGCCCAAATCATGCAGCTAGAGGGCAAATCACAGCAGTACTTCTGCATCTGGGGCCATACAGTGAGCCACACCGAGGAATCCATCTGCCTAAGAGAATGCATTACAGAAGGTTCACTGAAGGCCTATATCAGCATCATTTTATGGTCCTACAAAAGCTGTGGAGGCAACACTGAGGAGGTAACATGAGGCTGGGATTGCTGAGAGACAAGGCAGAGCAGGAGACATCAAAGGGAGCTTTTGTCAAATGGCAGCCTGGCAGGCAACATAGCTGATGTTGTTAGTAGGTAAATCAGCTGATAAGTTATGATAATCACCAACCTAAAATGTACTTTTAGTAACCCTACACATCTATCTAGTATATGCTTAAACAATTTGACTGTACCTCAGCATCTGACGGGTGCAACCAAGCCTGCCAAGGTGCATTGCATTGGGAAAGGATTTGGGATTACATGTTACCAAGTTAAGAAGCAACCTATGAAAGGGAAGCTAACATTTATTCAGAGCCAACTTTATTTTGTCCAGAATAACACAGGTTTTAGTTCTTAAGGCTCCTGGGTGTTTAATTTATTTAATACATTTTAATAGCTTGATAGTGCATTAAACATTCAAAGATTTTCCCTTCCTCATAGTGATGAGAGTCTGAAAGGAGATTAAAAGTTGGATCTGAGGCCATTGTTATGTAATTGGACTTGTTTGGCCTTTTGTTAGCCAGTGCAATTGCTCCCTTGCACCTGTCCATGCAGTGTGATTTATAATTCAGCACAGAATACACAGGTTTTCTTGTCTCCACGTAATTGCTCATATTTTTATTTGTCAAGTATTGTGGATCACAAGCATTTTCAGTTCTTCACAGGCAGGCAAATGCTGCTTAAAATAACCCACATCTTGCAATTCTTCCCTCAGGAGCTTATCCATGAACATTTTCAGTGTACCGATTAATGAGACCAACTCACACTCATCTGATTAAAATATTTAAAGGAATACTAGACAAATTCAAATTGTCTGGTAAGTACTGGGCATGCTCCTCTCTGTCTTAGCTAATTCTTGTTCCTCTTGATAAAAGATGGTGAGGAAATCTCAATAAATCAGAAGTCTGCTACTGTCTAAGTCAGGAATGCTCTTCTCCAGTGAAGGGGACAAGCTTTACCAGGTAACAGGTGTCAGGTCAGACCAAATATTATGAATCAAGCAATGAAATTGGCAGCAAAGCTTTTATACAATGCAAGCCAAAGAAGTATCAGTTGCAAGAGGATTAAAAAAAATAAATTGTTTCTGTCAAAATGGTCCAAAGATCTGTGATTCAAATGGAGAATGGGAAGACCCAGCATGAGAATTCCAGGGTTTGACATGAAACCCTGTGAACCCACCTTGTTTTGTAGTGATAAGCATGGGAGATACTTGGTAATGGGATGTCAGAGCAGGCATCAGGTGCTCCCCATTTCAGCTGCTCATATGTGCATCGCACAGATTCTTCTTGACAAAGTCAATGGTCTCTCTTCATCTGCTCATCATTTTCAATACCAGCTGCACTCTTAAACCCAGGACTAATCTATTTATTCCTAGGAGTGTTATAAAATTCATGAGGGTGCAGTGTGAGCTGCATCCAAATGGGCCACTCAGGCTAATAGTTAATAAGGAAAAACGGTTCCTCTACAATCGTGATTTAGGAACCCCAATATATCTATATATATGAATATGAAATCAATGGGCAGATATGTCTGCTATGCTCAGGACATGTAAGCAGGGAAGGGATGAATACAGTGAAACTACTTCTGTTGAAACTACATCTCTCACAAATACATATCAATATCCTGACTTTAAAATAAATGGATGTGCCTCTTCATCCTCTACAATCTTTAGCCTCTTGAAACTCTGTGAATCATCATCCCTGTGTGAAACTGTGAAATGCTGTCAGTGACCTTTTGGAAATGGGTAAGAGGAGGGCTGGTTTCTGAGTTT
Source organism: Molothrus aeneus (assembly GCF_037042795.1). Lineage (NCBI taxonomy): Eukaryota > Metazoa > Chordata > Aves > Passeriformes > Icteridae > Molothrus > Molothrus aeneus. The sequence continues at coordinate 91,857,211 of NC_089648.1, read as the reverse complement.
ATAGAGGCAGGCTGGAGCTGAAACACAACTGCTGATCCTGTCAGCAGCACCCAGTGTCATGTCCCAGGTACAGAAATAATCAGGAGCTTCCTGAAGCCCGAAACACCCCCTTGACAGACAGTAAAGTGCTGGACAAACCTTCCTGTGCTGCATTTGCAAGCAGATTGTACAGCTTTGGCCCAGTCCTAGTAACCTTTCTCTGAGGATGGGCTCAGTCTGAGGGGGGCTTCCAGCTGCTTTCCACCAGCCAAGCCAAAAGAGGTGAGGCTGGAAAAGCGAGTGGTACAAAGAGCAAGAACTAGACTTTCTTATTGGAAAGTCTTCCTTTATTTTAAATACATATGTAAATATTTGGTACCTGTAGTAAGAAAAGGTACTGTGGGGTCTAAGAAGAGCTTTCAATCCCGCAACTTTCCTCTGATTTTCCTGCTAAGACAGAAAAGTGGCATGTGGGTGGGAGGCGTTTCTGATGGAGTCAGTAGTGATCAGAAGTAGGATGCAGCTGCTCAACAAAAACATAATTATTTGATCTCACTATCAGGAGAAAAACCTGGTAAGACAATACTGACCAAGGAGGGAAAGTTTAGAGCACTACAGATGAGTGTTGAGTGGGAATGAGACAAGCTGCTTGGAGATACCTGTGGAAGGAGCCACATGAGATGACAGTGACATCCTGGTCTCACCACACACCTCTGGGGGCTTCTAATCTTCCTGTAGAGGTGTCCCCTCTGCAGTGGAGCCCTGGCACCGGTGGGGCAGGAGGAGGTGGCAGAAGGACTATTGAAAATGTGGGGTTTTATCACAGCTATTTGAATATGAAAGTGGAAGTATTAATGATCCTACCAGGTTTGGGAGCTTGAGGTGTGAACCTCTGCCCTCTTACCATGGCTGATGGGACACTGAGCCTTTGCCACCTGCTGGCTGTCTGAGCTCTCCTGCATCCCCTCAGGCTGCCCTGGGCAGGCTTTCCACACTTCCCATCCAACCAAAATGGGTGGGAGGAGGAGAAGGGAAGGGAGAAGGAAGATGAGAAGGCCAGGAGAGATTCCTTGAGGAGGAAGTGCAGAGCAGGCAATGGAGTAATACGGTCACAAATGAGCAGGCAACTGAGCCACATGCATGCAAAGTGCCTGGAACAGCTCCTGTCCTTCCAGGTCAGGAGAGGCTGCTCTGAGTGATGATTTCACCAGCATGTGGGGGACATGATAAAGAAGTTTCTCTTTAACCCGCAAGCAAGGCACAAATAGTTTCTGATGGAAAACAATATTAAAATTGTTGATTTTTACAGAAAAAATCCCAACATCATTAATCAAACAAATAGCACTCTTAGGAACTGAGCAGTGTGGGGCTGCAGATAAATTGCAGGAGTTGTTGTTCCCCCTATATCTTTTAGCATTTCAGAATGGACATAATACCCAGTTTTATTATTTGCCAGCCTGGTAGGTTGGACTTGAAATGCAATTAAAATAGCACTTGAGAGAGCCATACATTTTAATTAATGGCCTGCATTGCTGAGAAGTTGGAAAACAAAGAGAGCATTGCCCACTAGGAATGAATAAATCAAGACAGATGCATTCCTGGGTGTCCATACATCAATATGACGACATAATCTAGTAGAGCAAGAAACCCATCTCTGCTGTAATATTGCTCATTTTGCTTCAAAAATTCAGCGCAATGGGTGCCTATGATAAGAGGAGGGGCAGTTTAACAGCCTCAGGTTTTAAAATTGGGACAAAATATATCTAAGGGAATGCTGTTCTGCTGCAGGGCTCCAAAACCAACAGGAGTCCCCATGAGATTCAACCTGTCCAACTTCCCTCTCCACTCTGCTGCTTCTCCTTTTTGTTTCCAGATCCTGGAGCTCTGGCCCTGAACTGCCAGACTTGTGGCTAAGATGTAGCAATCCCAGGTGTGGGTGACACCTAAGAGTGGTGTGAAAAAGGTGTGAGCACCGTGGTATAAAGTCTGGGATTTGCTCCAGCTCAACACCCTTGTTCTCTCCCAAAAGCAAGGACACAGCCAAGAAATATCTTGGCTAATCTCTGCTACTCCCAATGGCATTTCTCCTGTGGACAGCTGGGAGGCAGTGGTTCTCTTTTTGCATATACAGTGTGTATGTGTAAATATATATGTATATACTTATGCCAAAAACTGGTGCCAGACATGTTTTAAGCATAGATCTAGCCTTCCTTAAGTATTTACATGATGATCATCTTGTACATGACATTTACTAAGAAACATATTGAAACACTGAAAAACAAGTAATGTTGGTAAGTTTTGCTAAATAAAGAGTGAAATGGGAAGTGGTTCATATGATATAAGTTACAGAGACTTTCAAGAGTTTGTATATCCACTCACAAATCACATACCATTTATGATTTTGGCTAAGGATCAGGAGCTACGTAGAAGAGATTTCTTCAGCTTTTTACAGGGGGAAAACAAAACTGAAGCAGAAAAAAAAAAGCAGTAGTAAAAGCAGAAAGGGAAATAAGAGACAGGAAAAATGAAAACCTGTCGACATTTTAAAACACATTTAGAGACCTTATAAGTACAGAGTGCAGAGTTAAAAATTTGAAGAGGGCAGTATTTTTTGGGTAAATCTGTCTTTCCTGAACTATGGAAACTCCAGGAAAAACTAGCAAAAGAAAGGCACTTATGAAACAAGATAAAAGAGAAAATTGGCTGTTGTCAGTATGAGATAATGAGCCTTCACAGAAATATGTTGAGCTGTCTGTCCCCTTTTTCATCTCTTTGTGAATCTGCCTTTTTTGGACAAAAATGTGGGCAATCTTTGGGACTATAATCAAACAGCAGGCTCTGATCTAGGCATCTTCAGCAAAACACAGAAAGGATTGGGATGGAGAAATGAGAAAATGCCACTTCATTAGTCAGTAGTTCTCCCGTATTCAAATGCTTTAGGCAGTTTTGGTCACCTAATCTTTAAATACAAGGTTAAAAATTATGATCTTCAGAAAAGCGTCAGCAAACAAATGAACACAGGGGAAATCTCTTCTTACTTCTACCTCAAGCTAGAAGTAGCTGGAGGCTTTCCATTCATCTTGAAAGAGCAGTCCAGCATTCAACACTTGTTCTATGTCATGGATACCCAGCAGAGCACAAACTGACCTTTCTTCCACCTTTGCAGAAGTATGTCCTCCCTTGAGCAGTGTCCCAAGAGGGACACCAACACAGATCAGCCGCCTGCCACAGCCAGAGACAAAAAGGGGTTTAAACACTTGTGCTGCCTTTGGTAAGATTGTGCACTGGTAGAAACCATCTCAGAGAAGAAACTGCAAGGTGCTGGATATAAGGAAATATCCAAAAGTTACCAGGAACACCCAATTATTGAAAGAATCATGGAATGTGCTGAGTTGGAAGGGACCCACGAGGATCACTGAGTCTTACTCCTGGCCCTACACCATCCTCAAGATTCACACCATGTGCCCAAGATTATTGTCCCAATACTTCTTGGACTCTGTCAGGCTTGGTGCTGTGACCCCTTCCCTGGGGATCCATTTCCAGTGGCCAACCACTCTCTTTTATGCAACCTAAACCTCCTCTGACACAACTTCAGGCCATTCCTTCGGGTCCTGTCACTGTCACCACAGAGAAGAGATTGGTGTCTGCCCTTATGTTATACCCATTGTTTGAGATATTTGGATTTTATGGTGGGCAAATATCAACTATCTGTTTTTCTCCTTAACCCTGAAGATAAAAAAAATCATATTTTTATTTGTGTTTTGTTTTTTGTCTTCATATATTCCCCTCTTGGAAATACCCAGACAGTAAGTTACCAGTGCTGGCCAATGGGACAATTGACTCTTCCTGTGGCCATTGCTTCTGCAGTTCACTCACAGCACATTACTGAGCAATCCAGCACTGTCAGCCCATTTAGCACAAATGTCTACAATGAAGTGCCAGAGGGGCTGTGGGCAGGCATAAGCATCCCTCTGCCTGATCTACTGGTCTTAACTCGTCATGAGATTGAGACCTGTCCCAAGGAAGTTTTTGGCACATACATTTTTAGGAGGGGAGTTACATGTGCATTGTTGGAGGCACTGGGGACAAAGTAAAAAGAGATTTTCACAGCCTGCCGTCTATCCCCTCTGCCTTTTCATTAAACATGGCTGGAAAACATTTCCCAAGTGGAAAACACTTTTTTGTACTTTTCCTCAGCATTTAATAGCTCTTGAAAATTGCATCACTAAGGCTTTTAGCAACTGGCAGTAAGATGTGTCCACTTCCATTTATGCCTAGGATCAGAAAAGGATGGGTGTCCATCAACCCACACCTGTGTATTCACTGGAGAAGCAGCAAAGATTAAGTTTGTTGTCTTCTGGGAAGTCTTCTTGAGTGTGCAGATTTCCTCCTGCCAGAATCTGAGCAGAAAGGGAAATGTCGAGTTGTCACTCAGACCTGTGCAACAAAGTCCAGACAGGCACCTTACCAGCCCATCTCGTTTTCTGAGGCATCAAAAAGCAGGAAGGAGGGAGATGAACATGAAAGGTGATTAATGCTGGAGCAGGGGGACCTAATCATAGTGAAGGCAGGGAATCTTCATGAAACAATAAGACACTATGTAATTACTAAAATAACTAATATGTTTCTTTATAAACCATGACGAGCCACACATTTAGGGTTATTTTGTATTCTGAACTTTGATTGACTCACATAATTGTGTTTTTATTGCCAATTTTTTAGCAAGACAAAGCAAATTCAGTCAATCTGAGCCTCCAAATCTACGTACAATCATTGATGCCAAGGAGAGAATCTTCTTCCCTATTGATCATAGAATGAAGGTGAACTTGAATTTCCAAGAACTTGAGACAGTCTGAATGAGAATTTCCAGTGAAAGTGGCATGAGCCTTTGGATCAAGTATCCAAGGTGACATACAGAAAATAAGGATAGGTACTTACTAGACAGCTTCTTGTGCAATCTGTCCATACTGCTGTGGGCATCAGACCTGGCTGTGTTCCACCTTAGAGCACCATGCCACTGGCCACCTTCTGCATGTTCACTGGTCTTGCCCTGCCTGTTCTGCAGGTGAAAATCATCCAGGGGTGTAACTGGTAAAGAAATGACAAGTGCAAACAGCCAGTGTGCTAGAGAATTGGGGAAATTTCATTATCCTGAACTAAAAGTAGATAAAACCTATTCACCCACAATTACGCTTGACCATACCTTTGCTTTATCCCTGAGTTTTGAATCTGATCTGAAGGTGTATTTCAATAGAGTATTTGCAATGGGACAAAATGGAGAACAAGCAAAATACTGGTGGAGGGGAGAAGATTTCCTGTTTGCTTATTGCTAAGGAGGATTTCAGGGGTGCAGGCAAGCCTCCTGTATCCCCCCAGGACCTTTGGGCTTGGTCCTCTTGACCCATGGCAGTGAATCAGAATTTCTTCAGCATTTTGCAGACTAATGTTAAAGCAGCAAAGGCTTGGGCTGCCCCCAGGAAACTTGGACTTTTGGGAAAAGAAGGAAAAAAGGATGCCAGGGTGATTTAAGCAATGCCCTGGAGGACTGACCCATTGCTAGGACAGAGGATCCAATTGCAGGAGCATGAACTATGTTGGTGAGACCTGAGGTTTCCTATGGGAAAGTTCAGGGCCTGAACAGGTTAACTCAGAAAAAACATTAGATCTTTAGAAATAGAATTGGTGAGCAGCTCTGCTTTGTGAAACAGAAAGAATACCCAGCACATGGCTGGATAATCCTGTGATATTTTGAAGAAATTGTGCCCCCTGCTGATTTAATTAGTTTTTTTTAGCCTCGGCTCTAAACCTGGTGAGAGCATTCAAACATACTGATTAGCAGTCAAGGTCAATAACTCAGATGTCCTGCTGGATAGTAAAAATCTTCTCTTTCAACACTGAAATAAGATGCTTATTATTGATTTGTTGGAAGCAGAAAGCAAAAGATGAATGGCATATCCTTGCAGGGCCAGCATTCTGAGGCCATGTCTGGCATTTTACGTGTCCTTTTTAGCATTTAATAGGGAAATAAAAGCCTGGAATAAAACAAGCAGAAATTTGTGACCAGGGGATTTGGTGGGTTTATAAAGCCTCTGTTTGTGTCTTATTTGCATGGTAAAATTATCTCATTTTCTAGCAAAAAAGAACAGCCATTGACTACCCATTTAAGCTGATAATGACTGATTAACAAAAAAAAAAAAAATAGATCTCTATGAAATAATCATCACTGCTGTTTTATGAGATGGGTGGTTATACCACGGTATCCCACTTCAACTCTCTCAATGCCAGCAGTATGAAAAAATGCACTTTTTTTTCCAGGAAACCTCATCTATGCCAAACCAACTTGCACAGGGGTCACCCCAAATGCAGGTCAGACAGCAAAAGAAGGAAAGAAAGGAGGAAATCCCAGCAATGTTCTGTCACAGGTATGTGAATTGGACTCCAGCCAGCCCCACATCCAGCAGAGTGGGGCTGGATATGGGCTCACACTTCCCCGGAAAGCTCAACAAACCCCCATTTCCCATTGCCCCATTTCCATCTGGCAGTTTGGGGCCACTGGAGCTGAGGTACAGATATGATCCTGATGGATTTAAGCTCGTGCAGCACTTCGTTCCTCTAAAGCCCCACTTAGTGTGCTTTCCGGTGCTGCCCTGTGCTATTGTTAATGCAACCATCAGGGACATTTTCTTTTGCCTTCCCTTTCCCAGCCGCTAGACCGCGAGCTGTCTCCACTAGGAGGTCATTGAGTACCCTCTAGTGGATATTTTGGAAAACATATCTCAGCTCTTTATTGGCCCCTGGAGCCTTGGCAGCAGCCCTCTGGAAAACCTTATGTTTATAGTTAAGGTACACAGGGGATGGATTACAGAAAGCACAGCACACGCAAACAGTTGCAAACCCTTACAAGAGCTCCTTCTCTTTAGTTAAATCAATCATGAAGGGCAAACAAGATTAAAAATCAATACTTCCAGACAAACTGCTTGATTTTTTTTTTAAATCTAGTAGATGTGTACAAGGCCTAAAATACCTGTAAGGAAAATCAATCTGCCCATAGCATTCAATTTCAGTTTTTGGATTAGCCTGAGATGGCAATGGGTCCCTGACCTATGGCATCCAAGGACAGGCTCTTGGGAGGAGCAAGAATATATCCCTAAATTGGCTTCATTACCCTTTATTTATTAGCTTTATTAATCATCTGGGGTTTTTTTCCTAAATTAGTTAGTGCATTTGCTTTTTGCTTCCCATGATCAGTATGTGGTGGGTTAAACTTCCCAAACAGCCTAAATCCCTCCTGGCTGCTCACTCACTCACACCCCCGTCCTCAGAAAATGTGTGAGAAAGGTCTTGGGTCACAGGAAGGACAGGAGCTTGGTAACTTGCCAGTTAGCATCACAGGCAGCCTACAATTGTGGAGGTGGCCGGAAATATTTTAAGTTATTGCCAAGTAAAATAGATTCAGGTAGTGAAAAACAAAGATAAACAATAAAATAATACCTTTCTGCTCACACTTCTCACAGGCTCAGCTTCATCCCCAACTCTTCTACTTCCTTTTACCCTCAGGTTGCGTGAGGAGATGTGGGAAGGGAAGTTGGGGTCAGTTCATAGTGGCTGCTCTTTCCTTCTCATGCTTTTCCCCTGCTCCAGCATGGAATCCTCCCTGGGCTTCTGCACCACTCTTCTCTGGTGTGCAGTGGATATGTGCTTCTGCTCCTGGAGCACCTCCTTCCCCAGCTCCTTCCTTCTCCTCCTCTGCCCTTGGTGTCCCCTCTGCTGTTTCTCATTTTTTCCTCCTCCCCTGCCCATCCACAGTTATCTGCTTTTTCTGATACAGCTTACCAGTAACATTTTCACTGAAGTGTTGAGCAGCATCAGTTTCTGTTTCCATCATCTGTCAGTCCAGTCTTGTCAGTCAGCAGTCTTGTCAGTTTGTCTTGAGCTGATGTCAGACTAAATGTTGTGCCATTAGCATGCTCATCTTTATGCCTTTTATCAGTGGCTTAATGCTAAGCTCTGTAAGACTTCAGGAATTTCCCTGGTACACCAGGATGTTCTCAAAATCCAGATGAGTAGGTCAATTACATCGCTGGCAGATGTGCCAGGCCTCCTGAGTATGTAGCAAGACTTAAACCTGCAGATTCTTAATGTCCTCACTTATAATTTAGCAGCTAAAAAAATATAACTTCTTTCATTATGCTTGAAAATACCATACTGCTTCTTTCTAAATACATAAGAGACATCTCTGTTTATCTGTGCCTTTTCTTACCCTTCCCCTTAGGATGTCACTGCTGCCTGCTGTTTTTCAGGTTTCTATCAGGCTTTCCTCTTTTTAGGTCCCATTTCCCTTCTGGAGCACAAGTTCTGTGCTGGTCTGTTGGATATTTCATAAAGACCTCTGTATGCACAGCTTAATAGGTTTTGGGGCTCTCCTGGTGGCATGTTCTAAGTTCACCTCCCTTTTTAATATCTTTTCTTGTGGAGCTTTTGGCCATGGCTCCTGGAGTTGGGCCTTGTATGCCCTGTTCTTATGCCAAATTCTGAAGTTTCAATTTCTGAACCATCCTGGTGGGTGAGGTTTTGTTTTTGTTTTTGTTTTTTTGTTGGGTTTTTTTTTTTTTTTTTGGGAATCCCCATTTTTCCAGAAAGTAGCTGGCTCTCAGTTTGTCATGTTTTAAAGAAAACCAGACTGTCTCTATGTGCAGATAGGCAACAGATGGGCCAGTTGAGCCTCAAACCCTTTCCCTAACCTCTTATTTCAGATCCTCTGTGGTTCACCCCCTCCACTAACAGCTGAGACACCTCCAACCCCCTTCTGCCCAGTCCCTGGGTTAGTCAAGGTGTCCAAGGAGTGAAAGTTTGGAAAGGCACATTTTCAGTAATGAGAAGGGGTTATCTGAGGAGCTTCTTGGAGCTTCATTAAAAATTGGTCCTGACTGAGCAGGAAATTGGGTCAGAAGGTCACCAAAGAGACCTCCTGGGCTATATTGTTCTATAATTCCATGCAAAAATATGGTATATGACTTAGTAAGCTGGCTGAAAGTATTAAAGACGCAAAGACAGGGTACAGGATGAAACACATGACATAATTACATTGTTGAAAAAACTTTATTCTTTTAAATTTTATTTCCTGAAGTAAAAACTCTACAGGAAGTGTGTAACCATTCTCTAAAAATGTTCTATTCCCTAATCCAATGATAATTTCAGTTGCTTTGAAGGTTTTCAGTTGATGACAGTCTGCAGAGCTGGTGCCCAGGGATGCACCCAGCACATGATGATGTACATTTCTTTGTGGGCTCCTGTGTTGCACAGAACCTGTCCTCTCTGGTAAGTGAGACACTGATAACACTGCTGTTTTGGAAGCAGTGACTCGCTTGCATTTGCTAAGAACACATTCAGAAATCTGTGCCATTTCCAGCTGGGTTTTAGCCAGGGCTCTGAGACACCTACCAGACACTGTGGGGCCTCAGGAGGAAGTTGTCCAGCACCAGCAAATGATAAAGGTGCTTTTCTATGGAGCAGGCCCCAAAACGCTCATAGCCTTGGCTTGTCAGAGAGCTTTGCAAGTGCACATCTCCCACTTGTGCTGCCTCTCCAGAGTTACCGAGTCCGTGGGTTTGGCTTTGAGAGTGTAGTGGTCAATATGGGAGGATTTCTTTTCCCTTTCACTTACTCCACTTTCTTGTGGCATTGGAAAACAGGGTGTATGGTGTTTGCATAGCGAGGTTTTGGTAGCAGGGGTCTGTTGCCCTGTTTTTTTAAGTTTTTCTAAGCCTACTGATGTTTACTTTCTTGTTACAAACTTTCTCACGCACTTTATGTAAATAACTTATTGTTTTGCATTCTTTTATGGAGGAGTAGAAATTTGATGGACTGTTGGTTTGTCCAGGGTCATTGGAGAGGGGGCACTGTCACCTTCCAACCCACTGTCACTTTTGGAAATCTATAAATGTTGGAGTCAGAAATTAGGCTTCCCTCTTTTTTGCCTTGCAGAGCTGCGTATCCTCGTCGTTTTATCTTGTGTAGGCCCCTCTGTGCTATAGCGACAGGGACCTACACCAGTGGCTTCTGTGAGAAGTTGCTAGAGGCCTTCCCCATGCCCAACAGAGCCAATGGCAGACAGCTCCAAGAGGGACCTGCTGCTGGCCAAACTGAGACCATTGGTGACCACGGTAGCTCTGCTGCAAGAACACATTTAAGGAGGTGGAAAATTTACTGCCCAGGAGCAAACTTTGGCCAGAGAGGAGTGAGAATATGGCAGAGGAACAACTCTGCAGACATCAAGATCCATGAAGAAGTGGGGGAGAAGGTGCTCCAGGTGCCAGAGCAGATTCCCCTGCAGACTGTGGTGAGGTGGCTGTGCCCCTGCTGCTCATGGAGGTCCATGGCTGGAGCAAAGATCCACCTGCAGCCCCTGGAAGATCCCACACTGGAGCAAGGGAAGAGTGTAAGGAGCCCCATTTTGAGGAGGAAGGAGAGGTAGAAACCATGTGATAAATTGACTGCAGCCCTCATTCCCTGTGCCCCTGTGCCACTGGGAGGAAGGAGGTAGAGGAATCAGGAGTGAAGTTTAGCCTGGGAAGAAGGGAGGGGTGGGGAGAAGGATTTTCAAATTTGTTTTTATTTTGCATTTCCCTACTCTGGTGTTAACTGGCAATAAATTAAACTAATTTCCCCAAGTTGAGTCTGTTTTGCCCAGGACAGGAATTGATGAGTGATCTATCTCTGCTCTTATCTTGACCCATGAGCTGTTCATTGCATTTTCTCTCCTCTGCCCCAGCAAAGGAGGAGAGTGATAGAGTGGCTTTGGTGGGCACTGTGCATCCAGCCAGGGTGAACCCACCACCAGGGATGCGCCAGCTCAAGCACACAGGCTATTTTACAGAGCAAACAGAAGTGGGGTTTTTCCTGTGTGATTTCAAGCATGAGCAACAAACACGTATAGCAAAAAATAAATTGGCTTAGCCAGCGCTGCAAAGGGTGTGAGCTGCCACCCATGGTAATTTCAGAGTGATTCCTGCCGACTTCCCCTTTGCAAAAGGTCTTTTCAATGAGTCATGCTCTCATCTACTGATGTTCCTGGCTTCTTAAAGCACACCACTAACCCAAATTTTGGCCTTGGACCCAAAATTTTCAAATTGCTTTTAAAGGGTGCATGTATGTGTGTGTGTGTGTGTTTGAAAGACAGGCAATCCCAGCCTGTGCCCCAAGAGACAGATCTGGCAGTGGAAAGTCACCATCCTCCCTGGCCTTACTCATCTCCCTCATGCTTGCTTTTCACCTTGAAGGGATGGAGTGTGTCCTCCCTACCCACAGGCACCAGTTGAGACACAGAGCTGCCAGGAACTCTCCATCTCTTCCTGGGAAGAGGTGCCTTGCCCTTTCCTGATTAGACTTATGATGCTGACCCAAACAGAAAGTCAGGATGAGCAGGCACTTCCTCCTCCTGCTTTACTACTGGCCAGAGGAGGGAGGCACCATGTTTCTAAACTCTCCTTCTTCTGGATCCCCCCATACTACCTCAGATGCTCCCCATTTAAAGAACTTTCAAAATCTTTTCTAAAATGCATCACCATTTTTGGTTTCCATTAGCACTGATGGCAATGACTACTTTTGAAGAGGCACAAGGAGCTCCCCATCTCTCCAGGCCTGCAAGTGAAGCTGCAGGGCACTGGCATGGTGGGTGGCAGTGCTTCCCATGGCAGCAGCCTGTGAAGCCAAGCTTTCCCAATGCCTCCAGTGACTGATCCGCTTAGAAAAGCAGCTCTTCTGGTTATGTTAACTCTTTAATCCTTTTCTCTCCCTTTCCAGAAGTGACAGCTTTTCTGTTTGCACCTCCATTGCATCACCACTCCCCTCTACAGCTGCCCTGCATTTTTTTTGCCTAACAGCATGTAATTAATCAGCTCAGGTTTGTAATAAAATATGACGCCCATTTAATAGACTGAGTCACTGGTAGAGCCAAGCAGAAAGAGCTGATGGGAAGGATGGCAGGGGAGATAACACAGGGCTGTCAGCAGGCGAGGGGCAGGCCTGCCTTGCACTGCCAGTGCTCTTCAGAGGCAGCCTGGGCGACATCAAGACCAAGCCTGCTCATGTTTCCCTGTTGCTTGGTGAGGCCTTGGCATGTTTTCCTGCCTGAGCCAGTGCTGCTGCAGCAGGAGCCAGACTGGTCGGTCCTTTCCATAAGAGGTGGGCATGAGCTGAGGGTTAGTCTGGGAATGAGGAAGCACAGAGAATGGGTGAAGTGAAGAGGTGACTGCCAGCCCTGTGGGGACACATCCTCTGGACAAGGTAAAGCGGTTGGACCCCATGTGCTGATGAGCCACCAGTCTTATCCCTGAGCTGTTGCTGGCTTTTCAAAACACTTCCATATGTAGTTTTTTTTTTGTTGCTGGCTGTGGTAATATCACATTATTAATCTTCATTAGAGGGTGATAAAATACTTACATAAAACACCTCATAAAACCAGCTGATAACTGGCATTGTGCTACTCCAAGTACTCTGGAGTTTCAGGACAGAGGAGTTTTGTGACACTATAAAAATCTCCTCCTGTGGCTCAGAGACAGTCAAAGCTAAGGAAGAGCTATTGTGCAGCTGAAAAAGGCTTTTGGGCTTGAACACAGGCAGCTAAACTGGTGTATCTGGGAATGCTCGTGAATAACACCAGAAAGACGCTGCACATTTTACAATTTACTTTGCAAGAACTGTGGAAAAAGTAAAAAGTGCAGCACCATGATTGGGAAGGTGGGTGTCTGTGTGTGTACATCTAGACATACATAGCAAAAATAAACACTTTCTGGTTTTCTGGCTAACACAACTGCTGCTGTGCTAGAAGCTTTTTAAGCAAAATGGTTTTAGGTCCATTTCCAGGAATTATGAATATTTCCATGTGACTGCTTTTCAGCTGTTCGTAAGAAAATGCTTACCTAGAGTTTTTTTATGATGTTAGCTAATTACATCCCAAATTTAAAAAGACCTTATTAATGAATAAGATATAGGGATTTGGCATTTGATTTCAGCATTCAGCACAATTCCTGTTTAATGCTGTGCAAACTAATTCAGTCTCTTATCCCAGACCAGAAACTGCAAAAGCCGTGATGGTACAAATCACGCGTTGCAGCACATTCACTGCACGAGAAGCTTCAGGGTGCTCTGGGCATGGGCAGGAGAGCAAAAGCTCTGCCAGTTCTCGGTGTTTCTCCACACCACCATGTCCCAAGAGGCAGCAGTGGCTGCAGGATCTCATTTCCAGCCCCGCAGTGTGACAAGCCCTGCACTGAGCTTGCAGTTGCAGCACTAACCCTGTATTAGCCTGCCACACTGCAGAAAGAGCAGGATCAAAGGAGAGAGTCATCCTTACCCAAGTCCTTGCAAGTCTTGTTTCTGGTTGTTTACCAGGTATTCCAACCACTTTGTAAATGTCTCTTTTTTTTTTTTCCCTTGGAAAAAAATTAACAAAGAGCTAGGGCTAACACAAATTACCTACTGTGCTTTTTACTGTTGAATTAATAATCTCCTTACTTTATAGCCCTGCCAGGAGGGATAACGCTGTTGTTAAGGCATGACACCACATTGCAGAAAGGGTGTCTGCTCAAAACTTGTTTAGTCCTCTCATCCTTGCCTGTAAATCACTGGAAAACATACAAAACCTCTCACAGTTTGCACAGTGGCCATTCAAAGTAAACTGTAAGTCATCTTATGGTCTCCTTTCCCTGTTAAGGTAAGGCATACCCCAGAGCTAAACAACTGAGAGTGGCCTTTTACCAATGTTGAGGAGCTCTGGAAAGATCAGCTTTTGCTTTTGTGGTAGGTACCTGCCAGGAAAGCCATTTTAAGATTGCCCATCAGTTAAAGCTCTAAAGCCGTGGAGGTGGAGCTGCAGAAATGCCCTTCCTATTGGTGCCAGAACATTATTTAGCTCTTCCTTAGAAAACATCAGCAGTTAGGAAGGGCTCCAAGTTTTCCCAAGGAAACACTGTAATGAAATGCATCATCCAGCTGTCTGTGCCTTCACCACCACTCACCTGTATTCATCCCTTCATCCTGCAATCTGGTGACAGCTCGCAGGTTGTGCAAACCTGCTGAATTCGAGTGCCACCCAAAAAATATTTTGCAAGTGGATACAGTTTCCAGCTATGGAAATCTTCACTTTCCCCACGAAATCATCTGGAACAGATATTCAACATCTGCTATTTTTATTTATTTACATATTTAAATTGCTCCTCAGTCAATCCCATAAGTCCTCAAAGGTACACCAGTCCCAAGAAATAGGATTGACCAGTGATGATAATACTGAAATTTTAAAAGTGGGTCAGGGCCAAATATTGCTATGATTTATGATTTCTTATTCTTTCAACTTTCATAGGACAGCAGGGCCATCCCACTGGGAGTAAATGAATCCTCCTTGCCAACACAAAATGCTCCTTTTGCTATGGAATTTCCAGTTTCAAGACCTAAAATTCTTGCATAAACATTCAGATTGCATTATAACAGCTGAAAAAAATTAATTAAGAAATATAGTTAATTAGCCCACCCTCACCTCTGATTAAGTGTATCATCAATCTCTTCTCTAAAGCATTCTTCACAATTGTAATGGCTGCTTTATCTAAGCATCAAAGAGAAACAAGCTCCAGCTGGGAATTTAGAACCTGATACTTATTTTCTTAATATAAATAGCATTAATAAGCAAAAATGAGGACATTTCTTAATTCAGTTGCTTTAGCTACTGAAAGAGAAGAGGGCACAAAAAGAATAGTAAGTAATACCCTCAATGAGCAGAGTTCAGGGATTTTTCTTTAACTTATTCCTCAATGCTGAAGAAAGACATGACAAAGTTGTATTGAATGAAAAGACTTTTAAAACTTACTTAAATCAGGAAATAGAACACAAACAATCTGTTGATTTTTTTCATTTATTTTTCTGAATTCCTAGTTCCTAAACATAGCTTTGGCAGCTAATAATTTCTATATCCTGGCCTAGTCACTGTGCTGAAAAAAAGCTGTTAACTATATTGACTTTGTGGCAGATTATGGAATCCTTTTAAATTTCTAATTTAGATCCTGAATGGACTGCTCACCAGGTCACAATGATGCTGAGAACTTGGTGTCTGGCATTTTGCTTATAATGGGAAATTTGCTCAGTGAAGGAGGCACTGCACTGCATTCTGCTGCTGTTTTAACAAACAAAGAATTACATTCCCTCAAGATGTCATGCTGCCAGAATTGCTGCACCAAAAATTAAATTGAGAACAGAGTCTCAAATCCTTTGTCTGGCTAAATCATCATATTGTTTTCAGCATCTTTGCAATGCAAAAGCAAGCAGACCACTAATGCTTTGTGCATCTCTTTGTTCCTACAGCACATGTTTCTACTCCCCATGAAAACATGCATCAAGAGGTAATGTGAAGAAAGTATCAAGAATATTTTTGTCAGATGAAAATATCCACTTATTCCCCAGTCAGCTAAAATTCCTAACAAAACACATTACAAAGTAAATGGATTCCTTCTACTTAGTGCATCTCCTACTGAGCTGAGCAGCCATCTTCTACTACTTGCCCTGAATTGCAGAGAGTCCAGTGCTGCTCCCTGGTAGCCAGTGGCTGGACCAGAGGCTGGCAAAGTCAGACTCAAGGTGTTGAAAGAATGAGAAATTGTCTCACTGCCAAAAATGTGCTAAAATGTATTTTGAAAGGCATCCTGTGAGTTTGAGTATGAAAAAAATTATAATTTCAAAAATTACAAAATTACAAATTCTTAATTTGAAATTGAAATTGTTCTAACAGTTCAGCTCAAGGATTTTAGTAAATCAATCCCTCTGTAGATTTCAATGGGCTTCAGATAACACCTTCTGGATCCAGGAGATTTTATAGACTTGTGAGACAGGCAACTTATGCCAAGTGCTTATCAAGATGGTACTACAGGGGTATTCCACAGTGCTGGTGCAACTAGAGGCATTAAAGAGAGTTTGAGTTACAAGCATTGCACATACAAATCTCATATCTCATCTCTTATCAAAGACAGATTTAATAAAGTGCCATAAAGCCAGAAAAAAGTCACCCATGCCCTGGTCTGCAGCACAAAGGGGAGTTTTCTCTGTAAGAATTCTGCCACAGGCAACACTGTGTAGGTTCAAAATATGTTGCCACTTCTAGTATTTTACTAAAGTAATTACACCTATATTGTAAAGTATTAAAAAAAAAACAAAAAAAACCCCCAACAACAAAAAACAAAACAAAACAAAACAACCCCAAAACCAAAACCAACCAAACCAAAACAACAATTACCAAAAAAAAATGAAGTGGAAAAAAATTTAAAGGTTTTGGTCCTTGTTTTTGTATTATACTCCAACTTTCCTAGTGTGCAATGTGAGGTCTAGACGGTAAATCAATTTTATAAATTCTGTTAGCATCATGGACTGTCCTTAGTGAAATTCTCACTGAAAATAAGTGAAACTCCACCTAAAGAATACCAAAAAGCATCAAAACTTACAATGAGAGATTTTACCTGTACAAGAAAACTTACCTGAATTTAAAATAAAAATCCCCAAATATCAGATTTATAGAAAAATCTGATATTTATTAAATTGCCATCACAGAAGAGCTCCATATAAAATCTCTAACAAGGTGATTTTATAGCCCAGCAAACTCTCTCTCACAGCCAAAGCTCTGGTTATGAATGTACAGTGTGCCTCCATATCATAGAATACAAAACTGGAGTTTCTCCTTGTAGCCCCATATTTGCTAAACAGGAAGACAAAATTTAATAAAAACTTCTATTAGTTTATTGTATCCAGAACACTCAGTTTTGGGATCATTAAATGAAAGATATTGTTACTACTCAACCTGCTCAGAATGTGCAGCTGCTATTTGGCATTTCAGACTGCAAGAAAAGCCACTTCACACGCCCCAGTGACAAATCACAGCAGTAAATATTCTCAGAACACATCACAGTCTTCATCCAAGGAGCCACTCTAGCACAGCAGAAAGGCATGCACAGATGAAGTGATTGAAGTGGGAAAAGAGGGAAAAAGGGAAAATTTTCAGTAAGGAAATACCTGTTACTTAAAATCTAATTTTCTGAGTAAATCCTAACAATGTGGTGGGTTTTTTCCTATTTAATTGGAGCATTTCCAGCGTGTTTGGTTTATGTCAAGCAACTAAGAGCTGAAAAGTATTCTAGGCTCTTTACAAGTACAGCATCCAGGGACACATTTTCTGCAAACTCTGTACCTTACGCTGTCAGCAGAAAATGTTCCAACACCCCCTGCCAAATTTGATGTTTTGAGAATAGGTAGAACAACAAAAAAAAAACCAAAACCATTCCTCATTGGTCCAGGGACTTCTTCTGTGCCATCTGCCAATTGTGTGGAAACCAGGTCAGACACCAGCGCAGGTAAGAATCTGTTGTTCAGTAAGGAAAATTCCTATCAGGCTGGGTAGACCCAGACTGCTGTACCCTGTGCCCAAGAGCAGCATTTAAGGTGCACCCAGTACACCAAGCACTTGAAACCCTTGACTGTAAAACACCCCAAGGTTTATTTTAACATTTTACTCCCTTGCAGCTGCTACAAGATCTTCCTATGACATACATCCCACTCTGGAATAATTTAGTAAGCAAGCACCTGACCTGAAGATACATGTACAAAAAAGAAAGAAAGCAGTAACAGAAGCTCCACAAAACCAGGTTTTTAGCAGTTATACAGCAATATTCAGCTTTTTAGGGCTTTGTGTTACTGCAAGAAGCTACTCAGAAGCTCTGAAGATTATTAATGAGAAAATACAGAGTCCTGCTACTCCAGGAGTATGATGTTTGTAATTACTTTCACTCCAAGCATTTGTAGTTAGATAAATCACTTTCTTGACTGTCATTTAAGACAAACCAAACTTTCATGTACTTCAGAATGTACTTACAGCATCTGTAATGAATACACAACAGTAACAGCTATGGTCATTTAACTCCTGCAACATCTAGGGGCAACAGCAAAAACTAGGGGAGCAATTACCTCGTGTTCTCCAGCTTTTGGCCCAAGTTGTTTCTTGTATTTCTCTAGTTTTCTCTCATAAACTCCAAAAAATACCAGCATAACAGTGGTTTTCTCGTCAAACAAATTAAGGTTATACCACTGTAAGAACAATCACTCTCTAGCTAAAAATAAGGAGGACAGAAAACACTTTGAATAATTTCAAAAATCAAAGATTTCTTTTTGTTTAGCAGACTAAAACCTACCTGATTGATTTGACAGATAGCAGTGATGCCATACGAGCTTGTATCAATTCCTACCTACTGAATCAAAATGCAAATAACTTTTTCCCCCAAAGCAGCACTGACTGTGTGGTGCTCTGGCAGGAACTGCCAGCACTGTTTTATAGGGTGCTCTAATCAGGGCCTGGATGATCAAGAGACATAAACTTACCCATCAATCAGTATCTTTGTAATTCAGTCAAATGTGATGTCACTGGCACCTCAGGCAGCCAACAGAAAAGTGTGCCTGCATTCCTGAGGTGACCTAGAAGTCCCAAGCATAAAAGAAGACACTGAAAGGCTCTAGCCCATAGAGGTGCTGCCTTCACAGCTGTCCTTGAGTACATGCTTCATGTGTGTGTCTGAGTAGCCCACGTTCACCCACCTTCAGCGCTTTGAGCTGAGCAAGAGAACAGGTGATAAAACTCTTCCCCCAGCAAACCCCAACTTCCCAGATGTTAAGAAGCAAGTGATACAAAAAAGAACATTGAACATCAGAGGATCCAGTCCATTCTATCCAATCAGCCAATAAATCTGATTTGACCATGTTCTTATTTTCAATTACTGGTGGGGAATAGAGTTGTGAGAAGGATGCCTGCAGAGAGAGCCTACCCCAGCACGAGTTAATCATCTAAAGGACAAATCTTGTTCTGAACACTTGGTGTATTTTCTGATTCCAGGGAGGATGCAAGCAGTGGATTGAAGCAATAGCTGAGAATTGTGCAAGACATAATTGACCACACCATATTTTGCTATGATGGCAGGCTTGATTCTCTACTACTTGACATCTGGAGTAGCTATTTGCACTGAGGTTCTAGGAGAGAAACATGGGTGCAACTTGATATTATAAGGTTGATTACAGAGATCATACTTGGCAGACAATGAAGGAACTTACTGTACCCAGCACATGTAACCACGAATTGCACCTAATGCCAAAAGTGCTCCAGATTCTCTGGGATGAGAGACTTCATTAACACCACAGGTAATTGTATTCCTAATTGTTAACAATTCCAAGACCAAATAAGGAAACCTAGGGGATTTTTTTGTTTGTTTTAAGTGGGCATCCTATTTTCAGTCAGTTCCCTAAGAGTGATTTCAAAGTCACTCCACTATTATTTGGGGACAATATTAAAAAAATAGGAGGATGTAACCTTAAAATAGGAGGATGTGTCACAAAAAATGGTTTTCTCAAACTCCTGGGCAACAAAACAGATTACATCACACAATCTGCACAACACTAGAATTAGCAGGAATCTTGAGGCAAGATGGGACACAGAAGAACATACTACAGAATGTATAAAACCAAACTCAAACAGCATGAAAAAAGTAATGTTTATTTTTAAGGTTTACAAAAGCATGAACACCTTATGCAAAAGCAGCACCCTGAACCATACATTTCCCTCAATCTTCCTGGGATATTGGCAGAAGGCAAGTATTTTCTCTGCTCTTTAGTGCTCAACATACTCTGCTGAGGTAAATGGGAACAAACCCACTCATTTCCATGGAGCTCCCTCTGCTTGCATTAGCAAAGGGGCTGGTGCATCAGACTGCAGTGCAATGAGATGTCATATGGGTGTCTTGCTTTAGGTATCAAATTAGATTAGTCTGTGTTTCTAACCAAGATAAATACACTATCCAGATAGTTAATTAGCTCCCCATTCTCTTCAATTTTGACTGAAATACATCTCAGCCCACATTAGCTTCATGCAAGGTTTAACTTTATGCACCATGAACAGTTTTATTCAAGTTTTTAAGAGATAGCTAGTGCTTGTAAGCTATTTTAGGACTGAGATCTTGCATCACAAAAGCTGTTTGTCCTTTCTTACCTCCCTTCCCAGCACATGCAGTTCAAGTGTTTACTCTGAAGAAATGTGCCCTTAGGTTAACCTGAAAAAATGTGCAGCATTTTCATTTTGCCTTCACCTTTTTTTCCTGATGTGGAGCTGGAAGTAATTGATGCTCCTGTAATCAAATAGGCCATGCTTTTGAACTTACAGGGAAACATTTGTTTAATAGGTGGACTCAGTCATCTTAATGGTCTTCTCCAACCTAAATGGTTTTATGACTCTGATTTATTTTTAGAAGTTTTCTGTCAAACAGAAAATATGATTGCAATGATTTCAAAGACTCACCTGGAGCAAGTTACTCATACTAAAATGATCCCTACCCTAATACAGCATAATTCCCCAGCTACCCTGAGTTGAGATCTCTCCCCTCAGAATCTACAACTGATGCCTCAAAATATTTATTACATTGGTAGAAATGGCTCTGTCTTGTCTGCCATCCTATATCTAAAATAACTGACAAATACTATTTATGTTTGCAAGACTGATATTGGATCTGTGGAAAGAAAACTGCTTCATTTTCCTGCTGGAGCTAGGAATCATTCTATTAGCTCCTGCCAAATTCACATTCAAGCAATATAATTTACTTCACATCTTGAAAGAACCTGCTAAGAACTCATACATATATACACACACATACACTATGTATGTGTACACATATATACACACATGTATAGATAATTTGTATTTAATTTTACACTGAAAAAGTGCTAAAATAATCCAACAACTGTCACTGCTAGAGATGAGGCTAAATGAAATGGTATTACTTATATGGCATCAAATATTTAGAGACTCTGGTCCAAGAGCTTCAGAACTCTTAGCAAAAAATTATCATTCGTTGGCAAAAAAAGAAAAGTTTCAAATTGTTTGAATTTAATTTTTCAATAAATTGAAAGATTTAGAAGAACAAAACCCCAATAACCCTGTAAAGAATAATTCTACTGCAAAAGATTGTATAATTTGAATTTCAGTACTGTGTATAGAAAATACACATTTATACATACTTTCGTGGCAAAATTTTAAGCTTCCTTAGATTCAAAGATGACTCTAATGAATCTGTCAGTATTTCACATGTGCATTATTGCCTATATTTTGGAAAACAAAAAGCTGTACAAGTTGAGCCCTGTATTCTGTTAGTCTGGCTGCATAGTCAGAAACAGAAATATTGCACACGAAATCATGCCTACAAAAATGCACATTTAATAAGGCCATTATATTCAAGATTGTAATGGGACTTGAATTACATGAATAATCAAAATATATCATAAATAGACCTAGGAAAGTCATACTGCAAAAGATATACTCAAAACAGCAGTGATCCAGTAATTTAATAATTGGGGGGGTTTTCCTCCATCAAATGGCAATCTCTCAAACTGGTTTTATGCACAGGACCAGACAACATGATGTGTATGTACACATGCATTCTCACAATGAGTTTTTCATGTTTTTTTTAGAATTTAACAATTACCCCAGAATTGGATAGTAGATTTCTACTCAAGTTCTGTCAACAATGTTCAAGTTCCAATCAGCTTAAATTCACTTCCATGCATGATGAGGGGGAAAAATTTTTGACTTTCAGTTATTTAAATATTTACCATCATGCAAGACATAATTCTTAAGAATTAGTCAGAAAGTGTAGCAAAGACACAATTGAACCTATACTGGAATACTCCTCAGTATGCTGTTTCAGAGCTAGATCACATTAAGGGTATCAGTTTAGGTGATCTGGCTTACTGAATGAATGACAGAGCAAACAACCAATCTAACACAATTCAAGGAATGATACAGACTTAGAAGTTAGCTGCCCACATCCCATGGCAAATAGAAAGAAGCAACCCTTTAATCAAAGTGGGGTAAATGACCTTGAAATTACAGCAGGATAACTGCATTCACACCAGTCACTACCTCAGAGTAGCAGGTGTGCTGTAAATCTCTTCTGTAGTTATTTATTCCTTTAGCTACTCCAAAGTTACTGAGCCAAAGTTACAAAGCCAGCATTTTGGCTTGGTTAAGGGTGGTGGCATCTGTCCAAGAAGGAAGGGTAGATCCCCATCCCTCTTTCCCATGCCACACTACGCAAATTATGCAAATTCCAAAAGCATCATTACAAAGGCTGGAAGAATCAGAAGACACAGCAGATAAGAAACTTAATGGTCACATGCATTTGAGTTCAGCAGAGATAGTTTTTCACAATTCTACATTCTGCCCAAAAATCCAAAGTGGTGGTGATTAGGGATGAACCACCTCCCAGCTGAACCAACTCCAGCATTAGGAATTATTTTTTAATACACAGACTATACCCAAAACTGTCTTTCCTAGAATCTGTTTTCTGGGTTTAGATTTTTTTTTTAAATAGAAACAAGACAAACCTGAGAACCAGAATATGTGACCTGCTTGCATATTATAAACAGTCAATAGATGATTGAGATACAAAAATCTATTAACGTGTCACTCACTTTATACTCACAGTTCCGTCTACTCTTTCTGCACCAATGGTGCCACTTGCCAGATCTATGTTTGTTGCTACCTCTGGTTATATTTTTGACCAGAGCTGGGGGGGGAATGCATTTGGACAGTAACAATGCAGCTCTTGCAATGATGGCCAAGGAACACCAGTAATAATTCAGAATATAGTTTCTAATTCCACCCATCTTCTACTCATTGCGTGCTAAGCAGCTCAAAATGTATCACTTAGTAATCACATTATTCAGAAGGTGTATAAATCTTTCCCTATTTTCTTCACAAAAGGATTGGTAAAAAGTCCTTTATGTAACATGTAAATGAAAATCCATCTAAAAGTTTCTACTTATTTTTGCAGTTTTGACTTACAATGGTGGCCTGTCTGTCAGCAATACTTTGCCTGCAAGTGTCTAACAAATAGAGTTTTGACAGGTATCAAGCAATAGCAACGTTTTCAAGGTTTTATGTTTGCTGTATTTAGTACTTTTAAACCCAATTCTCACTCCCAATAAAGTGATGGTTGGTCTTGTAGTTAGCATGACTACTCATGCACACAGCATTTCTAAACAGAATTACATGCTGTTTTCTCTCCATCATAGAATTATCTTACCATTTTGAGTATTTTGAGTCAGTGCCACAGATTTAATGCAGGTCACAGACAACAAGCAGCAGGCCTATTTTTACTGCTTGCTTCAACTAATATATTTGTTCATATTTACACATTCTTAAAATGTACTTTTGACTTGGCTGTACTAAAAGTACCACTCCAAAATTTCAGTTTACACTAAAATGATGACTTGATCAAAGGATACCACCAAATATCCCTTTTACTCCCACAGGGAAACACATGTTCTCCTGAATTAGTATTAACGGATATTTAGATTAGAGGACTCCATATTTCAGAAACCAGTTATTTAATGCTCAATATTCTTTTCAGCAGATGAAGAGGTAGGTATATTTCCACACAAGAAAAAATAATAAAACAAAAACCAAACTGTAACAGATACTCAATTAAATCAAGTAATGTCTGAAAAGTCAAACACTGTTCTGACAGCACATATTTTGTCTGAAGGTACTCTCCAAGGAGGAGAAGAAAAGTTGCACATTCTGATTAGATAATACGTCATAATTTGAAATTTAATAATTTTCTGGAAAGAAAGCACAAGTATTCAAATGCTACTTCCTTTCCCTCCCCCCCACCCCCCAAGAAATGTGGGTGCCAACAAAACTGTATCAATGGTATTAACTTTTGGACTGCTAAACATGGAATCAACTGCAATTCTTCCTTACATTCACCAACACCAGCAGTCTACAAGTTTACACAGAGACCATATGCATGATAATTACATAATTACAATAGAAATTCAACTTTAGTGTTGTTCTTAAAACAATCTTCATAAATAATGAAAATATCTGTGTTCTAGCTCTTCAGTAACCTAAGGTTAATTGGTACAGATAGTGTTTCTTTCTTCCTTTTATAAACCAAACTGGAGGTTCCTCACTGCCAACAATGGTTAAGGCCTGGATCAAGTTACTCTCCTTTTGCTTTTCCCTTTTTCTGCTTTTTTCCATTTTCCACCACCGCATTATTTTCTGGTTTGCTTACTCCATTTGCAACAGCACCATTTGCTATTTTGCCATTCTTTACAGGTTCCTTGGGCAGCTTATATGTCCGATAGTAGAAGTTACCAAAGAGGAAAATGAAGGTGATAGCATAGAAAATGACACCCCAGTGCATCCATTTAGGGAAAGGACAATCAATATAAATAGACAAGGCTGTGTGGCCAATAGTCACATGGAACTGCACCTGAAAGACAGAAAATATAGAATCAAAAACGTCTGGATATATTCTGTAGGTCTGAGCCCATAAATTTATATCAATTCATTAAGTAATGGAAACAGCTGAACTGGGAGGTGATAGGGAAGCAGTATTTGCCTGTCACATTCATGCAGGCACATTTATGCTTGACCAGGAGCATCATATTTGTTGTAATATCTGGCATCAGTTTTCAGAAACAGGACGATGAGAAGATAATAAACAATCTGAATTTTCTCTACCTTTTGAACGTGCTTTTGTTATTCAGTTGAAACAACCAGCAAGGAAGCATTAGACTTTAGCTCACACAACCCTTATATATGCTGCATATGTTTTTTCAAAGCTGAATAAATGCTTCCATCTCCAGGAAGTACTCTAATTGAGGAGTGTCAGGCAGAGAACTTTTGGAAGGAGCAGCATCTGATCCAAAGCTCTGCAAATGCAAATCCACACAGAGGCAACATCTTTTATCCCAAAAGGAGGGGAATTACTTACCAATTGCAATATGGTCAAATATCGTTTCCACCACAGGTATTTCTGAAATTTAGGGCCACAAGCTGCCAATCCATAATACATGTACATAATGACATGAATAAATGCATTCATTTGAGCTCCGAAAAAAGCTGCCCAGGAACAGAAGGGAAGATCATCATGTCATTTTGGAAAAGAGGATTCTTTTCTAGTATTACTTGTATAATTATTTTTAATAGAAAAAATTACAAAGCACAGGACATGTCAGGATTCCACCTCCAAAATATTGAATAGTATAATACAGACCTGGCTGTCAACATGTGCTGACACAAACAGATGTTAATGCAAGTAGTATGTCACACTTTCAGTGTAACTACTTATGCCAAAGCTTTTTATAAGATTTTTGTTGAACAAACATAAATGACATCTATTCCACATTATTAATATTCCATATTGTTGCAGTGTAACTGCAACTGTTTTTCTGAAGGATTATTAAAAGCTTTATTTGACAATGTAAAGTATAAAGTACCAGGCTCTGAATTTGAAGCTTTTAAACTGTATTTAAATGCAAAAGGTTCACTTCTCAGTAAGAAGTCAAGAAACTCACATGGAAGTCTGATTAAACAGGCCAAAAAAAGCCTATACAAAGCATGACTTGGCTCATGTTTATAAGAACTTCAAGGCATTGCCAGATGAGTTTGTCTAAATTAATAATCTTTAGTTTCTTTATTTATGATTTAAAATATCCAACATTCTTAAATATGCCAGTGTATAGTATAACATTTTCTAGAATGATCCATGTTAGAAGCATGTTGACAGTTTCATTTGCATTAAGATCTCTTTGCTTTGTCAAGATTAGCAGCCATTTAACAGAAACACATTATATTTTGTTAAAGTGTTCTTACACTGACAGAGAGGCTCAAAAATGCTCTAATGTATAAGATTAGGGCAATACAGACAATAGCTGCTGACATCAAACAGCTCAGATGCCCGTGTGGTCTGGACCCAGTTGTTGTAATAGGGTCTAGTTTATAATAGACCTGTCTATGTAAGCAATGTGCTATCAACTAGAAAATAGAAGAACACAGATCTATCCACATTTATGCAGTGCTGGTACATAAATGCAGAAAAGCAACTGCTGCTTTTCCTTTTGCAGGCTCTAGGAATTAAGAGGCAGTGCTAGAACACAAAACTTGAAAGAAATTTGGAAATAGTTGTAACTGTTGCATTAAAAACTGTAGATATTTAGCATGAAAATTCTGAAAAGGCAACAAGGGAGTGGGCCTTTTGAGATATCCAGGGAATTTCTAAGCAAGACTACAAGTAACCATCCAGTCTCCAATTATCTTATTTGATAGGTGCAGTTGCCATTAATGGTCATTAAACATCTGGTTGAATGACCTGCTTCCTGCATATTACGTGAAGGAAATTAAAAGAGACACTGAATTTACATATTTCTTCCTTGCAATGGAAGTGGCCACTCAGTACTAAATACCTATAGTAAATGGGAGCATAAACCACCCATGCATTAAGTGTTAGTGTGGTTCAAAAAAAACGAAAAACAAAACACCAAACCCAAAATATTAGTTTGGTGTTCATAATATGATATTTTGTGTTTACTAATATAGCACACATCAAAGGAAAGAGGGCATTTTCCCTGTACCCTCAGTTCTGCAGAGCTTTCAATTTGAGATAAGGCTAAACAACAGGAACACGAGTACAATGTTGGCAATGAAGGGTGTGGCAAGTAAAATAAACAAAAATAAAATTATTTGATGGAGGCTTTAGAAAAGAAGCAAGGGGAAAAAAGGCTGATAATGAATTTAGACTTGTGTCATTATGAATAGGTTTTAAAAATGAATTGACAGATTTATTGGCTCACCTCCAAGGGAAGGTTTTAGAATTTTATATTTGCCTCTTAATAAAAATAAAAGCAAACCTCAAATGCATATACAATGCCAAAATAACATCTCCATTGTCTTCATTAAATTTGCACACAGAATGTGGCCCATAATTAGATTTTGCAGCTCTCTGTATCTGCAAAAATGAAAGTTAAGCAAGATGCATACATCTTTCTGTTTCCCACAGATACAGATACTTTCGAAGGCAGAACTTCAGGCTTGCAATTGATGCCCATGAGGAAAAGAAAAGAAGTTTTGCAATTCATTAGACTATTGCCCTGTTATCTTTTCCTCCCCCATAATTCCCACAGAAGGAGATCGTATGCATTAATAAACAGTTTTGTATATTATTAAGTCAAGTCTATAATATTTTCTTCTATTGCTCCCAAACAATAATAATTCTCCCTTCTGTCCAGTCAAAAGCATATGAGAGGAAGGGAACTCACCTTGTCCACCTGCAACCCACTTAATACCAATCCACCACAAGGTGAACATGGTGAAATGGTGATAGACATGAAGGAAACTAATTTGGTTAAATTTCTTCCTCAGGATGAAGAATACTGTATCCAAATACTCAATTCCTTTAGAGACATAATACCACCATAGAGCAGCAGCTATCTGCAATGAAAAACAGAGACTATGTAAGTTTGAGTGATTCCAAGCTGAATGGAATAAAGTTCTCACCACCTGGCTACTGTAAGAGAAGGATACTGCTTCCTTCCCTAAATCTTGGTTAAATGTTGAGGTGGAATCAAATATCTGACAGTATGAGAACAACAAAAAAATATTCCTTTCATCTGTTCTGGACATGGAAGAAGATTATGGAAGAACATTATTCTGAGCCTGTTGCTCACAAATCACATCTGTAAAAAACAACGGATATAGTTAAAAGCTCTGCCATATCTGAACAGTTTACCAGTTAAGCATGGGAAGTTTGTGTCCTTATTCTCTTCTAAGCTTTGCAGAAGTCTGCCACAGGGCTCCCCCCTCTAATGAGGCAACACTTTGATGTGGTCAGAACAATGAGGCAGAAATATGATGATAAAATGAAGTTGCAAAGGTGAAACCTCCAGTACCATAGGCATATGGGTGGAAAGATATCAAAAAAAGTTAGATGCAGCACAGATTTCACATTCCTTACAGCAATATTCCCTCAGCTTCTTCTGACCTGCTTAGCAACTCCCTCTGTAAAGCAGCATTCCCCCAGTGGCTCTCTGCTATTCAGGGAGTAGAAAAAAAGAGACCACAGGAGCCATTCAAACTGAACAGGTATTATCCATCTACCCAACAGGGAAGTGCTACACACCCAAAATTCTTTTTCTCATCCACCCATCACAGCACATCCTGCCCAGGATGCAACACAAACAGGGCTTCCTGCTGAAATTAGGATACTGTCAAAGCAAGTAAAGCCCAGAAGCCCTGTGTAGCAATATGCTAATGCTATGATATGGGAGTATGGTGGTGGTAGGGACTCCCTCCCAGATCCCAAAACATAGCAACAAGTCTCGTTTTGGCATTGTAAGTCATCCAGCTTGTTATGCAAGGGTGGGACCAGATGGTGACTCACACAGAGAGCTGGAAAAAAAAAAAAAAAAGAGTTGGAATTGGTACCACCAGCAAGGAGAGCAGGCCATGTCACAACACACTATTTGTAAGATGTTGGCCTTGTCTTTCAGGACTCAGTTGATGGTAAATGAGACTTTCTTAACTTAATATGGTGTGAAATAGCCCTACCACCCCCTCAGTCCGCAGGGAAGGCAGAAGAAAAAAGAATTAACACAGAGCAGCTTCCCTTCCCAATGCCACACATACTTCTTGTGAGATAAGGGGAACCATAAAGATCTGTAGAGAGCAATGCTATAGCCTTGCATGGTGTTTTCCTCTGCCTCTCCAAAGCAGTGGGAAAGGACAACATCTCTCCACAGACTAAGTTTGTCATAGCCATAACTGGTCTGGTGAACAGTTTAGGAGAAATTACAGCAGAAGTAAAAATGCAGCACAGGAGAGGAGTGCTGCATATCTGCATTGCAGGCTCTGCAGTTTCCCAGAGGGACTGCACATCTTACTGATGCCAAACTGCAGCCTTCTATGTATCCATTAATGAACACCCTTCTCTCTCTGGATGTGATTTAGCCCACTTCACATCTTGGGAAGAGGAGGCAGATTTTTTCACTTTTATATGAAGAGATATTAATATCTAAAGCTGGAGAGAGGCTTAATGACAGAAAAGTGACTCCCACAGATCTTGGAGTTCCCAGACACACAGGCAAGCTGCAAGAATCGTTTATATATATATATATATATATATATGTATATATTGCTCAATATCCAGTACTGCCTCTGGGACAAGTAGTCAGGTATTTAATAACACCCACATCAAGGTTTGTCTCACACCCAATGGGTTAGCATAACAGTCCAGCATCTCTTACAGGTCTTTGCTAAAGTTGTATCTCTTACATAAATTAAGATAAGCATCTTTTCATTTCATAAGTTGACAATAAACACTTTGGACTTTATAGCCATAAAATGACAATCCAGCACTGCAATACTTAAGCTCTTTGGAGGTCCTCTCTTCAAAGAAACTTTTAGAGAACCAGGAGGTCAGTCAGAAGCAAACTGCCATAAAATCTTTTATAAAGTAAATGGACATTTTTGTTAATGAAATAAGGGAACAATAAGCTAAATAGCCCATAAGTGAATAGCCAATTTACTGTGACACAGAGTAAAATATGAAAATCCTACAAAAATACTTCTGTCTTATACCCAAAGTGCCACAAGTTCAGTATATGTTCTTGGACAAGTCACATAACACATCTCATTGCTCTTCTTTTGAATTGCACCTAGCAGAGAAAGCAATTGCACTCCATGGGTAAAAATAATCTGAACTTTTGACAAAAATTCTTCCCATCACTTAAGAAAAACAAGAGGACTCTTTGAAGGATTATACCTGATGATTTTATGTTCCTGTAGATTTTTTTGCCTGTCAGCTTCTTTGCTCTGTTACTATCATCAAATTTTCTACTATTTACTCTCAAACCTGATAGGTTTTGTGTACTGATGATCTATTTCAGTACTTCCAGTGACTTCTACAGATGTTTTCATCATTAGCTTATAGAAAAAAATGAAACAAATGTCAAGTCATTTGCCTGAGGCCATGCATAAAGTCAGTGAAAAAGGGCAGAGACAGAGAACAATACACTGATATGTAAGCTATGTTGGGAGCAGATGGCTACTATTAAATTTTTTTTTCAAAGCATCAAAAATCATGACCTAACCTTTAGCCTTCAGACACTGCATGCAAGAAAGATTTAGTTGAAAAGAAAAGGAAACATGCATTAAAAAGGCACATCCTTGTAATGAACAATACTAGTCACAACTATATATTTTCTGGTAATTTTCATATATACCAATCTAAGTCTGTTAAAACACCAGATGGCACAGAAAGATTACATTACAGCCTAGGATTAAGAGGGTCAACAAGAGGTCCAATCCCATGTCCTCTGCCTGCTGCAGGGTTTTTGACTGGAGGGCTGTTTTATTACAAGACTCTGTTTCTGCAGCATTTATCCTCCTTTTGGGTTGGAGACATTTATCCATTAAGGGGTGTGAAGGGACAGGTACTTCTTGGAAGGTCACAGCAATGTGAAAAATTAAAATCACTTTTATAGTGAATTTTCAGTTATAGAATTTTGTTTACAGAACTTGTGAAGTCAAGTTTACTGAATTTTAAAGCATATTATGTCTTTTTCATAAGAGGAAACCACTCAAGCTCTAGACATAAATGCTAACAATGCAGATTACAATTCCAATACAGAAAACAACCATTGCTTGGCTTCATGATTGCAATCAGCACACTTAAAATAAGAACCAATTCACACAGGCCCATGTTCCCAATTCTTCAGAAATGCAAATACAAAATAAATGAACTTTGACCTGGTAAACAAGGACACACAAACATAAGCAGAGGTGGGAAATGACTACTGACAGGCACCAGCATACATTAAGTTAGACAGTGTTACAAAATCATTCACTTCAAATACTGAAGCTCCCAAAGGAGTACTACAAAGCATGGATTTAACATCTCAGCCCTTTGCACTTATTATTTTGACTCTTAATCTATAACCAAAAAAGTTTTTGCAAGTTACATCTGTAGATCCCTCTAAATACTTTCTTAGAGGTTTTCTACCCCCTTTTCTTTCCTGTCTACTATGAATATTTTTTTTTCCATAACAAAACCACTCAACTTCCTGCCATCAGTCAGTACAGTGGCTGCCTACTACATTCAGCAGATAAGTCATTCACAGAGGAGTTTATTTCAGCAAATATTTCGGCAACTGGGGAATTTAATTTTCATGCCTGCTTGCTCCAGTTGTCCATTGTTTCTTGTAGAACAGTCAGGGGAGCCTGAATGAGATTAACATGTGTAGGTAGGTGCAAAACAGTAAGCAGGAGGACCAGCTTCTTCACATTTTGTGTAAACTACCTAGACAATTAACCATCAGTGAAAGCCAGAAGCTGGATATAAAGTTGAAGAAAACATACAGACAAATACATGGAAAAATATTCCCCTAAAAACTGGCAAAACCAAAAAAGCTTTGTCTGACTTAAGAGGTCTCTGAGCCCCAAGTTGCTGACTTGCTAAACTGTACAGGGGAAGTGCCACCACCTGCCTTTCCTTTGCTACCTTAAAATTACTGGCTTACTGTCTTGATACATAATGTGGGTTGGAGAGGCAGAAAAGGACATTCTCTGGTATCCAGGATAGCCAAACTTGTTTTCTGGGAGCTCTCTGTAGTCTCTTGAAGGACAAAGGATGGTTTCTTGATCCCTTATTTTGATCAGGAGCTTTACACAGAGGAGGCCACTCAATGTGATGGCAATATCACAGTGACACATTTCCAAAAAGCCAGAAACAGGGCCCCTACCAAGGCTCCTATGCTGCCATTTAGACTACTATATACAATTAGTTTCATGTTTCTCAACATTTGTTCCAAATTTCGAAGCCCCAAATAAAGTCATATGTGAAGCTCTGCTTTTCAGAGCATGTTCCATAATGCCTTCTGGGCTCAGTGCTGTTTCCATGTGAGCTAGTCCCAGTCTTCTTTATCTGAGCAACACAGGATTTGTTTACTCATTCCCTTGCAAATATGGTCATTGCATTTGTAATTGATTCTACTGTTGCAGTGCAGCATTTCTCTGCAGAGCAAACCTGGTACCAGTAAATGCTAGACATTTAGTATCTAGAGCTATTAAAAGGACATGAGAGATGTGCTAAAATACTTATCAATTCTATACTCAAAACTGCAAAAACATTTTAAAATTGCTTTTGCAGGTTTGTATTATGAAAGACGATGGTGAATGAAATCTTGAGGAGGTTTGGATTGGGTTGGTTTTTGGTTTTTTTGGTTTTTTTTTTTTTTTTTTTTTTCTGGTCTGACAGTGTCAAAAACCAGCATACTTTCTAAATCCAGAGCATGACATAGTGTAAAGCAGGACAGAAATGTATCCCAGAATCCTCAGTTCAACAAAGCACACTTGTGGAAAGTATCACTTTCTACTTGCAACTTATTTACCTAAACTGAGAATTCATTCAAAAGAACTACCAGAGAATGATCAAGATAAAGAGTCTTGACTGATAGCATACTATACACTTGCTGCAGCAACCTGAGACAACTCCATTTTCCCTCCTTCCTCAACTCCCTCAGGTGCAAACTGAACATGCTACAACTTAAAACTTCAGGGATAAAGTTTATGCAAATCCACAAAAATGGCAAATAATTTTATAAAATTAAAAAAAAAAAAGAAAAAAGTCAGGAAGTCAAAAGCGTAAATATTGCTAGAGCAATCCTTCCTATCTGGACATATTATATAGCATAAATACATTCTTCAGGTCATTTTGCCTTTAATTCATTGTATAATAATGCTGTGTTTGTCATAACAAACAAAATGGATGATAATTCTTCTGAGCAGGTCTGACCTCTCCACTGCCTCCCACAAATAAGTGCACCTAAAAGTAAGGCTGTGAAACAGACTAATGCTCGTATTTAGCTAGTATAAAAATTCTTTCAATATATACCGCACCAGTCCTCAATGTCATTCAGCTAAGTGCAAGGGCAATCTATTTTGCTAATCTGTTAAAAGCTCCAAACATGTCAAGCACTTGCTATACTCAGCTAGATCTTGTTTTCCCACAAAATTTTTGACAGAATCATTCTAGTGACTGCCACAGTGACAGCACTGTATTGACAAAGGTGAAAGATTGGCAGCTGCAATAAGGCCAATAAAAATCTACACACAGAGCTGTTCTGCAGTATCAGCCATTATAAACAAGGTGTAAGACTCAAACCTTTTGCTCTCACTATCACCCCTGCCATGTGCACAAGCTTTTACTAACACTGTCCATGAACAGCCACTCACAGACAAACATTTTTCAAAGTACCATAAACACAACACATTTTCACTGCATTTTCAGGAACATGTCCTAATCTGTACATGGAACTTGCAAGAACAGCTGAGAGATTCTCAGGTGTCAGCTCTGCTGGAAGATAAAGTTTAGTACGTGAGCTAATCAACAGCATTACGAAAATGAACAAGGAACTGCACTTTGCTTTTAATTTGGGTGTTTTCCAAAACCCAGATATTCGAAATCTAAGATTATACAATGAAATCTACTGATAATACATTTGCCAAATGCCAGCAAGGCCTCATAAAGCCAAACATGGGTAAAGGAGACAAAGAGTTGCCACACCAGTATGGGTGAAGTGCAACCACAAGATAAGATGACAAATCTCTCTTGCTTTGATCTAGCTAGGACACACCTCCTTTACTGTGGTTACCCTGGTATCCAAACTTCAGCAAATCTGGGAAGCAAAGGATGTGCACAAAGTTTACTCTGGATGGTACAACTGTGGATGAAGCCAAGGATGGTATCTTTAAGACTCCCCTTACTTGCAGCAGTCAGATGCAAGTTAGCACAAATATGCTGATGCATTTTGACTAAACCTGCCACGTAGGATGCAGTCAAACCTGAAGTGGCCTGGGAGGATGTAACGGGACACAGCCATTGCTGACAGCAGCTGTGGAAACACTGTTTTCAGAAAAGGCTTAAACCATCATGTAATGCTATATATTACACACATTCATATACAAACACAAAAAAGAAATACTCACCCTAACTTCATAAACATTATCTGAATAATCCACACTCTGGCAGACAT
Source organism: Molothrus aeneus (assembly GCF_037042795.1). Taxonomy (NCBI): domain Eukaryota; kingdom Metazoa; phylum Chordata; class Aves; order Passeriformes; family Icteridae; genus Molothrus; species Molothrus aeneus. The sequence goes on along the minus strand of NC_089648.1, from coordinate 91,823,290 downwards.
AGCTGTACCCTCGAGCTCTTGATGACAAGAACAACTGAAAATTAAAGTCATAGATGAGGGGAAATATAATACATAAAGCACATTTATAACAATTATCAGCAAATTTCTTGCTACATCAAACTTACCAGAACAGAAACACTTAAAATATTATTAGTCCTAAGAAAATTATTGAAGAAAGCCAATATTTAGTACTAACAACCTATTGTTACAGATTATTTATTTTTTTCTTGTAAATTAAAAAGAAAGTACTAATTTTTCCCTGCATGTATCTGCCCAGATAATGAGAGCCTTCTACAACAAATTCCAGTATGACCTTAAGCTATTTGGACACTAATATTCTTTCTGATGGCTCTAGCTTCAGAAACAGAAAATACCTAATTGCTTTCATCACAATTGACAGAAATGCTCTTCCCAGTATGGATTCAAGAGAACACTATTCAAGAGACAGGAATTGGATAATTTGGATCTACAATTCTTAGCACAGTAAAACAACCAAAATCCAGAATCTCCCCCCTCACTTTGAACAGCCAAAGCTGAATACCCACTAAACACAGTGAGGGAAAAATGATGGAGAAACGTTCAGCATTTTGGCCGACAAAAAAGCAATTGAAGTGCTTCTGTAGAGCCTCTCCGTGCTTAGTTAAGCACATTGCAAAAACCTGGACAGGAGAAGACAAAATTGACATTTGAACAAGTCCCCATTGGAAAGAAGTACACTTGTCTAGAGTTGTACAAAGTTCAAGTAACACTGATCTTGACATTCATAAATGTTATGATCCAATCATTTTAAAGGCAAGTAATCCCTCTATTAAGGATCCAAGAGAGACAGAAGTGGAGCAGACATAAATTGGGATGATAGAAAAAGATTTCAAAAAACCTGTCATGGACAGGCACTGACTGCTCTTACCACTAACCTGACTTCCATCTTATTTACAACATACAAAACCTTGTGAACCTCTGGACTTGCTTGCTGCACGTGTGTTAAAGGAGGGAAAGGAAAGAACTGTCCACAGAAATTATCCTAGAAAAGAAACTGAACTACTTCTGCATCATCTAATTCCATCTAAAAACTACTGTTACTAACTGGAACTCCAGTGTGATTCCACTTGGGCACAAGCACATCCAGTACTAATAGAGAGGAGCAGGGAAAGTTTAATTTGCACTGTTACAGAAACCAACCCATCTCTACTGTGACCTACTGGATAACTCAACCAAGGTTCCCTCAGCAAAAGGCAGTAAATTGACTTCACCAGACTGCCCTGAAGTAGAATAAGAAATTCATGACTCTGTGGCAAAATAGGGTCTATTCCATTGTGACTTCTGCATGTTCTAAGCAAAATTTGCTCCAAATTTGGACCTAAATTTAAATTCAGAGTATGAGTCTTGCACTAGACTCATGTGCTGAGTGCTTTATGACTTTACTATTTAACATAAGCTCCCACAGATGAACAAAAGAGCTTGCCATCAGGATGGTTCTTTAAATAACTTTTAAAGGCGTTTCACATTCAAATTCTGTTCTTAGCAATGTCTGGAAATTTTACAATCACTCACAAAATACAAGCAGAATCATTTTACTCATAACAATTACATTAAAACTCGTGTGAATTACAATAGTGGCACAGTGGTATTGTAAACTTTGGAAGCAGAAATTGCCTTGTTACAGGGAACCACTGAAACTTGAACACCTTCCTGCTATCAGTCTCTACAATCAAGAAAAGACTCTTGCTGGAAGGGCTGTATCCATTGTCTTAACATCCATTGAATAACAACCTACCACTAGAACAGAAGAGGAAACTAGAACCTCTGTGTATAAAGTTATGAGCTTTCAGCATATCAACAACAAATATGTATTTGCAGTCCCACTCAGTTTTATATTAATTCAGTGACATGGAAATGCTACAAACACATATCCTCTAAGAAACATAGGTCTGAAAATTATTTGACTGCAAGTTTGGGATCATTCAGCTTATGGATGAAACAACAAGTTTAAAAGAATATGTGAAAAAGGCATTGCAGTAACACTGCAGAACTAGTTTCAGCAGTTTCAGTTTTAACCTGCCAAGATGATTGGATTTAATCTCTTCCTTCAACTATGCTTTCATGTCAGCATTAAATTCTTTTGTACCTGTCACACTACTTAGTTGAATAATCCAAGAAAATAGTTTAGACAAAATGATGATTAAGGTGTGATGGTTAAATTTTACTAAACCATGTCTTAAAGAGAGGCTGAAATAATTTCATGATTAATGATTTTATGCTAGGAGCTCTGGGAAAGGGTGAAAATGCAGATCATCATCAGATATGCCATTTTTTCCTGGCAAAAGTATGGAACAGACCAGACAGTTCTGCAATGCTGTAATTTTAACTGCTCTGTTCATTTGCTTACTTCTGGAAACAGATTTTGAAAATCTGCGATCAGAGGTGTTCCAGGAAGACAACTCCTGATCCACATGAGCAGCCACAGCAGCATAAACTCAGCATCAGCCTTATTCTGTACAGCGATCCTTGAACATTATTATTATCAAATTGTTAAGTAATCCCAGCTAGCTACTGCTACACAGCTGTTCCACTGCAGTGCTACTATTCATTCCCTCTGTCCAGAAAATCCAACAAAGGAAAAATGCAGCAACACTGAAATTTATTACATGTAACACACTCAGAATATTGCAAACCAAATATTAGAAGTCTGTATCCTTTTTATTTAAAGGTATAGTTCACTTAATTTTTATTCTTAATAATAATTTCTAGACAAGATACAGACAATGGATATCTGAATTTCTAAATATTATAAACACATTGAAAGAGTAAACAGCTCAATTTCTAACAAGATACATTCTGATACCCTTTAGGATTATTAAGATGAAAAAAAATGTATCGGTTACAGGTGTTAAATTTACAGATTTTAGTCTGTCCAGTATTCAGACTAACAAAAATCTAAGAAGAACTTGGAATACCTCAAACACAAATTCTCTCTATAGATTCATTTAGTGTACTTATTCTCAAACAGAAACTACCTATTTATAGAAATACTCACCTCAAAGGCAAACTCATCTTTAAAAGTCTGTGCAAAACATTGACTCTTAATAGACATCAAGAATATGCAACATCATTTTCATTTTGACAGCCTGAAACCTCAGTAAGAATTCCCTCTTGCAAGAGGGCATACACACCTCTTTGAAAATGAAGAAGTTGAGCAGGACCATCCCAAAGTTGTAAACAACCAACAGGAAGCGTAGCTGGAAGGGCTCTCTCGTCTTCATCCACTTGGGGCCCAGCCAGACAGTGAGGAGATAAATAGTGCTGATAGTCAGTGTTGGGAATGGAGACTGCATCAAGGGCCAGTCATCAACACGTTTGTCTGGGGGAGCCAAGCAAACAGGAGTCAGCAAGGTCTGAGTAAAATATATTCCATCATCACTTTAAGCATTGAATTTGTTAAGTATTATTTTCTCCTGGAATAGCTGCATCAGATAGTGGAAACACAATGCACTCATTCTTTCTAGGAAGGTTAAAGAAAATAGTTTTTTAGAAAAAAACCCTCTATATCACATTACCTCACAGAGAGATTCATTATGTCATTCAAGCTCTCTTGTCCAGTTCTACAATCCAAAACAATAAAGCAAACAGAATCACATGAACCCAAACACAAATCAACCCACTAATCCCCCAAACAAATTTTGCTTATGATGGATACTGGCGGCAGTGGCAAAATAATCAAACTTTCATCACCACGGCAAATGAAAGATACACAGATTTGGCAAAATACTGATAAAACCAGTAGCTTTTATTAGTTTAAAATTAGGCACTAAAAAGTCTCCTATAGAGTTTATACAGGTTGTATGATGATAACTTTTGCTACTTGATGTAGGTCAGTCTCAGTTTCAGACAGAATACTAACAGTGTTACCAGAAAACAACCAAATAAAAGAGTTCTAAAGGGATGGTTCTAGTCAATCTCTGCTGCCATATGGGAGCACAGAAACAAAGGTTTTATTTACAGTCTCCTTCAGTCACTCACAGGATCCAGTCACATTACACATATTTCAGAGCTGAGAATATGCTATATTAAGTTCTAGATCAGTATGAAAAAAGCAGTGTTAGCTTGATGAACCAGTGACACCTAGGATTAGAAGATAGCTCTGCTAGAGGAGGGAAGCAAGACTGCAGTGACACCTCCTTACTTAGTGCCTGTGTTGCCCCATGTGTCACATGTCTCCCCCTGCCCTGAAGGCTAACATCAAGCTGTAGCAAGGGATAAAAGGTAACTGCTTCATAACAATCAGAACTTCAGATACTGCACAGCTCTATTATACTAACTGGATTTTTTCCAGATGCTTAAGGCCAGTTACAGTTCCCATGGAAATCACATCACAGGGCTCCTTAGGAAGCTCAAACATCTGAAACACCTGCCTTCAGTCAAGTGTGGGCAAACTCACAAATGCAGCTGCCAGAGATTTACCTAGAGGACAAGTTTCTTTTAGAGGACTGTAAGTCAAAGACCATGAAAAATCCCTATACCATAAATTAATTCCTGATCCCAGGCATACAACCAGCAAGTTAGAAAACCCATCTTATCAAGAAAATGAGGAAAGTACAGAACACTGCTGTCATTACTTCTCCTACACTTCTTTCTTGTTTCCTTTGTTGTACTTAAGGCCATAAATTAGAACCTAATTTTAGGAGCAAATTTCATGAGGCCCTCTATTTCTAATAAACAACAAGTACTGTGATCTAGGGAAAGAGGGCATGCAGAACACAGATTATTCTTACTTCCAGATGATTTAATAATAATTAAGCTGCATATTCCAAGATGCTAGGAGGCCTAAAAAGAAATGGAAAAGCAGAAAGAGAAGCCTAACTGCTTTCATTCTGGCTGTTAATACCAGAAGAGAAAATTCATCCTAATGCATGGAAACTTCAAGAAAGGACACTGCTGCTGCTAGAATGATGGGATTCAGCTGTGTAGCCACAGCCACCAAAAGAAGTCAAGGGCAAGATAGGGCAAGGACTACAGGGAGGAGTGTCAAAAAATCAGATAAATCAGCTGTAGAAACACAGGCAATGAAAGAAGACCTGAACCGAGTGAGAGAAGTCAGTTACCACTCAACTTTTCATCAAGCTCCTGAAACCACAGAGAGTATCACCTACCAAAGCTGAAAGCACTACTGCATTGCAATTATTACACTCTTATATCCTTTACAATTTCATTCCTTCTTTAGTGATTGTTCTACTAATCTGAATTTAAAACCCAAAGATAACACACACACACATACACACACACAAAAACTCTCAAAAAACCCAAAAAAACCCCAAACCAACCCCCCCAAAAAAGCCCCCCCCCCAAAAACTACAAAAACACCTCATCATCTACCTGGTACCAAGTAATAGGCAAGGATTCATCATGAAACAAGAAGAAAGGTGTCAGTTAAGAGACAGCTCTGGGAATAGCCAATGAGTGCCATGCTTTATCAAATCCAGATCTCCCTTCACTGTAGTGTACAATGAGTTAAGAACAGGTGAGGCAAGAGACACAGGTGCTTTCCCAGGTTTCTTGCAATAAGGAATATAAAGAGGATAAAGAGAAAAAGATATATTAGAGAATCTGTCTTCTGTTTTCTAACACAGTGTTTCATGGTAATCTTACACACTAAAGTGGCAATGCAAAGAAATGTGAAAGAGGAGGATTTGAATTTTAGCCAGGATGTGAATGCTATCACCCACTGCTGAAAACAGGAAACTATGACTGTTCCAGATTTCTTTTTGTGTGAGGAGACAAAGATTTCTGGATTTCTGGATGGAAGAATGAGGATTCACCAGAGGGTGAAAGGAAAGACAAAGGGACAACTTGTACTAAAACCCAGCTGCAAGCAGGCTTTGCCTTACACCTCATCAATACAGTAAACAATTCTTCCACCTCCTTTCCACAAATACTATAAATTGAAGAACTTCACTGGAGAAAACCAAGAGATATATTTCATTAACTCTGGCAACTACATAAGAGCACCTGAGAAGTTGCCATTACTCTTCCATGCCATGGTCTCAGCACGTTACTTTCCCTCTCCAAAGAGTTTTTGGACAGTGAGCCACACATCTCAGAGAAGTATTGAAGTATTTACAGGAAAAACATATATTATTATTGATACAAATCTTGTAACACACTGCCCAGGGTATCCAACATTGCCATTTTGGGGGCCTGACCTCTCCTAGGACAAGTAATTACAAAGACAAAATGCTTCTATGAGAGGGAACACGGCAGGCAATTCAGTTCTGGAGTGCATCCTGGCCAAAACAGCAGAGCAGTCTATTCTACTGGGCTAACTACAAACACCACCTTATGTTTATTTTGAGGGCATCTAGGAGCTTCTGCATATGATTATTTTTAACTAGTACTGTGGCATCAGGAAACATGATGCTATTACTCCCTGAACTTTTTCATCACAGCATCTCCTCCGGATAATGCAAAGTAACTTGCCTCATAAGTCAACTCCATTCTTATTGCACAGAAGGTTATACAAAACCAATTTCATTTCAGTTTACCTGGCAGGCCTGCTCATTCATGTTCTACACAAAAAACTCAGAAAAATTCAGACCCTTGCTCCATACTTCTCTTTCAAAGATAAATTCACTATCTTTAGTCATTCCAAGCTACTCCAACACCTTCCTCCTTCCCAGCCCCCAATCTGTTTTAGCAAAACCAGCATAATTTTGTGTCCTACTTACTAGCTGCTGCTGATGACCACAAAGATTTCTGCAAATTACAGAGAACTGTGATAGCTTAAGGAGATATACAAGTGCATTAAATCCTGCAGTATTTCACATGGAATAGGGACATTTTTACCTCAAAGATGAAATATGCTTGAAATAAAAAGGCCAGCTCCCTGAATTAAAAAAAAATCCCTCCGACTGCTGTGAAGCAAAAAGACCAATGCCTTTACCTGATTAGAATTGACAGAGATTGACTGAATCTTTCAGGGGATTAATGCGTTTGTCTTTCAAATCCCAAGACCCAGATTCTAATTTGATCACAAATAAAATGTCTGCTGTGGTGGCACAGCCTGTAGTACAGTGCTCTTCTGGTAGGGTGGGAAAAGTTTTACAACAAATACTTAGGGTTGCACTTTCTAGCAAAAATAAATCCAGCCTAGACTAAGGCATCTACTAACATGTTCTTGGTAGAAAATAACTGTTATGTAAGGAAATATGCATATACACAAGGCTTTCCTGTCATTTTGTGTATATACGTTCTGAAGTTACACCTTGCAAAGACAATACCAGAAGAACCTACATTTATATATTTATATGTAAGTATATTTATTATTATTTATATATATATAAAAATAATTGAAATTGCCCTTAGGTACCTACTTTTGCAGGATGTAATTCTTTTTGTGGGGAAATTAACAAGAAACACACAAATAAGCCCCTTCAATTTCTTCATTCAAAGCAAGAAGAGCAGGACCAGTGAAAAGAACTGAATATCCTGCCTGGCAATGTCCAAAGAGGACATAATTAACCTATACTGAAATATAGGTGGAAAGTGAAGATGAATTTCAGTAAGTAAGGTTGCAGTGATGGTATTCTAGCATTAAAAATCACAATAAATTTTTGAGAAACGTACCGTAATTGTTTTAATATGTAAGCATTTCTGTTAAACATGGTTCAGCATTTCCTTTCTGATAGAAAAGATTTTAGATGGTTAAATTTCCTGCATTTTTCTTAGCCTATAATAAAATTTTTGCTTTCCCCTTGAAAAATAAGCAAACAAATCCATAGCACAGTCACTTTGACATTCACCTAGAGAAATACTGAAACAGTACAATGGCGATTATCTTTGCTTTTAAAATCAGTTTTAGAGAAAATATTACATCACTAAAATACATGATTATTGCAATTCCCTGTGTTCATGTTAGGTTCAAAAGAAATACTTAAAAAAACCTTCAGTTTAACAACAGATGCATTCCTTAGCTATCAGGTTGGTGCTCACTAATTTATCTGGAGAGACTTTCAAAGTTATTAATAGCTATTGATACTATTCTCAGCGCAAAGACACTTACAGTGCCAATCCAGCACATCCATCTGGCCGATTACATTTCTAAAGACACTGCAGAAATGACAGTGAGCATTTAAAAGTGGTTCTGGGAGAGCCCTCTGCAGATGACCTCTATTTTAACAAAAGTACTCTCAAAGCCAACCTCAGGTTTAGGAAAGATTTTCTTAAACAAGTCAAATTTTGACTCCACAATAGAAGGAAGGCACAGCAGTATTACCTAATTGGAGTACTGTTCCATGAACCACAGTGTTTTAATTATCTAAGGATTTCCCATATCTTGTTCCACTACCTCTATAATTGAAATAATTACAAAACAAGAGTGCATATCATTAAAAAAAGATGAGAAATATAACTTCACACACCTTAAAATGTTTACCAAGTTTTCACACTAGATCCCTTCAGTGATTTTAGTGCTTTAGTGACCCCCTTCCCTCACTGATTCAGTCATGTTAATATTTACAAGTGAATACAAGATTCACTCTGGCTACACAACCACTGCAGACTGGATCTGTTGAAAGTAAACTTGAATAAGCATCTACCTGATTAGACCCTATGCTTTTAAACTAAACCACGTAATACATCAGAATAATTTGAAAGTAGATTTACTGTTAGCAGTTTGTAGAAATTCCAAGGAAAAAGCTCAGTCTCTGACTAACTAACACCTCAGAAAAACAACAGCTAAAGCTATAAAATTAGCCTTTAAAACAGTACATGACTACGTGGGCTGCACAGTTTGAGACTGAAGACTGATAATGAAGTAGCATTGCAGAGTGAAAATTGAGAGGCCATATATTTTTGGATGGAAAATCTATAGAATTAAAAATTTTCTATTCACTTACTATTATTTTAATAGAGCTGTTCATATGGCCCCAAATTAATTTTTTTTCTTAGGTTGTCATTGCTTGAACTAACTTACCTGCTTTGCTATTGATTATTCATTGCACAGATTGCACTCTATTCCTCAATTAGTGGAATTACAGAATCATTACAGTTGGAAAAGACCTCCAGGATCATCTAGTCCATCCTATGACTGAACACCACCATGTGAATTAAACCATAGCACCTAAATGCCATGTTCAGTCATTTCTTGAACATCTCCAGGGAGGGTGACTCCACACTTCCTGGGGCAGCCCATTCCAACGTCTAACCACCCTGCCCAGTGAAGAAATTTTTCCTGATGTCCAACCTGATCCCCCCCCACCCCCGCACAGCTTCAGGCCATTTCCTCTTGTCCTGTTGCTAATAATCTCAGTTTATAAAGTTTCTTTAAACTTTACAGGAGAAATCCTGTAATAGCAGATTGAATCTACTGCATGAATTAAAACTATATCCCCATAGTCTCATCCATGTTTCAGGCAAAAGAAAAGTCCATCTCTTCTTAGGAGAGATTGTGCAGACATATTGCTGCAGGAAAGCAAAATGACTGGGACAAAAAGAATGGCCAGTTTATGCTTCTTTCTTATCTATCATACTTGGCAATGTCTGCAGTCTTCTGGCACTATAGGTATTTCTAAGGAGTTTGACAGGACCTGTACCTAACTCAGAAAGAATCTAATATCATCTACAATGAAACTTCCATTAACACATGTATAAGCCAAGAGATCTTTCTTAGAAGAATTTCCCATTTTAGTACAGGATATGTCTTTTCAGAGGCAGCAAGCCCGGTAGAACATATAGCAGCTTGCTGTAAAATGTTAACTAGCATAAAGTTGCTCTCTACAGCCAAAGAAATTAGGATTAAACTTTAACTAGTTCACTATAATTTTCTTTCTTAGACCTATCATTTTTTTTCCTTCTTCATTTGGGTAGTTCTGAACAATTATCAGGTCAGTCACTACTTGCCTTTTTTTTTTAATTTTCCTTAAAGAAACACTTCATTTCATTCACTTGCAGGCATATTTTCCTATCATAGAATCATCTTCATGGCTCGTCTCTGTATGCTCAACAAACATTTAAATTGGCCTTGCACTGGTTTCTCAGGAATCAGTCAAGTCCCTGCTGCTTTATGTCACAGAAACTTCTGTATTGTCATAATGTCACAGTATCAGTGGTGGTAATAACTGGCAAGAAAACAAATATGTGAGTATCAGAGAATCATAGAATGGCTTGGGCTGGAAGGGACCTCAAAGGTCATCCATTTCAAACCACCCTGTCATGAGCAGGGACACCTCCCACTAGAGTTTGCTCAGAGTCCCATCCAACCTGATCTTGAACACTTTCAGGGATGGAGCATCCACAGCTTCTCTGGGCAACCTGTTCCAGTACCTCACCATCCACACAGTTAAGAATTTCTTCCCATGTATGGTATTGGTAAAGCTAAGGATGACATGCACAGGATGCTATAGGGACAAAGGTTCCCAAAACCGGGGGAAAAAGCATAACAGCTGACCTAAGTAATATTTTTTTAAAAATTATTTAGTAGATCAGTAGAGAGAAAGCAAGTTTTTCTTAATCTTTGATAATAAGTCTAAAAATCTAACTACTTTGTCTATCCTTAAGATTTAACTAGTCAGGAACAAACTAATTAGTTCAGGTCAAGAACAAGGGACATCAAAATGTTTTGGCAAAGCTTGTCATTTTAACAAGCCATAAAACATAAAACTAAGGTGCAAGAATAAGAGTATTCAGCCTCAAGCACAATGAATAATGAGAGCACATACCCCAAAAATCAAAACAATGAAACCCACATATTCTAAGTTTGCTGTACAAAAACCTGTTGTGGTCAGAAATGAGAGATGCCTGCCGCAAAACCAAGAGGACTATGAGGCAAGACTAACAGGTACCACCCATAACCAGTTGTGGCTTTGTTTTGAATTTCAGGGCTTTGTAATTGACTGCTTAGTCTTCTTTAAAGCTGTAAACAGCAACATAAAATCAAAATACCACACAGCTAAGAGCAACATCTCCTGCAGCTAATGAACACTTGTGTAATGTGCATGTGTTTCGTAAACTCCCATTAAAGTAACAGGAAGGCCAAATCCCAGTTTGCTGTTAAAAGGCCAGGTGTATTTTAACTAGCCTTCCCATCATTGTAATCTTCTCAGGACTCCTATCACTCAGTCATTAATACCATATTGTCTTTGTGCCTATATACAGCAATTACATTATACACGTGTTTCAAGACAAGGATAGTTATGGAAGTACTATGAAGTTCAGGACACGTGACAATTTACCATCAAGTCTCAGGATTTTCAAGTCCAAAGAGATTATCTTGCTCACATTATATTTATCTCCTCCATTGATTATGATTACTTGTGGGGACAGTACAAATGCTCTGCTTCAAGTAATAATAAAAATATAATCCTCATTGAAGCTTACACAAGATATGCAAGATACAAGCCCTTGAGGCATGAAGTACTCTTCAGGTTGCCAAATCTTCTTTTCCAGACATCACAAATGCAAGATGCATTCCCAGTGCAGTGATGCCTGCGTGCTTTTTCTTAAATACTATAAGTTATGGAGTAAACAGACAAAAGCACACAAAACCCCCTACCCTACCATACAATGTAATTTTTTAAACTACTTGCAGACTTTATGATCCAGCATATGTCTCTGTATTTCTAAAGCAATAGAAGTACTGCACAAAACACACTTCATAAAGCTTTTCTTCTACTGAAACTTTTATTCAAACTTTGCACTTTTTGCCAAAACTATTTCTCACGTCACTGCTTCATACAAAAGCACTGGGGTTTGGCACTATGAAAATAGTTATAGAAGTATCAGTAAGCAGTAATGCAAACACAGGATTTATGCACATTCAATGTTGCAATAACAGATTAGTCTATTGGCCCACCCAGAGCTTTATAATGCTGAAGGGAATGAGCATAGGGTATGATGATCTTCTCCAAAGATAGATACTGGATTCCTTCAGTTTAAACATAAGTTCATTGAAAAATGTGAAAGATTATTAAAATCAGTTCAATAATAACTCTGCAAGGTCTTATCCACTGTGGAGTCAAGTGTTACATACTCAGCATACACGGGACAGTAAATTCAGCCCTGACAGTAAATTCAGCACTGACACATGTCTAATGTGCTAACACCCCGGAAGCATAGTGATGTTGAACTACACAGCAAATACAAACAACTTATGTTGATGCTCTTGCAACGCAGAGTTTGGGGTTGTAGATAAACATTTAGAGACTTTTAAATGCAGTGTTTGAGCATGTAGGAAAACCAGCAGTGGCAAGTGAAATCTAACTAAGAATAATACCAGAAAGCCACTGGAGAAAATTTGCAAGAAGCAGCACAGGAAGCTCTCTGATAAACTACCTGTTTTTCCTGTTTGCATTATCACAAGGATGCTCCTCATCACTATGGTTTTACAGAAGGATGAATGAGATGAGAATTTTGTTTTGATTAAAAACTACAAAAAGACTTACTGAAATGCATTAGCGCTTCAAAGTTCAGAGGCAGAAGTAAATTTACAGTTGTGAGATGCGTTAGGTTTTCTGTTAGCTTAACACAAATACATCAGTCAAAGCCTCCAAGGAAAAACAAAACTCTAAAACATTTAGAACTTAATTCCTCAACATCCCTTTAACATCAGCAAAAATGATGAATTGGAGGAGTGAGGAACAAAGCACCAAAAAAAAAAAAGACTAATTTTGAAATGCGGATTTTCAAAATAGGAACTGAATGACAAAATGATTTTGACCCAAAAGTGATGAAAAGAATTATGAGTGTCTGAATCTGTCATTCACTAAGTACACAGTAGCAAAATCATCAGTTTGGAAGCTACATAATGTCCATGTCCAAACAACTGTTACAACTGAGTCTTTTCACTTCCACAGTTGCGCTGCCTTCCATGCTAACACATGGGCCCCAAGCTTCTCTAATGGTTTCAGCAATAAAGTTTCTTCCTCATGGTAAAAAATTCAGGGATCACTGAAATGGAGATTGGACAGAGTAGAAAAAAACCTGACCTAATTATCAAAGCATTTGAGAGTACTCTGTGAGTCTTTCCACTGGGCTCATCTATTCCTGGTAAACCACTAAATATTAAACTGTGTAGAAAATATGATTATGAAGTCTCCTATTTACAGCCCAACTAGTCAATTTAACTACTAACTACTTTTTTTTTTTTATAATGTTAACTCAAACCATTTAAAACCAAGGTGTTACAATGATGTTCTAAGAAAAGGACATAAAATCAAGTCAGAGAGATTTGCTGGCTCAACAGAAAAAGTGAAAGACATGGGTTATAAATTCACTTCTTTCAGCAATATTCTAAGAACATTTAGAAAGCAATAAAACAATTTTTCTTATTGGTCATAACTGGGAGAAACAATCAAGGAGATAATATCTATAAGCAGATAAAAAAAGAAAATAGAACACCGTAGTCAAGCATGTAAACTAAGCACAACATATGCAAGAGCTGAAAGAAGACACTTTTTAGATATAGCAGAAATAGATAAGAGGAATAGGAAAATATGATGCAAACAAACCAAACAGTCAAGAGTTCCTGATTATGCTGAGACAGAAAGTGAAACCAGGGATGCACTGGTTTGACCCTGTCTGGAGGCTAGGTACCCACCAAAGCTGCTCTGTCATTCCCCTCTCAGCTGGATAGGTTACAGAAGATCAAAGAAAAGGCTCATGAGTTAATCAGAATCACAGAATCACTAGGTTGCAAGAGACCTTCAAGATCATTGAGTCCAACCCATGCCCTAACACCTCAACTAAATCATGGCACCGAGTCCCACATCCAATCTTTTTTTAAACCCATCCAGGGATGGTGACTCCACCACCTCCCTGGGCAGACCATTCCAGTACTTTATCACTCCTTCCATAAAAAACTTTTTCCTAATATCCAACCTATATTTCCCTTGGTGCTGCTTGAGACTGTGTCCTCTTGTTCTGTCAGTGGTTGCCTGGAGAAAGAGACCCCTACCTGACTAGAGCCACCTTTCAGGGAGTTGTAGAGAGCAATAAGGAGGTCACAAACTGATTACTGTCACAGACAAAACATATGTGACTTGGGGAAATTACTTGAATTTATTACCAATCACAATCTGAGTTCTATAATGAGAAGTAGAACAAACCCAAAAAGCACCTTTCTCCCAAACCCTCCCTCCTTCCCAGGCTTAACTTCACTCCTGATTCTCTACCTGTCATTGCTCTGCCAGTGGCAATGGGAGACAGGGAATAGGGATTACAGTCAGTTCATCACATACTGTTTCTGATTCTGCTTCTTCCTTAGGAGGAGGAGTCTTTCCCCTGCTCCAGCATCAGATTGCTCCCACAGGAGACAGTCCTCCATGAAATTCTCCAGCCTGAGTCCTTCTCACAGGGTGCAGCTCTTCACAAACTGATCCAGTGTGGCATCCCTCCTGCCAGGAGCCTGCTCCAGCACAGGCTTCCCATAGGGTCACAGCCTTCCTACAGCATCCACCTGCTCTGGTGTGAGGCTCCTCCACAGGCTGCAGATGGATCTCTGCAGCCCTATGGACCTCCACAGGCATCAGGGGCACAGGTACCTCACCAGGGTCTTTCCCATGGGCTGCAGGGGAATCTCTGCTCCAGCGCCTGGAGCACCTCTTCCCTTGCCTTCCTTCCCTGACCTCCATGTCTGCAGAGTGGTTTGTATCACATATTCTCACTCCTTTCTCTGACTGCAATTACTTCTGTGCTATTTTTTTCCTCTCTTCTTAAATATATTATTGTAGAATCATAGAATGGCCTGGTTTGGAAGGGATATTAAAGATCAGCCACTTCAAACAACTTTATCATGAACAGGGACATCTTCCACTAGACTGGTTTGTTTAGAGCCCCATCCAAAATGGCTTTAAACATTCCCAGAGATGGGGCTTCCACAGCTTTTCTGGACATCCTGTTCCAGCATCTCACCATCCTCAGAATAAAGAATTTTTTCCTAACATTTCTAACCCAAACCTCCACTCTTTCAGTTGGAAGCCATTCCCCCTTATCTTTTCACTAGATTCCTTTGTAAAAAGTTTCTTTCCATTTTTCTTGTGGGCTCCTTTCAGATACTGGAAGGACACAATTAGGTCACCCCAAAGCCTTCTCTTTTCCAGGCTGAACAATTCCAATTCTCCTAGTCTTTCCTCATAGGAGAGGTGCTCCATCCCTCTGAACAACTTGGTGGCCCTGCTTTAGATTTTCTCCCTTAGGTCATTGTCCTTTTTGTGCTGGGGACCCCAGAGGTGGAAGAGTGGAGTAGAGAGACAAGAGTGGAGTAGAGGGACAGACTCAACTGCCTCAATCTGCTGGCCATGCTGCTTTTGATGGTGTGATTGTTGTCACAGAGATTTTATTACCATCACTGACTGGCTCAGCCTTGGCCAGCAGCGGGCCCATCTTGGAATGGGCTGGCATTGGCTCTGTTGGACATGGGGGAAGCTTCTAGCATAGCCCTCCCAGTACCAAAACCTTCCCATGCAAACACAATACAAGGGAAAAATCTCATGGTAAAAGCAGACACAATGCCACAGAGAGAGTGAACACTCCAGGACAGGAGTTAAGGATCAAACCACTGAAATTATTCAAGTACCTAAAGAAAGAAGTTGAGTTGCAGGCACACAAGCAACACAAAACCAAGAGCTACTGATGCCCACAGGCATCACTATCTTGCATCAAAAGCAAGCCAAACTGAGGTAGCTTACTCTCCCTCACCTTCCATGAGAGAAAGGTAATCTAGTTCATGCTTATCTAGAGATCCAAGCACACACAAAATGAGTTAATACAAACCACATTGCACTCCATTTATCTCCAGGCTTGCCTTGCAGCTACTTATTGCTTTGCCTACTAGCTAGGGTGCAGTACTCAAAACCCCAACAGGGCTAACACCTAAGCATTGCCAAGCCTGAATTTCAGAGCTGCCTTCATTTGCATCCTTAAAATTCCACAAGACTTTGAAGTTCATACACTCAGAAGCAGTTCATACACTGCTTCTGTTCATACACTCAGTTTGACAACACTGAGCATAGTTGTACCCACTTGTCACCACACTAGATCCAGGAACTGTATTCAGCATCTACATCCTCCTAAGTGAAGTGTCAGTCAGACAGACCCACTCAAAGTGTTCCTTATGAAGTGCAGTGGTAGCTCCAACTTGGTTTCCAAATAGAGCTTGAGAAAGCGAAGCCTTGTCATATATTTACTAGTCAGAGAAGTCCTACCTTATGGATGAGATGTGTCCTTAAAAACACACTGTCAAACTTCTGTGCTCTGGAAACACCCCAGTCACATCAACACTCTTTAAAAGCCAAAGCTGTCATTCTTTTAATGGTCAATTCTTTTTAGGTAAATGAGCTCTCCTTTAGCTCTGTTTTTTCAGGCCATTCTGGCATTCATTCAACCCCACTTGCCTTACCTGAAAAAACTCTTCAGTACACACAACAGCCTCTTCTCCCCACTTAGCCCTGCATCCTAGCAAATTCTTCCTCTCAAAGTCTTCTCCATATCTGTTTGGAGTATTTTCATTCATTCACCTTTTATCTAAATCCCCTAATCAATCAAGTAATTCCAAAAACCTGTCTGGACCGGCAGAGGAAAAAGTGGAGTCTTGCCTCACCCACTCTTCATGACTCCTGATCTACAGGACCTTAAAAGGAACTACATCCTATGTTCCCTAAGCTTCTTCTACTCCCTGTCCTTGTGCAGCCTTTGACACTCTTCCCTGGCTGCACAAGGACAGCAGCACAGCTGCCTTGAATACAACCTCCTCTGGTGGTTCACATCTATAACCACAGCCCTGCCACAGCCCTCCTCACCCTGAGCACAGCATGAGTGCAGGGTGACAACTACAAACACTCCTGTCAAGGCACTCCAACCAGAGACAGCCACCTATGAGCTAGAGTTCAGCCACTATCCCTGATCAATCTGTGTAACCAGTGGAGCCTCCAGGATGACTGCATCTGCTTCATGGCAAGGATATTTCAACTTGCCAAGAATTCTTCACCTCTGGTTGCAGTATGGGGCTCCAGGACCACACACTGATTTATACCTTATGATGCCTCAGCTGAGAAACATGATTTGCTTAGAACTCTGCAACAGCAATTTGCCATGTGCTGAATTCTTAACATCTAGCCATTTGACCTTCTGCAGTAGGTACTAAGGTCATGCAATCAGCTTGGTTAAATTCTGTAAACAGCCATTTCCAGATCTTTTCCCATGGATTCTCCTTTAAGAGTATTCATAACAACTTATTTCCTTCAAAGATTTCAAGACATGCTACCTACACAGTTTTAGAATGAATTTTCAAATATTCAGTTATGTTCTTGTCATTTTGTCTACACATTTCCTTTTCCTTCTGGAATATGCTGATGAGTGTTCAAACAGAAGTTTGTATTGCATTCTTGCTGGTGCTCTTTGAAGGTTTTTTCTGTTTCATTTCTTTACTGGAGCTGAGATTTGGATATCATCCCTACAACTTCTCCTCTTTCATTTTAGGAAAGAGAAGTCTTCCACTCATAACTCAGCTTCTCATCCATAGAGTTTATTTTGCTTGATCCTACTCTCTCATGACCAAGGTCTTGAAGCTTGATGACCCAAGGTGTCTAAGTAGACATTTCCCCTTCACTAAGGTACTTTTCTGAATGATGTTTCCATTTCCAAAAATGCTTGGCATCTGTTTAGTTCTGACTATGTCTTTTGAGTAGTACAATCTGATAAAATCTCCTGATGATGAAATGGGGGGTAGAATTTCCCTCAAACAATCAGCAAATTGCCTTCAATACCAAGCATTATATTTTTTCTTCACTAATAAATTCCCTCCCTTCACTAACTGGCAATTAAATGTCAAATGAATCAAATAAACTGGATGCTCCTATTGCTCAGTTTAGTTGACAGCAGTTTCATATGATCTAGGCATTAGCATTCTTTGCTTCCACAATCAATTTCTCCAAGTGCTGCTTCTGCCACAGGTTTTTTCTTTGTGTTTCTGCCACAAGACAGCCAGCCCAGTTAGACAGCTTTTCCATTTCCAGTATGTTTCTCCCTGTCTAATCCTTGTGTTTTACCCAGCCATGGCCACAGACTGAAAAAGCTGTTCCCTTGAGAAGAATATCGTATCTGCAAGACAAATATCATGCCAAATCACCAAATCTGATGCTCAGCCAGCCCTCTGAAAGTTCAGGAACACATTCTGCTTTGTTTCTGTGAAACAGACTTCATGAACCTTAATCTCACCCTTCATTCTCTTTCCCCATCCTCTCCCTCTGAAGCACTTTCACTGGGATTCTACTTGCCTCCAGCTTTAGCACAAATCCTCAGCTACAAGGGACTACTTGCACTCAGAGCGTTCTGCTAAGCACCCAGTGGACTTCTCAAGCATAAACACTCAGGATCCTTTGGTCATACTTGGGTTCTCCATGGGGGAAGGTACAAGGGAAGAAGAAACATGTTTTACTCTGTTTCTGTTCCCTGGCCTGAAAAAGAAAATTAACCTGAACTTCCTGGGCAATTTTTAAATTAGTCCCAAGATCCCCTAGCAAAAGTGGTCATGGCAATCAGTGTTCTCAAGGAAGCTGCTCCACTGCTTCACCTTTTAGGCAAGCAGCTGTAAGTTTCCCATCTTCTCCACCCTCACTGCCTTACACTTCTGACCCAACTGATAAAACCTACAATTAATGTTGCTCCTGAACAAGATGCTAGGTAGAACACTACCCTACCACTAAAGTGAAAGTTTGCATCTCTCTCCTTTCCTACTGATGGAAAAAGTCTGTAATCTTATTAACTGCAACAGCTGTAAATAGTTGCTGTTCCAAAGCAGTCCCACGTGGCCTGGGATGGCCCTGCCTCCTTTAAACTCTTGAGCTCCAAGAACAATCATTCTCACCCAAAGTCAGTAAAGCCTTCTGTTCCTTAGCTCAGTACATTCAAATTAAGTAGCTCTTCTAAATAAATATTTTTGTCCAGTGTTTCATGAGTCTTCTTTTCAAGCCACAATCCCCTACTCCCCCTCCCCAACTGACAATGGTCTCTTTGCCCACATTTTGAGATTTCCACACTCTTCTTTTCTGATTGTGTCCTGAGTTATTAATCTTAATAGTTCCCCTGGACTCAGCCTGGAACCTCCCTTTAAGTCACTTGCTCAGTCATCTAATCATACCCTTAATCCTTCCTGGCAAATCCAACCCCAACCAGCTACTCGAGCTGAGAGAAAGAAGGAAGCCCTGCCCTAGCAATTACATGGAGCTGGTCCCATGCCCTTACAGAAATAAGGGCATGGAATTCCTAGATCATATTTCCTGATAGTAACTGTTCCTCTGACCACCTTTTTTTTGCTGTTGATGACCGCTAAGAACATGTTTTTGACCCTTCTATCTCTTTTTGAAGATTATGGCTTCCTAAATTATGTCCTTCAGCCTCCTAGGTGAATATATAGTTACAATGGACTTTGGGCTTTCATGGAAGGGGTCTGAAAAGTAGTCACGGGTGGAGAGAAACAAAGTAGCTTTTCAACAAATGAACAAGCAAAAGCATCAAGCTAATGCTGAAAATGTGTTTGATAATATACTTGGGGAAAAAGTCACAGAACACTGCTATTATTCCCAAATGCAAGACTTAAAAAACCAAAACCACAAACAAATCAGATTTAGACAGCATGCTTAATGCTAAAAGAAATTGTAACATCAACTCAAAACCATTTAGGCTCATTATATACTTGGTCTTTTGGGGTTTTTTTTGGTCTCAGAAAAGGTCAGTTGCTTTTTAAATAGCACAAAGCAGGGGAAGGAAAATGATCAAATCTTTAATGTGCAAAAATAAAGCAGCACAAGACTCAGTGGGATGTTCTGGCACAGTTCTACAGAAGTGTCATCACAGGGGTCTGAGGCAGCAGGAGGAAACACCTGCTGGCAAGACAATCTTGCTGAATACAGAGAACAGGGCTAAAGACACACAGGTGTTCAATAAAAAAAATGGAAGTGGGAAATTGAGAGAATAAGTGTAGGAGTAGTAGTGGGAATAAAATTTCTTCACATTTTGTTGTGTAATTTTGCTGTGTAGTAGTGTTTCAGTATGATTTATTGTGTAATGCTATTGCATAGCATCATTTGTTGAGCAACTTTGCTGCGTGGTATAGTTTTTTATTTAATGATATTGAACATTAGGCAATGGTCTTGCATGCCATAATTTGTGTTTTCTGTTGAGCAACATTACTGTCATAGCTCTTAACACAAAGGTGAATTGCATGAATTCAGAACAGTGCTGAATTCACAATTTTAACATATCATAGAATGGCTTGGGTTGGAAGGGACCTTAAAGATCATCTACTTCCAGCCACCCTTCCGTGGGCAGACACACCTTTCACTACAATTTCAGAGCCTCATCCAACCTGGCCTTGAACAATACCAGGGATGGGGCACTCACAGATTCTCTGGGCAACCTGTTCCTGTGCCTCACCACCCTTGCAGGAGAGTTATTTTCCTATTATCTAAACCTACTCTCTTTCAGTCTGAAGCCATTACCTTGTCCTACCCCTACATGCCCTCCTGCATCCCTCTTAGGTACTGGAAGGATGCTGTGTGTTCACTCAGAGATGGCAAATGGAGACAATTATTTTTGTCAGAACAAAGAAACATGCAGAAAAGCAGCAAACTGAGCAGGTATTTTTGCAGAATTTAGGGCATTAAAGATTATTTCACTGAACAGCCACACAGCATTGCCTCATGAGTAACACTTTCTTATCCTGAGCTACCTTGTAACTACAATGTGACACCTATCCCTACCTGACTGTAAAAACTACAGGAGAATCTTGTTCCACATACTACTGGGTATAAATCAGAACTGTACTGTGTTTTTCATGTGACTTAGGCTCTACTCAAAACTAGCCTTGCAGGGATCTGCTGTTATCCAAAATCGGAACAAGAAACTTTCCACGAGATAGGACTGATTACTTCATTACAATGGAATCCTGCTTTAACAGCAGTGCTACCAAACTTAAAGCAAAAATTAAAAATTTTACTTTAGTAAATCAGTAAGACTTACATATGTTTTAGGGGCAATAACAATGTCATCCTAGTACTGCTTAACATCCTCCAAAGAAGCAGAAGAAAAAAGTTTGCTCTACGTATAGTATCATAGTTAGTTACTTATTGTTACATTCTTTACATTTACTTGCTTTTTCTTCTTCTTTTTTTTCCCCTCTGATCATTTTTGCTTACAATAGACATGGTCTATTGACAGACTTAAATAACATTTTTGAAGTTCAGGAAATATATCAGAATTTGAAGTATTTTTTCAAATAAATCAAGTAATCTATAAGGTTATCAATTTTGTACCCACATCTATTTTTATATCCATCTGAAAATGCTATTGATTGACCAGAATAGCATCTCTTTCATTCTTTACCTGGCAGCCTATGAACAATTGTATGTTGCAAGAGTCAGAGAGCAAACACTGGTAGATTACAATGCAGTGCTGCTGCAAGCATTTTTATTTGCTCTCATATTCTGGCAGTTTTTAAAAACAGACGAGAAAAATACGCATGCAGGCTCAATTTTTAAAATATAGCAAAATACAGAAGGTATGGAAAGGCAAATTGTGAAAAAAGTGAGCTCTTTCCATCTATAACATAAGATTAATTTATTATCTGACAGATGGCAGAAGGGAAGGGGGGTGGAAAAGCAAAGACTGCTGATGCAGTGAGCTTCCCGTCTGTAACGAAGGCCCCACATTCCCACCTATCACACTGCCACCAAATACATCCACACTTACATGCACACCAGTTTTGCCCTGGGTTTCAAAATAGCTAAACCTCATTGCTGCGTGGACAACGAAAAAATGAAGAAAACATCCAGAGGAGTAAATGATCCTTCTGCCAGCTGCCTGTGGCTACTCACAATAGCAGCTGTGAAAGCGACTCCTTTCATTTGACACACGAGACAGAACCATTCACGCTGACCAATAACACTCCCAGAGCTACCGGTCACTGCAGCAAGGCACCACCTCATTTGCTGTCCCAGCACTGCAAGCTGCTTTTGCACATTTCTCCGTATTCCAAGACATTTGCTCTTCCTTCAGCATCTGCCACATTGCAGTCGTGGAGTGCCAACACAGGAGTGGAGCACATTGAAAACGGAAAACAGCAGGACTGACCCAAACACACTTAATATAAAATGACAAGCTGCTGCAGCGGCGGTAACAACCATTTCCTCATTTCTTTTGCTGAACTCCACGCGATGCCGACGCGGGGGTCCCACCTGCCGCAGATGCCAAAGACCGCCTGAGCTCCGGCACCACTTACCGGAGGGCCTCGCTTACCTCCGACATCAGATCCCCGTATGACAAGCCCAAGGCACGCCGCGGCGGCAGAGAACCGGAGGAACCACGGCCCTGGGAAGCGGATTTCGCTACGTCCACCCGCGGGCGCCCGGGGGACGCGCTCACCTTGCCGCGGATCGATGCCCCGCGCAGCCCGGGCCGCTACGCGGGATTACGGCAGATAAACAAACACCGCACCGAGCGCACCCGGAGGGGCGAGGAGGGCAGGCGGGGGTGGGGGGGTCTGCCCCCGCCGCGGCCCCATCCCGGGGAGCCGGAGCGCGCTCCGCGTCTCCCGGGAGATGGAGCCATTTTGAGCCGCTGCGCATCAGTGGCGGCGGGCGGGGGGCGCCGGGCACGGCGATGGCGGGGCCGCGGCCGCCCTGGCGCGTTACCTCGGATGCTCCAGGTCCAGCGGTAGAACTCGAGGGTGTCGTTCACCACGCTGGACACCAGGCCCATGGCGCTGGGGGGCTCGGCGGCGGCGGCACCCATGGTGAGCAGCAGCAGCAGCGGCGGAGCCGGCAGACCTGTCTCGGCGCGTGCGTCCGTGCCTCTGCGCCGGGGCTGCTGCTGCTGCTGCCCCTTCTACAGCCGGGGATGTGATTTAAATCTCTATCTCTCCGTATCTTCCCTCCAGACTCCGCCTCGCTCCCGTCACCGGCTCCCGTGCCCCGCGGGCAGGGCGGAGGGCGCGGAGGCGGGGGGCGGCGCGGCGGCGGCCGCGGCTCCGCAGCTCGGTGCTCCCGGCCCGGCGCTCCCGGCTCGGCGCTCCCGGCTCGGCGCTCCCGGCTCGGCGCTCCCGGCTCGGTGCGCAGCGCCCGGCGCGGTGCGGGCGGGGGCGTCACGTGGCCGCCGTCCCGCTGCCCCCGGCGGCGCCCGCGGAGCGCGGCCCCACGGCCCGGCCCGGCCCGGCCGCGCAGGCGCCCGGCGGCCCCCCCGGAGCAGGTGCGGGCGGCGGGGACCGCTCCTCCTCCCGCGGAGGGCGTGCGGGGTGGCGAGGAGGCGCTTGGTTATCTCAGCCTGGCTTTTTATGTTCAAATAGGGGGTTTGAATTTTTATTTTACCAGAAAGGGGGGGAATGAGTCTTTCAGCCAACTCCCATTCCCTTTCTTTCTTTTCTCCTTGTATAAGTTTGGATTTTTCTTCTCTCTTCCCCTCTTGCTACCCCTTGACAGACACGCCGAGGGTCCTCCGTGAGCGATGCTGGTTTTACCTCCGTCTGTGCGTATCAAGGCTCTTCTGCTGCTTCCAGGAGCCTTCGCTAGGATCCCTTCTCCTCCCAGTACGGATAACACCAGCAACCGCAACGGGACCTCGCTACCTCCCTGCCCCACCACCTGGTGGCACTTCCCTGACCAGCCTTCTCCAGGTGCCACCCAGCTGCCCTTCGCACACCCCCCCTTATCTCCTGGACCAAGGCCCCTGTGGTCGCTTCATGGAGCAGAGAGATTCAGCTGCCTGGAGTGTTGCTGGGTGCTGCAGGAGAAGCATCCATTCTGCACCCTGTGTTTCAGTCCCAGCAAACCCTCTGTCTGGTGTAAAGGCACCACCTGCTCCTCACACCCTTTGCTCCTTATCTCCTTCTTGGCAGCATGTCTGTGCCATGATCTTGCTTAGTGCAGATGGCTGCATGACACCCTCGGGAGTGAGGGGCAGGAGGGGACCTGCTCCACCCAAGCTGCAAGCTTTCCTCCTAGCAGGCAGCAGATCAGATGGTGTCTGCCTCTCCCTCCTCCAGTTCAGCGGCATCTCTGTCACTTGGTGGGTGTCACCTGGTCTTGGTGAGCACAGCTCACACTCCTCCTCCTGGGTGAGTCACCCCCGGCTTAGCTCCTGCACTGCTCTGGTGCTGTGATCCCAGCCCTATGGACAGGAGAGACACACGGCCATCACTAGTTACTCCACTGCAAGCAGAGTCACTGCACCAAAACCAAGGGGCTGGCAGTAGGGATCACCTACACTGGGAAAAGGAAAAGGAACCATGTCAACACCTGGAAGCCTCGATGGACAGGGAAGTCCAACTTACCCCAATGCTGGCTGAAAGCTGGAGCGAATCAAGGATGTCACATGCGGATGGATGGACAGGTGCTACTTCTCTCACATGAGAACAGTCAATCAAAATTCTTCATGAATTACAGTGACTTGAATTATGCCTTATTTTGATGGTGCTGATAGTGGCAGAAGGTCTGGTGAGAGCTCTGAAATGGATCTGTCACTGGGTAGGGCAAGGTGAACACCAACCTGCTTCTCAAGTTGCAGGCAGACAGTGTAGTGTTAGCTGTGCTTCCTGTGCCTCCCAATAGGAGAAACCACTGGAGTGTATTCTTGGACATTTAGTATCTTGATATGTGGTTAGCATTGTCTAAAGCACAGCTTCAGAACTTTTTGTAACATTGTCATTTCAATCAAAAGGAAACCAGGAGATTGAGTCATAATCCTCAAATTGGTATGTGGCCACTTGTGTTGGCCGCATGCTTGATACAGAACGGCTACTGAGTGAATCAATGTGACAGAGGTTTGCACTTCCCTGCCCTCTTGAGCAAGATGTGGACTTAGGAGAGTGCCACCAGCACAAGGAGTGAAGATCCACAGTCTACCAAAGAACAAGACATATTAGGAATATGAATACATATTTCTGTTAATAATTATTTATATTATAGCTTACATATATTTATTTATTAGAATGCCTGTTTATTCTGTGGAAGTCTTTTTTGCACAACTAACACCAATAGTTATTGTTTATAAAATGTTTATATCATCCAATTTACTGTTTAATCTATTTCCAATTAGGTAACTTTTCTTGATGGCGATTAAATCCTTTATATTAGCAATAAGGTTATTCATAGATAATTTCACAGAGCCATTAAGGCTGGAGAGGAGCCACAACTGAGTTGCAGAGTTTGGACAACAGGGAGAAGATGAACTATCTAACCAGAGTAACTTCCTCTGTGCTTTAAGATTGCCCTAAAAAACATGCTGAAATTTATGGCTAACTATTTTCATTAGTTTAACTTTCAGCCTGCAATTATGTGGACGTGCTTTTAAGATTAGGTCTGTGTCTGGGCTTCCAAACACATCCCAGCTAGTTTTCTACATTTGTGCACCCAGGGTCTACTACTTTAAGAATGCTGAGACCATGTCTTCTACTCAAAGAGAGCAGAAGGAAGAAGGCATCCAAAGGCATAGTATCAAGATATCCTCCAAAGTAATCTCCAGCATGGTTGTCAGAAAATTATGATTTTTCAATATCATTAGTTGGCCAGTGTTGTCATTTTCTACTTGATAATCAACTCGTTCCTACAACCTGGACCTTTCAGATGGGCAAATTTCTGCTAGGAAAAGGCAGGTCTGTGGCAGCTGATTCCAGAGGAATACACACATGAATTCCCAGCTGTGCTCCGGCCATTTGCCCAGTGCTGCAGGGTGCTTGTGCTGGCAGCAGGCAACTGTGTGCTTTGGGAAGGGTGCAGAAGGTAACAGGAAGTCGTGGGATAGGTGGCTCTAGGAAGCTCTCCTCCCAGTTCCCATTCCAGATACAAGCTGTGTGTATTTCTTCCAGATACTTGTGTAAAAAACCCCCAATGATATTTCAGAGCTGTTTCAAGCCATTTTCTGCTTTTTAATGAAACAAACAAATAGTGATAGAAATGTTACAAGCTCCTGATGATCAGTGCCTTTAGTTGTGCCTGTAAAAATGCATTTATTCATTAATTTCAGTGAAGCATATGCTATCATAATGATTGATGAATCAGCAGATGCTTCTGCACTAGTTGAAAGTATTCCCACTCAGGTTTTGCTTCAGCTTAGCAATGAAATTGCTGTGAGGGGAAAATGTAATGCAGGTATATTTGGTAATACTTATGAAGTGTAGTAGGAAGAAAGCAGTCAGAGCTTTGTATGTTGCCACCAGTGATCCCTCCAGGCAGCTCAATGAAAGACAAAAATAGCAGTAAAAGAACTCTGCCTTGCTACAAAGAGAATGACCACAACCAGGAACTTACTTGGTGGGAAAGCATAAAATTGCTTGAATCAACACATTTGACAGATCAAAATGTTACATGATGTGGTAAGGGACAGCCTATTCACTTATCAGTAAAGAAGGCACATAAAATATTGTATATGTTGAAGCATGACCAAATTTAAGTGTTGAAAACACATTTAACTTTAGAAATGTGTTTTAATTACTTGAATTATCGAATTCTGATGTCTTTTCATTTGATTCCATCAGTGTCTTGGGAGGGAAAATGATTAAATAAATTAGCACATTAATTTGCAGTGAATGGGATTTTCTTGCACAGCTTATCCAATTGATATGCTCCTTGCATTAAAGCTTTCAAGTTGATATGCCTTATAAAGACTGCTAGCTGAGCCAAAAAAGCTCATTTGATCTTTGAATCAACAAGTACAGGCTCAAGTGTATTCCTATGCATACTTTAAAAGCTTAAAAGAAGCTGCTTTCATACAACCATAATATTTTAAAATAATAACATTAAAACCAACTATGTGTCTTTCAGCACTAATTAATTTGTTTATTACGTAACATACTGTTAATTCCATAATTTGAGGTGGGGTAACTCTGCACACAGGTATTCCACACCACAGAGAGTCTTCCATGGGATCTGAAACAGATCTGGCTTTTTGTTTTCTAAACCATCTGCTAGATGCCATCTGTCCTTTCATACATTTAACTGCATCAAAAGAATTTTTTCCAAACCAAATATATTGGAATGATGCATCAGAAAGTGTCCAGAGATGCTAATGCTCAGTGCAGGCTTTGGCCAAAACTTACCCTTGATGTAAGTTCCCACAAGGTTCCACCTTGCTGTTGTCACCAGCACTGGATTGGATCTCTCATATGTGTCAACTTCATGTTTTGAACATCAACTATTTTTACTGTGGCTCTAACAGCAATATGAGAATTAAAGTATGTTTAATATCCTGGTTTAAATAGTCAAGGGTCAGACTGAACATTCCCAGTGAAGTCAATGCAAGTTCTGCTTCCAAAGGGCTCTCTATACATATTGACATTTCTTCTTCATCTTTCTGCATAAAAAATTGGTGCCGAGAAGAAGATGAGGGAAGTAGTGGGCAGCTTTCTCCCAAGCCATAACAGGCTTGACTCTCAAGTAAAAATATCTGTGATTTGACTCAGGATCATTATATTTAGGGTTTTTTTCTAAACTGTAGAACAAACCTCATTTACTGCAGTCTAGGCAGAGACTAGAAGTGTTGGCCTGCAGTGCTGGGCTGCATTTAGCTTAAACTGCTGCTCTTTGGTACTTGTTCAGAAGAGGAGTCTTTAGTCCAGTGTTTCCCAGCACCATTCTGAGCGATTCATTTGTAATTGATTCCTGTGTGGGAAATGTCACTAACCATGAAGCTAATGTGGATATCCAGCATAGGAGATGTGTTGTGTACCCAGCAGGTACACATACATTCATAGCTTTACCTGTGTTTCAGCTTCTTTTCAAAACTGAGTGTTCAACAGACATAAGGATGACAGAAACCTGTATATATACTGTCTCCCTGTGCTTTGACGATACTTTTCTTACATGGTTTCTCATACTTTTACACAGCTAAGATTTTTATCTGCAGTGATATCTGTCACAGCATCTATCATTTGTGAGGTGTGGCAAGCACGCTTTTGCAATGAGGGCTTCATATGTGTACATGCTGGAGAAGGACGATGCTAAACTATGGGCTGATGTTTTGAGGGCACTGTGTTGAAATGACAGCAACATGTATAGTCAGATCTGCAGCAAGTCACTAACTCCCAAATCCAGCCTTTTCCATAGGTGTGTGTCACTGCTACTGCACCCACTTCACTGGGTGTGTCAGCCTCGTGAAGGCGTGGAGCTGTTTGTAGGGATGATCTTGCACCTTTGCTTCTGCGCTAGTAATGGCCTGAAATGTAGGGCATAGTCCCCTGCAGAAGCTGCTTATAGCAATGCAGGCAGGTGGAAGGGCGTTGGTTATGCAAGCTGGGTGCCATCGTGCTGTCTCCAGCTGTAGCTGTGTGAGCATGGGTGGTAACCACGGTGCTGCCCATACCCTTTATCTGTGTGCTGTGTGGAGGACAAAACTGTGGCAAAGGAGTTTATATATAAAGGCTGTGTCAGCCTCTGGGCTCCTGAACTGGTGTGGCCTGGCTCCTGCTCCACCTTTCGTCCTGCCAGGGGGATACGCTGTGTATCTGCACGCTCTGGATGGACAAGCCTGAGTGCCAGTTCTCATTATAGGTGTGTTGTCTTATCCTCAGAAAATCATGTGAAAGTATTTGCCACAGGCTTACACATTTTATAAACAATAGGTCAGCCATATAGCCCTACTGAGGTAATCTGGGATGATTAATTTCATTTTAAGTATGGGGAAACCGAGCCTAGAGAAAAGTGATGCCAGTTCCAACCACTTGGAATGGAATAGAGCAGAAATTTTTGGCATGTCCCTTAAACTAGGTATGTCTTGGTCATTCCCTGGTATAAACCCATGGTTCATGGGTCTTTTCAGTGTCATATGCAGGCATGGGCATGAGCCTCAGGACACTGCTTTGAAAGAACATCAATATCCACCAGGTATTTGAAAGCAAGAAAGACACATATAAAACATAACATTTCCTACGCTTGTATAGTGAAATTCTAAATTTCTTACTAAATGTATGAGAGCTTTTGCTCTGAGTTTTTGTGCAGTGACTACTGTAAATCTTTCAGTTGTCACTGATTTGCAGTAGAAAATTTTGTAGTAGTTGTGTGTATGTGTGTGTACAACACAATAGTGTTTCAAGAGAAAAAGCAAGAGCAGAAAAAGATAATAGAACATATGAATATATAGTTGTTGAAATCAGAAGCACTGTCATTACCTTGTAAAGGGCCTTGAAATCATCTTCTACCACACCCTGCTCACACAGAGCCCAAGTTGCCATGCATCTATCTCTCCTGCCTGGGGATATCCTGGCAGGGAAATCCCCAGGGAGGGCTGCTCTGCAGGCAGACTGTGTTTCCTGCTGGATTTGCACTGCCCATTACAGGCTGTTGTGGCACTGGGCTCGGTGTTAGCCTCTGAGCCATCCATTCTTAGCGCAAGCAGCAATTAATACTCAGGAAGATTTTACCAGGATTACAAAGCTCTGGTGGGAATGAAGTCACCTGTCCCCAAGGTAAGAGTCACAGCTCTACGTGGCAGATAAGTGGACTCCCAAAGGGAAAGCTGACACCTTAAACTTTCATGTTTTTTAAAAGACAATTACTGCATATGAGTAGATGCACTAAATAAGCACATTTTATCTACATGCACATTTTTTGAACTCTGCATCTACCCACAAATCTTTATTTTGCCTCAGGCCTTTTCTCAAAATATTAGGTCTTATCTATGTAATGGAGCAGGATGCTTAAAACCAAAACCTGGGAAGCCTGACATTGGAAGAGAATCTATCTGTTGGAGGCAATATTAAAGTATGTCCAAAGGACAAAGGTCAATCAGATACTGTAATACCTGCAAAAAAATCACAAGTAATGAGAGGCTCGTGGACACCAAAGGGTAGCTCTGTATCTGAATTATTTCAAATGTTCATGAATCAATACCTGGAACAGATCTTGTGTAAATGAGCAGGACTATGCTGAATTCAGTAGAGTCTTTATGGACTCTACCTTTATGGACACCTATTTTATATTGTTTACAGCAGAAACACCAAGAGAAGTATACTACTCGTCTTTTCATTGGGAAAGTGGCCAATGTGAGGAAGACCAAGGATGCTGCATTATAAGAGTACAATAAAATATTTACAGTATTATATTCTGAGGATCAATTTATTGATACATGATGAAAAAACCCTTCTTTTTAAATAAACTTGTTGAATAATAAAATTTGGTTTTATTTCTGCCCAGCTGATTCTAATAACAAAAGAACCAGGATTATTTGGTCTAGACCTAGTAAGCCATAAGATTTGAAGAAGGAAAACAAAAGAGGCAAGAAGTGATATCTACTCTGAACTAAAAATAAGAGGACCTCAGGGAGATTATTGTTGTACAATATTGTTGTGCAATATTGTTGTTCTTGGGAGCTGCTCCTCTGAAAGAAAAAGGATCCCAGGAGAATGAGTCTCAAACCATGAGAGGTATCAGCTTCTGTCTGCAGGGCATGATGCAGGTGTGAGGTGGCCAGAGTATCCAAATGGGGAACTCCTGACAGGGTTTAGAAGGGAAAAGGGATCCTATGAGACACAGAAGAAGGCATGGGCTGCTCAGGATAAATACAGAAGGAATTCCCAAGTCTGAAATGAACTAAAAAACTGAAAGACTAACTAGAGTACAAATTGATGAGGAACATGAAGGAAGCAGCAAGAGGAAGAATA
Source organism: Molothrus aeneus (assembly GCF_037042795.1). NCBI lineage: Eukaryota > Metazoa > Chordata > Aves > Passeriformes > Icteridae > Molothrus > Molothrus aeneus. Next base: position 91,792,662 of record NC_089648.1, on the reverse strand, counting down.
AGGCCAAGTGAACAGGTAGTCTACAGTGAAGGAGTCAGAGAGGTGGAGAATTTTACATCCCAGTTTTTACAGGCAAAATTTGTTCTCAGGCTTTCCATGTGTTTGGTGGAATATAAGGAGTGTGTGAGGAAGACTGAGTTAGGGATGACTCAAGCAACTTGAACACAGAGCCAGATAGGAAGCATGACTGATACCACTGCAAGGCTGTCCCCTACCTCTTCAAGAGGTTACAGTGATCAGAAGTTCCCAATGACTGCAGAAGCAAATGTCACAGTCATCTTCCAGGATGACAAGGAGGAAGAGCTGGGGAAATAGAGAACACCTGGCTTTACTTTCATCTTTGCAGAGGTTAGGGAGCAAATCCTTGTGTAAGCCATGTACAGGCACATTAGGGAGAAGAAAGTGGGAAAAAAGAAGTATGGATTTACCAATTGCAAACTGCGCTTGACCAACCTCATTACATTCTTCATTGTAATGACTGGATTTGAAGATGAGGGCAGAGAAGTGGTTGCCCTTAACTCTAGGCAAATTTTGTCTCTGTTCTTACAGTATCTTTGGAGCTAAACTAGACAGACAGGGTAGGTGGGTTTACCTATTAGTTTAATTCACTAGCTGGGTGAATTAAAGTGAGTAAAAAAAAAGGCTGGAGCAACAGGCTGAAAATGATGTGCTGTCTGTTTACAAGTGATATTCCTTGGGTATTCACATTGGGAGCAGTATTGTTTAACATCTCCCTTCATGTCTTTGACAATGGAACAGCATGTATCTGCCACAAGTTCACTGATGATATCCTAATGTAGGGAGCAATCATTGTGCTGGATGATATGCCTGCTGTTGGAGTCACCTTGACAAGCTGAAGAAATAGGCTGACAAACATTTTCTGAAATTTAACAAATGCAGTTCTGCATCTTGGACAGAATTACACCATGCAACAGTACCAGTATCCATACAGTATATATGATATTCAATAGCATTCATTGTACCAGCATGCTCTAGGAAGGGTATCTGTAGGTACAGGGCTTGCTCCAGGGCTGTATTCAAATTTCACAGAGGCTATTTAGCTACAGAAAGGAAACTATACTTCTAACTTTTTTAAAGTTCTACACAGTATAATATTGGTACCTAAAGAAAAATGCAGTGCAGGACAGTACCTGACTATAAGAGAACCTATAAGAGTACCTATGAGAGAACCTATCTCCTGTACTTTGCTGACACAGGGCTAAGTGAGTGCACCAGAAACTTCTGCCAAAGTGCAGGTCCATAACCCAGTGCCAGCCCAGATCTGCCCAGTGCTGTGGTGCTCAGAGCTGCTGGTTATTTTGTCAAGAAGCAGATGAAACATCCTTCTTGGTTGCTGTCAACATCTCTGCTCTGTTTTCAGCCCAGGCTGGCTGCCTAGCAAACAGCCTCCACGTAACTTTCTGCAGCACAGAAAAAGAAGTCATATCTTCTATCTCTGTGGCATACAAGAGTTTCCATTTCTCCCTTTTTTTCTGAATTAATCACTTATAAGTTGTTATTTATAATAATTTTTTCTTGCCAGAATTTCCAGTTGCAGCTTTTATACTTAGTCAGCCCTACTGTATAGATCAAACTATTGTCATTAATCTCTTCTCTATGTTGGAATTCAGTTCATATTTCTTCATCTAGTAACTTCTTTATTTTTTATTGGACTGCAAACCAGATTAGTCTTATTTTGATGGTTAGTGTTAGACACATTGCAGATGTTATTCACCAAAGTTCTTGCAAGTTTTTAGTATATTTGTAGAAATGTGAATGCCAGATCTGTCAATGTTTTCTCAGAAATTATTGGGGTCCATACAGCTGATGGTCCATTTGCAGTTACACTTACTGTCACTTAGCTACTTGTTAATCCACATAAATTAAATTAACTAGATTTTGCACCTGTAACTCTTTAAACTCGTGTAATTCAGATGCTTGCAGAATCTTTATCTAATAGGCTAATACCATTACTTTTTTTGATCAGACTGTTGATCTTCAAATAGTAAGCCTATCTAGCAAAATCTGTATTTCATAATACCTGGTTGGTGGCCATTAATTGCTTACATATTTTATTTTTGTTTTAATGAAATCAAATTTCTGCCTTTTTATGGAGTCCTGAACCTGAGCCATGTTAATGAGTTACACATTTGTGATATCAGCCAATTTAATATTTGAACATGTTCTCTCTAATGCACATTAAATTAATTAGTGTTTTAAGATCAGAGAAAAATCAACTTTAATATTTAAGGGAGTCATTTGGCCAAGTATTTTAATGTTTAATACTCTTGGACTCTGAGTTTTCCATTTCTGTGCTTTTTAGGGTTTTTAATATTACCAATATAATTAAATATATGCATCCATTAACTTATAATATTACTTCAAGTGTTTCAAATGGGATAGCTTTACTTGGTGACTTCCGAAGTGGCTAGGTGGGATGAAAATTGTACTCTGTTCAATGTGTAGTGGATTTAATGTGTCAGAATTGACAGAAAAGTTTTTTGTATAACAAGTAAAAATGAAATCTATTCCTAGATGTAGTTTCTTTTTTTTTTTTTTTTGAAACGTGCAAAAGGACACAGGTTACAATGTTACATGACCTGAGCTATACTTTTAGTATATGCTATCTCATGGTACATCATACAGGATTTATGATCAGATAATGTTTATAATCCCAAACTTACTCAAATTCATTGATGATACAGATTAAATCATACTGTAAAGGAATATTTGGGAATGTACAGGTGTAATGATAACAACAGATATGTTACCCTGTAGGAATGGCAATGTGATTAATAATAATAACAGCAGTTACAATACAGTCAGACTATCCAACATCACAGGAGTTCTGGAAGACCATTTTACCAAGAAAATCAAACACTAAACCAAATATAGCACTTACAGCAACTTTTATTGCCACTTGGGCTCAAATTCCACATGAATGTATAGAGATTTTCCTTGCATGACAATGTCAAACATGTTAAAATATCTTGCACTATATCCTAAAATGTGAATATTCTGTATGTCTAGCACATGTATAAATGGAATTCCACCTATGAGTGGAATACTATTAGTTGCAAATAGTAATAGTTTATCTGTAATGCCACAGTGACTGGAACTGGAACCTTTATGCTAGAATCACACCTACAGCAGGAACAGAGCCCTTACCATAGAGGCCTTGCAAAATAAACTTAGATAAAAATATACTGTGGGCAAGTTGGATATTGGCAGTTTTAAAACATTCTGACATGGTTGCATGAGAAATGCTCTGGCCAAAGGAGGGAAGGTGAGGGAGAATGGCATCTGGGCCATGTTAAGTCTAAAGACTGCAAAAACAATATTCCTATATAGATATAGTGACCTATAACAATGACTCACTGATCTTACTGATGTTCAAATGGTTACCTGAGGTGAGTCCACCTCTTTTACCGCTTCCTACACCTCCTTTCCTTCTCCCAAATGTGACCTCAGCTCTGCTGTTAAATTTAAATGGATTCTTGCTGCATATTCAATTTCTGGGGCTAGGGCTTGCCATGCATTCAGTGAAGACATCTGAGCTCATGCCTGCAGAATTTGGAGTTTCTGGAGCTTCCAGGTGATTCTGCAGTCTTGTGTCTGTATGCTTAGAAAGACAGTGCAATAAGAATCCACCTGTGCAATAATAAAGATGCGTACGCACTTGTATAATTTTTGTTATGTGGCTATCCAACTTGACTTTAAAGAATATGGTGGGTACAATATGGGTGATATTTTAGCCTTATCATTCTAATGAATAAGTAATAAATAGTAGCAGTTGCTTGATCAAAATGGTAAGTTTGTGCTTAGTCTCAATTTCCATTGTGCACCTGCAAATTTTCTATGAGCTGCTCCAGGTTCCATAGCCAGTGGGGAGAAATAGATACTTGTAGAGGAAGATGTTTTCTATCACCTTTAGATAAAAAAGTCATTGACTGGGGTTTTCCTATCAATGATGCAAAAAAGCCTAGAGCAGTGACTAGTAGGTGTTAGGTGACTAAAGAAAATTAATCCCACCCTTTATGTATAGTTTAGGTAAACTTCACCCATTCTGAGCCAGTGTGTATATTCCCTGTGTACATACAAGCAGAATGTGCTGTCATAATATGAATGATAAGAATACTTTTCATGTATCCGTCTCATTCACCCCAGGATATCCTCTGTTTATCAACGTTAATTAATGTGTCTTCATAACAATCTTATGAGGAAAGAATTGCCCCCAATTTAGAGATGAAGAAATGGAGCCATAGGATGTTTAAATAAGTTGTCCCCTGTTGCACAGAAAACCGGTGGCATAAATGTAAATACAAGAGGATGCCTCACATTCATAGCCCAAAGATAAGGTAATCATAAGGTGTGGTTCCCAAATCAATACAAACAGTGTAATATAGTCCTTGCTTCCGGCCTATTCAAAGTAAATAGGTTGAGGTGTGGTGTGCACAAGGTAATTCCTGATGAGTTCACATCCATACACTAAACTTGGTATAGATATAGCCAGACTGAGAACAGAGCCACAGGGCAAGGGTCAAATACCTGTTCCACATACTTGACATATTTGTGTGTCTGTATGATTCATTTATTTTGATTCTGAGTAATCCAATCTTTCAGCAAGGAAACAACTTGATAGCCCTGATGAGAGGGACTAGGGGTACTGTGGATGAGAGGCTGGACAAGAGCTGGAAATGTGTACTTGCAGCCCAAAAAAATCAACCATATCCTTGTGTGATGGTCAAGGGAGGTGATTCTGTCCCTCTGCTCTGCTCTGATGAGATCTCACCTGTGTCCAGCTCTGGGGTCCTTAGCACAGGAGCAGGTCCAGGGGAAGGTCATAAGAATGATCAAAGGGGTGGAGCACCTTTCCTATGAAGACAGGCTGAGAGTGTTTGGGTCCAACTCCCTGGACAAATCTTTAGAACAGCTGTGAAGAAGCCCAGCTGGTTTATGCTGAAAGCAAGACAGAGAGTGTTTAGGAGTTTGCAAGTGCAGCTGATTTCATTTCAGGATCATGAACGTTCCCTGCTGCCAATTTATTTTTGGGGACATAGGTATCTATTGATGCTAGGTTTTGTTCACACCTTCAGTAGGCATGATGTCCCTATGTATGAGCTTGCCTTCAATAAGTATTTGCTGTGTATTTTTCCCCCAAAGCACTCCTCTCCCCTCCTGGCTTCATGCCCCTACTGCCATTCTTGTCCAGCACTTATTTGCACGTCTAAACATGTCATCAGTGTGAGAAATGGCACAAGCAAAGACTGTAACTGTACTGAGTTACAGTTCAACTCATCAGTGAGTATCACCAGAGCTGCAGGAGAAATCCTGTGCAGTTAACTTCCTGCTTTGCTACACAGAAAAAAGCAAGCACATATTGCTAAACTAGTTTCAAAATATTATGCATGTATTTCTTGCCACGTTTTTATTTTCCCTGCTTTTTCCCTTTTCACTCTTCCTTGTACTGGTCAGCTTCCTCATAAGTTGACATTTGCACAATGTTTCACTTTTCATTTCTGTGTGTTGCTCTCTCCATTTGCTACCCAGTTCATCACAGTTATGCCATCGAACACAATGCCAAGTCACTTTTCCTGCTGCTATCTGGGTCATGGTACGGTTTGGGTTAGCTGCTGGTGTGAGCAACCAACAGCCAACTCCTTGAGCCACCATCATGTGCAATGACATAACTTTGAACCGAGGCTCTCTCAACCTTTCCCTGCAGGACACAGGTGCAAGTAACTGAGAGGCTGCATGTTAATGGCAGAGAGGCAGGAGAAGAGACCACGATGACCACGGACCTTGAGGTCGGCCTCTGGCAGTGGGTGAACTAGATGTTCTGCTGAATGTTACAAGCACTGAACTAAGTAAAAGCTGTGTGTTAGAGAATCTGTGACAGGAAAAAGGTCCACTGACCCTTTTGACTGTTGTCATGAGTGAGTTGTAATGGAACAGGAAGAGACTCCTCAATTTTGCTACAGTATCCAGGTTTTTGCACTGAGCTTATTAGTGGTTTACAGCTGTGAGTTGTATTTGTCTTTGTGTAAAGATGGGAAAAGAGCATTTCTTTTGCACCACTTCTTTTTTTCCTGTACCTGGTAAACTACAGAGGAGAAAGGGAAGTGATCTAATCATGCAGCAAGGGCCTCTTTTAATTTGTCTTTGCAATTTGCAGAAATATAAGAGATATAGGTATGGTAAGGAAGAGTACCCATCTCTTCTGATATTTCTGTAGCTCTAACACAGCAGTAGACTAAGATTAATTAACTATCTCTGAAAAATTATCCCAAATGGATGGACTGTGGAACTTGGTACAATTACAGTCTTTGGCTTGTGCCATTTCTCAGCAAGATTTTTCTGACTGAGAGGGATGTGGAAAGCCTTGTGAAACGTTTGCTTTTTTTGGAACTCCTCTCCTAGTTCAGCTTCTTTTCAGGCTTGTCTAAATTTTCCCCATAGCTGCCAAGGGACACCTCAGACCACTTCATACCCTGGGAACTGCAGTGGTCAGTGGGATGCTAATGAGTGCTTGTTTTCAATGGCAACTTCCATAACTAAGATATGTTGCAGTCTATAACACACTATTGAGCCACCAGGTAATGAAGAAATCTCCTTTGCATTAACAGATGGAATTATGCTTATCTTTCCATAGTTTCCTTGTTTGCAGTCTCCGTTACTAATGTGTTCCAGGACCTACCAAGTATGAAGCAATAGTGAAACCATTTCTGGTAACATGATCATGATGCCATACATGTTCTATTATTATTTTCCCTAGTAAATCCTGCTTATATTTTTCTAGTCATTAAAACTTTTTATTAGTTAATAAAGAAAAATAAATTTTTAACAGAGCCCTCTGTCCATTTTGTCCCAGACTGCTTCAGAGCAGGCTTCCAAATGCACATATTTCAAATGGGAATAGATGCATGTTATCTATTGTCATGTCATCATAGATGCATGCCATCTGTTGATAACAATTCCTAATAAGGTTTTATTTGCTTAGATTAAGAGAAGAACATTTTCCACCTCTTCTATTAAAAATATTTTCTGTTGTTCTACACGTACTTTTGCTTTTGTACATAAAAGCTGGGTACCCTAAAATTATATATTTGAAAATTGAAGGGGAAACATGCTGTTGCACCCAAAACATTTATTGCAGGTAGAGTCTGTAAAACCAGAAGTCTCTAATGCACAACATAAATCAGTCCATAACAACAGAGTGGATGTGCATACCACACCAGTGCACAACACACGACATGACACAGGGCTGCCTGGCATTCCTTCATTCCTAAGCCACGTCACTGTGCAATAAGGGATGTGGGAGCAGGAGGCATCCCTCATTTTCCTTGATTGCTTCCTCTTAGATTTAGAGGGAGGGGATAGAATTTCTGTCTGTGTGTGCCAGATTTACCAGCTGAGCATATATGGGGAAAATATATGCAACCAGAGCCTGCCATTATCTGCTCAAGTAATGAAAAGATAACATGTATAGTGTGCAAGTGCTTGCTCTGTAAGATCATCATTCTGCAAAGACATGGCCAGGACTGCATCCAGGTGTTTCCCTAGAAACTGATCTTTTCACGGCAGCCTGCACATTCTTTCATCATCCAGCAATTGGCACCACGGTAGGAGCAGGTCAGTGGGATTCCTTGCAGCTACTGGGAAATCATGTGCCTTATAATGACCTTATCAGTAAGAGAATAACATCTCTCTTGTCCCAAAAGGCAAACATCCTAACTCTTCAACAATGTCACAATACATACCTTTCTTATGTCCCTAGAGGTGTTCAAGGCCACGTTGGATGGGGCTCTGAGCAACCTGGTCTAGTGGAAGGCGTCCCTGCCCATGGCAAGGGGGGTGAAACCAAATGATCTTCAAGGTCCCCTTCCAATCCAAACCACTCCATGATTCTACGATTCTGTGACTCTGTGATACATACACATACTCATGCTGAGTACCACTTGAGAATGATGGAATAGCACCCTCAGCAATTCTGTTTCTGTGTGCTTACTTAATGGATAAATAACATGTGTTTGAGTGCCCTTGATGATCTTACTGACATTTGGAAAGTCCCATTCCAGACAGCTGTTATTTCAAATATATTTGTAGAATTTCCCCATAACCTAGAGGTATCATTTCAAGGCCTGATTTTGTATGTGTGGTGTCCTACTCCTAGGGAAGAGGAGCACCCAACAGTCATAGAGGCTTGTGGTTGGAAAAGAACAACAGAATCCAGAGGGTCCTCAAAAACTTACTAAGTTTTATTAATAAATTATACACTTGGCATGGAAATCAGTATGAGTTAGTCCTTTATCTTCTACTATAAACACACACTGGTAGAATTTGAATAAGGAGTAGGGTGAAAGAGAAGAGAGAGGAAAGACTAAAGAAAGGGAAAGGGAAAGGGAAAGGGAAAGGGAAAGGGAAAGGGAAAGGGAAAGGGAAAGGGAAAGGGAAAGGGAAAGGGAAAGGGAAAGGGAAAGGGAAAGGGAAAGGGAAAGGGAAAGGGAAAGGGAGAGGGAGGGAGGGAGGGAGGGAGGGAGGAAGGAAGGAAGGAAGGAAGGAAGGAAGGAAGGAAGGAAGGAAGGAAGGAAGGAAGGAAGGAAGGAAGGAAGGAAGGAAGGAAGGAAGGAAGGAAGGAAGGAAGGAAGGAAGGAAGGAAGGAAGGAAGGAAGGAAGGAAGGAAGGAAGGAAGGAAGGAAGGAAGGAAGGAAGGAAGGAAGGAAGGAAGGAAGGAAGGAAGGAAGGAAGGAAGGAAGGAAGGAAGGAAGGAAGGAAGGAAGGAAGGAAGGAAGGAAGGAAGGAAGGAAGGAAGGAAGGAAGGAAGGAAGGAAGGAAGGAAGGAAGGAAGGAAGGGTGGGTCTTGGCTCCAGCACCAATCCAGCTAGGAGGGTGCTCAGGGACCTGGGGCTGCCTCCTGGAACAGGAGAATCTTGAGATTCTGGAACAGGAGTGAAACACGCAGCAGTAGAGCAGCATCTGGATGCAAAGAAGACAGATGTGGGTGGGGAAATAGATGGGCTTTCTGCTTGGGAAAAATGTGATATGAAAACAGAATAAGAGTATGCTTTTACAACATAGACTTGGGAAGGAATTCTCTCAAAGAGGATGGGATTTTTGGAGAAGACATTATTATAGTACAACCAAAATCATTCAATCGAGAGGTAGTGCACATGTAAATCTAACTGTAGCTTCTCTTACAAGTACAATACCAACCACCTTTTTTGGAAGTATATTAAAAAGGAATTGTAGCTGAGGAGTCAGTTTGTTCATTCAGAACTGTTCACAAGTTCTTCAGTTCTCTAAGAGCTTATTTTCTTCTTTCTTTTTGCTTCTTATGATGCAAATTTTTGATAAATTTATAATTCCACAAAAAGCTGCGTAAGTCTTGCAATAATTATGCATTCCCTTTAATAATGATGCATTCCCTTATGTTCAACATAAAGGTCACATCTGAGACAACTGTCTCACAGAAGTCTTATTTTAAAACTGTCTTTAATAAATTCACCATTTCAACAGATGGAGAAAAGACTAAGATGCATAATGGTAGAAACCCTGATGCAAAAAAGAGTTCCACAAAATATTCATGTCATATGAATTACACCTCCTATACAGCTATGCAATCCAGTCACTCAGCATATGGTAAGTAATTAAGGAAGCAAAAAGTAACTAATAAATATAAAACAAACATGACAATGCATTTGATAGTTCTGGCATGTTTATCTAGAACAAAATCAACACCATACTCAATGCTGTATTGTTCAGAATGCAGAATAATGTACACACTCAAATGATTAGTCCATGATGGCAAAAAATGGACATAATTCTATGGAAACTTCATTAGTACAAAAATTATACTGAAACACTATTGAGTAGGAGTTTCAAAATGTTCACGTGTTTAGTGGGATCTCTTCTCCTTCTGATGAAATGATTTCATGTTTTACTAGGTTTTTTCTATCTTCCATGCAATGCATGTTTTTAATTCCCATCTAATTTTGGTGTTCATGCCTCGACAGCGATCTGAGATACCTCCACCTGACTGGTATTCTTTAGATGCACAGCATCAATCATACCCTTCAGCATGGGCAGTACTTTTAAAGTCTGACATTGGTTTTGGCTTCAAACTCACTGTCAGGACCTCTGGAATTAATTAGATAATAGTTTTAAGTCAGACAGGACCATGAAATTAACATCTGTGTAGATATATCAGACTCACTGCATTTCGTTGTATTACATTTGTATTAAGACAAAGAAACTTGACAAAAAACATTCTTTCAGAGTAAATTTGATTCAAAGATGATTATTCACAAATCCTCTTGAAAGCTTTATTTCAATGCTTATGCTTAGTGCTGTGTTTTGTCTCCAGTTTTATCTTCCAGACACTGGTACCTTGGAACTTTTTCCCACTAACTTAGAGACCACTGTAATACCTACTTTTTTCTCCCAGAAAAAATTAGCAGCAATCAAGTTAGGTCTCAAACACCTTTTTTTTCTTCCTTAGATAATAAGGCATTTTGTTCAAGTCTGAGGTAATTTTGTGACTTTTTTGTGTATTTTAATGACTTGGTTTTTTGAAATGAGTCATTTGCTGTTGACTAATTTGAGACTCCCTAGCACCACATGTAAAAATAAGATCGTGTCTGAGCCCCACTCACTAACCACATGATTTTTATACATGAGAATTGAATAATTTGTTTTTGCAATGCCATCATAGTTCTAAGTTTTCTGTTCTTAAAATCCTGTTATATAAATCTCAGAGTTTCCCAAGACGTATCCAGGTTCTGGAGCAAGAAAGAATTTTCTTGGTGGATAAGGATAATGTTGGGGACTATTTTAATAAACTGGACATACACACTGGACCTGATGGGACACACCCACAAGTACTGGCCAATATAATTGAAAAGACATTCAATTATATTTGGAAGGTCATGGCCACTGGGGCAGACAAATGAGGACTGTAAGAAAGAAAATTTAATTGAAAATGGCTCTCTCTTCAAACATCCAAAGCAGTCCTAGAAAATGTCTTTTCTGGCCTTTACAGGGTATTCTGCAACATATTTTCTCAGAAAAGGTGTATTTTCTATTAAAAAATAAACCTGAAAATCATTCCATAGTACTATTAGGAAGTATTTAATTTAAAGTAATCAGATACTACTATCTTTAATATGTAGCAGTATTCACAGAACCACAGTTTAACATCCATCTCTGTAAATAAACAGAGAAGTATATTGCCTTGTGAAGAAATCTTGAAATATACCTTTGAGCTAGATGCTGCCAGTTTCCTGAATGGAAATAATTATTCTTCTTGATTGCAGTTACTGTTCCTGACCTAAAAGCAATCAAACTTAGGAGAACAGCAAGGGGGCAGATGGCAAAAAGTAATCCAGGGATCTGAAGCCCTACTACTCATCAGTATCTCCCTCTGTGTCTACTCTCACCTTGTGGTAAAAGTGAGCTCACTGACAGCTGACCTGTTTGCCACATTCTTTGGAGGTTAAACCAGACAGGAGAGCATGGTAACCTGGGCAATTAGGCTAAATTCAGAGCCTACCTTAGCCCACAGTAAGTGGCTGATATGTTCCTCTCTTCAATGTACCTTCATGGTATAAATATGCTACCACATGTGGTTTCTTATCAGAAGACATGGAAGACAAAAACCAGGGCAAAACCAGATCTGATGTTTCTGGCTGCTCTGCCAGTCTTCTGGCCAGCTAGTATAAAGCATTGTGGTTTTACTCCTGGGAATTCAGATTCCAATGAAAAAAAACAAAATTAAGTGTAATGGTTTCATATGTGAGAAAATTCTGCTGTGTCTGCCTAATGATGGGTGAGAACTAGGCAGACTTCTTTTGAGGTGCTTTGTGGGTCTTTTTGGTGAAGAAATGAAATAGATCAGGGACTCAGATATCATGATTTCAGAGAGACTGAAAAAGTGCTTGCTGAACAAGCACTTTTTTGGATAAAATGGGACTCGTGGATTTTGTAGAGCGCTCACCGAACAGTATAAGCTATAAGGAATGGGATTTGTTGAACCATGAACCCTTGATTCTTTCAGTTTAATGTGGAGAAGAAAATCTTCCTTCATATCCATTTAGATTATGTTGAATTTCCACACTACAGTGCCACTACAGTGAATAATTTACTACTGCTCTAATAAGATGTTAAAATCTAACTTCTATTATCTTAAGTTTTAATTTATTTTTTGAAGTAATGACTGGTGAATAAGATAGCTCTTATTTGTAATCTGTTTTTTTTAAGGCATCTTGAAAGTATTAGACTACATTTTTGTATGAAAGAGCTGGTACTGAGGCATGGGATATGCCTGTACTGGTTAGTGGCTGGGCAAGTAGGAGTACCTGTAAACACTGAAGATCTAGGCTTTACAGAAATTATAGAGATCATCTGCTGAAACTTTCACATCTGTACAGTAGATTTCATTTACATCTACTGATGGAATATGTAAGAATTAGCAATTAATATAAACTGACAGTTTATATTGACAATTTATATTAATTGCTAATTCTTACATATTCCATCATCTCCTTTGCACACTTTTTCTTGTTCAAAACTCAGGCCATCTTCAATGGGCTCAGTACTTTCTAAACATCCACTGGGATTTAAAACCTTAATAGCCTAAAGTTTCCAACACAATCCTTCCAACAGAGTTAAGCCTGAAGGGTTCCTGACAGGCTTCTCTATTTGGAAGACAGCCCTTGCATTGCTTCTTGGTGTTACAGGACATTCATTTTTGATAATCAAGATATTTCATTTGGTCATAATTATATTCCCTTCCCACCACTGCAAATGGGGGCAGGTTTTTCAAACTAGTTTTCATGCTCATACACTGGAGCACCACATGGCTACAGAACCTCCTCACTGAGAATGAGGCTAAGTGCCAATGTCCTGCCAAGTAATTATTGTAGCCAATAATCAAGTTTTCTTAGTATATATGGAATACATACTAGGTAGGGTCAAAATGCCAGCAACCTTGCCTACCTGTGACTGTTACTCCACTTTTGAAGGATTTAATATCAGCAATGTTAAGAACATTTGCTTGCTTAAGACAATGGTCTTAAGGTCATCTAAAGTGTAATAATCTTGAATTTCAACTTTCCCAGGGGATAAGGTAATAAACTGGACAAGTGATGGTGTTTCTTTGCCACACAGCATCAGAAATGTGTGCTGCCATGGTGATCCTCCTTCGATTAGTCTTGTATTTTTCTTCCTGGGGAAAAATCCTCTTTTGATGCACTCTAGATATGGGGTAACTGTTTATTCATGGCCTTACTTTTAAAAAGAAGTTTTGTTTTGTCTTGTCTTACCTCTGGGTATCTATTCCATGCACAATGTAAACAAGTGTTGCTGCAAGACTACCGCATGTAGGTCAGCCCTTCCAATGAGCCTGGAGTTACCTTGGCAGGCAACCAAGAGTAGTGCTCTGCATAGCATAACCCACTGCTTCCACTGGCCTCTCCACATCTCACCCACAAATGGGATGGACAGCAGCAGCACTGGTAAGAACCACTGTGTGGGCTGTGCTCTGGGTACCTCAAATAACCACATTGCTGATAATTGTACCATCAGCAGTCGCTGGGGCTATCCAGTGAATATCAAATACATTCCTCCCTGGCCCACGCTGTACTGCCACATCTTGACTGCTATTTTACCTCTGCTTACTGGATTATCCTAATTTGTGCATGTCTCTTCATGCTGCTCACACACCCAGTGGAAACAGGGTGGACAAAGCCTTCTAATCTTTTATTGGCATCATGTGTCTGGACATTTGCTAATTGCTAATTTCAGCTCTCATACCTTGGATTCAATCTCTCTTGGTGGTTGTTTCCTTCATGCCATTAATCCATGGGTTACTTTTTGAGTGACCTCCTTCCTGAAGAAACCTTGGGAGGGAGGAGGAGTTGCTGCAGTGAGTTCACAAGCACAGTTTGCTACTGAAACTATGGTTCCTTTCCTAATTTTCTGCTTCTTCCATACCCCATCAATTAGGGAATTGAGCAGTCAACCTGCAACATCTGATTCTCAGGGAAATCACCTGATTTTTCATTATTACCTTTGTTTCAAACCTGTCAGGACAGAATAGCAGAGATGGCTCTGCACAAAATTATCATCATTTCTTAAATTAGTCATATTCTTATGGAGAAAGCAAGACTTTTTATCAGGCAGTAGTCACTACTGTGCCATATATTATAGGTATTCCTTAAAAAATGCTATTTGGGTTCCAGAAGCAACAGTGACAGCATGGAGAACTGTGCAGGATAGTGCATGGCTTCTCAGCTCAACAGCTCTCAGCAGTGCCTGGGAACCCATGTTGCTATCTGTTGCTGCCCTTGGACTGCTTTCAATAACCAGGTTAGCTCATTTAAGATGAGCTAAAATTAAGAGCTATAACGAGGATGTCCTGAGGTGGATCTTTTGGCGCTCATGCTGGTATTTACAGCTGTGATAAAAATCAGCTACATATTTATTTCTAGTAATAAGGTCTTAAAATGTACTTCATGTTTGTCAGGCTTAGATCCAAATTTTTTTTCTCTTAAATATCTCCTGAGGCTCCATTCTGGGCAATCTGCCTACTAAAAACTTTCATTCACTTTGCTTTGCTGTGTAATCTTCAATCATATTTTCAGCTAAAAAACACCAGTTCTTTTTGTGGGAAAACATCATCACCCCCTATTGCAATTTTAGCCCTTTCAATAACACAGTATTGGGGACTAGATTGTCAGTACTGGTATGTTCTTTGGACAGTGTTTTAGAAAGACATCTGGAGATCTGTATTCAGCTGTACATCCTGAGAACTGGATGTTAAATCCCAGTCACTTTTTTTTTTTTCCTGAAAGAGATAAAAACAATCAGGGACCAACTAATATGCTGCAGTAAAACTGATGATAGCAGCAAGCTCATTAATTCAAGCTGCATAAATTGTTGCTTGAATAATAGCAATTACAAGTAAATCTAATCAGTTTCTTCTCTTCAAAGAAGGAAAAGATTGAAGAAAGGGACTGAAATGGGCATCTGCTGGAGCATCACAGAGAAGACCACCCATATCCCCCACAAGGGAGGACTATGCTCTCTGATTCCTTCTCTTACTTAGTATCCAGTCTCCTCTGGAAACTAACAAGAAAAAGACAATAAGAAACAGTATCAAGTTGTGCCAGAGGAGGTTTATATTAAATATTAAAATTATAAGATTCTTCCCCAAAAGGGTGGTCAGGCATTGGAACAGACTGCTGGGGAAGTGGTTGAGCCACCATCCCTGGAGGTATTTGAAAGGCACATAGATGTGGCACTTAGGGACATGATTTAGTGGTGGACTTGGCAATGCTGGATTAGTAGTTGGATTCTGTGATCCTAAAGGTCTTTTCTAACCTAAACAATCTATGATTCTATGTCTTTTTCCTTCAGGGTCAATTTTTTCCTTTATGTTTTAAAGAAACAACATTTAAATCCATTTTGAGTTCATCCTAAAATTTCAGTTTGCTCCTCTTTTGCTGAAGTTTAAAAACTGTTTTTAATTCCAGCAATGGAAACAATCCCTGATATTTCAAATCTTACCATTCTTCACTGTTTACATATTATGAAAACAAAAAAGGTTTTTATTTCTGTTTATTGGAACATGTCCCAAAAATAGCTGAAGACCCATTCAGTTGCCTTAAATTATTATCCTCAGTTGACCAAAGTTTTATTTTTTCATTAAATAGGAAAAAAGCATTAATTTACAACTTATAGCACTTAAAAACTTGCAGAGAAAGTTTTTATTATTTTCTTGGAACATTAAAAATCAAACCATAAAATACAACTCAAGGGAACTACTAAGAAAACAATTTCTACACTGTGCATTTTGTGGAGAGTGTTGATGAGATTATTTGGCTATCGGTAAATAAAATTTTTATTTTTATTTATTATTATTATTATTATTATTATTATTATTATTATTATTATTATTATTATTATTATTATTATTATTATTATTATTATTATTATTATTATTATTATAATATTGGGTACCAGTAAATAAAAAACTATCTATGTAACTCCAGATTAAGCAGTATCCACAAGAAGGTATTTTCTGAGACACTTTGCATCTCTGTCTTCCTCCCTGGCAAAATCTGATTAACCCTATTTCCTATATGATTGGAAATTACAGGCTCCTCTTTCTCAACAATACTGATGGACAGTAATTACAATGTAGATCCAAAAGTGCTCAAGACAATTAATACCAACATGATGCAACACAAAGCTGACCCATCTGTATGGTACTAGGATATGCTGTCATTTTAAATATTGCTCCAGTTGAATGCTATGGTACGATACTTTCCTACTTCTTGTCCAGCTTCACAAATAAATTAGTTAAATTTTGTCCCTATCTAATTTTTTTTACCAAATGCGTGCATTTTTTTAAACTCTTTCCAAATTGTAAATATCTTTGTAATAACAATAACTTTGTGATGAGGTGGTAACCAGGAGCCACCATGATGCTTTTGATGCAGTCTGTCCAGGGCTGCTAAAAAAGACCAGAAAATCTGAATCTGATCTCTCTCCTAATTCTGGCAGCAAAAGTTTTGACACACTTCTTTGTTTGCAGATCATTAATTTGTTGGGTAGTTGTGGTTTGTGCATGCTCATGGTTCATCTAACACAGGAAAATCTCCTGTTGAAATGAGCAGATGAGTGCTTTGTGGATGGAAGACTCACCGGAGTCTTCCACTAAAGCTAAGTGTGAGACAAATGTCAAATGCTGCATGTTGCTAACATTGGAGTTGTTTTCTCATTATTATCAGCAGAAACGGTGAGAACTTTCAAGGCAGGAAATCATTTATCCATTTCCAGGGTTAGGAGATGCTTTTGAAAGTAACTGGCCTTGAATGTTTTGATCATGCTGCTGAGAAAAGAGGTGAGCCAGTCTGAGATACTTCTTTCATCCCATGGCCTCAGGTTACTTTCCCTGTAGCAGAGAGCATCAAAAGGAATGTGTATTTGAGCTGCACTGCTTCAGTGGAACATCCCACTTCCACTGGGATTAAAGAAGTACTCTAGATTCTTTAGGTGCATTATGAAAGTAGGGACCTCCTTCTCCCTCCAGAAAAGGGAGAAAACAGGTAAGGGGTGAAAAACAAGATTCATGAGAACTTTTTCAGAGTTCAATTGCATAAAATGCCATTGCTTGGGGGGGCAGTTGTGACATACTCAGGTCCTTGTGTAACATCACCTTCACTTCCCTAGCAGCATTACTGATTGCCCACTTAGCTGTTTTTCTTTGAATGCTTACAGGGTTTTTTTAATAATTTTGTTTTCCCATCTGGTTTGACTTCTTATTCTTCTAAGGTTGTTACATGTTACTTCTATTCCAACTCCTCCTATTCATGTATCAATTTCACTAATATTTTATTTACTTCCGTCTTAAGGCCATTAATAAAGGTTTAATTAACAGGTCAGAAGTGCAATCTCTGTGGCTTAATGATACATTGTTTGGATGCATTGATAATTCAGAGGGTGGAGTATTAATGATTAAGTATTTAAATAAATTTTGAACACTACTACTTCTAGTTATGAGGGGACACTTTGTCCCAGTCCAAATATATTTTTATATATGCAATAATAAGAGTAACTCAATTTACATACTTATAATAGTATCTTCCACATGAGGCACTGAGATAATTACAATTCCATTACTATCATCATCATTTTTCATAGATAAGGAAGAAGAAAAAACCACACTCTAAACCTTAACTGTATGTTACTAAGACAGTGAAAGACTTGTAAAGAAAACACAGGCCTTTTCCTTATTAGCTTTTTGTCAGCTCAGTTTTTATAAAATTGTTGAAAAGGGATGCTGGGAAAAGAAGCAACTGGCAAGTAAGAGGTAGCATAGAAACAGAGTCATAATTACACCTACGGGGCAGGGTAAATGTTACTATATGTTGGATTTATTCTCTGAAGACCCTGCCTAGGCTTCTTGGACCTTGACTGTACTTTCTTGGATGTAGTTCTCCTCAAACACACTCCATCTCTCTAATTCTCTAATTCTACTCCTTTTTTCCCAGCAGATGATTTCCAGAAAATTAACGCTTCTCATGTTGTTGTTGTTCTTGTTGGTTTTTTAATTATTTTTTTATCTTACTAAACATCACAGGTACACTGGCTAACAGAAGCTGCACATAAAACCAGACTAATAAGAATTGGCTTCTTTGTTAAATATTTAGAAATAATTTCATGTCCTTGTGGTTAAGAGCATAATTTAAGTTACTGAAATCTAGATAGTAACATCACTTTTTCAGGACCAAATTCACAATTGTATACAGTATCTTTTCTTGCTTTCACTGTTTGTGGTAAAGGAGACTTTTTACAGTTGCAATGGTATCAGCAGTTAACAGTCTGTGGAGCACCATGGCCAACACTTTATAGCTCTCCCAGCCTCCTAAAGACCTCACATGGCCACATAGACTCACGAATTAGCAGAAACAAATCTGTATCTTATTTTCTGGCATTTATCTGTTATCTATTTTCTGTTATTGATCTGGCAGTAAACAATCTGTTTGCTCTTAATCTTTTTTTTTTAGACAGTGGAACAAGAAGTGTCTGATACCACACCTGTATGTCCCATTACAGCTATAATGGTGATTGCTGCTCAGATGGCTATTACACCTCTTTAGAAAGATACATGTTAAAGTGACTGATACACACTATTGCGTTATGGCCACCTCCTCTCTGAAATACTCTAATAATGCAGTGAACAATGGTGATATGTTGTAATAACTTTAAGCCCTGATCTGGTATTGCACACAAATGCATCTTTCACCCATGAACACCATTAATTTACTATTTGAGCTGCCCAAGTAAAACTACTTTTACTTGGTTCTTTCTGATAGTCTAAGTATTTTCTCCAAAATCTAACAATAGCTAGGTCTCAAGTGAGGACTTTATGAGGGAAGATGTCAAGAATAGATGTTGAACAAACTCAGGTCTCAGATTTCTTAAACTGGTTGTCATTAACCAATTATATCCCTCTGCCTACACCCCTTGTTTTCATCAAAAGTAAATGGGAGTCTCTCAGGGCTTTCTCACTCTTTAGGGAGTGGCAAAAATAGATTCAATTTCTCTGGCCATGCTTACGTAGTCACATAGGAACCACATGCAGTCTAAGGGCTGTGCAGAGGAACTCTGCACAAACCAGCACATGGTGCTTTCCAGGCAGGTGTCAGAGGACTGTCCCAGTACAACTGTGTCTCTTCTGAACTGGACTTTTTTCATGTCCAACTACAATGTAGGCAGGAAAGATAACTTGTGACTATCTGACTAACTGGCTTAAACTGATCACTTTTGCCAAAGCTTTAATCTCAGAAGTAGTAGACAGCATTATTTACAGTTTTAAAGATCAAACCTCAGATTTAAAATTTCACTAAGGAATTGAATAGCACACTGTGTAACAAGTTTGATAGGTTTTAAGGCAGTTAATATACGTTATCTGACATTTTTAGAAGTATTTAAGAATGCACTAATATAAAGGGTGCTGCAGTAAACATGGGAACTGTACCATGCTTAGCTTCTATAAAATGGATACTTGAAAGGAAATTTCTGACAGATAGATATATATATATATACATATATATGTTTTCTTTTGGTTTTTTTACATGGACATTTAATAGAACCCATGGATCCAGCATGACCCAAAGTTGTGAACCTGCACAAGCAACATTTTACGATTTCTCAACTCTGTTCTTTTCTAGTTATTTCCAGCCCACATAAATCTGTAACTCAGTTTGGTCATAAATGAAATAAGCTGCTGAACAGCACCAGCTGGATCTGATGAAATCAGTGTGTACAGCTGGGTATTATCCTCCTACTGGATGGACCACAACTCTCATATCATCACAGATTTCCTGTGTGGCCTCATACATGCATTATACTGGCCAGATAACAGAACAAAACACAGAAGAGCTCCAGCTGAAAAGCCATCCATGGCAGATTACTAATTATCTAACAGGCAGGTGAGCAATCATCTTTGTTGTACTCAGTGTCAACCTGGTTTACAGAATCCCCTGAGAGAAGTCCTGAGGGCAAAGGAGTCCAGGATGGTGGAACATTCTTCAAGGAGGAACTCTCATAGGCGTAGGAGTGGGCATTCCCATGTGCCAAAAGGTGAGCCAGCAGAGAAATCTGGCCTGGTAGAACAGAGAGCTTTGGCTGGAACTTAAGAGTAAAAAAATAGGATGTATCACCTTTGAAAGAAGGAGCAGGCAGCTTGGAGATGCTACTACAGGGATGTCACAGGGTCATGCAGGGAGAAAATTAGAAAGCCAAAGCCCAGTTGAAACTTAATCTGGCTACTGACATAAAAGACAATAAAAAATGTTTCTATAAATATACCACCAAAAGAAGGGCTGAGGAGAATCTCATAGAATCTCACAGAATGGATAAAGTTGGAAGGAACCACAGGGCATCATCTTGTCCATGCTCTCTGTTCAAGAAGGGTAATCCTAGAGCACTTTGCACAGGATTGCATCCAGATGGGTTCTGAGTATCTCTGGTGAAGGAGACTCCACAACCTCTCTGGGCAATCTGTTCCAGTAGTGGTTACCCACACCATGAAGAAGTTTTTCCTCACAATTTCCATCCTTTACTGGATGCAGGGAAATATAGTGACAAAGGACAAGGAAAAGCCTGAGGCACTAAATGACTCCTTTCCCTCAGCCTGCAATAGTAAAACTAGTAGTTCTCTCGGTATCCAGCCCCCTGAGCTGGAACACAGGGACCAGGAGCAGAACGAAGCCCCCATAATCCAAGGGGAAACCGCAATCTGCTACACTAAACACACACACACACAAGTCTATAGGGCCAGATGGGATCCACACAAGGATACTGAGGGAGCTGACAGAGATGCTTACCAAGCCACTTGCAATAATTTCAATTATCTGTCATCCACGTATTACAGGTGTTTTGGAGTTCCAGTGCAGTCTGGATCACACTGTGGCAGATGGTAGGGCTATGTTTCCACTCCCAGGACAGTCAATCCCAGCTGCACTGGATGCCCCAGGAGCAGTGTCCTGCACTCTGCTGCCAAAGGACTGAGGAAAACACTAGCAATGTCAATTGTGATATGCTTGTTGGTTGCCTTTGACTCCAGCTTGTGTTGAAGTTCCAGCATGTCCAGTATGGCAGCACTGAGTGGTGGCATGACTTCATCCAGGCCACAGGAGTCCGTTTTGTGTCTCCTTTCTCCATTAGACTTTCACACTGCCCCTATGGGACTATTAAAGGGTGAGTCCTGCTGATCACTCCTTGGCTCTCCAGCTGATGAATCAGCTCATGGATGGGAATCAGGGAGTCTCAGCTGGTGTGATAATGCTGCCAATACACTGCAGTGGTAGGAGTCATCAGTGCTACTCTTCAGCCTTCAGCAATGCTGAAGGGACCTCTGAGAGACCTGGCAAGGTAGAGAGTTGCCTAATTTTCTCCTTCTCCAAGGCAGCTATACTAAAACCCCACCAATACTCTTTTAGGTCTTTCAAATACCCTCTCTTGAGATGTCTACAGGGCAGATGCATGGAACCTCTGGGCCAGTCACAGATGGGGGGTTTTGCACTCATTCTCAGTTAGACTTAATTCAATCTTCAACACAGACAGATCCTGTGATCTCCCATTACTCCAGAAACACAGGTGGGTTCTGCCTCTTTGTGATCTTGATGGCATTAGTGGACACTGTGGACTGGTATTTACTAGAGCCTTCCAGTCCTGTGGATCTGATGTGCGAGGCCATTGGGATCCCCATAGTCAGTAAACCAGGCTGTCCTCTTCTTTCACCTAATTGCAGGAAGAGCCCCTCTAGTACTGGTGATAAATGTCTCCATTGACTTGTAAAATCAGAATAAATTTCCATAGGATCAGAAGTAAGACCAACCCTTCCGCTCTGACTGGGGAACTGCCCACTGAAGACTGGAGCAGCAATTTTCCTGGAAGAACCTCCATTTGGGACTGCTTTTCTTTGCAACCCATGCACCTATGTCTCTAGAGTCAAGGTAGACTTTCCACCCCATTTCCTCGTGTCTTCTTTGTGGTCCCTCAGGTAAAACCACAGGGTATCTTGTGGTGTACACCCTCTATATCCTCCCTCTTGAGCAAAAGTACACTCACTGCAATAGCTGACATACTAGTCTGCACAGGTGATGAGTAGGACCTATCCTCTCTTTGTTGCTGAAACTCCTGGAACAGTTCTTCCCACTTCTGGACAAGTTTTCTACAGCCAAGATACAGCTTCATAGGGAAGAACGGAGATTTTCTTCACATTGCTGGAGTTGGTGAGCCACTACATCCATCATTGGTGCCTCTGTTTTTCCAGATAATGACTGCCAATGAGGTGGCATACACAGAAAGTGCATTCGGTACAAATTTCTGCCACGTGGGTCGTGTACATTAGATTTCATCTTGATCTGTGGGTGACTGCCTATTGTTTGGGGCAGAATAAATCATCTCTAGCATGGCTAATTCCTGAAGGTACTGGATACTTGTCTTCATGGTGGTCCATCTGTCTTTCTTGAAAGGATTCCTTTCCTTCATGCCTGACAGGAATCATCTCCACCACAGGCTGAGGACTTGTGTTCCTCTTTCCATTTGCCTTATCAATACTCCCTTTACCCAGAAAGTGATCCCAGCTGCTTGGTTTCCTTACCCTCTAATTCCAGGATACTAGATCCATTATCCCAGCACTGGAGCAGCCAAGTGACCAATGTGCTCATCTGGATGATGGCTGAAATCTTTTCACACATCCTGCAGATCATCAAGGATAGGGATCAGGGGGTCACCTCTTGTTCTGTTTCTTCCTCCTTGTTCTTTTGGTAACCCTGCTCTGTCCTTTACTAAGTGAGCTTTCATGTCCATTTCTTCCTGTCTACAGGAGCATCTGACACCAGCACAGCTTGGTTCTCACGTTCAGCTGCAGTGCCTGTCAAGGGAGTTGGATCAGCTGTGGTGTCTGTCCCCAGGGCTGGGCTAACCACAGTGCCTGTTGTTTTGCTCTCTCATCCAGAGACTTTTCCTTCCCTGCAAAAAACTAAATAGTGATGAACTTGGTAGGTAAAAAAGTTATCATTATTAATAGTTTCCAATGGATGGCTCCCAAAGTACAGTGGTGACAGTGGTGACAGCAATGCTGAATACAAATACTAGATTTGTTTAATGACCAGCAATTCTGTCATACCATAAGCCAGTGCTACGAAGTACAGCAACATGATAACTTTAGCTCAGTTCTCATGGGTGAAATACCGCAAGTAAGGTATGACATAGCACATCTGAAAGAACAAGCACACCAACTTTGAGAGCAAATAAATCAACATGGTGACCAGAGACTATTAAACTGATATAATAAATGCTTATGATAAAATTGTTCTAATACATTCTAGTCAGATTTGTCATTGTCTCAAGATATCATGCCCCATGGTGGGAGCCAAAATAACTGCTAAGATTATGGTTTAACCACAGCATCTCTCACCAGTCCCCACCCCACAATTGGTGGTACGAGGAGGAGAATCAGGAAAAAAAAAAGTAAAACCCATGCATGCACTGAGGTATGTAGAGTTTAATAATTTAACTAAAATAAAATAAAAATAACAATATAATTTTAATGCAAAAAGGAAGACAAAAATAAACCAGAGAGAAATAAAACCTAAGAGAACAAAGTGATGCACAATACAATTGCTCACCACCTGCTGACCAGTGCTCATCCCGTCCCCGAGCAGAGACCAAGCCCTTCCAGCCAACTCCTCCCAATTTATATACAGGGCATGATGTTCTCAGATATGGGATATCCCTTAGGCCAGTTCAGCTCAGCTGTCCTGCTCATGCTCTCTCCAAGCTTTTTGTGCCACTCCTCACTGGCAGAGTATGAGAAACTGAAAAGTCCTTTACTTAGGGTAGGCACTACTGAGCAACAAACAAAACATCAGGGTGCTATCTACATGATTCTCCTACTAAACCAAAACCACAGCACTTCACCAGCTATAAGGAAAAGAATTAATTCTATCCCAGCCAAAATGAGGACAATGCGGCACTTAGGAACACGACTGAGTATATCACCTGCTTGTCTGTGTCAGTCTCCCCCATACTGAACCCGCCTCTAATTCCTTTTTCTCCATTGGTCCCAGTTTTGATAAATCTACATTCACATCTGGTATGGCTGGCACCATCACCCAAGTGACCTCATACTTCTGTGGTGCTGGTATTCTTGATGTGGTTATGTGAGTGCTCTTCATGGTGTATGATCCTGCTACATAAAAGATGACCTTTTCAAAATATTCCACTTCAATACCTGTGAGGTTTGGCCGCCCCTCACACAACTCCTCCATAATGACATGTGAGATCCAGCCAACTTTCACTGTTTGATCTGTAGCTTTCATCAGCTGCTTACAACATTATACTCAGCAACTTCTCATTACATTCTCTGTATTTCCACCCCCCCTCAGTCAGCCTAACCTCCATCCAGGCCCTAGTCAAGAGCCTGATCATTTGCCTGCAGCCTTAACACCATCTTTGTATCAAGTTAATCAGCAAAAATTCAAAATCACCACTATAATACACACATCACTGTTACAGCCAATCCCTGAGGTATCCTTCCTGACATGACCAGCTTTTACACTTCTTATTGACACTTCCTTTTTGAAGTCTGTTTATTAGCCAGTTTCTACATCAGTATTTTGTGTGCATGACAAACTGCACATTTTATAGACCTCCAGCAGAAATGGAATCAGACAACACAAAGAAGCCCGAAAGAGCAATGGTTCTCATTATTTTATTGATTGACTCTGACCATCAATATAGAGAAAAGGTTTACTTTCCAAGTCCAGTCACAAAGCATTCATCCATTCTGTAAATTAATAGGAGGACTGGGAATACCAGACATCTGATTATTTTTGCTGCTCAAAATCTTAATAGTTGTTACTTACTCACTGCTTTCAGAACAACTCCTCAGTCGTTGGGGTGACTCTGCCATCTTGAATGTATGTTTGCTTCTTTTCATGGACATCCATAGGTTGTGGCCATGCACTGCGAGTCAGGAGTAGTCCTGATACTCTCAGTAAATTGTGTCCATGAAATGCTCAGCAAAGCTTTCTCCAAATGCACTTTCCACCAAACCAACTCACTGAATGTCTGTCAACAGTTGCAATCAAAGACCTATCATTTTTCTTCTTTTAAATAAGCCCTTCATAGGCTTCAGACATTAAACCTCAAGTACCAAATTAAGAGGATGGGCTAGTGGCTGCCAAATTTTCAAGAGGAGGAAGGCCTCTCTCTTATATCTATCACAGAAAACACCATAGTGTGGTATAAAGATTTTACCAACATTTAAAAAATCCTTCGTGACTCACCTGTACATTTGCTACACTTAGATTTACAATACCGTTATCCAAAATAATATGAAATCCTACCATAAGATGAGATATTTAAAAGAGTCAAACAAGACTCCCCTGATAGTGACTCATTACAAAGACTGACCTCTCTCTCCTTTAGGTTGTTACCCAGTCTAGTACTTGTTTTTGCAATTCACTTCTGTCACTCAAAGTAGAATTACTTTTAGGTAGAGACTACAGTTCATACACTTCTTGAATTCCCTATGTATCTATGACTTTATATTAAACAAAATGAGAAGCATAAACATTTATAAGCAAATAAAGAATGGTTCTACCAACCATCCAAAACCCATGCATATCTTATGTTTTGTAGAAGAATGCTAAATGGAGGTTCTTTCATTTTTTTTTCCATGAGTATTGCAGCCTTTCTTTCTCTGACTCTTTTGTTTGTTTGGGGCTTTTTTTCCCCCCAAGATCTATTCCATCTTCCTTCTCCTATTTATTTTAGTTTTGCCAGGAATCTATATGGTATTGATATTTCTTGTCATAGCTACAGAAATCAAATGACAGCTCCTTAAGGTATTTTTCACTTACTAAAAGAATACCACTTTCCTCTCCTATAACACCCATCAAAACTCCTGCTAATAAAATAGTCTACCTCTATGTCCCTCAAGTGAAGCCAAATGCAGAGCAGATTCATGCAACTTGTGCTGTTTCTTTACATTTTCACTAGATTTGGATTCTGGTGGAAGGCAAGATCACCAACACAACAAACCCATCATACCCACCAAAAATACGGAAGGATGAGTAAGGCAATGCTAAAAAAGATCATCTCACTTAGCCTTAGCTGAGAATTAGAATTGCTCTTATTTAGTAGAGAAACACACAAAATGTCCTTGTTGAAATCTTTTTGTTGAGTGTAGAGTCAGCCTGTATCACTAGATGAGCTGAGCTATTTAAAATGTATATGAATAAAGAAAAATGAGATAAATTTCAATGAAAGGCCAGAGTAGGTATCTTATTATTAGACATCATGTGTGATGTTTATGGCAAGTGAATGATTAGCAACTTACCAAATTAATAAGGAATAAATACACATCTGAGCTTTATAATGTGCCATCATTCTTGAAAATAGACTATATTTATCATAATACTGAATTCATGATAAACATCAGAAGAACCACACAGCTGCAAAGAACACAAATTATCGTGTGCACCCAGAATGCAAACCGAGAGGCCGAACTGTTCTGCTGAGTGCGTTTGCATTGCTGTAGTCCAGGAGCGGCACGCTCAGAGCAGGAGGTGCTCGTAGCAGCCTTGGGCACGCTGCAGACACGGGATGGGCCTAGGGACGATCCCTCGGAGGGAAAGGTACAGGGAGACGTAATGTTAAGGACACTTAACAGCCCGGCTATTCCGTTACAACTTAATGAAGCTTTAAACTATAACCGGCCAAATAGAGAAAGCATTTCCAGATAAATAATTTAAGTCAGCTGGCGCGGCGCCGTCCCCGCGCTCCCTATCCCGAACCAGGAGCGGGCCGCGACCGCCCCGGCGCGCCTGCGCACCCGCCCCTCCTCCCGGCCCCACAGGGCGCTGGGACCCGCTGTCGCCGCGCACGGCTTAACCACCGCCCAATGGGCGGGCGGGTCGCCCGTGTTTCCCTCCTGCAGCCAATCAGCTCTCGCTTCCTCCCGCTCTCCGGCCAATGGGAAGGGCGCTCTAGGGCGTCGGTCACATTCAAACCGGGGGCAGCGCGCGGACGCGCTCGGTCGGAGCCGCGTCCCGGCCCCGCAGCGGCCTCGGTGAGGGCGGCCGGGCCGAGCGGGGGTAGGGGCGGCCGGGAAGGACAGCGAGGGGGAAGGGACCGGGCCGGGGAGCAGCGCAGTGAGGGAAGGTGGGTGACGGGGCCGGGGGGCAGCAGTGGTGCTGATCTGCGGTGAGGCCGCGGGGGTGCTGGGCTGGCTCCTCGGCAGCCCCGGGGCTGCGGCTTCGCTGGGCTTCCGCCCCTTAGGGGAGGAAAGCTGGTTGTGTCTTCCGCCTCACGGCCTGTCTTTGTGCCACATTACCTCACCTGCTCCGCTGCTGCTCCGTCTCTCTCTTACTTAGCCCAACTTTGCATCCTGGTGTCTTATCCTTCCTGTGTCTTACGTTAGATTTTAATATTTTTCTATTTTATTTCTTTCCGAGTGTTGCTGTTTTGTTTTTTTTTTTTTTTTTTTTTTTTTTTTTTTTTAATAATTGACGATGCTTTTTCTTAGTGTTGGGAGTTTTTGTTTTTCTTTTAAAAAAAATCCTGATTTAGGACTTGTAAATAAAATAGAAGGAAGATTATGCAATTTTATAGATAGTATTTTTTTAAGGCTGGGTAGATATTTCAGAAAGAGGTGTTATTTTACCTCTCTATAGAAGACATAAACAGAACAAGTAGTGTAATACAGTAAATACAGTATTTCAAGACTGGATGCTGTTACTTCTTTTTATTATTGAGTATTTTTGAGTGTGTTAGATGTGGAATCTTGCCACAGCTTGTACTGCCACTTTATCCATTTACTGCTCTCAAGTCTCAGTACTTTGGCTCCTTGTTTAGTAGGTCTGCGTGAGGGGTTGAAGTTACTTTAACTACTATACTTTATTTAGGGTAGTTCTTGGTGATCTTTGCATTACGTGCTCTCCCTGTTCCCTGGTTCTCCCTAACCTTCTCTCTTGTAGGCATTTCTGCATCTCAGGTATGCTGCAGTGGAGCTGGTGCAGTTACTGCCTCAGTTCCCATTCAGTGCCTTTGTAACAGCGGGTGCCTGGTTTAGGTCTTTGCTGTTTTCAGATTTTAAATATATATACATATATACACACACACCAGGGAAATTCATGACAAATTATTTCTTTGAGTAATTATGCAGCTGATTAAGAAAAAATGAAGCTCTGAATACTTGCTTATGGTTGAATATTGGCATGAGTAGAAAGATTGCTGGCAAATCATGACACTATTATAGATGAATGTGCCCTTAGTGTACTTTTTAGTCTCTGAAGGTCACAGTAAGCTGACGCATTTGGAAGTGCTTGTCCTCATTCAAAGTGTTGTCTTTAAGCTTTTTTAATTCTGTTTTTATTTCTAACTAGAAGTAGTTTAATTGATTTTGATAAAAACTGTATTTCTGGGATATAAAGATTAGGCAAGCTTGCACAATAAGCTTACAGTGTTTCACCCATCAATTTTTGATGCACAGGAACTTCTTCAGGATGGAGAACTTCATTTCTTGCCTTTGGGTTCTTGGGATCATCTAAGGTAGTCTGGCCCTCATCCATCTTACCTTTTTGACGAGGCACATCTATTCTTCAGGAGAGTTTTTCTCTGTAACACATTGAACCTAGAGCAGTTAAACAGCACACCAGAAATGTAAGTTTGATGTGTATTGTCGTGACTTAAGATGAAATTTATACAGAAATTTATTTTTCTTTTTGTCTACTACCTTTGGGAAGCTGTCGCTGCAGGAAGAATAATGAATATTTGATACTGGTGGGGAAAATATAAAGACTGTGTTTAAGAAATCCAAAATCCATCTGGGAATTCTTAGCAGTTATGGTTGTAATGAGATATTGTGGTGTTTCTTAACATGAGGTAAATAAATTTCTTTTGGTTGTCTTGGTGCTTCAGGTTCTGGAGAAGCTGACTTCATCCATACTTTGAGGGAGTGGGTACAGTTGAAAATCAGATCTCTGTGGATATTCTCACCCATAAAGAGGTGATTTGGAGTACCTGGTTTCCTGTAGCCCCTTCTACAGTGTTGTTAAAAGGCAAAACTGCAATGTGTACTAAAATTTTCCTTATGAAGTGAATAAGTATCATCTGAACAGTGTTAGCTATAGTAATCACCTATGTAATTTTTAGCAGTGTGTTCCCCAAAAGATGTTTGGGATGGGACAGTTTACAGACCCACTCCCAGAGCCTAAATTGGCTCTGGGGGAGAAAGAGATATTAAAGCAAGATCCAAACAAGCATTGAAATTAAAATCTGTTCAGTGTACATTTTGGAATATAAATAAGAGAAGGGTTCCTTTATTTTCTTCTGCTCAGTGAAACAAAAATAGTATTTCAGATATTACTGATTTAGCATGCAGTCTTTAGCTTTCAAAAGATTTTGGGGTGTTTTCATCATAGGTCTTGCCTGAGGCTATTTGAGTGTCTCTCCAGACCCTTAATGTGCTAAGGTCTCTTCATAGTGGTAATGTAGATGGTGCTTTTGCTGGACTAAGTCTTGGAATTTACACAGTGACACTGTGTTTTGAACCTACAAAACAGCACTTCTGTATAGACAAGAGCAGGCTTGGTATTCTTGGTGGGCCATATTTAGGTCAGGATGAACATGGAATATGCCTGCTTTTGCCTTACAAGCAAGCTCTTGCAAGCATGATAATCTTTCTGATTTATGGTCTTTGCTTGGGGAAAGCTGGGAGCCTGGTGCTTTTAAAGACATGCCAGCTTCTGGTGAACAATGCTCTAAAAATTATTTGTGGGACTTCCTGAGAGTGGTGCCTGGTGTATTTTTTAGATAGTGGGGTTAAAGGTAGATGAGCTTCATTCCATTCAGTTCCCTCTCTAGCAATAATTCACCTAAAAGTAGATCTGAAGTTTCTAACCTTCTAGCAACTTTTTGTTGATTTGTTATACACAAGAGGACAAAAACCAACATTTCACTGTAGAACTGAACTTAGTCTTTCTTTGAGCCTATTTAATCTGTCTGAAGTGCATTGCTTTCCTTGTTTCTGGGCCCAACTTCACAGTAATTAGAATGTCAAACCCCCTGAATATGCACTAAATTCATCACAGTTTTTTCTGGAATTCTTATGTTCATTAGATGCATGGAACATTGATGTGGGAAAAACTGTTTAATGTAGGCAGAAAAGGAAGAAATCATTAGGGTTTTTTTAGTTTATTTTAGCAGTCTTGCTCTGCTCAGATTGCCTAAATTCTTACCTCTCAGCTATATACATGTGCTATCTCAGATGATGATAAACTGTCAGAACGTTGAGGATTTGGCATAAGTTTCTTATAAGAAGTCTTTGAATCTCTAAACCTCCTTTCAGAAACTTAAAAATAGGTGTCACTTGTCTTTGTCCTTTGAACAGAGGAGAATGTGAATTCTTTTCTGCTTAACCCACAGTGAGAACTAATTGCTGTAACCTGTGGGAAAGAGTGTGGATTAACACTGTGTGCTAAACTAAAGCCAGCCTAATTATGAGTACAGAATGTGATTTAATGTGATGCACTGGAAACTATTTCAGGCAACACATCATACCCCCCATTTTATTCAAACACTGAATATACCTGATTGGAAAGGGCTACTGTGAAGCATGAATTAGGATTTGGGTGGATCAATTAAGTACCAATTCTTTTTATTTGTCCAAGTTGTCTTCTGTAAAGTAGTTTACTTGTGTAACTACATTGACAAAGGTTTAAATAGAGTATTTGTTACATAATGTGGTTGAGTCTCAAGTATCTCTCATGTATCATCCAAATGATACATGAGAGGCTTTCCCATGGTAATTCCAATCAAAGTGAGCTACAACAGGGTTCTTCAGTAACTCCATTGTTTTTTAACCTTGTGCCTGCAGATGGAGGAGGCAGATTTAAGTGAAAGAGGATTGCCGCAGATTACATCAATCATGAATAGAGTTAGAAACTTGAAAAACAAATACAGAAATGAAGAGAACATCACAGATGAATTTAACTATACTAAAATCTCAGCTGATACAACAGGTATTTGGATTTGTTTTTCTACTGTCACTTATGCAAAAGATCTTAAGCTAGATTGACTGAAAGAACCATTAACTGAAATGATTTCAAGTTTAGTGTTTCTTTAATATTAATGACCACAAAGCTAATTTCATCTCTCCTTATTTTTTAGCTCTGTTTCTTTAATCTTGTTTAAAAAATAGTCAGTAACTATCTTGCACAAAAGCTTATAAAAAGTGTTTTCTTCTGTACATGTTTGCTGATGTTGTAATCAATCTCCTTTTTTGTTTTTCTATCAGATAATTCTGGAACGGTCAATCAAATAATGATGACAACAAACAATCCAGAAGATTGGCTATGTTTTTTACTTAAGCTAGAGAAAAAGGGTGTTCCTCAGATGGATGTTAGCCTACTCAATAGACTCATTGGCCGTTACAGTCAAGCAGTGACTGCATTACCTGCAGAAAAGTACAGTCAAGATGAGAGCTATGCTCGCATCCTTGTGAGATTTGCTGAGTTGAAAG
Source organism: Molothrus aeneus (assembly GCF_037042795.1). Classification (NCBI taxonomy): domain Eukaryota; kingdom Metazoa; phylum Chordata; class Aves; order Passeriformes; family Icteridae; genus Molothrus; species Molothrus aeneus. Next base: position 91,761,056 of record NC_089648.1, on the reverse strand, counting down.
CGTAAGTATAAATTTTCAATATGAGAACTCATCATTCTATTTTTGAATTAAGGTAAGAATACCTTGTTTCATTAGTGTTTTCTGAAACAAATTATCATTTTGAGTGTGGAAGGTAAGTAGTTTTGGTCAGTCAGCTTATCTGCTGTCTCCACAGTATTTTTTATGCTAATAAACATGATTGTTTAGAGCTATTTGATTTAGAGATGTTAATACACTACTTTTTTTCTTGGTTCTCTAAGTAAGGTACAAGAGGGAATAACATGAAATCCTTTTTTGAGCTTTATTTTAGTATGCTTCCTCTCATATTAGACAAGATCATCGCAGGTTGATTAAATTAACTGTCTTAAGATAGAAAGAATGTCTCAGAACATCATTCACCAGTTCCACACTTTGAAAATTAGTTTTGGCTGTGGTCATTTATTGCTTTATTCAGTCCAAATTCAAGCAGTGTTGTTGTTCAGATGTGTTCAAACATAATTTGGGACAGGGTTATAATTAGAATCTTTTTTGTAATAGATTCTTATGTCACTTGAAATAGTACAGCAAATATTTTGATGAAGAGCTGTATTTAAACAATGCAGCAATCTAACAATCAGAGCTGAGCAAGTTAATTTCCAGTGAACATAGCTAATCTTTTTCTTGTATGTTCTTCCTCTATTTGACTTTTTGGCATATGGTTTCATCTTGCAGTATGATAAATGTCTACTTCTCTGCAGTGTCCTTTGCATGGCCCTTGCTGCATCACTGTTACTAAAAGCACACAGTGGAAGTAATCTGTTGAATCTCATGTTGAGAAACAGGAGTGAATAATGACCTTGTCAATCTTCAGTATCTTGAAGAGGGAAGGTATTTTTGTGTAAGTGGAGGAAAGAATCTCTTCCAGAAAGGTTTAAGGATACATTGCAAGATGTCATTCTTATTCAAAGATCAGTTGCTTTTCCTCAGAGCAGAAACTGTAATATAGGCTTCTGGATCCTAGTTTGTGGAAATTCTTTTCCAGAATAGTGATCAAGTCACATCTCTTATCTCATTGTAGGAGAGTTTAAGTTCAGAAAGATTATTTCCTACCTCCCTAATCACTTGGGCCTATTTTCACTTGATCTTTAGAACATGGTTTGAAAGGTGGGGTACTTTTAAAATGTGTGCAAGAGTTATGTTCAGTATTCTGTGTGATGTATTGCAGAAAGCAAAACCAAAGGTGCTGTCAGTAGCTTGTTAATACATGAATAGTATGAACAGTTCTAGTAGTGATGTCTCACTGAAATATCTTCAGTTGTTTCACTGCTACAGCCTCTAGGGACTTTGTGGGAAAGTAGTGTCTTGTTTCACTATTAAAATGCACTCTACAGCTGTACTGAAATAACTTCTACTTTAGCAGCCAGTATTACAGAATTTACCTATCTCACAAAGTAGCTCAGGTCTGCTCTTTTTGTTTTCTGCTACATATTTTTAAATTGGTAAATATCATCAGTCATATGTTTCTTGACATGCCTAATAAAAATTTCTTTTAAAAAGATGAACAAGCCACTCCAAACTCCTTTAAAAACTGTACCCACCAAAATCTGATATAGCATCAATCCCACTGGAACTTCACTATAGGATCTCCCTAAATGATGGTTCCTCGTTTGGAAATTACTTTCAGATACAAGCTTGTTAATAATTTTTATAATCTAATACTTTCTTGTTCAGAGTAGCATATAATATCAGTTATTTATATGAGACTACATTTATGAACTACATCTGTAATCTCACCATTCATTACCAAAAGTAATGAAATTACTTTTGCCTGGTTGGACCTAAAAACCAACAGTGATTGTAATTTTTGGAGATTAACCTAAACAGTGGCTACCTATTTGGATCTTTTGTGTTTGGCTTGTTTACTTACTGCTCATAGCGTATTCTCATTGCTCCAAATTTTTTGTTCTCAATTTCCCTGGTGTTCTACACTCTACCTTCTCTGTTCCTGGCTGTCAGTTTGTCCAGTACTATATATTTTTGTCTTTACTTGGTTTTAGGTTCTGTTAAAGAAAATCCTCTCATTTCATGACTCTGAGTGCTTCTAGTTATTTTTTTAGCTATTGCAAGTAAAGCAATATTGATACTAGAAGTGACACTGATAGGTGCTCTGATACTACCTTGGGTGGGAGAAAAGATGTGCTTTTCAGTAGAATTGTTTGCTGTTCTCCCAAATATTCCACCTAAACAAGGTGGAAGAGCAAATCAGCATCACAAACTTCAGAAGCAGTGGTAGTGGCTTGAGATTTTAGTATCTACTGCCATCAACACTATTTTGTTCTGATTGCAGAATGCTAAGTGGTTGGAATGGATCTTAAAGATCATCTAGTCCCAGCCCCTCCTGCTGTAGGCAGGGATACCTTTCACTAGACCAGATTGCTCAAGGCTTTTTCTAGCCTGGCCTTGAATGCTTCCAGGGTTGGGGCATCCACAGCATCCCTAGGTAACCTGTTCCAGTGGCTCCAGGGTTACCTCTTTATTGTGGCTACCATAATTTAGGCCACCTAGCTGAAGTTGCTTCTTTCATTTTGTACCCATTTTTCCTTGTTCTACCATTAGAGTTTCTGACTATAAGTCCCCCTCTGGCTTCCCTACGGGTCCCCTTCAGATACTGGAAGGTTGCTGTGAGGTCTCCATGCAATCTTCTCCAGGTGAACAGCCCCAACTTTTCTAGCCCATCTTCATAGGAGTGGTGCTCCAGCTGCCTAATCATCTTTGTGGCCCTTGTCTGGACTTGTGCCAACAGGTCCCTGTCTTTTTTATGTTGGGAGCTGAAGGCAGTGTGTCAGGTGGGATTTCCCAAGAGCAGAGGGGCAGAATCACTTCCTGTGACCTGCTGGCCATGCTCCTTTTGGTGCAGTCCAGGATTCTGTTTGGCTTTCTGCGCTCCAAGTGCCCACAGCTGGCTCATGTTGACTTTTTCATCAGCCATCACCCCCAAGTCTTTCTCCCCAAGCCTGCTTGCAATCACATCTCTGCCCAACCTTTAAGTGAGAAACTGGATTATTCCATTCTTGGCACTGGACCTTTTTTGTCCTGGTGTCTGCTTTAGCTGCAGTCTGGCTGTGCCAATACCTTTTGACCTATTGTGATACCAAGGTTGTCTGAAGAACTCTTGTGTTCTGAAATAGTTGAAGACAGCAAATGCTTCTATGATTTTCTGTGTTGTACATTTTCAATGGCAAACCTGCTCTTGTGAAGTGCTGCTGGCGGTAGCACAGTGCCACCAAGCATGTGACACTTGGTGCCTATTGCTAGTGTTAGGTCTTGTTCTGTGTATTGCTCTCCAGGCTGTTGCTGCTTTTACAGGAACCTAAATTTTAACAAGCTCTTTGAAAGTGAATGTAATACATTACAGCTGAATTTCTCTGGCTCAGACTTTGCCTGCACATGGGTTATTCTGTACCTGTCTTATTGCTTTGGATGATCAGAGCTGAGTTCAGTAAACCTATGTGACTCTAGTTACATGCCTAAGTAACATGAACAACTTCTTTCATTCAAAATTTCATAGACTTCTACTGAAAATGTTCTTTACCTTTCCATGTTGTATTTTTCTGTACTTTCAATTTGAACTATGGTCATAAATTTTTTGCTCTTCCACTTCTAAGTGATACCTTTGGGTACCTGTTGAGTCAAGGGGGAACTTAGGAAAGAATTCCTTTATCTCTTGATTACAGATGTTGCTGGTAAAAGTGTTAAGCTCCTTTTTTTTTTGTCAGTTGAAACATAATATTAATGTATTATGTAGTGATGTAGATTTAGGCCTTTTGTGTCTTGACTGGTATTTGCAGTAGCTGTAGTTGCTCTCAAATATTTAAATGTTGGTGTGCTGTGTGTAAGCATGAACCTGCTCAGCAATCTGTGGCTGAATGTAACACTAGGATTAAAATTTGCCAAAAATGAATTATCAAGTGTGAAAGAGCTTAAGGATTGAGTCCCTTGAGTTTTGGGAAGGTTCAGCTTGATGTCTTTCAATAATTAGAGTTTAAGATTCTTTGACTATTTGTAGTTCACTGGTTGCTCTAAGAGAAAGGAAAATCTTTAGCCTATAGGTGGGTTACTTTTTCAAAGTTATTCAAAGGCTTCATCCAGTACATGGAACTTCATCCTTCTCAAGCTCTTCACCTTGTTATAACTATGAATGTGCTGTCTTTACAGGCTTCAAGATCCAGAGGAGGCACGGGACCAATTTCATCTGGCCAGACTGAACTGCAAGAAATTTGCTTTTGTGCATGTGGCTTTTGCACAGTTTGAGCTATCACAAGGTGTGTAAAAAAACAAGAACAACTAAACTTGTTTGATGTTGCTGTTCTGTGTTGTTCTCTGTTTTGTTGTTTCAAACTTCTGCTCCCTTACATAATTTGTAAGTAAACTGATAGGTATTGAATCAGAAAGAAAAAAATCGGTATTTTTTAAATTGAAATTTACTGAGAATGTGTGTTCATTTTTAAAGTGAAAATATGCACACAGATCATTGGGATTTTTTTCTGTTTTAGAAATAACTTTCAAACTAGGTGAAAATTATTAGTAATTTCTACTTCTCTAATTTAGATCTTGCAGTGAAAGGCTTTTGAGTAAGGCTCCTCCTGCATGGAAAAGTGAGGCTGAAATACTTTGCTTGCTTGTGGAAGAAATTCTGTCCTCTTCCAAAAAGCATTTGTAGATTGTTTTTTATTAGACCAAAGTACACTGTCAATGTGCAATTTGGTTGCCCTAGTACTTGCTGGCCAAGGCTGTGTTGGCTGCCCACAGGCTTGTGGGCTTGTGCTTTTGGATCTTTTGCATCTTTTGTTTCCATGGGTGATTTGAGCAGTGACATATTTTGCCCTGGATATTTCTTCCTTTGACAGTTTGCTCTGTACAGAAAGACAAGCACATTCCATGAAAGCTGTTTTCTTATTTGAATGGAAAAGACTTGATGAATGTATTAATTTTTTTTGTGATTTGTTTTCCTTCATATTTTTTCAGTATTGTGCAAGTTATTGTATATTGTTGTATGTTGTATATATTTCTTATACTGCCTAGTATGAGAAATTCTCCCCAAACTTAGATTAATTTATTTAGTGTAGCTATTCTATACTCTAAATTCTGAATGCATTTTATGGTTATCTTTCTTTACTTCTGTTTATTTTCCACGGATAGTGGTTTTGCTCCAGTACTACTTTTTAACTGTGTTTTAGGCTATTATTTAGATGCTCAAAGTGTGGCCCATGAGGCTGAGGCATTTTGTTAAAATCAAAGTAGATACTCGTCATCTCAGATTTCCAGTTTTTTTTCTTTTGTGATAAATTGATTTGCATTAGAGCAGGAAAGGCCATGAACTGACTCCCCTCTCCCAGAAGTACATGTTATGTTTTGTGAATGACTCCTGTACAGGATGGGGAAAAAAGACAAAAATTTGCATGTTTGTGTCTTGAAATTGCACAGTTTCTGTGTTACCTGACCAGTCTTGTTCTAATATAAACTTGTGGTATTGAACTTCTAAACAGTAGTAATAAGAATATAATTATTTAGTGAGCACTGGATGTTTATTTAAACAGATAATTAAACACTAATACTGCAATAACAAAGATATTGTTAAATAAGTGTAATAAAACCTATTGTGTAATTTAATAAAGTGTAGAAATGCTGCTACAGGTTACCAGTGACTAAATTCATCCTGTAGTTATGGGATGTGTTCATGCAGTAGTTTACCTTACTTTGACAGTAAGTAATCAACCTAGAATGAAGTCCTAATCCCAAAGGAAATAAGCCAGTTATGATCGGCTTTGTTTTATCTGCAGTGTGCTCTCTGATTTGTATCTGTTACCCTTGAGCTGATCTAGGTGTCCTTTAGTAATGTGTATGGAGCTACAGCGTCCCTGCTGGGTGCCTCAAAGAGGATTAGTGCAACATGTGAGTTGTAAATTGTTACTTAAGAGTGCTGTTCCTTTTTCACTGTGTCCACTTAGGCCAGAGGGAAAGGAGGGTAGTGCTTTGTTGCTTCTTCATCCCAGTGTTTTCAGCAGTGCTTGGCACACCTGTCATTGCTTTCTTTTGCATTAAGAAGAAAAACTTAATTGCACGTTCTCTTCCTTAGCTCACAGTTTTGCTCAAGATAAAAGCTCAAGTTGTGAAATTAGATTTGGTAAATTGATGTTGATTTCTTAATAACTGAATATTAGTGACCTGGAAATGGAGTGACACAGTAAAGGTGCCATTCTGTTTTTTGTGGCTCTTTTTTACTAAAATACTTAGTAAAATTTCATTTAAGTCCCCCAGATGAGGAGCTGTCTTGTCATTCCTTGGGTACCTTGGGTGGTGTGCTTGAGGATGATTGCTGTGAATTGGTCAGAACTCATGACCATAAAATTCTACTCTTGACTGTTTCAAATCTTATGCCAGGGTGCTTGATTCAGGCTTTTGGCATGTGATGAAGTGGATTGGTTGGAATTCAGAAATACTTCTGGCTTGATTTTGTGCCTTGGTTCATCATTTGTTAAGGGGGATGAAAGTTTTTCACATACATGTTTTGATGTCGTGCTCTTTCTTACTCAAGGAGGCACACGGTACTAGGAGGAATTACTTTTGAGTAGCAGCTCTTGTTGAAGCAACGTGTGGTTACTAAATATGGCAAAAGTTAGAATGCTGGTTAAAGATTCTTAGAGGCTATCCACTTTGCTAGTGATTTGGGAGAAAAAATAGTATTGGACTATATGGTTAAAAATGAAATTCTGACAAATTAGCACAAAATTTATTTAAATGAAATTATAGCTCATCTAATTTTGGTCCTTCCTTGCTTCAGTGTTTGGCATCATCCATTTAATGGTCTTAAAATAGATTACTTAAAGCATAAGTTCCTGGTACCTACACTGCACTTCCACCAACCTGAACTACAGGCGAAGTGATGTCTAACTTCATTTATGAGTGGAGTTTTGAGTGCAGGGGACATGCATATGCTATTATGCATATACCTGAGTATTTCTTATAATATATATGTGGCATGAAGGTAAGAACCAAGTGGTTTGTTTTGCTGCTTTGGAATGGAGGAAGAAGAGCATTTGGGGTTTCAGGGGCATTGACAGCTGTAGCAAAACATTGCATCATTTTGCCCAGATGTTCTTCAAACCAAGTAAAGTATTGTGGTTACAGTACACTTTTTTCCTTTATTTGACTTTTTCTAATAGATGCCTATGCACTTGTTTGCATATGTGAATTGACTGCTTCAATATGTCTTGTTAACACATTCCATTTCCCACCCCATCTCTCTTCAAAGTTCTGTTTATGCCATTTAGTAATGTCTAAAACTGTAATGAAAAAATATCCTTGCTTTTCTCTCCTCTTTTCTTAACTGTAGTGCTGTCCAGAGTTGTTTTATTTAACAACAGCTGGTTTTAAATGTGATTTCTATTAAGTGCATTACAGATGTTTGAGAATATTTACATAATAAAATTTTTACCTGGTCAGATCTAAATGGAAGTCCATAAAAGTCATATTTCCTTGCTGATACGACAGAAAAAAATGGATTTTAGAATGAGTACAATTTTCTTACAGTTCCTATAACCCTAAAAAAATACTGAGAATGTATTTTGTGACTTGGTGTTCAATTTAATGTGAAAAACTGACTTGTGTGATTTGCTTTTAACTATTTCCAGGCAGTTTCCTTAAAATGCCAATGTAAGGGGAGGTGTCCCTAATGAACAATGGCTTCATAGAACTATGCAAAGTGAATATAAGACAACATGAATGTAACCATCTCGTTAAAAAATCTTGCCCCAGTGTAATGGTTTTTTTACTTCTGTGATTTCTAACTCTGTGCTTCTTACACTTAGAAAATGAGAAGAAGTGTAAGCAGATCCTTCAGAAAGCTGTGGAGTGCTCTGCTGTTCCTCTGGAATTGTTGGAAACTGCTCTACAAAACTTACATTTGAAAAAAAAGCAGTTACTCTCAGATGAGGAGAAGGAGAACTTTGCAGGTAATTGCAGTTTCTTAAAGTACTGGTTGCTTATGCATGTTGTGATTCTAGATTGGAAAAAATCACTAGTGTTTCTCCCTTCTAGATATAAACTCAGAATCTCTATTGCCCAATAAACAGATATATTCGTCTGTATTGTAAATCTCATTGCTTCAATGCTTGTTTCCTTCTTCAGTGCAGTGACTGCAGTTTGCAGGAGCTGTGCTATGGTCAACTCTGATTCTGCAGAGGATGTTCCTCTGGCAGTCATTGGGGATTTGCAGTTTGTAATAGAGACTGGCAGCTCTAAGTGTGAAGGAAGAGCTGCTGTCGGTGGAGAGGAATTAGGACTGAAATACACAGACTAAACTACACTTATATAGGTTGCTTGGAGGTGTATCTTGTGACAGACTGGGAAAGAGTTGACAATCATGTCAGTGAAGTCAAATCTAGGAAAAATAATCCATTTCTACTTTATTTTGGAGAAAACTCATGTGTTTGTCAGTACAAAACTGAAGTGCTTGGCTGTATCGTAAGTCCTAAGTGATCCTTATTGATGGGTATATAATTTCAAAAAGGGAACAGTTATTTCTTGAAGTTTTCAAGATATAAATTTGTTTGGAGTGGAATTGAGCAAAAAATATGGTTTGACTTTAGTATTGAAGTGTGTGTAGCTAACTCTTTCAAGAGTGATGTCTAACACTTCCATGTTTTTGCATTGTGTAAAGACAGGATTAATGTAAAATAAGTCTGATTTAATTTCCTTAGGGATATATCTTCAGGAGTGGTGTTTGATATTTGCTTGGCACCTATTGAATCAACATTTGACTGAAACACTAGTGGGGGTGAACTCTTTGAATAGTATTCAGCTATGGCATTCATTTCTAATAAACTCTATTTTCTGTCTTATTCTGTTTATCATTAATTTGATATAGACATCATAAATGCCACTGTTGATGTACTGTGCCACAGGAGAATATCTTGAAGATACCAATATCCTTCATGGATTGTATAATTTTTTGCTGACATTGACTTGCTGCTGCAGGGCTAAGGAAATACCTGTGAGAATGAATGGCAAAACTCTACCTGCCAGTTAGGAAGTAGTGAACTTTGGGGCAAGAGTACGCTCATTTATTTTTTCATATGGGTTTGTAATTAGGTATATATAGGTTTGTAATTAGGTATTTGAAAAATGCAAACTATTAATTTAGTTATTTAAAGATTAAACTTTAAAAGGTAAATAACACCAGACTTGAAATATCTCAAACTCTGGGACATAAAAGGGGTAAATCACTGAATTTGGCTTTAAGTGAGTTTGTATGGTGCTCTGGAGCAAGAGAGGTGATTTTAGTATATTGGCATATAGGTATTTTTTGTATTACCATTTGAAGAGCTGCTTTTGTAAGTTTTTTTGATTTGAAAATATGAATGCTGTATATGTAAATGCATTTGTTCACAGCCTCAAAAGATTGTACAGAATGTTTTTGACAGTTATGTGCTGTTAGTGTTGTGATGCAAATATAAACCATGCATCAAGTCTAGAAACCTTTGGATTAATGCCTTTTTTTCTCTTTCATTTGCACACTGCAATCTAAAGTATTTGGCATACCAGGTGCAATCAAACATGTTCAGTTGGGAAAAGGTAGTTTAGTGTTTCAGAAATGCAGGTCATGCGGTCCAGCTGTGGTAAGGAGTATCATAAGAAGCAGATAGGCTGTCTTAGAGTGAAGGAATGAAAGTATTGTAGATCACCAGCTGGGTGTGAGCATCCAGTGGCCAGCTTGGTGGTTCAAAAAAAAAAATCTTTGGGGGAAAAAAAGTGTGAATTGCATTTGTGAGATGGTGATGGTCCTGGGTTGGTAATAAAACTACACTGTACACTGAGGCACTTGTTTTATTTAAATGAGTGGTTTGGTCTATTGGCATAAGTAGTTTATAAAATGTTAAGTATTAGAAATAGCCAATACTGCATTGTTCATCTACCAGAAGTCTGACTTCTGGCTGAAAGTAGAAAAGGGGTATGGGAGAGTTCAAAAGAAAAGTAAAATCCATTTTAATGAGCTAAAACAAATTTAAACATGTTAAGTGCTATATTAAAAAACTAAAGTCCTTAAACTGTGATTTATTGGAAGGCTGTGGGTAGCTGTGGATCTTGTTGGTCAAGCAGATAATTTCCAATATTGATGGAACACAAGGCCTATGTGATGTAAAAGATCATAATATATAGTATCTTAGTTAGAATCTTGGGTTGGAAGGGTTTGGGTTGGAAGGGACATTGGAGGGGACATCTAGTTCCAACCCATTGCTATGGGGCAAGAATACCTTCCACTAGACCAGGTTGCTGAAAGCTTTCCACCTGGCTTTGAACACTTCCTGTGGCCTTTGATTTTCTTTTTTTTTAAATATGCTCTTTGGTGTCTGTCTTAAAAAAAATCTTGTAGCATTGAAGAGATCTTATTCAAAATAACCAGATATTAATTTACATTTTTGAAAAGGGGTTTGTCAGGAAAATAGCTGAGTTCAAGTGATTGTTTATCTGAAGGTGCTTAAAATAGCTTGTACTCCACATTGTTCCCTAAATGTTGAATTAAACTGTGTTGTAATGTGAATGTGTGTTCATTAAGGTGTTGATACATTTTCATTAGTGTATTCTGAGTTCTTGTGGTTTCTTTGTCTCTGAGAAATTACCTTACCTTCACCTGTAGAGAAAAATAATGTGGAAGACAGTGTTGTTCTGAACTGTTTATTTGTGGGTTTGAGGTTCTATAATGACTTTTCAAATAACTTGAATTCTGGTTGTGTTTATATGTGAAATATATACTTTCACAAAGCTTAAGTTGACTTGACATTTAATTTTAAGATTAATGTGCAACTTCATAAAACTACTGCTAAATATTCAATAATCAAGCAAGAGTCTCTTCTGGATTAAGATGGGGCTGGTGAATGAGCTTTTTGCTATTGCCTGCCTTGATACTCCCTGACCTCACACAGCTTATATGACCACTCTCAAATTTGCTATCAGTGAGATCAGCTGGTTCAATTTAACCCAATTAGTTGCTTAGAATAATTTAGTTGAATTTGTCTGATATGATCTGAATGATTCTAACTATTTTCCCTACAGTATCAAGTACACAGGAGTCTGGACTTCAGAATATAGGTGGAAATCACAGAAGCTTAAAAAAGAATGATTCTAATGAAAATTCTTCTACTATTAACAGATCTTTATTTAGGTAATGTCTTAATTTCTTATTTAATTTTTATAACACCATTTAAACCAAAAGCAAACACATACACTACAGTGTTGTGTGTTTTGTTTTGGGGGGGGGGTTATTTTTTTCTTTTAGGGAAGAGAAGTCACAGGAGCTGGGTGCTCTAGTTAATTACCACAATCCATTGAGACCACTAAACAAATCTAACCAGGTAAAACATGTAACATTTTCTTTAAAATCTTAAACTCTTTTTTTTTGCTGTACACACCTGGTAACTTTGAATTTGTTCTAAGATTTGCCCATTTGGGAGGATTCCTGTTACCCTAGTATCTGATGATGGTGATGACATGGAGGATTCAGATGTCCCACTCATGGCTAGTATTACAAAGAGGTATGGTTATTGGATTTACCTACAGCACCACAGACTTTAATAGTCCTTTTCAATGATACTTTTATTGGATAGTGGAAATGTCAGATGTCAATGTCAAATTTGACCTGAAGGACAGAGACAAATAGTCATTATACTTGCAACAGATAGTGCACTAACCTACTTCTAAGCTTATGGAAATTCTTTGTACAAAAGCATGTGAAGATGAAGAGAAAATGTGTTCTGGCTAATCAGTAAGCTCAAAAGAAATGGAAATTGAAGAGGAAATAAATTTTGTTCAAAGTATCTAAGTTTATGTAGTCCAGTTTTTAAAATAAGAGAAAATACAGTCTTGTAACTCAAGATATTTTTAAATCCTCATTTTGTAGCTCTTCTTTGTATTGTTTCTGACTTTGCTGAGTGGACCTGCTTTTCTGTATATTTAAAACTTGTAGCCAGAAGTCTTCACACAACTACTTTTTTCATCTCATTCACAAAAAAGACCATTGCCACACTGTGTTGGCATGGAATGTAACTAAGAATGTTACTTCAACAGGCAAATGTCCCACTCCAAACAAACAGACTTTGTTGCACCTTTTCCACCATCAGAACCAAAACCTTGTGGGCGTGATTCGTGCAACCTGGGAGATTTGCAGGTAACTTAAGTGTTTTTTAAATACATGGAGGAACTCTAGCTATCCTATGATATTAGTAAAAAAGATAACAGCTTTTTCAATTCAAGAAAGAAATAATGCAGGATTTCCCTTTAAGTAATCATTTGTGGATAGAAACATTGATTATGGCTTTTAAACTTGAAATTTGTTATGCATAATAGGGCATTATAAAAGAGCTCTCTCTGAACAGTGCATCTGTTGGGAGCAGTGGGAGTGGTGTTTGGAATATGATTTATGAAGAGGAGATAAACAGATTTCAACCTGACTACAGTACCTTTTTCAGCTGAAGTCATGTAGTTTACCATGGGAAGACCCTATTTAAGGAAGTCAATTCAACTCAGTGCTCTATGGAGCCATAAATTACAGCTTTTAATAGAGATTTTTTTATCAAAAACCAAATGTCTTGCATTTCTATGTCTTACATTTTCATGTCCCATGTCCCCATCTGCTAAAAGAATTCCAGAATAGAAAGCACTTAAAGGCCTTTATTATAGAAACTGGATTATGAAAATTCAGAGTGTTGATGTATATAAAAATAGCATCAGTAATACTTGTCTTTGTAACCTGCACAGTTCCTTGAGGCATGTTTGTTTTGCAGTGCACCTACCACTTAATCACCGTAAGGAAATGTCTTGTATACTACTTCTGAATTTTCCTTTGATTCTTTAAGATGCTTTTTATGTTCTTTAGTCCTTACAAGAAAAAACAGCTTTACAGATGTTGGATGAGGGCAGCTCAGAAACAGCTACCAATTCAACTGTAACTCTCAAAACCAAAGTGGATGCAAGTCTTGTGACGAAAAGAGCAGGTAATGGTTAATGTCATGTATGAGTAGTTTGAAATAGAATAAGCATTGAGAACGTGCTATTCTGTATTTTTTAAAAAATGTGTTGCTAAATAAAATGTTTTTCAAAAAGTGGAAGTTACTGCATTATTAACATAACTTTGGAGAACAATTCTTCAAGTTCTTTTTAAAAGTTTTGTTGTATTTCAGAAATACTTCACTAGATATTGCACGGATTTTGACTGTTATGTGAAGTCAGCTAAAAATAGTGATGGTACTAGATGACATTCTGTTGGCTTTCTGGAAAATGTTGTAACCAGGTTGGATTTATAGCAGGGATTTCAGGGCTAGTAAAATCTAGAAGGTTGCTATTATTTACCAGCTTCATGGAGTATGGAATACGGAATACATGTACTAACCTCCTATGGTTAGCTGCTAACTACTTCAGTGTTTCATCAGAAAGCTAGTTCCCTAAGTGGTGTTCTCATCCTGCTGAAAAAATTAGGTGAAAATGTCTAATATTGCAAGAGTTAGATTTAGGATTGTATAAGTACATATGCATTGTAGGAAAGAAACATTACAGTTGAAAAATTGTAATTTTTTTTAAACTTCAGCATCCTGTCAGCTCCTCAGTGAGCTTTTCCCACTGACTTGCATTGGGAATAATTTGGTTTCAGGTCATACTTGCCCTGTTTGTGCTTCATTCCTGTTTCCAGGTTAGATGTTGGTTGAGGTAGTTCAGTCCTTCAGCAGCTGACTTGCACCAAGCTGCTCGGCATGGGATGTTGCTTTCTAGTAATTTGAAAAGAAAACTTTTCAGGCTTGTGAAGGAGCACTCTTAAGCTGTGCTGTTTGCAGCTTGCACTGTCACATCCCACCATTTCACTCTTGTACTACCTGTGCAAAAGGAACTAGGAGACAGTGACAAGTCCCTTTAGGCCTCTGGCTTCAGTCATTGCACTTGGATTATAGGTTGCCTATTGTTGCAGACAACAGACTTCTAATTTGGAGTATGGTAGTAAGCTTATCTTCAGTGCTTTATAAACCTGCTCAATAGCCTGGGATGTTGTAGTATGATTTGTGAACCTACTCTCATTGCCTGTGTTGGTGTAGAAACAGTTGCATCTCTGTTACTGTTACAGTGTTATCCTAAGACTTTTTGAATAAAGTTGCCATTTTACTACACTGAATTGAACATGCAGCTACGGACTTCATTAATGTCTTTTAAGGCCTAATTCCAGTAAATTGTCTGTGTTTTAGTCTGATCTAGAAAATGAGGTAAAATTATTGTAGTAACTTTTCAAGTGTTGAATATTGATTCATTTTAATAGTCTGGTTTTTGTTTGGGTTTTTTTTTTCCCACAGAAAATAAAGTTCAGCATCTGGAGCTGAAGACACCAGAGCCCAGGAATCTGGAAAGTCAACAGCAGCAATCTAGTTTTGGTGAAAGCTATAGAAAGCAGTTGGAGCAGATTAAACTAAACTGTGTTAATGCCAGAAAAAAAATGCCGGCTCAAGAAGTGTCACAGAGAAGCTGCTATGGAGAGGTAAAGTAACAAAAATATACATTACATGTGTGCTAGCAGCCTTCTCATGTTGAAGAAATTATTTGTGTTCTTAATTGTGGCTCCTTGTGTAATATAATATCTTGCTTTGCCCTTTGTAGGGAAAACAAACGAACATTGAACAGTCTGGTCATCCTGTTTCAAGACGATCATCACCATCAGATGCTGTTTCTAAGAAAAGTGACCCATCACACATTTATGGAACACCAAGCACCACATCTAATGATTATATGGCCTGGTAAGCCTACTATAAGGTGGTAGTTGATCTCTGGAAAGGTTGAAGCAGATTTTTACAGGGTTTGTTAAATTTTTCTGTTCGATAGCAAATATTCCAAGTGCTTCTGTGAAGTGCCTGACTTTGAGATTTAGATTGCATTTAGGGACCTTTGCCTATTTGGGCAGTTTTTCAGCATTTGAAAATTTACCATCAAATCAATAAGTCCCTAGTAGAGCGTTTATCTTTTTCACTGATCCCTGCTACATGACACTTTCTTTTGGATAAATTGTGGCTGAGAGGCTTTTTAGATTGATAATGATATATCAGTTTATTTCCAATGATGCAAGTGTCTGAGATTTTTAAAAGCACTTTGATAAATCCAGAAGCTTGCAGAATTAAGCACTTACGTTAGGAAGTTATAGCATTTGTTTATCCATGTTACCTTAAATAAGGCATAAACCCCTATGCCTGTGTTGGCAAATCTTTCTAATTATATGATTACTTTTTGTTTTCATAAGTCTCTAGGATGAATCATATAGGTCAAGGTTGTATGCTGAGTAAGTACTGTTCCTTTTGGTAGGACCTCTGTCTCTATAGTTGCAGAATTCAGACTGTAGGTAGGGCATGAACCACATAATTTCATGAAAGAACATGATAAAAGTCCTTGAATAAATTCTCTTTACTTAGTTTGTACATGCTAAATATGCAGAATTGCTCAGTGTTTCTATTTCTCTATTTGGACTTGTTTTGTCCTTTTTTTTTAAACTTATGTGATTTTACACTACCAAATAAATCCTAGTTATATACATTTTTTTTCCAGTTCTGATCTTGGCATTAGTTTCTGTAAATACAATTGGGGAAAAATTTAGTATGTTTAGAAATATAACTAAAGAGATGGTAGACACATCAGGAGAACAAAATAAATACCATAGGATTTTTTACAATCTTTAGTTTTCTTAAATCAATGATCTTTCTGCTCATACACAGTGTAGCTAAAGCTCTTAAGGCAATAGTGAGAGTTTTTGAAGTTGTCTGTCTGAATATGCTTACTCTAAAAAATAGGTAATCTAAAAAGTTTTTGAATAAATAACAATAAGCTGGAGAAGAGTAACTGGCTCATACTCTCTTAGAGTCAGCTCTTCTAGCATTATAGTTCCTTCACTTTTCAGTTGCTCGGAAGTGCCAGCTATTGTCTGAAGATAGTGAGTTTGTGTTCTTAAAAGTATTTGCATGGCGTGTTATGGCGTGTTATGGCGTGTTATGGCGTGTTATGGCGTGTTATGGCGTGTTATGGCGTGTTATGGCGTGTTATGGCGTGTTATGGCGTGTTATGGCGTGTTATGGCGTGTTATGGCGTGTTATGGCGTGTTATGGCGTGTTATGGCGTGTTATGGCGTGTTATGGCGTGTTATGGCGTGTTATGGCGTGTTATGGCGTGTTATGGCGTGTTATGGCGTGTTATGGCGTGTTATGGCGTGTTATGGCGTGTTATGGCGTGTTATGGCGTGTTATGGCGTGTTATGGCGTGTTATGGCGTGTTATGGCTTCAGTGTATTTCAAAAAAGACTTCTAAATGAAGATGTTGAAGTGGTCTTAATGATAATTAGTGAATGAAGTGGAGGCTTGAGCTCTTGCTAGTCACTAGGGCTTAACTTTCAAGAAACACTGAAGATTTCAACTTTGTTGTTAAAATAATCTTAGAAAATACAACTAATGCAGATACTGTTTATTTTTTTGTTAGTTTCAGTACACCAGTTGTAAAGGACAAGTTTCTGCCAGGATGTCAAATTTCTACTCCATACAGCCAGTTCCCATATTATTTACCACATACTCCAGCAACTCCATTTCAAAATCAAGTTGGCTTGCAGGTAACAATTTTGTCATTTTAGCACATATTTTCATTGGGAACTACTTTGGGTAAAATAAATGTGTGTATATATTTTTTTTCATCTGGAGTTACTGTTCATCTTCTTGGAGGAGTAATGGAAAGTAGTCTAGTATTCCTAAAATAACTTTCTTTGTGTGTATGTCTGAATTTAGATGACCTAAGTCAGATGTTGAAAAATCAGTTCAATTTTGTCAAAATGCTGGAGCCTTTGTCTAAGCCTTTTCTAAGCAATCTACGCCTTTTCAGGTCTTACTTAATGACAGAGAAAAGAACTAGAGCCTCTATTTTTGTTCTGCAGTGCTTTTACACTGGTATTACCCAGTACAGTACCATTAAAGAGAAGCAGTGTGTGTTGAAAATCATGAGTTTGAGGGAGGTAAAAGATTGCATTTCTCCATTTTTTTTTTAGATTTCACAAATTTTGATACATTTGTTGTGGCCTGACATAATGTAAAAATGGGTTACCTTAGATGTGTTGCATATTCAGGTAGGAACCTTCCCAATTGCAGATAAAGCTGGGGGATAGGTTTAAGCTTCCTACCAGAGGATAAGTATTGATAAATTAATAAATCAAACTTGAGACTTTTCTATGGCTTGGTGTAGCAGATATGAGCAATGCAGGCTGTTTCAACTTCACACTACTGCAGTCTTTTAGCTATTAGCTTCAAAAAGAATGGCTTCAGTACAGCTCTTAAGTTTCATGCTGAGACTGAAAGTCTCTTAGGTAGTGTAGTTTCTGACCTTATATGTAAAGAGGGAGGTGTCTCTAATGATCTGGGAAGCCTTATTAAAGATTCTTTTCTTGATTTCCAGTGTAAGGAGCATTGGCACCTTTTACATGAATGCAGTGATGTCACATGCCAAATGATGATTAGTGTATGGGGATCTAGCTTTCATTTGAAGTTTCCTTACTGCTTCTAAACAACTTTATCATCTTCAGAAAGAGCAAGACAACTTAAAGCATTTTAATGTAATAAAAGTAGAGCTCTCAAGTTCTGTTGCATGTACCAATATTTATTTCTTAACCTTTTCTATGTGTACACAGGTTCCAGCTTCTGTACCTTCGCATGAATGCCTTGTCATCAATGGAAGAGTTTATACAGTGTTAAAGCAAATAGGTAGTGGAGGCTCAAGTAAGGTAAGGTGCTCCTTTATCCTTTTAGTCAGTCACTCATTTACACAGTAGTACAATTTATTATAAATGTTGAAATCACCTAATGAGTCCCTAGTGTTAACATGTACACAATGTTTGACCCAGGGAATCCAGAACTTTGCTGGTGTGCCATGCTTAGACTTTTTGCTCTTGAAGATTATTTCTGTGGTAGAGTAAGCATTAAAATTCCTGGTAGAATCAGCTGTTCTATTGTAAGAGATGTGCTGCATTGTGTACATCCTAATGTGAAAGGCTGTTGTTTAGAGCAGTGTGATTACACTGTTGGGAAATGGGTGACTTGTAAAGTTGATTGAGAGCCTGAAGGAGACAGACCATCTCTTAACTACTTCTGTAACTTGTGTGAGAAGTAGAGTTGTAGCTATGTCTGAAGTGGTGAGTGAGATGCTTTTTACATGGAAATCTGGGGTCATGGGAGATTGAGAAACAATATTGGCAAAATCTCTTGGGCTTGTTATAGTTCCTTAGTTTCTTAACAGCATAAGCAGTTTAGCTGGATATTGTGGGGGACTATGTCAAAGGCCTTACAGAAGTCCAGATAGATGACATCTCTATCTCTTCCCTTGTCCACTGATTTAGTCCCTCCCTCACAGAAGGTCACTGGGTTGGTCAGACAGACTTGCATGTGGGGAAGCAGTGCTGGCTCTTTCAAATCACCTCCCTGTTCTCCATGTGTTTTAGCAGAGCTTCTGGGAGGATGTGTCCTAAGGATACCTAATTTAACTAATTACGTAGAGGTCTTTCCCTTTGTGAATCCATGTTGACTGTCTGATTGTTACATTTCAGTTGTACCCAGTAGGATATTCTCTGTAATTTTTGCAGCAACAGAGGTTTGGCTAACAAGTTTGTAGTTTCCTGGGTCTGCCCTCCCATCCTTCTTGCCAGTTGGACTAATATTAGCCAGCTTTCAGTTAGCAGGGAACTCCAGAAAGAGGAGCTCTCTGTTGCCAATGTATGGTTGTAGAATGAGGTAGGATGGCAGGGACTTCTGCATGTCACTTTCTCATAGTCTGCTTAAAACAAGGCTCAAATAGAGCAGGGTATGCATGGGGTTTTGTGTTTAAATATTGCCAAGGATGGAGATTTCATAGCCTATCTGGACAAGCAGTTTTCCTGTTGGTCTATATGACAGTGAAAAAATCAAAACATTCAATTGTGATTTCCTTGTTGTTAGCTATGTCTGTTGCATCTCATACTTGGATGGTTCAAGAGGAGTCTGTCATACCTTCCCTTTAAATAGGTGAAGACTGCATATAGGATTTCCTGCAGCCTTCTCAAGACTAAATGAGACTTTGTGCTCTCAACCTCTTCTAATGTGCCATGTAGTCTAGCCTCCAAATGATCATGGTGTGACAAAGTGAATGTGTGAGGGCAGATCAAACCTTTATCTCTGAGAGTGTTATTTCATAATCTTTATCTTAGGAACACTGCAGACTCATGATGTACTACACCTGGTGAAATATAATGTGGCACCAAGATAGCTTCTGATAGAGGGTTGGTTCTGTTGTAACTGGTGTCTTTGATTTTTTTCATGCTGGCTTGTATGAATTTTGTCAGATTGTTTCTTCATTTTGAAAAGGTAGACTTTGGTAT
Source organism: Molothrus aeneus (assembly GCF_037042795.1). Classification (NCBI taxonomy): domain Eukaryota; kingdom Metazoa; phylum Chordata; class Aves; order Passeriformes; family Icteridae; genus Molothrus; species Molothrus aeneus. The sequence continues at coordinate 91,741,639 of NC_089648.1, read as the reverse complement.
TCTGGCTGAGTTGAGATGAAGGATCATGGTACATTGGAATAGGGATGAATGAAGTTATTAACATATTGTTTTGTAGGTGTTTCAAGTACTGAATGACAAGAAGCAGCTGTATGCTGTCAAATATGTGAACCTAGAGGAAGCTGATCAACAGACTGTTGAGAGCTATAAGAATGAAATTGCTCATTTGAGTAAACTGCAGCAACATAGTGATAAGATCATCCGCCTTTATGGCTAGTGAGTAAATACTAACTTTATTTAACCAGTATTTCACTGTAAAAAGATATTTCCTTCACTTTTAACACATGTTTTATTTTTAGTGAAATTACTGATCAACATATCTACATGGTAATGGAGTGTGGAAATATCGATCTCAATAGCTGGCTTAAAAAGAAAAAAAAGATGGATCCACTGGAACGAAAGAGCTATTGGAAAAATATGCTGGAAGCTGTTCACACAATCCATGAATATGGTATTCTTAAATAATTCTAGGTATTTGTATAGGATATATGGCAGATAATATGGCTCTTGTTTTAATTTTGGAGGTGGTATTGTTTTTAATGTTGGTGTAATCTTAGTGATCTTCAAAGATGGGTATTTACTGTATTTAAAAAAAAAAAGCAGTGATGCAAAAAACCAAGTTAAATCTTGATCCAGAGACAGACTTGGCTAAGTCAAGAAGGATCTCACAAATATCACTGTCTATGTAATGCTATCTGCTTTCTTTCAACAGCCAGAAAATATTTTCTGTTTTAGACTACCTCGTATACTCCCACTTGTTCTCTGTTAGACTCAAATTTTAGCCACTCAGTCTCTCCATACTTAGCTTTGACATAATGACAGCTCTGCCATCTTTACTTCGACAAAGTGTTCCAGCTTTCTGCTAGAGTTCTTCAGGCCTTCCTCTCCTCTTTACCTATATATTTGTGTATGCATCTATAGCATCTATATTCTGTTTGTCTGTATAGTATAAAGGAGAGGCAGACTTGGATCTTTTCCTATGTAATAATGAAGTGAAGAGTAGTGCATGTAGCATAAAGCATCATCTATTTTAGGACTGGAACATTCAAAAATATAGCAAACAGCAAAACCTACTGAAATTCAGCAGGCATACATAGATGTGATGTTTTGAAAAAAGACATAGATTTTTGTAAAATATCAAGATTGGTTGACTATGTAGATAGTAACCAAAATTCATGTTAAATTGTGCAAGTAGAGTTTGTAAGAAGTCAGTTGTGTATATTCCTCAGTGAATGGTACCTTTAATCAGACTAAGCAATATAATTATTTTATTTTAACTACCTGCTTAGCTAATGAAAGAGAGAACGACAAGCATAGACAGGCCACTGAACTGCTCCAGAGCAGCAATCCAGTGTGGCTATGTGCCCACAGAGCTGGAGTGTCTGTCCCAAACTGAGACAAACTCTGCAACTCAAATTGCTTGGAGCTGTTCTGGGGTACCTGCAGGTTTGATTAAGTAGTACTTCTAACTGTAAATTCATGTAAGTTAAGAACTCTTTAGGAAAAAATGGAAGCACTCTTATGAAATCTGCAGAGACTCAAATAAAGCCAATCTGCACTTTCTCTCTATGCAAGGGTTATGGGAATTGAGTAATGTTTAACCTTATGGTAGTAATTTGGATTTACTTTAAACTCTTTTTTACAGGCATTATTCACAGTGATCTGAAACCAGCAAACTTTCTGATAGTTGATGGAATGTTAAAACTAATTGACTTTGGCATTGCAAACCAAATGCAGCCAGATGTGACAAGTATCATTAAAGATTCTCAGGTGAAATACTTCTGGAAAATTCATGTCCATTTTTCTGTGAAATGCAATAGTACCTGCTGATAATTTTGATTGTAATAACCTCAACTACTATTGAAATCTTATGCTGAATGGTTTTATATGTGTACATAATTAATGTATATTGTTTTTTACATGTTTTTAATGAAGAAAATAATAATGGCATTCAACCCTAATAGAAACAAACTTTTAAGATGCTTTTCAGTGTTTAGGGACAGAAATCTAAGTTTTATTAAGTTAATTAAATTTAATGCATGCTTTACTTAAAATATTTTTTCATTTTTATGGCTAGGCTGGCACAATGAATTATATGCCACCTGAAGCAATAGAAGATAAGTCTTCCTATGGAGAAAATGGCAAGCCTCGTTCTAAGGTAGTATGATCTTTTTCCTCCTATTCCCTTCATGTTAGGAAGGAAGAATCTGAAGAATCATATATCTTCAGATTTTTTTTCAAAATCTTCCACTGAAACTTAAACAGAAGAGAATTTATTGTGCTGTAATGGTGTGCAGAGTTGGAAGGTTAAGTTTAATCTCCCTAACTACCTAAAAGCATTTGGCAGATAGTGTTTAGAAAAATGTAAGTGCTCAATTAGTGCGTAAAATTGAAAGTAAAACAGAGGCACAGGCTTGGGCATTTTAGGGCCACATATGAGTTCAGTGTATCCTGTTAGTTTTTCTCTGCTACAGAGTATTGTGTATTGTAGAAAATTTTATATCACCAGGGCAATGGAATGTGAATGATGAGAAAAGTACTGAAGGGAAAGCACTTTTCACATTAGCAGACAAAATTCAACTGAGGCCTACATGGTTTGGTGCAAAAATCCATATGTACTCTCATGTACATGAAGATTAACTTTTTAACAGTTGAATGGAAGTATTATTATGTAATGAAATAAAATCTTTGTTTCCTAAATAGACAATAAAATATTGCAAAAGTAGATTTTTTTTTAAGGATGGTAATTTTTTTACCTTTTGTATTTCTAAATTAAAACTGCGTGCGAAGTGCAGATTTTTTCAGCTCATCTAAGCAGAAATCTAACCACTGTGCTGGGAGTCAGGTTCTCTGTATGCATCTTTCTCCACTTCCCCCTCTCCCCTACTCTGTGCTTCTTTTGAAGTACTTCAGCTTCAAAAGGACAAGTGCAAAGTTGTCCTGCAAGGACCAGCCTGAGTGTCATAGTTGAAATATGGATCTGAATCCTTTAAACCCAGAGGAGTTGAATTGTGGCTTTCCACTTAGGAGATATAGCAGTGATCTCTGACCATTTCCTGGATTTAAATAATTTAGTATGCTTTTAGTTGTGTTTATTTTTAAATCTGAAATTAGAATCCTGCAGTTTGAGTTGTTAAGGACTAACTTTATTTTTAAGTTAGTTCTTCAAGTAAGTTGATTTTCAAAAATAGTTTACAACAATAGTTTTCTTATGGAATATCAGTGAAGGAAGCAATGTTACTGTCTTAGTAGATAATGGCGTGCTGTCTTGGTGATTTTGTGTAATAGTAACAAAGATCTCTTACACAATGAAAACTGTACAAATACATGATAAATTGACTGAAGGGCCAGTTCCTTAAGTAGAGAGTAATTTTTTTTTATTTTTAATATTAGATAAGTCCCAAAAGTGATGTGTGGTCACTGGGCTGCATTTTGTACTGTATGACATATGGAAGGACTCCATTTCAGCATATAACAAGTCACATCAATAAAATGCATGCTATTGTTGATCCAAGCTATGAAATAGGGTTCCCAGATATTGCTGAGAAGGATCTTCAAGATGTGCTGAAGGTAACTGTTCCTTTTGTTTTAAGTAATGGTAATTTCTTTATTTAAAGCATATTTTATAAAACTGAATGAGTTGTGCTCAAAAGACTTTTTCCACAGAGAGATGCTCACTGCTACTTGTAGTAACAGGCCTTATTCTAAAAGAAGAACTAAGGTAGAGCTACTCATGTAGTTTTCATATTAAAGTCTCTTTTCAGCTCAATACCAGCTAAGTAAGTCCTTTGGTTCAACAACCAAAGTAAATACTGTTAATTCCTAGGACAATTCATAATTTATAGGCAAAACATTCTTCCTCTTTCTTCATTTGCAGCGCTGTTTAATAAGAAATCCTAAAGAGAGAATTTCTGTTTCGGAGTTGCTGGTACATCCCTATGTTCAAATTCAAAGTCATTGTCCAACAGGTACATTTATTTTAAAATACATTTTTACTAAATAGTATTTGTAACTATGCATTAAAAACCACTTTACAATTAGAGGTACTATGAGCTTGTTGATGTGACTCAGTTTTGTTTGGTGCCTACATCTGCTTCAGAAAAGACTTCACTATTTTAATTCTTAAACCTGTTGCAAACTGTTCTGGCAGTTTTTATGCTGATAATGTATACAATTTCACCATGAGTATAAATTACCTGCAGATGTTCCAAATGCAAAAGGAACAACAGAGGAAATGAAACGTATCCTTGGCCAGCTTGTTGGCTTGAATTCTCCCAATTCTATTTCTAGAGCTGCGAGGGTAAGTAAATTGTCTTTTCTATTTTGTGTTGTAGTACATGCCCATTCAGAGCAAGGTTAGAATGTTTAGTAGTGAAACTGAAACAATACATATATGAAATCTTCAGCCATAGCTGGGAAAACATTGCATATCTTAGCGCTTCTATTTGCAAGGATGCAGAATCTCTCTACATTATTCTGAATTGGAAGGGTTGAAAGTGATGCCAGTAATCTTTACTTTTAGTTTTTTCTTTCCTTTCCACCTCCTGGTAGATCTGCTATGCTTTTAAGCAACCCCTATGTGGGAGTCTTCTAATTTAAGAACCCTCACTATGGAAAAATTATCTCAATTGATCTGTTAAGTATGCACACTTTTGGACTGCAACTGTTCCTGCATCCTGGAAGTTGCTGAGCTGTTAATGCCAGTGTTATTGTAAATTAGTTCCTGTGTGTTGAAGTATTGCAGCCTCTCTGTTTATTGCCTGAAAGAGAAGCTTGATAAATCTTCAACTCTGTTCTTTCTATCTGTGTCTCAGAGGTGATGGTGGTAAAATATACATAAGACCTAGAGAATGCAAAACTGCTTTCATGGGGAGGAAAGCAAATTCAATGTATATTAAATCTAAAGGAGTTCATGCTTACACTTCTAGTTGCACTTGATCTGTTTTGAATATGAGGTTGAACAAGTAGTTATTCTTCTAACAAAATGGTGATTTGGCTGTTTGTGGGCATCTGAGTATCTCATGTAGAGCTTGCATGCCCCCAGTACACAAATAACTCCTTCCATGCTGGGGTTTCCATAGTGGAGACGTTTAATAGAGTAAACTTGATTTTTAGATCTCTCCAGCTCATTTGTTCTCTCCTGACTTGTGAAACTCTATAACTTTGCCCACACTGCAAAGTCAATGTATGTATTTTCCCCTGGGCACTGCACTGCATTACAACTGGTACAACTAAGCTGTCTTAAGTGTTTTATTTTTTGATTTGACAGAGCAATTTTAATATGGAATATTTCAGTATGTGATGATTTATTTCAAGTGTAATGCTTGTTATATTGTTTGAATCCACGTGCAGTACAACTATGTTCACCTGAATACCCTGTGTGTTTAACTTTCAGACTTTATATGAACAGTGCAACAGTGGTAAAACTCTTGATGTATCAGCATTTGCAAAACCTGGGAGTCAAAAAACATGGACAACAAAATGATGTACTACTGTTCAGGATGCAACAGATGTCTGGTCTGTTCAAAAAGTATTTTGTGCTGCTAGCTTTTAAAAGGACACTCAGCATAAAGTTTGCATTTTTATATGTTCGTTGTGTTCTTTTGATAATGATTTCAGGTCATTAAAAAGAGCTTAATTGAATGCTTTTTACAGTGGGCTCTTTCACTCCTTGCATGCTGCTTGGGTTGAGGAATGACAATGGCTACTTGGTGATTATGGTCTGTGTTACTTACAAAGCACAACCGTGTCTGGAGTACAAAAACTTGTGTGAGAATCTTTCAAGATGAGATCTTAGGAGAAGCTAATATAAAAAAGTTCCCAAAAAAAGCCAGCTGATGTACATGAAAAACATGAAATACCTTTTGAAACATCTCGTAAGGCACAAACAGTGTTATGCTGTTCTGTCCTTTGCTAATAAATACCTTGGAAATGAGCATTCTGTATAAACCACCAGTTATAATATTGGTAGATGCATGTAAATGTCACCCGGCTTTTGAGCTGTTCCTGTGGTTGAGTGTTATGATGGAATCATCAGTACTGTGTTGAACTTGTATGAATAAAATGACTCTTGTTGTATTAAAAATGCTATTACAGGTTAAGTCTGCTTTTCAAATTTCAAAATAGAAATTCCTTCAGGATTCACAATGGTAATAAATTACTAATTTGGGTTTTTAAAGGCATTGATACTAAGCATTTGCTAAAATGCACTGAATGTAAGAGAAGTGGATTTTACATGGTTGTTATTGGATTGGTCAGGTTTTAACTGAATTACATTTCTGATGCGAGTGTATGTTCATACCGGCCCTCCCTTGTTTTGGGTTAGCTGTGATTCTCTACATTACACAGGGAGAGTGATCAGAGTGGGAATTATTCCTGATAAACAGGAGGGCTGAAACAGGGGCAGAGAATGTGTGCTCCACTGCAGTGTTGGAGCACAGAAAGAACAGCACATCTCCTTCTTAAGAGTAAACCTGGAATGATAAACTTAAGGGGTTGGTCTCATTGTCATTATGTGAAACAGGGTGTGGAATCTCAATTAGTCATCTGTCAGGATGGGGGTAGTTGTCCCATGTTTCTAGTGAAAAAGGCTTGTTCCCCATAGTGGTCTTGTTCTTGCTCATTTTTTTTTAAAGACTTAGTGCTGCTGCTGCAGAAGTTCAGAGGTATTTCAGGCATAAGGAGTACCTGTGCTAATTGTACTCCACCTTTTGTTTATAGCTTGTTATGTATATATTAAAATTTTCAAAGTTGAAGCCAATGAAGAAAAGATTTTATTGTTCCGCACATTTGATATTCTAAACAGTTTGAGAGACTGCTAAGGTATGGGAACTGAAACACTTTGGCTTTCTCTGGAAGGGGGGAAGAAGTATCAGCCTCTTCAGAGAAAAACCTGTGAAGAAAATCTTTACTCTGCAGAAATGTCTTTTCATAAAGTGAAAAGTTTCCCAAGTCCTTGTCTAGATTACAGAGCTTGAAAAAATTATTTGTAGTTATTCTAATGTTACAGTTGTTAACTTTTGCTGTTTTGCTTCCCTAGTTTGTGTTGAATATTGAGAAGCAGTGCTACATTACTGCATAGCAGTCCTACAATAGCTACAGCTATTTTTCTTTTGTAGTGTATGATTTATCAAGCCTTTCTCTTATTCCGTGGCTGTTGAAGAACCCACAGGAAATATAACTGACATGAGAGGGAGCTTATGAAAGAGCCCTGGGGCTGATAAGAGGCAGTGGGTTGTTATCAATCATCCCTTTAAAATAATTTTTTTCCATTGCAGATGGGCAGTTGATTTATTCCTCTTCCCCACCTCCACGACATGCTGCAGGATATCTGTCTGCCTTGGTAGCTGCCACTTACGAGTCTTCAAACTATTTCAGGGCTTTTTTTCTGCTTTATTGAAAGCTATCTCCCTTCTCAAGTTCTGCTGGAGTCTTAAAAGCATAAGTGAATTACAGAAATGTGTGATTAGCTTTAAAGGACAAAATAACAATCTTAAATGTTGGGTAACAGGTAACTGCTAAAAGCTTTTTCAAGGTTACAAAATGTCCATCCTGTGTTACTGTCACCCTCAAGGCTGCATTTCAGGACATTGTATATAATGGAGAGAGAAGATGGCTGGTAAAGCAGAGTATGTCTGTAAAGAGATAAATTTACAGTACAATACCATATCAGCTAATAATGAGATTCCACAGCTATGTGAAGGGTACAAAGGTAAATGAGAACACTTCACTAAGTTCCCTGTTATAATTCTTGTTGGAAAAATGGGTTTGGGAGTCTACAGCCTGTAAATCTAAAACTGTGTTCCAAAAGCTCTGCTCAGCAGCTGGCACTATAAAAGAAACCTAACTGCAGAAGGGTTACTTTCCTTTTCATTTATGAATGGGTCTAGCATGACTCAGTCTCCAGATTCCTCTGGAGGGTAAGTGGAGGGGCAGGAACTGACCTCTCCTCTGTGGTGGTGGGAGCTGAGGGAATGGCAGGAAGAGGGGAGGGGAGGTTTAGGTTGAATATCAGAAAAAGGTTCTTCACCCAGAGGGTGGTTGGGCCCTGGAACAGGCTCCCCAGGGAAGTGGTCACAGCACCAAGCCTGACAGAGTTCAAGAAGTGTTTGGATAATGCTCTCAGGCACCTGGTGTGACTCTTAGGATGTTCTGTGTAGGGCCAGGAGCTGGACTTGATGTTCCTTGTAGGTCCCTTCCACCTCAGGATGTTTTTTGATTCCATGATTCTCTGACTCTGCCTGAACTCTGCTCTGTAAGGTTAGTTGGAATTCAAACACTAAATAAAGTTTTAAGTTTTGAAGGCTCTGCTCATGCAGTTATTCTTCTTGTGACAACACCTAGAACTGAGTCCTTGACAAGATCAAGAAAAGGAGGCTGTTTGCTTGCATATACCTCTGCTCTAAGGACACTTGACCAAGGAACAAGAAAAATCTATTCACAAATCCATCACCATGATGCTGGAGGAGTCAAACTCCTGCTTCTCATCTAGTCTTGTGGAAGGCACTCTTAAGGTGCTACTGCTGTACATGTAGCTGTGCAGGAGGGAAATAGTAAAATCCCTAACAGCAGAGGGCAGAGCAGAGAGTGTGAGTTAGTCTGGAGGTAAGTTGTCAAATTGTCACTATTTTGGTCCCTCCTGTGGATTTCTGTTCTTCCTTTAAGTACCTAAGAATGGTTGCATACTCAACAGTTTTAACTAATTCTGGGAGTGGTGGTAAGTATCATGTTAAAAATTCAACAGTTGAACAAACTTGAGTTCTAGCCATGGTGTGAAGTCTAGCTTGCTCCCTGAACTCCTCAGCAAGCATCTCTGGTTAATCCTTGCAGGTGCCAGTTATAACAATCCTTGCTTCTTTCTTCCAGTTGGTTACACTCTTATTGCCTTGCTGCTCACACAAAACAGAGTTCTCAGCAGCAACAAATAAAACAAATACCACTTTTTATTGTATTTCTCTCTTTAACACTTTTATTGCTAAGGCATGTCCTGTTTCAGCTAAGGGTAAACTGCTAATATGGGAGTATTCCCTTCCTGCTTGATGTATATATCTCTTCTAAACTTCGTTATCTGTCCCACCTGCCTGGAGCACAAGGCTTGTCAGTGTGCCCTTGTTTGCTTACTGCTTCACATAAAGTAATTAGGAGATAAATCTTGTGAGATAAAGGCTATAAAGAATGGAGCAGGCACTGCAATGTGATTTACTTGTAGGATATAGAGGTGTGCACCTGTATGGACTCAGAAGAAGTCTTTATACAGCCTGTCCATACACTTTCATGGGAGTTGCTGAAATGAAACCTGAGATAAAAATCTGACTCCTCACCTCAATTTCTTCTGTTGGCAGGTAGAATATTCACAGCTAAACAATGATGCAATTTGAAGATTCTGGCTCTAATCAGATGAATTGCTAAAATCCAGGCAGATTTTGCAATGAAAGTTCTGACTAATTTGATGTGGAATAGTGGTACCACTGTTCTGATCCCTGAATAAACACAAGGAATAAGTCAGTTTTAAAATATCTGTCCATTGGTCTTAACCCTTATATATTGTAAGGCTCTCTGGCTTGTCTCTGTACCCACTTAATGTGTATGTTATGTGGTAAGTGCAGGCATGCTTTGAATTCCTCTTTGTAACATGTTCTGTGTCTCTTGCTTTTCCCCTGTTTTATGTCACTGTTATTTTTATTTTTAATTGGCTTTTAAGTAACTATATTTAAAGAAATATGAATTGGATTTGCACTTGCTTCCTTTGTCTTGAATAGACAAAATCTTAGAGGTCCCAAATGATTGTTAGCCTAGCACTGCCAGGTCATGGATAAAATATTTGTGAGTCTTAGCTCTTTACATTCCTTGTCTTGTTTGCTTTGTTTGTCAGAAAGCTGTTCAGTACCACAGATCTGTACAGTGCTACTTGTGTTCAGTGACTCATTGGGGCATAAAGCTTTTCACTGCTATTGCAGAGTGGCATTGTACTTTGAAATACTCTTATCAGGCTTAAAACACGTGTTTGGATGTTCATGCAATGGGACACATAGTTCTGTGCAGCGGAAGGCAGTGAAGTCCCCTCCACAGTGATGGGGAAATGCTGGGCTCTGCAGCAGCTGCTGTGTGCTGGAGGGACTCCTGAGCCATCCAGCAGGAAGCACTCACCAACATTGCAGGAAGGTACCTCAGAAATGAGAAGTTCTGAGTCTTCAGGAGGTCTTGGGTACCTGAGTGAAAGATGAGTGTCTGCCTAAATATCTCTCAGTCTGATGTTTGGACTTTACTTTTGCAGTGCTGGACATCTGTTAAGACACTTCCTAATGGCAATGATGGGTGCTGAGCAATGCAAATATGAACAAAGCATTGATTTTTGGGACAGCAGAGGAAGCTTCAAAGAAACCCTGGCATTTGGCTTGCTGTTTGCCATGGGTTAGAGAATGCTCCTGTTGCTCTAGCTTCTCATCTGGAAAGAAAAGCCAACTCACATGCATCAATGTTCAGAGCTGAGAAAGTTGGAGATTTTCATGCCAAGCTATGCTCTGTAAGATATTAGTCCAAGGAACTACTTGAAATTGATATGCCAGTAGCAGCCTTTTAGGGCAGTTGATAAAACTCTCCAGACCCAGGTGGCTTTGACTGCTGGAGTCTAAAGGAGTTTGTAAGAGCTATGTGAGGTGTTGTCCTGTGTGGTTTTTAAATTAGCCTTAGGAACACAGGAAGGGAAGGTAGTAAATATGATACTTGTCTTTATGCATGTTGAAGCTTGTAAATGAGACTACCAAATATGCCTTCCATAAGTAAATAAAGCCTATGTTGACAGAACACAAAGGAATTCACATGGGAAAAAAGTATCCAGACATACATACAACACAAGGGGCTGTTGGAGTGGTATTTGGGGATGGTTCTTCTGCATTATGAGTAGTTTTCTGAAAATGTCTGCCCAAACCTTGTACCAAAGGAACCAATTAGAATATTAATTATTGGGAAAGGAAGAATGCAAGAAAATATTATTATGCTGCTATGCAAATATATTTGATTTAAATGCTGTCTGCAGTCCTTGAAAAGGTTTAACAAAGCTAGAGCATATGGAGAGACCCAATGCAGGCCTTCAGGGAGATGGAAGTGACTTCCATACAATACTAAAATCTGTATGACTTCCTCAGGAAACTCTCACTAAGAGGAATCAGCATTGTGCAGGGCTAGGAGCTGATGAAATGATCGGTCAGACTGCTAGAAATGGATGAAAGGAAGATCCTAGGGTTTAGTATGCAACATGTAAGTATATCTGAAGTATTGTGGAAGCCAAAGATACTAGTGTATTCAAAAAGAGATTGGATATATTCAAGGAGGTCAGGATGATCCTTGGCACTGTATGTAAGTGGTGAGATGTAATCTCTAGCTTGGGAATTCCCCCTATATATATCTCTGATTCTAAGTGCCTGGGCTGTTTTGCCAGAAATGAAATTGCTTACCTTGCTCAAAGGGTTCATGATAAAAAAGTTTAGCAGACCACACTGCCTTGTGCTCTGACCCCTGTGACAATAGATTCCTTAATTGGTTGGGTTTCTTTGGGTCCTGGGTACTTGGTTTCCATCTCCATGCCTGTCAGTGCGGCACCTTTTGCAAGAAGCGTTTGAATGTATTTGTTCCACGAGTGTTAATGGAAGGTGATCATGTTTTAGCAGGCATTGTGTACCAGCAGCAGCAGCTTGGCCAGAGCTGTGCTGCCTTATCTTGCTTCCCACCTGCCACCTGAGCCACTGCCTCAAGGAGTCAGGCAGGTTTTGTAGCTGTGCTGTTACTTCCCTGCTGAGATCATAGCTGTACCTCAGAAGGGCAGCTGGAAGCTGGAATCATGGCAGGCTGTTGCCTAGGTGTCAGCTTTGGAGCAAGGCTACAAGAAAGCAAGTAGCTAGAATAGGCAACTACAGCAGCGGTAGAAGCAGGGTTCAGATCTGCTTGTCAGAAGTTTGGTCCCACAGATCCGGTTTTAGGTTCTGTAGCCATGCTGTGGCTTTCTTGACTCTGCTTGTAGCCACATCCTGACCTAGTTGGCACTAGGTCCCACTTCACACGCTGCCTGCTGATAACACCAGCAGCAATTCCTGCCAGCAGCTTAGGTCGGTGCAGGTCGTGATGTTTCAATAACCACTTTGGCACACTGGTGGGTTTTTGTACATGGGTGGGTCCTGCAAAACTTGTTTAGCTAGCCCTTCTTTTCCAGAGTTCCCTGTGTGCTCAGTCTTCCCACAGAACCTTGCCTCACACTTTCCTATATGCATGTCCTTACACACTGTTTCAAGGCAATAGCTGGAACCTTTCCAGTGGTGGTTTCATGGGGAAATGCTAGTTCAAGGAGTTCACTGTGGTCCTTTCAAATTCTTCTGGGTTTCACTTTAGACAGGGGCCTGGTACCATTTGGGTAGACTCCTGCCCATAATTCTGAACATAAGACCTCCCTGTCCTGGAGTTTAGGTTCTCCCAGGATCTGGAATAAGTGCTGAATAACAAGGACCCTGGGGCATTTGCTGATCCCTTTGTGGTCTGTCACTATTTTGGAGTATTAAATCTTGTCCATTCAAACTCTGGCCAAGGATCTTTTTGAGTTCAGGGAGATTCTGCTTCATGGAAGACAACTGAAAAATAAACTTTCCTACATGTTGGACATCAGTTTTCGTTTCTTTCTGAAAACCTGTATGCTTTCAAAAGGAATATGCAGAAAAACTGGCTGTGTAATGAGTCAATCCATAAACATTGCTAATGCATGAGTTGCGCATCCAAAGCTACATCCAAGCACATTTTCCATAAAAGCTTATTCATTGTGTCTGATTCCAGTAAACAGGAGTCACTACAAGTGAAGGCTCACTCATTCTATTTACTGAAATATTGTATCTTTCTCTCAATTTTGCAATTATAATAATAACTTGAAGTCTATATTGACATATGGTATCACAGGGGTTAATTGATTTTCATCTTGAGCATCTCGTAGAACATCATAGCCTAATAATGAAGAACTTCCCTAAGACAGGGCAAGCATAAAGGAAAGATGAAGATATAAATCCAGGACTGGATGAAGCATCTACCTTATCTAAAGGAAAACCCTTTTGTAGTTGCTGGTGTGAATGGATCCAGATAAAAAAAAAACCAAACAAAATGCACAACAAGGCGGAAAAGTCCAACCAGAGGCAGGGAGGTGCTACATCCCCACGGTTCTGCCTTGTGAGCTGTTATGAGCCTCTCTGGGCTGGTGTCTGCTCTCCTTTCTCCCAGACTTCCTTCTTGGCTGAGTGAGTCAGAATTTTCTATAGAGCGTTTTCCTGATCCACCTACTGAACTGTGTTTGCCCTTCTGTGCATCCTGGTTGGCCACATTCAAACACGATGCATTGAAAAAGAAAACATTTTGGAAGTCTCACCAGGTGCCTTTTTAGAGGGAAATATTTATCTTTTCAGAGAATACTTTTCTAATTACAATCCCTAGGCAGCATTTTTTTTTTCTTGGCTTAGGCAGTTATGCTTCATAGCTAGTAAAAAAACAACTAATGCAGAACTCTTCTTCTGCCCCCCTTTTTTCACTTGCAACAGTTTACAGCACACAGTGAAAGGCTTTGGCACTAGGTACTTAACCTGCTCTATGTATGATTGAGGTTACTGTGACTTTTTTCCTTACCACCTAGACCTGAATGACTGATCCTGAATTAAGGATGATAAAGGTAGAGGTAAGAATAAGTTTTATTAGAATATTGGTGGTGTCATTAATTATCTGTGATCCTTAAACTCTGAAGGTGCTCCAAGAGCCTCTTTTCAGCCTGCTGGAGCTGGTCTTGCTTTGCACTGAGCAACTCAGGCTTCTGATTTCTTTCTGACCAGCAGGATAACATCCAAAGTCATATGATGAACATGAATGTTAGTACTGTATGTTGTCATCTGTCTTAATGGTTCACTTTTCCCTCATTTCAATCATTAAAAAGTCGTGCCAGAAGATGCATGGGAAGATATATGCAATGCATCTTGATCTTCTGACTGTCATAAACTACTCAGTAAGGTCTCATTTATCATAAATACCCAAGCTGCATTTTGTGTCAATTTCTACATTATTGTTACATATTTTTAATCAAGACGTACTTTTGAGGTCAGGCTAGTTAGTCTTGCATGGATCAGCACATTTATTGCCTTTGTAGTCTTGCTAATCTCCAACCATGTTGCATTCACTTCAAAATGAGTCTACCTAAGGTGTAGTTTCATATGCTAATCCTTTCAAAGTTACTGAAAAGCAGCTTGTTGGGGTTAGAATTGAGGTCCATGCTGCCTCAGAGCTTGTCTCTGGCCAGTATGGGATGCTAAGGAAAGAACAGCCTGGGGCAGGTGTGCAGTGATGCATCTCAGGATGGTGATCAGCACCTTCCCTTCCCTGCAAGTACAGCTGCTCTTCCAGTTCCAGGACAATGGGGTTGTGCAACAGCATGCTCAGGTGCAATGGCTACCATGCCTTTGCTCCAAGGAAACATCATGGTCCTCACTGAAAACTGAGGCAGAGAATAGATTTCTTTTGGGTTAGATGTAAATTTAGTTATGTGTCTATTGTCCTCATTTTCCCTGTTTCTTTTTATATAGGAGAACATCCTGTTCATTTTGATTACCTTTTGTATGAAAAAAAAATATTTTGAAAAGTTCTAATACTCCCCCCCCCTTTTTTTTTTAATAATATTCTGAAATGTTGTATCTGGAATTCCTGCTTTTTGAGTTTTTTAGAAATCAGAAGCTGTATTCCTTGATCTGCATTTGTTTGCCCTGCCACTTTGACTCTGTGATCACTTGTTTCTAAAAGAGTATCTTGCAATCCTTCTATCCTCTTTGCTTAACAAAATGAACCTGCCTGGCTTTTGGACTTACAGATTTAAGAGCTATTTGGTAAGGAGAAATGTCTCTCTCTAGTTTGTGCCTTGAACTTTTTATTTTCGAGGTTGCCAGCCTCCCAAAGGGTATGGCACATGGTGATATTAATCTCTTTTTTAGCCTCTATGTTTCTGGAGAGCAGCTCTTTCCTGTAGGCAGTGCTGCTGGCCAGGGTGGCCAGAAGGTGATGTCACCTGCTGGCCAGAATGGTCAGAAAGGAATCAGAAGCCTGAGGAGCTTGGTCTGAGGAAAGCCATAAATGAGTGCTCTCCTCATGCTTCTGGTTTGGTGTGGCCACAAGCCTGCCCTGGGAAGTGCATTTCAGGTTGGGTCAGGACTGGTGCTTGGTGAGCACTAAGGGCCAGAAGAGATCTCCTCAGCAGAAGGATATTCTACTGCATTTTCTACAGCTTGAACTCAACTATTTGGCTTGATCAAAGCATCACCTTTTAATTGCTTCATGTTTCATTTCTGCAAGTAACTTGATGTTGTATTTCTGCTGCAAGTAACTGCTGCTTACTGGTTGCCCTTGTATTAATGAGTGCAAGCTTTTAATGTGAGCTGTGACTGTATCCAGACCAGGTGTGTACCAGTGGCAGCCAGAGTGCAGGTTTGCTTCCTTCAGCTGTCCCACAGTCAGAACAAAGTGCCAGGAGTGAGTAGGGTTTCTTTTGGTGCTGTCCTAGGGTTTGTTATCAGGAATGATGCTACAGAGCAATATGTCATTGTCCAGTCAATGCCAAATTGATAGTGGCACTGGTGTAAGAGCTGCTGTGGCAATGGCAGCAGTCCCTCCTGTTCTCTGCATGGGCCTGTATTTTTGGCATAGAACTGGCAGGTGTTGACAGTGTCCTCAGACCACCTTCAAGCAATATGAAATGTCATTTAGCTTTCTTAAATCTCTCTATAAAAAATAATTGTATTACAGTCTAGGTGCCTTTAAACATGTTTCTACCTGTACTGAGAGCTTCCTCATCTGTCACTAAGAGATTATGAACAATCTTTTGTATTCATAGCTCTGCCTTCTTTTGGTAAGGTTTTGTGTTTAGTTATAGCTCTTGTAATGGTTGGCTGAGCTGTACAAAACTGACATGCCACTGGCTGTGCACTGTAGTTTATCTCACTTCTGATGGATCCCCAGGGAAAAACTTCTGCACTCACCAAATATCTCCCAGGTTAGCATTTGATTTGTGTGTTACCTACATTGACTGAAAGCACACAGAGCTTTTTGACTGTCTGAAAGGCATGTTTTTTGTTCAGAGTCAAACACTGGTCTTCCAGTAATGAGTCTAAAATTTTCTGTGACTATAGGTTGTGGTCAAAGCTGCTGTTTCTGCTCAAACACGCTACTTGCTGGGGTCTGTTTGTGCCTGGCCCACATGCTAGAAGCTCCATGTCCTGCTGGTGTTTTAGGAATGCATTGCCCATGCACTCCTTCAGTGACTCACAGGTATTGTAATCAGGTTCTTTAATTAACTCCTTTGAGAGTTAAATCTTTACCAGGTTTTTAACAGTGGCTTGGATACTTTTGCATAGGAATACTCTAAAGCAGCTGATTCAGAGAAGAAAGTTAGGTAAGACATTTTTGAACTTAGTTCACTGCTTTAGGAAGATTTGTATTCATTCCTGCTCAGCTGGACAGCTGCTTCTGTTTGACTCTGGTTGGCCATGATTCCTCTATGCACCTAGGAATGTTCTTTCTAATCAATATGGTTTGATGTAGCTTTAGTCTTGTATTGCCAGTTCTTTCCACAGCTGCTCACAAGATTAAGTCACCCTTGACTAATCAGGTGGCTTTCTGTGGTGAAATGACTGGATCTGGGAATGAGGGGTGAGCAAGAGATGATGTTTCCTTTGACTTTAGCAAGACTTTTGGCACCGCCCCTCATAAAACTCTTGTAAGCATGGCAGGATATTAGGGATTGGGTGGAAGGGTAGATGGACAACTAGAAGATGGGTGAAATGCTGGCTGGATGACTGGGATCAGAGGGCAGTGGTTCATGGGTTGCACTTTCAGACCCCTGCAGTTCTCTACTTGTTGCTGGGGTGTGTCCTATTCTACATCATCGATGGCCTGGAGGAGGCAATGCAATGCACTCTCATCAAACTTGCAGATGATTACTGCTTGAGGTCAGGCATGCTTTTCCCAGGTAGGCTGGAGGAATGGATAAACAGGAACCCCATAAAATTCAGCAAGGGTAAATGCCAAGCCCTGCCCTGGGCACCAGGATAAGCTGGGACTGCTGGGGAATTGCTCTGTGGAAAGGGCCGTGGTAGGCAGTGAGATGGGCATGTGTGTGCCCCAGATCAGCACCTGCAGTGCTCTTCCAACAGAACCTCTGCCTGTGCAGTGTTTAGCTGAGGTAAATTAGTCAATATCTGCTGTTAAGTTCTGTGTCATTCCCCCATGATTCGAGTTCTCTCTAGCAGCAGCATGATTTATCCTGTGCCTCTGAGCAGTAAGCACAGCCATGCTCACTGTGTAGTTTTAAAAGAAAATTAGGGATGTTTTAAAATTATGTGACCTGGGTGTCAGGATGTTTTTATTACCTTTCCAGCCTCTCAAGGTCTTCCCTGTGTTCTTTAAGACTGGCTGTTAGAGCCCGTGTTGCCCCTACATCTCTGTGATGTGACAAAGAACACAGCATATGGGAAGGACAATCAGGAGGAGGAGGAAGCCCTGCATGGGTAACTTGCCACCAGTGAAAGCAGCAGGTGGGAAATGGGGTATTTCACATCTGCTGGCACTGAGAAGTGGTTGGATGACACATTGATAGGGACCGATGCCAGGCAATTTGGCATCTACTGCCAATTTCTAGAGGAAGGCCAGCAATACTGCATGTGGTGAGGGGAATCAAGCTCAAGGGCTTTTGGTCTGTGGTTGGACCCAAAAGCATCTCTATTTCCAGCTTATTCCTTGGAAATATCATGAGGGTAGTGCTGCAACTAATCCCCCTTTTGAAGTTTTTTTTTTTTTTCCATAAATCAAATAATGTCTCGAAAAATAAATTTTTCTTAAGTGAGAAACTTTCGGTCTGTCAGTCCTAGTGTTGAAGCACATTTATTCCTCTGGCATTGCAAAGAGCTCTTGCGGTGAGCTGGAGCTTTGTTTGCAGGCTGGGTTTGCGAGGCAGGGAGCAGGGAGTGTAGCACATTTCTCCGAGTTCTGCATCCACTTGAGGGCACCACAGTACTGCCGGCAGCAGGGATTTTGTTAACCTCGTGCGGGACTGTACCCTGCACTATAAAGGAATCCTTCGGGGGGAAAAAAAACCCTGCATAATTTATTTAAAACCACCACCACATTGTAAGAATGTGTATTTCTGCTCTGTTTGACCTCCCCCGGATTGTGGGCGCTCTGCCCCAGCACACGAGACCCTCTTGTGGTGCACAGTTATACCAGCCCTTTCCCTGCCAAGAGGGACATGTGCTTGTGGTGAACTGACTCAAATGGAGGAAAAACAAGGACTCATTTAGTTCTTAGCTCTGGTGGGATACCGGCTTTTCTGGGAGAGCCAGGGCAGTGACAACTCATTTATTTGAGAAGGGCCTGTGAGCCAAAGGCAGATACAGTGCTCAGCATGGGGAGTGGGCTGGGCAGGCAGCCCTCTGCACCCTCCCTCCAACAGGCAAAGCCACTGCTACCACTGAGATGCTGAACCTCTTCTTCCTTCCTTTTTCCATTCCATGTCTGCATCCCATGCTTTCTCTCCCTTCAAGCACGGCTTTACTCAGGCTCTGACCTTTGCATCCCCAACCAGCCTAATGTTTGTTACTGCCCTCTGCAGCATCCCCTGCAGGCACGGCACAGCCAGGCTTGGGTGCAGCTGCATTCCCTCAGCCAAGGGAGTTCTTTTGGCAATAAGGTCACCTTTGTGTGGCTGAGGAGGTCCCCCCAGTATGGCACAGCTCCTAGAGAAACAGAGGCTGAACAAGCCCCAGAACAAGAATGGCCGTGGTTCACCCTGCATCCCCTCAGAGGTGCAGCCCCTTGGCTTGGCTGCTTGAAGGGGAGCAATGCTGGCACTGGCTGAGGGATGGTTACTTGCTGGTTTTAGAGGGAGGTTTCTGAACTTTCATAGAATTATTAAAGTTGGAAAAGACATATAAGATGATCAGACTCCCAGCTGGTAACCCAGCAATGTGAGGTCCACCACTAAGCCATGTCCCTAAATGCCACCTCTGCAGGCCTGTTAAACACTTCCAGGAATGGTGATTCCATCACTTGCCTAGGCAACTGATTCTAATGTCTGACCACCCTTTCACTGAAGCAATTTTCCCCTAGACTAGCTCCTCAGCACAACTTAAATGCATTTCCTTTCATCCTGTCACTTGTTACACGGGATAAGAGACTGATCCCCACCTGGCTACAACCTCCTTTCAGGAACCTGTAGAGCTGTAGGCTGATAAAAGGTGTCCTCCAGCCCTCCTTGTCTTCAGGCTAAATGCCCCCAGTTCCCTCAGCTGCTCATTATCAGACTTGTCCTTCAGCCCCTTCACCAGTTTGTTGCTGTTCTCTGGACACATGCCAGCCCCCAGTGTCTCTCCTGTGGTGAGGGGCCCTGAACTGGACACAGCACTTGAGGTGTGTCCTCACCAGGGCCCAGTACAGAGGAAAAGTCACTGCCCTGGTCCTGCTGGCCACACCATTTCTGATACATTCCAGAATGCCATTGGCCTTCTTGGCCAGCTGGACACAGCTGGCTCATGTTCATCTGCTGTCAACTAGCACCATCAGGTCCTTTTCCTCTGGGCAGCTTTCCAGGCACTCTTCCTCCAGCCTGTAGTGCTGCAGGGGGTTGTTGTCACCCAAATGCAGGACCTGGCACTTGGCTTTCCTGAATTTACAGATGGCTTTGACCTGTTGATCCAGCCTGTCCAGATCCCTCTGCAGAGCCCTTTTGGCAGAGAGGTTTGACTGAGGATGTGACTAAACCACAAAGTGGTCTGTTCCTGCTAGGGCCAATTGCTAACAGGTCAGGAGTCCTTCACAGCACTGTAAAGAGCTGCCTGGTGAAACCTCCTGAGGGGTACTTGGAATTTAAGCTTATTACCTGAGAGGAATAAAAAGGAGGAGGTGTGTGCTGCTCTGGCAAGTGTTGCAGGCCTTGGAGTTGTGCCCCAAAAGTGTTTCTGTTTGCATTTCAGAGGCTGGGCCACTGCAGGCTTGTCAGCACATGAATGGGCTCCCAAATGCATAAAGCTTCAGTAGGAGAGATCTGTCCTACAATGCCAGAAAGAATAAGAATTTATTTAATCTGGGGCTCAGCCCAGGAGTCCAAATGGCCCTGGCTGGCATGGTGCCAGGCAAATACATAGGAAAAATGGGTTTGAGTCTCAAATCTACCACCAGGTTGTGTGAAAAACTGTGTCCTCTCTGAGCTTCAGCTTCAGCAGCTGCACACTGCACTTCATTATGTTCACATTCAATGACCTAAAATGTAGGGGTGACATTGCTGTCTAGATTTGTTATTTATGGCCTCATTGAGAACCTTATCTTTCTCAGTGAGTCATCTCTTTCAGAACTCCTCTGCAACAGATGAAATTTCACCCGATAAAAAGACTTTGGGCAGGCTGGTGTTGGTCTAAAGGGTGGGAAAAATGAATGCCTCTTGCCCCTGGGTCAGCTGCTTCCTTTCCAACTATTATCTCTCTTTTAGCTTTGTTGAATGAGGTTGGTGATCAGGCTGTGAGATTTGGGACTGCCAGTCAATCTGCTGAGCTTGTGCCAGCCGGGAGTGAGGTGCAGCCTGCACTCCCCACAGAGGCTGCAAATCAAACAGCTGCTGATTTTAATGAACTGTTTGAAGAAAAAACATTGGTATTCCTGGGTTTCTACAGTGAGAACCCAGAAGTCTCCCTGTTGCAGAGCTGTTGCACTGGGTGAGCTGAGTGAGGGTCTCCCACTGTCCCAGCCAGCCCATGCACTGGGACTGTCTCTTGCTTCTTGAATCAAAGCGTGGTCTGAAAGCCCAGGGATCAACTTCACAAGTTGTTTTATCTCTTCCCTCTGTCAGACCAGCTAACCAATGAATTTTCTGGAAAGAAAACAGAGCTGTGTGCTGTGGACATTGACTCCAGCAATGTTTCCATCACCCTTTTTAAGCAGTTTGGTGTAGGTGTCAGAAGAGAATGGCTCCTGTACACTGGCATCCAAGAGATCATTATTTAACAGTCATCTCTTTGATTGATCTCAGTGATCTAACTGTGCCTCTGCACAGTTCAAAAGGGCTCTGAGAATTAGGCTTGACTATACTTTTGTGGTATATTTCTACTACCTTTGGAGGCCCTGGGCTCTTCTCCAGTTGTCTGTGAATTCTACTCTCCCTTTGAGGTGCTGAGTAGTTCAGTTCTACTTTTAAGTCTTCAGTTCCATTCTCTTCCTGTCCAATTGCTCCATCCATGCCACAAAGAGTATCTGCATGCAAATCCCTCTGGCTCCTGGCTTTCTTTCATATAAATCCATTGGCTTGGCAGCTTCTATTACCTTTACACCTGCCTGGTTCGACCCCAGGCAGAGGCCAAGCCCCAAGCAGCCACTTGCTCATTCCCCCACCTGCAGGATAAGGGAGAGAATTGGAAGGGTAAAAGGTATAAAACTCGTGGGTTGAGATAAATACAGTTTGATGGGGAAAGTAAAAGCTACTCAGACAAGCAAAGCAAAGCAAGGAATGAATTCAGTGCTTCCATGGGCAGGCAGGTGTTCAGCAGTCTCCAGGAGAGAAGGGCCCCCTCATACCTGGTGGTGACTTGGGAAGACAAACACCATCACTACAAACATCCCCCCTGCCCCTTTCTCCTCCCCATCTTGTACACTGAGCATGAACTCACATGGTCCTGAGTATCCCTTTGATCCATTGGGGCCACCTGTCCCAGCTCCTCCAAACCTGCTGGGCTCCCCCAGTCTCCTCCCCAGCATGGCAGTACAAGAGTGAAAAGGGCTTGGCTCTGTGTAAGCCCTGCTCAGCAATAACAGAAACATCTCTGTATCATCAACCCTGCATTCAGCACAAGTCCAAAACACAGCCCCCTACAAGGCACTTGGGAAAAGCCAACTCCACCCCAGCCAAACCCAGCACAGCCCCTCATCTTCTCCAGTGCATGTTTCTCATTCAAGTTCTTGCTTTACCACAGGTGGTCCCCCTGGCCACTGTCTCTGCTGCAGTGAGATACAGATTTCATCTCTGTGTCCAAGGAGAGGCCATTGCAAACCTGTTCTGTGTTTCTCGTTCTAATCCTGTACTAATGATTCAAACTGCCTGGAATATCTACATGCAGTGGAACACAGGGATGAAGGTGCAAAGGACTCTGTTAATAAATTTAAGTGACGTTACACAGTTTACCTTTTTTCCTACCCTATATCTCCTGTGAAGATAAATGGGGAAATTAGTGTTAGAGTTATGTAACACTGGAGAGAAGTGCCTGTTGGTGTTTAAATACGTGTAGGTGTAAATGATTTTTTTTTTAAAACCAACTTTTATGTCTGCTAAGTGAACACTAAAGCACTGGTTTCACAGTGTAAAGTAAAGGCAAAGCAGTCCAACTTGAGAGTCAGTGTTGAATAATACTCACTGCACTGTGGCATCACAGGGTAAATATGGTCTTGTTAGACCAGAGATTAACGTTTTCCATTAATTTTACTTTTTCCATAAACAAGACAGGACTGTGTTATTTTTTTGCCTTTAAAGTAGCATATTAACAAGCACATGCTGCTGGATCCCAATTAAAGGTTAACTGCAGTCAGCTGTTATATGGATGGCTTATCAGTTGTTTTCTATCTGTGAAGTCAACCTGAATATGATTCTCTGTCCTTGGATTTTGCAATTACATCTGGGTGGTTTGGCTTACCTTTAAGATGGTTAGAGTGAAAATAAGTCACATACTCATGGAGGTGATAGTCAGATCAAAAGTCACTGGGTGCTTGCAGAGAATTACCAGGTGTGTGGTCATCATCCTGTTTGTAGCTAATCCAGCTGTGCATTTAAGGACTCAAAAGTCTACCTGGATTTGTCCAATTTTTTCCTATTTTTCCAGAAAATAGGAAATAGGGAGTTGGAAATAGGGTGGCAGAGCAAAGCTTCATGATACTCTACAAACAGGGAAGTATTTTCCTATCAGCACTGCTCTTGTTATGTCTACTATCATAAATAGCACCTGCTGCATGATACAGATACACGAGGGCATATCCCAGCAACTGTCTTAGAAATAATGATGTTTGTGTGTCAGGTTTAATCTACCTTCCTTCTTTCACATTTAGAAATCTTCTGGGCGTTGAGAGCAATAAGCAAGGATGCACCTGTAATTTGCTGGAGCTTGTTTACTTCTTGTCTTAATTTGTTTTGTGATGAATCCAAAGAAGGTCAAGGTCCAGTTATTTTACCTGCTCAAACATCCAGTGACAAACAAGCAAACAAAACAGAAGGCAGGAAAAAAAAGGTTAGAAGAAAACATTTGTTTATGAAGTAAATTAATGCCCATTTTGATGTATCTTCATATATGATTGTTTCTTTTAGCAGTTTTAGACCACAGTATCAGTTGTGTTCAGCTAAGGCACATCCAAACCCAACCACTTGTGTGGCTTCATGTGAACATCAGTGATAGCAATGCTTATTTGAAGCAAAGAAATTATTTTGGTGTTGGAAAAGAAAATTAAAGGGGGGAAAAAAAATCTTCCCACCTTCCTCTATTTTATCTTCTTTGAGAGTAACACTTCCATAGTAAGCTCTTGGCTCAGGCAGTGAAGTGCTAATTTCTTAATAAACAATAACAGGGAAAACAAATAACCAGTAGTAATAATTTTTCCCCAATAATTTTATTTGCTTGCCAGTTTTCTTCCTTAGTTCTTCGCTTCTTCTGAATGCCTTCATCTGTTGAGATTTCTGTGTCATGATGTAACATGTAACAAAATGCACCAAGGCCTCACACTTAATCTCACCCTTATCCTTAACAAAATGTTCATTTTTCAGAAGCTTTGATATTCCAGAGACCTCTTTCTCTCCTGCTATAATTATTTAATGGACTTTCTATTATCTACTGGTTTGGTTTTTTTTTTTTTTTCTGTTATCTTGCTGCCTAAAATGACATTTTGGGTCAAGATTTGTGTTTTCTGAGGCTGTATTAACAGTCTGCTAATCCTCTGGTCACACTGAAACACAAAGTCAAACAGAAGGTGAGGAAGGCCAGCTAATAAAACAACTCTGCTTGCTTTTTTTTCCAAACCATATTACTTGCTGTGGACACATGAATTGGGACTGGGAGTGGTTCTTCCAAAAATAAATATTTTTAGCTGTTCTGCATGCTGTTTTTAAATACATTCTATATTATTCGTTTTAACTTTAGGAGTTTTTCAAGTGATGTCTTGTTTCGACATTACAAATAAAACCAGAATTACTTTTCCCTCTATGTGTTTTGACTTCATTTTTGCCCCAGGTTTTTGGGATTTAAAGGTGACACCTGCAGTCACAATAAACCAGACATCCCATGTGCATAGTTACTCAAGAGAAAACATGTGAAATTTAAATTTTCACAGGTTTGTTTTCTACTGGGTGTTCCATTCCAACATTTGTTCTGAAAAACAAATCTGTTCTTGGTCACAGTTTATAGTTTATTAGTAAAGTGATGTTAGCATGAGAGCAGAGCAAAGGTGAGTGCTGCCCTTTCCAAACTCTGCTTGCAGAAGTGTGAGGGACTGGGCAGGAGCATGGAGCTCTGAAGAGGTGGCCTCCTGCCACAGGATGGGCCCTGTTGGGCCAGCTCAGTACAGCTTGTCCCAAAAGCCTCTCCAAACCCTGGGCTGGGGACTGGGCTGAGGTACCCTCCAAAGTCCTGTCACCACAACATGTGTGGCTGCTGCCAGCTCCAGTCTCAAATGAGATCAATGATGAGCTGTGTCATTTGTTCACACTTATGAAATTGTGTAACACATGATGGGCAGGGTACTTGGTGTGGGTTCAGAGGAGGAGTTCTAGCATGAAACATTTATATAATGGGATTTGGGCATTTCCCAGATCAGTTCTGCTTCATGCTGAGCTGAGAACTTGGTAAATCCTGGCCCACTATGGGAATAGCTGTAAACTGGGCATGGAGAAATCCTTCTGCCCTGTCCAAAAGAGAATTTCATCTCTGCAACAGATGGCATCAAGTACTGACTTAGTGGAAGGAAATTCTAGGGCCCTTCCTGCTTGAAAGAACCAGAAGCATATGAGGCAGGAGGAGGGAGGAAAAAAGGGAGAGGTCTGGGTCAGAAGGATCTGCACTGTTGGATCTGAGCTATAAAGGGAAACAGGATCTGGGAGTATAAATGCTTTGGTCTATCTGAATTTGGATGTGACCTCTCACAAGGTTATCACAGAGCTCTCACAATCCTGTCATAGGAACTGGGGAGGGTGAAGGGACTGTTGAGCCCACTGCAGACACGTGCTTCTCTTGGTCTTTTGTTTCTTTTAATGAATTCAACAAGCTTTGCAGTTAAACTGATCTGACTCATGGGTTTCAAACCCTGCCTTTCTGAGCACAGTTTCAATGCACAATGGCAAGACTCTAAGGTCCCACCTTCAAGGTGGGAGATTTAGGTAACAGACACACTCCTGAGGACAAAACTCCTCCTGCATACGTTTCCCCAGGTAGCTAAGGGAGAAAAAGGTATCTCTCTGCTTTGTTTCAAAGGCTGGTTTGAGAGGTGACAATGGATGCACCTCTGAAGGAAAAATACCTTCCAGTAGCCACTGTGAGCTAGGAGCAGTCACTGGCATGTAGCATGACAAAATCATACTGGAACTGTGTGGGTCCCAAAGGAGAATGTTGCACACTTGATTTCTTACCCAGTTTTATAATGTGTTTGAAATCAGTACATTGCATACATTTCAGTTTCCATTGCTCTAATGATCTGATGATTTCCTGAAACACTTTAATGGAGTTTCCACTGACCTTAGAATAATAGTGTTTTTTAAAAAAGTGGTTAAGTGCAGATTTTTATGAGACAAATGGAGCCAGACTTCTCTTTCAAAAATATGATTTTTGCAAATGTGCATGGTTCTAAAAATCTCAGAGCTGTTTTTCAGAGTGACAGAAATAACATAAATGCCAGAGTAAGCAGCAGTTGATCTTGCAACACTGAAGTTTCAGTACTAAGTCATTAACTAAATACAGAAACAGGTCCAGAAGAAGGTCTGAATGTCTTTCAAACTGCCCCTGAAGAGCATGGAAGTGCCTGTGTCTTGTGGCCACCTTTGACTCAGCAATTCACATCTTTATAAAACTATTTGCTTTTATCCTGTCATAATCTGTTCTTATTAAATGTGCTCAGATTGATCTTTCCCTCCTTTCCCTCCCTTCTATTTTTAACCTGTACTATTTAACATTTTCCATTTTCAGAATCTTCTACTCTCTCAGCAGCTTAGTTATTTCTACAGAGAGACTGTGGCTATCCTTCTCTGGGTTTCAGCATTTGAAATCCATTTCCTTAGCCTTAATCTCACATAACTGTTTGCTCAAAACCATACATGCTCTCTGGAAAGGTTTTCAATCTTTTTTCTTTACCCTTGTTGGACTCCATGGTTCTCAGAAGGCTGTCTCACTCCCTAAGGTACCTTGACAGCTGAGCCTCTAACATGGAGATAGAAAAAAAATTCATTTACAATTTACAGTATGACTCAACATCTTTTCTTTCTACTCAGTTTTGTCAGACCAACCTGTTTCTAAAGAAATAATTGCCTAAAGGCAGGCAGACTCGTGCCTTTCAGTGCTGCTGGTCAGGTGAAGGTTTGACAGATTAAGTATCCATTGTTTGTAATACCAGAGAATTTTCTGTTTTAAGTATTCTGAGCTCTTAGAAAATCCAGATTTTGAGACAGAACTGCTTTGCTCCTTTTCCCCAGTCTGAGTAGACAGATATTTATATTAGCAGAGAAGTTATCCTATGGCAAACAGCAAGGGAAGTTTGGGCACGTTAATTTTGTCACAGGGGAAATTCAATACATTAGTCCTATGTTTCTCACAGAAGACATCTTCTGATCTGTTTGTCCTGTATATATTTCAAAATAAAATGAAAGAGTTTGGGATTCAGTTTCTTGGGCCTTGCTAATCTGATCATATGTGAAATGCATAAAGCCAAATCTGAAGATGTACACCTCATATCTAATCTGCCATCTAACCTTCACTTACCAATCTATGGTATTTACAGAGTGCTGATCACTAAATTAGGCATTTATCTTCAATGACACAAGACAGACTAAACTTTGATATGATAGTGGGCTCCATATTACATTAAATTTTATCATCTACACCACTCTTCTCAGCTGGGGGAGGGGGCTGAAGGAGGAGTTCCTTTCAGTGCCACTCTGGAGATGACATTGCTAGCCAGGAACATTTTCTAACTGTGCTTTGCATCATTTTTCACTTGCTGAGCAATAATAAGTGGTACATCTATCCGTATTTAAAATGACAGGTGGTGCCTGTCCCAGTGCTGATAGGGGTGACTGTACAAACACCATCTCCTCAGTGGGGGAGCTGGAGAAAAATGGCACAAACTTGTACAAGGTCACTTCTGGTATATTTTAGAATCTCTACATCCTGAGCTGTGCCCTAACAAAATATTGACAATTTACCCTTGTAAAAAATTTAGTATGAAGAAAGCAAACAATTGGTGTTGGGCAGCTTAAAAGCTATTCATGTCTCCAGACTCGTGTCCATTTCCAAACAAGACTTTAACCAATCCCTTACCTGTCACCTGTCCCAGAAGCAGCACACCTGCTATGGTGTGCAAAGTGCTGAAGAAGGCTCTGACCCATGTTACTGTGAGGCAGGTTAGAGCTATTAAAAAATTGTGAAAGAGTTTATTTATCCAGCTGGGTTTGTTTGTTTTGCTTGTTTGTTTCTTTTCTTTCTTAAACAACGTGAAGAGACATTTTGGGTTTCTTTATGCATATGTATTCAAAGAAATCTATTGCTTCTTTAGATTTATAAGAAGCTAAAGAGTTAAGAAATATGTTCCTGTGTCATCCCATCTTCTGCCTGAGGAGAACTGCTGAGCTGTTATTTACTTTCTGTGCTAATATTTTAGTCTCATATTTGTTATAGCTCCAGAAGGCACATGTTTGCATTCACATTTGCAACAGCTGAGATATAACCAGGCAGTATAATAACTCTAACAAAATGTCCTTGGTTTAAAATGAAGATAAACTCTGCCCCTACTTCAGCTAGTGAGCAGCACCTGCCAAATAGTCACTTTAAATGCTACTCAAGGTTTCTTGAAACAAAGAACAGGAGTACCTGAGTTAAATATAATGCCTTGGATATGTTTTTAGAGAGGGGGCTCCTCAGAAGTCCTGTTTTGCATCAAGGTTTGAGGCATAAGTTCAGAGACACTTGCCTTCTATCTAACTCAGTCACCAGAGGCAAATTTAAAACAGGCCTAGTTTCAGTGTTAGAAAACATTTCACGGCAGGGCAGCTGCCTCTCTATTAGTTTGCTAATTTATTCAAATGGCTATCATCAAAAAGATGCTGATTTTATCAGATATAACCAACAAAAGCATTTTAAGCACATGCTTACCCTCAATCACTTGAGCTTCAAGGTAGGCTAAGCATGTTTAAATTAACTGGATTTGTTATTCATGTAGATTTACTTCAGATATTAGGGTCAAATCCTACTTTACGATGGCATTCTCATAAGGTAAAGACATTGTTTCAGAACTTGTTTAAAAGATGAGCAGGTTTCAATGTGGACCTGGTATTTCCCAGTATCTGCCTAGCCAAAGCTGGCAGTCTGAATGGTAGCTTTTAGTTTCTCTAGCTGAGAAATGAATGCCTTTATAGCTCAAGAAAGATGGAGGAAATGGAACCCTTCTAGAAAGATAATGGTTTTATTGCTGTTTCCTTTTCTTAAGGCTGTTAGAGAGGTCAGCTGTCCTCAAAAGTGCCAGTGACACAGAATTCACCCAACCTCTCCCAGAAAACACATTGTATAAAACTCCTAGAGATTCCTGTTCTGTAGTCATATGGATGTTTATAGGACAATTAAATGTTTTCAAGTGAGACCAGAGTGATAAGAGGTCACTGAATCAAGGAAAATGTGTGCAAATCAAGCTGGTGTGACGCCAGAAAGGCTGCTGTCTGTTTCCTGGGAAGGCATTTCCTTCTTAAAGCCCATATGAAATAATAGCAGAAGATTCTTCTCCTCCAGAAATGCATCTGCCTCCAATTTTACTTTTTAGGAAAGTAGGAGAGCTCACATCAATGTTTGGTAATAACACAGTTACTATATATATGGTGTACATATGTACAGTCCAACATTTATGTGCTTGTATATATGGACATTCTACTATAAGTACAGTGTCAGATCTTCTTTCTCATAGTTAAATTATTATAGTCTTTCAAACGACTCACAGCATTGAGTGAACTATTCTGAAGAGCAGTGCCTTCAAATTTTGAGAATAACAATGTCTGCTGATGGTACAAAATTATTTGGAGGAAGACAGGACTTTCAGAAGAATTGCAGAAAGGCTTTATGAAAATCATCAGCTAGGTGTCAAATGATGATGAAGTATATGTGTATATGCATATATGGCAAAATATGCACATAAACCACTCCTGACTCTACTCCTGATGAAGTTAAGAGCCTCTGAACTGATGACCATCATTCAGGAATAAAACCTGGGGGCTGTGACTGTTCCACAGCAACAACAGCTCATTGTTCAGAAGTGACTTCTGAGAAAGGCAAAACAGAGAACTTCATCCTGTCTCTGTATAAATCCATGCTTTCCTAAGTCCTGGATATTGTGTCCTATCCTGATACTTCATGCACATCCCTCTAAAGAATATCTTGGAAAAGCTGTAGGACTAGGAAAGATTCAAATAAGGTTAACAAGATGAATAAAGGCCTTGTGTCACTCTAAAGAAAGAAGCTACAACTCTTTAGTTTGGACAAAAGGAATCTTACAGAGATTTATAAGTAGACCAAGTAATAGACAGGATGAATAAGGATTGATTGATTGATTGATTGATTGATTCCCCTTTTTCCTCCACAGCAAAAGAGCAAGAAGGCACCAGATCCTGTAAATGTAATGTTTGATCAAGTTTTGTCTCACTTACAAGCATCCACAGAGAATTCCTTGACATAGGCTGATGTGGATGTTCTTGTGGCTTTAGAAGCAGACTGCATAGGAACAAAGGTTAGAAATTAATTGAAAGTTATTAAATGCATAAAGTGATTCTGGTTCAGGATTTCCCTAAGATGCAAATTATTCAAGACAAGAAAAATAGTCATGAGAAGAGTGGTATATATATCATACACTCTTCCTGAAAGATTAATGTTTGGCTACTGCCAAGGTAAGAATAAATTTGTCATGTAAGCTCCTCTACTATCTGACAATTTCTTCAGACTTCCAAGTATTCCACTAAGTGATTTAGTGCTATGGACTATGAGCCAAAAATAATACATCCTATATGTTTGGAGCCAGTGAGATATTTATTATTTTAATTCCCAGCAATGGGGTGAACATACACAGAATGGCTTGGGTTGGAAGGGACCTTAAAGATATCTAGCTCCAACCCCTCTGCCATGTGCAGGGACACCTTCCACTGACCAGGTTGCTCAAAGCCCTTCTAACCTGGCCTTGGACACTCCCAGTGATGGGCAATCCACAGCTTCTCTGAGCAGCCTGTGCCAGTGCCTCACAAGTGGCTCACAGTAAAGAATTCCTTCCATATATCTAATCTAAACCAACTCTCTCTCAGTTTTTTTAAATTTTGTGTGTGAACTTAGGACACCTTGTATTGTTGTCCAAATGGCAACACTTATGCTGGAGAAGCAGTTCTGATGGTTTCAGAGAGAATGTGGGGGCAGTGAGTATTTGTGGGCATGGGTGTCTCCTAGGTTGAAAAAGTATATAAATGCAAAAAACAAAAAATAACACTGATGTGATTGTGTCTTATTGTTCTCAAGCCAGCATGCTAGAGACAGCTAAAATAGATAGAAATCCATGGGGATTTATCATATCACAAAATTGGGGTTTGTATTGTGTTCTTCCTTAACATTTGAAAGTATGAATCATTGCTACTGCAGCATGCTTCATATCTAGGTGCATGTGGCTGCAAACATTCTATAGGTAAGATTTAGAAAGAAAAATTAACTATTGCCTAATTTATAAGTATAGCACTGAATTTGGCTGCTGGTCTTCTACCTTTGAGAAAATTGGGTCACACAGGCAGTCAGTTTTGAATCAGGATGACCAGGATCAGTTTCACCTGCAATTCAGTATTGACTCATAATTCTAAGTAATCATTTTCTCAGGAAATCTGATAATGCATAATGCATCCTAGGCAGTCATACTGGTGCAGTGACCTTAACTCTTATTTTTGGTAAATAGTCATAAAGTTATTATATAATTATATATATATATTTATATATACATACTGGGAAATTCTGATAGAAAGAAATATAATTTGCTTCTGCCTCTTAGCTCTATACACAAACAAAGGAAATAAATGATGACAAATAGAAATGGTATCCAATACCATATGTTGCTGACATCAGAACTCTGCATATGACTGATGGAACCTCAGAAGGAAAAAAGTAGGAAAAGAGCCAATTTAACCTGAAGGAGAGTTTTCATAAGCACAGTTAATAGGAGCTGTGAAATAGTGGCATGTACCAAGAGAGTGAAATGGTTAACCATGAGATGTTGCTCTTGGAGCACAGGAGCTGGGTTGCTCAGAGCTCTGCTGCCTAGATTACTGAAACACCACCACACTCACCAGCAGTTAGGAGACAGAACTTCTTTTCACAAGCAAACACTCTGCAAGAATGATTTTAGCAAGGTCAGTCTGTCTTTCTAGTACAGCCATTAGCTAATCAATATAATTCATGCTGAACCTCAGATGGCAATGCCCCTGTAACTGGAGTTCATTCCATTCAACCTCAGCCCAGCTTGAATTTTACATCATGAATAAGAGGGAGGGGCCTTTCTGGGGACTTTCTGGGGACTTCCCTATTGCTGTGCCATTTAACTTACAAAGCTTTTTGATACCCCAGCAATGGACAGCAACAGGGAGCTGTTGAATGAATGGAGAGGTGGACAAGCAAATACCACCAGGTATTCAGTGCTGTGTGTGCCCTGAACCTCCACAGCAGTTAGCAGTCACTGCACCTCAGCAGCACTACACTCCTAAATTTCTCAACTTTGGAGCAGACATCTCTTACTCCACTTTTTGCCTCCTCAGAAGGGGAAAATTTTGCAACATAAATATCATGAAGAGGTAAAGAATGTACTTCTTAAAATAGCCCAGCATGGAAAAAACCCAAACCTGGTGTAGTAAAACACAGATTTGCAGTTAGGCATCTGATGGTGGGGGGGGGGGGGGAAGGCCTTTGCCCACCAAAGGCTTGGAGATCTGGCAGATAGAGACCTTCAAGCTGTTGTTTTTAATGCCCAGTTCTTGCTGAGACATGCTAAGAGCCCAGATGGTAGGAATGCATAAACATCATGCTTGCTGAAAAAAACTTAGCACCTTTTCCCCTGTATAAGAGCAAGCAAGAGAGTAGAGTATGAAGTAACAAAAACTTGAAGTACCAATGTCTTCTTATTAAGGCTGAGTTGCTTTCATTCCTGCTGCCTTATGTTCCCTGATGTTGGCTGAAGAGTCCTGACAATTCAATCATTCAGCTCTTGTGCTGCTACAAAAGTTCCCATATACACTAGTATGAATTGCCATTTTTGTTTCATCAGTTTCTATGAGGAAAATTTAATTACACAGCCTGTCTGGGAGAAATATTCTGAAGGAGGAAGGTATACTGGATGTCTTGTGTTGTCTTGTTCTACATCAATGCCCAGGTGCCCAGGCTGCTCAGGGAAGTGGTAGAGTCACCATTCCTGGAGGCACTTAAAAGCATGTAAATGTGGCACTTGAGGACATGGATTAGTGGTGGACTTGGCAGTGTTGGGTTAATGGCTGGACTTGATGATCTGAAAGGTCTATTCCAACTTAATCAATTCTATGACTTAAGCCTTCACATTCTGTGTTTGAAATTACCATTTGTGAAATGCAAGAGAGAACACTGTCATGAACTCCCAACAGCTGACGTTCTCTGAGGTTTCTCTCAAATCTCACAGAAGCCTGAGGTAATTCTGAAACACAGGATTTCCATCTCCAGGACTGTCCCCAGGACTGGCCCATGCCACCCTGGGCTACAGCAGCCCAGGGACGCCAGCAGCCTGCAGCCACGCCCCATTCAAAACACACTGGTGCAAGTAAAGTTCAAGGTAACCTTATGGATCAGGGTCATATCGCTTTCCAACACCTGCCCAGGTCTATATAAGCACACAATGCCTCCCTGTGTGGCAGAAGGGCCCTCCCCTGCTGCTGACGCACAGCTCCAGACATGCTGCTTCCTGCCACAGGGAGCTCTGGCTGCATGATCCCTCCTGAGAAATGTGGGAAATGTCAGTGTGGGACACTCCATTCTAAAAGCATCCTGTACCAGATCCTTAACAAAGAGCAAGGAAGTGAGACCAAGTGGCACCAGCAGCATTGCAGCCCCCACTGCTCTGCAAGAAGGAAATGCTGCCCTTATTTGGACAGAAGAGTTGTCCTGAGAACACCAGAAGCCACATGCAGAAGAGCTTCTGAAGTGCTGTTGAAGACTTCAACTTTTATTAGAAACTTACCTTCTTTTTATCACATGCC
This sequence comes from Molothrus aeneus, assembly GCF_037042795.1. Lineage (NCBI taxonomy): Eukaryota > Metazoa > Chordata > Aves > Passeriformes > Icteridae > Molothrus > Molothrus aeneus. The sequence goes on along the minus strand of NC_089648.1, from coordinate 91,708,062 downwards.
TTGGGAGGATCAGTTTGTCCTCATACAACAGAACTGGGCCCCTCTTTTTGTCCTGGGCATGGCACAAGAAGGAGTGGATTTTGACCTGAGAGAGGTTCCAGCCACCAGTTTATTGAAAAAAATCCTCCTCAATCAGTCTTCAACAGCTATGAATGAACTGGGCAGCTCATCAGCAGGGGCATCTTTCACAGAAGTTCAGAAGATGAAGAATTTATTGTGGAAATTCTGGGACCTGGACATAAGTGCAAAAGAATATGCCTATCTTAAAGGAATTATTCTTTTTAATTCTGGTAAGTCCTCCCAGAAATTACACAAATTATTCTGTAAGTCCTCCCAGAAATTACACAAATTATTATGTGCCTAGAAAGATATTTGACATTTTTTATTTGCATAGAGAAAATGTTTTGTTTTACTCATTTCTATGAATATTGTTAAATGTTCTCAAAAACCTGTATTCCCTGGTTTAACAGTTTTTCTGCCTGATGTGGTTTATTTTGGTTCCTTGGACATTGTGCAGTATGTCACCCACTGTAAGCCAAAACAACCTCTATCTGACAAATTGTAAGTCATAAAGAATTGTGTAACTTCAATGACTTCCAGCTCAAAGGTAACACAGCAGCCTCACCCTCACATCACAGCAAGGGAGAGAGGGTACACGGGCACATGATGTGAGCTTTAGAGGTATTTTAGCAAAGGCTTCTTCAGTAACAAGAACACTGGAGAAAATAACCATCTGATTTTCATCAGTGAGGCAAAAGGATGATGTGTTGAGTTTACACAGCTTTTATGTATATTTATATAATTTAGTATCTCTACTTTCAAAGCCTGGGACACCAAACTAAGACTTCTGATTGCATCCTCTCACTTCTGATGCCAAGTTCAGGCTCCTTAGGAAGGAAGGTTTGCCTCAGTCAGCACCATGGAGTGCATGAGTCATTAAAAGCTGAGCTCTAAGTCCACCAAAGTAAATGGAAAGACTTATTGACTCCAGCCTGCTCTGGCTCAGATGCCCAGCTCCTTCCACAGCAATCACTGCTGCTGGCTGCACTGTCAGCAGTGTGCTGTACTTGGGGCAGCACCAAAAGTACACTTGAATGCCTCAGTTATTCCATTATATTTCTCGTGGTGGATGGTTTATAGGCTGCTCAAAGGCTGTGTGACTTTATAGTTGCTTCCAATGGGATTCAAATTCTGATTCTTGAGGTGTAATGTCATCCAGATGCTTGGTATTGCCTTGAGTGTCTGTGCTGCAGCAGCAGAGCAGAAGAGTTCATTTCAGTGCAAGCTTTTTTCACAATAAAATCAGGCTAAAAGAAACCACTGTTTTTATCCAGGGGGATGATAAGAGGAGAAAGGCCTCATCTGCAGCTTACACAGTTTAACTAGCTGGCATTTTTATTGTCTCTGTGGGTAAAATGCAATATTCACTTAAGGAGAAACAGCAGTAGCAGGGTTATGTTCTGGATTTGTGCCTCCTAAAGGCCTGCTGCTTCCCCAGGGTGCTGTATGAGAGAGCCAGCAGCCCTCAATGCTGTCTGCAGGCACATTCCACATTTTCAGGAATGACACTCAGCTCTTAGCTGGGATGACCCTATTTCCTGGAATATTTCTCCATGAGCTGCAGAAGGCAGCCTGGAGAACATCAGTTAAGCTTAGATTCAGTTAAGCCTCCATATGAAACAGAGTCACCATCTAAGTCTGGGCTGAAACAGGTACTCAGGGCTTATACACAGCCCAAAGCACCCTTTGCTGAAAACAAACCTGTACAGCTCTTGTTTCACAACTACTACTTTTAATAGTTTTTCAACACCTTCCACCAAACTCAGAAAATGTTTTCTACATATTTGCAACACATTTTCAAACTTTTCAAGTTTTGGCTTATGTTTGGCAAAATGCTACTATTTTTGCAGGCCTCAGTTCTAAAGGTTTTCAGGAAGTCACCAGCAGTGACTAACTCTCTTTTGGATTATGAAGTACCTCGTTACCACCCTTAATGTTTTACTTCTGTTGGGACCACCAAAACTGACTGAAGCAATGGGGAAGGGCCAGGACCAGAGCTGGGTCATGAGCTGGAGTTCCACAGGACATCCAGGCATGCAGCTGTAGCAGCCATCACTTGGATAAGAAGCATGACAACTATGTAAAGCTTTGCTTGTACCCTGAGGGATCTCTTGTGGCACAGACATTGTGCTTACTATGATTAGAAAAATCCCTTTGGCAAGAGGGTGGCAGGCAGCACGATGGAGCGTAGGTCCTCCTACAAGAATCATAGAATGCTTTGGGTTGGAAGGGACCCTAAAGATCTTCTAATCCAACCCCTCTGCCATTGGAAAGGACACCTTCCACTAGACCAGGTTCCTCCAAGCCCCATCCAGCCTGGCCTTCTGGCCAGTCCCTGAGGCTGTGTCATTCACATCTCTGAGCAAGCTGCTCCGATACCTCACCACTCTGACAGTAAAGGATTTCTGCCTACACATCTGACCTAAGCCTACCTACCTTCTTTCAGTTCAAGGCCATTTCCACTTCTCCTATCATTATAGGCCCCTGTAAAAAGTCCCTGTCTCGCTTTCTTGTAAAGCCCCTTTAGGCATTGGAAGGCTTCTCTAAGGTCTTTCCAAAGCCTTTTCTTCTCCAGGCTGAACAACCCCAACTCTGTCATCCTGTGTTCATAGGAGAGGTGCACCAGACCTCTGATCATCTTCAGGGCCCTCCTCTGGAGTCATTCCAGCAGGTCCATGTCCTTCTTATGCTGAGAGACCCAGAGCTGGAAATAACAACAGAATCTGTGCAGCACCTCTGTGTGGGAGGCTCTGGCTGGGTTACTGATTGCCCACATCTGGGCCAGCAAGAGCCTGCTAAGAAGAAATTGTGCACCAGCCCCTGAGGGGAAACCAGCACCTTGCATCAACAGAATCCAGACTCTCCAGAACATATTGGCATCCCCACTCTTCCCAGGGGAGCTTTGGCTGGGTGGCTTTGGAGCTGCCTCAGTATCTGTGGGTGAAGGGTCCAGCTGCAAGGCCTTCTCTACTTGGAACCAGGCAATAAGTCAAAGGAAGGAGCAGGTAGGACTGTTCTGCCACACAGGAACAGCACAGAGAGAGATGAAAACATTTTTGTGATTTTGACAATTGTCTGAAGAGCAATTGGGACTGCACAGTGAAGAGATGGGAACAGTGAAAAGCAGTGCTGTTATTATATCAGTGCCATATATATACATATTTATGTACACATATATATTCAAAAATTCCATTGAGGCTGTGACAGGGCTTCTGTTAAAAAAAAAGGATACTCTTAAGAGGTTTACAGTACAGCTGGAAACATGTGTTTGACTGAATATTATTACAACCTATCTCAGAACAAGAAGTGTCTCATAAGGTGTAAATTAAAAACAGTATTTGGTTACATTGAAAAGAAGACCAAATGGGGAAATAAAGCATATTTTAAGAGATATAAACTATTGCAACTTCATCCTGAATCCACAAAATCCTGACAATTTCCTTTCCATGAAAAATCTAACATTTGGAATCATCCTCACAGCTTGCAGCTGCTGGTAATCCTGGGGGAGATGATGACTTTTGCAAACACTTAATTTCTGGCTAGCCTGGTTGCAGGTTTGGCTGAGGCTTCTCCTCTGGCAGTGGTGTCTAGGAAGAAGAGAGTTGCTGAAGGCTTACAACAGTCAGCCAGTTACAGACTGAAGGAAACCCAGCCAGGTTGGTTTTGCCCTGGTACAGGGCACTAGGCAAGAAGGCTGAACGTCCCACACTGAAATGAATGATACTGTGTGAAACACACCTGGTGTGAGCTATTCAGATTCTATTCCAGGGAGGTGTGGGGTCAGTCACTGTAAAAGTTGCCAAATAGTGTGTTCTACCCTCTGTCCAGACTGCAACAATTCTAGGAGAGAAAAGATATCCTTAGAGAGTCAGGACAGGAGGCAACAGGTTGCTGAGAGCTACATGACAAGGCACTCTCTTCAGAGGCAAAGGATGAACACAGGGTGTCCTTAGCACTGAGTTCTGGCACCCACAAACACCCTCAGTGAGCCAGCAGGTCACATGCTATGGGAGATATGTGATTGAGGCTCATGACCATGACTCCATAGGGCAAAGGCCTCTCCTTCAGATGCTCCTCTTGCTGAGGCACTCCTCTTGCTCTTTTTAGACTGTAAATGAAAATACCTAGATAGTGTAGTGAACCACAGTGCCCCAGCTTACACTAGTAAGCAGAGGCAACAATAGGAAGGAGATGGGGCTGGGTGTACTGGAAACCTACATCTTCAGGCCATGAGCCTGCTCACTGCTCCAAACCATCCTCTCCATCTCCTGCTGTTACCTAGGTAGGGTGGATTAGAGCTGGAATATTTTCACCTGCCCAGACTACTATCTTAGCATCATTTGGTGGGTAGACAGCACTACAGAACTCCTTCTCCATCTGTACTGAGTCAAAATTACCTGCTGTTACCATTTCAAAGCTGGATTTTAATGTAATGGGCTAGATTCCAATGTGATTACAATGCTGCCCAATGATCATTCAAATTATTGAGCTACACATACCTTCTTTTTCCAAAAAGTATGTTTAAGAAGTGTTTATTTTTTTCTATGGAGAAAGTAGTCCTATAAGCCAGAAATCCAGACACCCATCATTACAAAAGACACAGAACAGAAATGTTTACTTGGGATTTGTTATTTTACTTTTTGTTTTGACAGAATGCTGTGTCCTGAAATGTCTCCCTTATGTACAATTACTGCAGCAGGAAGCTCAGAAAGCCCTGATGGAATTTATCTCAACAATGCTCCATGGAAGCCTCAGCAGGTTTGCTTCGATTCTTCAGCTAATCACATCTCTTCGAGACATTGATGCAGATGCTATTGAAGAGCTCTTCTTCAGGCCCATCCTAGGAGAGGCCACCCTAAATGTACTACTTCTAGAAACCCTATATAACAAGCCAGACTGGCTTTGAAAACAAGTGACATCTGAGCAATAAAATATTTCATTTTGAAGAGATGAGAGAATATTATGAGCTAAATAAACACATTTCAAGCAAATCATTGATAAATATTTGTAAGCTATATATGCTTCAACGATGAAGTAATTTTGTAACATTTTATAATTAAAAGCAGAGAAAATTAAGCATTTCATGATACTGTGTGCTTTAAAAACCCCTTAGTCTAAGTATTTAAAGATTGTCTAGGAGCATCATACTTTCCAGTTGTGCTAGGTTCAACTGTATTATTTCTAGTGAGCTTTTTTCCAGCTGTTTATGCTTTTGGCTTTAAGGAACAGGGGCAATGGTAAATTTTATTCAGTTGAAGATAGATACATAAAAGGCTGGTCAGTGGTAAAATCAGTATAAATCCTTCCTTTTCTTTGTCAGTCCCTGACCCCAGTCCCTTTTCTGTTCCACTGAGAACTCTAGTCCTTGGCTGTAATTGCTGGATGGAGCTTCCCCTTACTAACTGCTTTCTTTTAGGTTCTTTTCTAAGTCTTGCAGCAAACTGTGGGCATTAAATCCCTCTCCCATTATTTACAAAGTCCTTCCCTAACTGAGGAACTAAACAACATGAATCAAAAATTTATTGACTGGACAAAAGCTGTTGTTCACGACTGTTTCCAGAATGGGAATAACAAAGGCTGAAAGTTACTGTGTCATGCCAGAAGCAGCAGAACTAATGTAGCCCAGTTTCCTACACATTTAAGACCTTTTCCCTTTAGCCCTGCCTGCACCCTTCTATAATTACCCTCACTTCCTTCCAAATAGATGTCAGATATTCCTTGGACAGCAGAAATGCTAAAATATGGTTTCCTACAGATGTGTACAATCTGTTCCTGCATCTCTCACTGCAAGAGTTCCATGTTTCCACCTCCAAATGCACTATGGCATGCCCCAAAAATCTCTCTGTCCCCTACCCGTCTGGTTGGAGAAGAGGCAGCACGTGTTGGGGTGGGTGCCAAACAATGTGTGTGCTGACTGCCCATCTGTCAGGATGAAAAAAACATTGAGCTTATACTTCAGCTGCAACAGGGGAAGTTATTTGTATCCATTTCCTGCCCCACTCCTTTCGCAATGGTTTCCATGAAATTTAAGGGAATTAATTTCTGAGGTTTTCAGTAGCAGATCCAGCCTAGTTTTGCTTGGCAAGAGGGCTCATACTCACCAAATGGGCACTGACAGACACGTGGACAGATAACACAACAAAGAGTATGACAGCTTAGAATTCCTTAAAATGTCAAGCTAAAGTCAAAGGAAAGAGAACTTGTAAATATATATATATATATATATATATATATATATATATATATATATAATATATATATGTAAAAATGCACATCAACAGAGATGGATGTTGAAAGGACTTCTAGAAGTCAAACAACTAAGGAAAAAAGAAGTTTAAATAATAATAAGAGTTTAGTACCTATCCGTTTTGACAAAAGTACACACATTTTTCTCCCACTTTGTTAATCAAGGAATAAATTGCAAAAATCAAGGAGAAGAAGCAAACTCCAACCAAGACAAACCAATTAAGCCCCTAGGTAGTAGTGATCACAGAAGTAACAATCTCTGCAGTAAACACAACTCACCTTCCTATGTCCCTAAGCTAACTAAACCTTTCAGAACTGTGGATTTTTAGACTGATAATTTTCCATGGCAAGTCCTCAGAGTTGAAGTTTTTTGTAGTTTTTCTTTCATTAAAATGGTTCAATAGTACTGCCACAGATCTGCTGCAGTGCAGGGTGAGAGGATATTCCATGGTGAGCTGTTTGTAATGCTGAATGAAAACATTGGTTCCAGACATTTGCTTTTTGCCTGTTCTTCTCAAGATTTAAGCAAGCAGAATACATCCAAAACTGACATTTGTACATTTGGTATCTACAACATCACTTGGTAGCAGATAGATGAGCTCAAACACCTCCCAAGTCCTGTAAGGTTCTACCTCTACTACAGATGCTCCACTTGCACCCAGACAGTGCAGCACAGGTGGGGCTGGAAGGAGCAGGGCTCAGCTGGCCTTGCACACGCAGCAGCTTCTGCAATGGAAAAGGGAGGAAGGGCTATGCTCTCATCTCAGAGCTCCCACTGCTGTGTAGAGAGGGGAAGGAATACCCTCAGCTCAGTGGGAAGACTGAGGAATTTTAGAAAGGTAAAATATACAGAAAATATGCATAATGAAAAATAGTCATGGGGGCTTAGAGAAAGGAGCAAAAAGGTCAAACAAACAAAAGAAAAGGTTAAAAAAAAAAAATAAGGGGAAGAGAGGGACAGAAGCAGTTTATTAATAGAGCTCATTTCTATGCAGAATCCAGCTTACCTTCATAAGTAAAAGGCCTGCTTACTGACTCACCAACAACCTGAACCCAGGACATGGTTCATGGTTCTGTAGCCTGAATTTCAGGCTAATGAGAGCACACCAGATAGTCTCTGCTCACAGTTTTATTATAAAAAATCTGTTCAAGGTCTTTATCTAGATATACAACAGCTTCAAATCAGCTCTCCTTGAATTGTAGGGCACGATGCCAACAAGACCCATGGCTTGGCTCACCTAGAAGACAATGCTGTATTTGCTGATGATTCTTTTAGCCTGGTGTGAGTCTATGTAAACCTGTCTGAAAAGAGTGCCTAGTGCTCCACAGGGAAGATTGTGGTCAACATCTTGGATTTTCAAGATGACTTTACCTTCTACCATGAAGGCAAATACAAATGGAACTCCCACAAGATCAGATACTCATGGATCTCACTTCACTGTGCTTGAATACAAGATTCTTCAGAAGATCAACAGATCTTATCTTGGTATCCTGTTCAAAGGGGCTGAGATACCACTTGTCTTGCTGAGGACAGAGTAAGAACCTGTATTTACTGTGTTTAAGCGTCGCATGAAGTTGGAGGCTGTGCAGGTACAAGAAACTGGCAGGAACAGGAGAGGTGAGGGATTGTGAGCAGAGGTCAGGAGCAAAAACAGGAGCTCTCCCTGGAAAGTGGAAATGCACAGCACCAGAGAGCCTTTAGAAGTCAATGGAAATAAAGCATTGGAATGAAGAAGCAGAGACTGAAATGAACAGAAGGCAAGAGGATGACAACAGAAAATCCATACTCCAGGAAAAAAAAGAAAAAGAGAGAGAAAGAGGGAGAGACAAAGAGAGAGAAGCAATGAAGAAAGGTTTGTCACCACTTTATTTAGCTTCTGGGATTGAAAACAGAAGCACTGTTTCTCCAGCTGTGAAATCCACCAATGTGACGTGTGTAGCCATCCCCCTCTAGCGCCCAGGAGACGACAGTATTGCCATCACCTAGAGTGTGAGCTTAGCTGCTGGAAGCGTGCCAGACACAGCACCTACTGCTGCTGATGACCCAGGCAGAGCTTTCACTCAGGGACACATCTCCTCTCCCCTTGCTGACTTGTTCAAAATAGTATATGGCAATATTTTTAAATTGTTAGAAGAAATCTACATTTGCAAAATCAAGAATGAAAAATAAATTCAAATTGCTTGTGAAACCTTACTCCAGCCTCCTTCTGAATATGATCATAAACTCTTTTCATGACCTAATTGCAAACTCCTGTGGTTTCCCCTCAGGACTCCCTGCCTTACTTGGGGCAAAGAATAGCCTGTGTGTGCTGTAGGAATGTGTTATGACTGGGCAATGGAGGAGGCTGCTGTCAGCTAAGGCTCAGCTGCTTTTGTTGCAGCACCATCATTGCAGAACCTGAACTAAAATGGATCTGCAGTGCCAGAAACAATGCTCTTACAGTGAAATTGGTTGAATGACACATTACGGAGTGTGGGCGAGCCACATAAATCGAAGTGGCGCTATTCCAGAGTGGTATTGTCCCAGCAAAAAGCTGCTACTAACAGTGTTAAGTGGAGTAAAAGGTTATAGTTTTTCACAGTGGCAAACACAAGACCTGGGAAAGGGCAGATTGCAGAAATCAGAAGGCTCTCACAAGTAGCAATCCAGGTCACAACAGGCTGTGTCTCATGCTTCCAGAATGATGTATAGTGCTGTAAGCCATGAAAAATCAGTCTGTGCACACCTGAAATGCAGGAGGCTTTCATCGACTCTATTCTAGGTGTTTTCATTCCTCCTTTGTAAAAAGAAGGGGTAATAATAATGCCTTCATTTTTTGACTCATCTTTGAAGATTTTAATTGGTGTTTGTAAAGAGCTAACAAATACTGTACTTGAGAACATGAGGGAATCCCACTGAAAATGAATAAATTCAGTGTTCTATGCTAAATTCAGCAGCATGCAGTAAAGTAATGGAGAAGCCTAAACACTACAGGGAAGGGATAAATAGAGAAGATATTGAAGATCAAGCTTTAGTAAGCACCAAGTAAGGCAGTGATCTAGTAGCAAAAGTAACAATGACGTTTCCAATGGTGGGATCCATCTTGCAAGAGAGTCACTTGCACTCTCTCTAGAGCACAGAGAGGGACATGCTCTGAGGGAGATATGCTTCCCTTCTCTCAGACACCTGCCTTAATTTTGGATGAATCACACCCTGAAGCACTTTACTTCTGCCTATTGGTACAGCTAAGGAGCCCACCTGACGATTTGAGATTCACTGCCTTTCACACCGTAAAAATGAGATTAATCCTACCTCTATGGCATATACAGAAACGCTTTGGATCCATTTTGCCCCTGCAGTATTAACTTTAATGTCTTCTAATTAATGTCAGAAGCATGCTTGGTTTTGCAGTCCTGACTATTACACAGTAGACTTATGCTTTCAGCTAAACATGTATTTCTAATAACAAAAACCTGATACAGGCTTGGAAACAAACATAATTCTGTGATTTTATTCACTTGCCCATAAATGACTAAGAAGGCACACACAGGACATCACATTTACAAATCTCTGTCCTATCTATACTAATATTTCTATGGAGTTCTTTTTGTTTGGCTGGGTTCTTTGTTTTTCCTGTGGAATGCCTTTCTTACCTCTTTTGTAGAAACAAAGGCATTTAATTCAAAATGCAAAATTTCACTTTTGCTAGAAAGCACTTGCAAGTCATAATCTCAGACATAATTTTATTTGCAGACAGGGCATGGGTATGTGAAATGTGCAGTTCTTCACTTCATATTAATAGAGGCACACAAGGAAATATATGCTCCTTTTCTATCACAGGACTGCTGATAAAAGAAGCCTGGCTCAAGGGAAAAAAATGGAGTCAAGTTTCTACAATAAATGCATAGTCTAAAAAAGCATCAATTCCTGTAATGACAAAAAAGGGTCTCATTGAAGCCAGTGTTACTATTTGTGCATAAATCCTCAATCTTTCCCAGTAGGCTAGGAGAGAGGAGGGTGAGTCAGTAGTTTGGTTTTGCTTGGGCTTGTTATCAACTGTTGTCCTTATGAGATTGTGATTTTGAAAGTACAAGTTGTCATTCTTCCTCTGTTCTCTCTCTCTTTCTCTGCCTGGGGGGGTAGCAGAAATGTTGCAAGATGAAGCACTCCACATCTCACCTAAGATAAGAGCATCTTCATCAAAGGAAGACATAGCCACAGCTTTCTGCAAGTAATCTCATGAGCCAAGAATGCAAAACTTCAAGTAGCGTGGGAATGGTCCCATTCCAGTCACAGCGGAAACAGTGCAACCCACGCACACTTATAACTATAGATTTTTACTAGGAGGGAAAAATGGAAATCTAGTGGGAAAAATAAAGGTCTTGTTTGTGCAGGTGACCACACAGTGAAGGGTCCAAAATTCTTTCCTTACCAGGATCTTATTAGCAATGGAAAGTAATCTGCCATACACCTGTAACAGACAAGTGTTTGCCTCCAAATATTCAAATATCAGTTGGTGCCTTGGAACATAACTTGATGCAGTAGATGGCTGTGGCCACTGCAGCATGAGCAGGGGGTTGCACGTCTGTTGAGGAGCAATGCAGCTCCTGGGAGCGAGACACAAAGTATGATGACAGACAAGGAAGGGATATTCTAACCAGGAGGAACAGAGCACCATCTCCACTGTGCAGCATTGTCTAGGAACTCAACACAACTGGGAGGGCAACCAAAGATGTAAGAGCAAGTTGCCATTCCTGGTGACGTGGTACACACTGGTGGTGTATCAGACTAGTCTGTCACAAAACACCACATTGTCATATAAAAGCAACCACAGGGATGTTACACGTGGCTCCTGACCATGCTGCTGTGGCACCCTGGACTGGCACTTCTGGGATCTTGAGTCCCCTCAGTCCTGCTACATCACCCTGTATAGTCCCTGCATCCCTAATCTATGAAGTTTTCATACCCCTCTGAGGCACTGAACATGTGAGCTCTGCACAGCCTTCTGAGGGTGTATGGATAGGTGTGGACTCCCTCGCCCACACTCCAAGTTAGGCGAAAGCAAGCTGGTTCAGATCTGGAAGTCATGTATTTGCACAGATTTAACAACTTGGGTACAGCCCTGGGCCACTCCAGCTACACAGATTCCAGAAGTGGGTGGCATCCAGTTGGCTTGGAAAGTGAGTGAGGCAAATGTGTGTCTGTCTGCACCTGTCCTGGTCAATACATATGAGTCAACAGCATCATTATTAGGAAAATAAGATTAAGGCAGGGACTAGGAAGGTCCACCTACAACATCCAATCTGGTCTCACTCATCGTGGATATCGATATCAACTGTGTGTATGATTGCATCCCCAAACTTATCAAGCTCCACCTGAAGATAATCTAGGATATGTTTGCATACCCTGTTCCTAATAGGACAGTACATAATGAGACAGAGTCTACCTTCTTTCTACTACCAGTATGAATTCAAATTGCTTTTCTCACTCAAGGTGTTGGATATCCAAGATGTTTGTAGACAACAGTGATGTCCCCTATCCATCTGCCTCTGGCAGCTCCATCTGTCATCTCTACACTGATAGTTTGCAACTTCTGGTCCACATCTCGCTCTCTTGTTTTTGACTGGCAAACTAACATCATACTAACTTGACCTCCCTGATGAAACTCTTTGATACAGAGGTGAATCTCGGATTTGCTCTCCTTCAGGTGGAGGTAATTTTTGTTTCCTGTTCTATGTCAGTATCACATAAGGCTTCATTGCTCCATCTAAGACTCCACCTCTTAGCTATCTCAACTATATTTCCCTCTTCTCTGTTGCAACTGTCTTCCCTAATTTTCTCTTTTGCCATTCCATCATCTGCCTGATTTTTCATATCCCTTTCCATTATTGCAATTTAATTTCTCAATTTTTTCTTCTCTATCAGTTAGTCTTTTTTGTTTTAATTTTGCAACTGCATCCTTCTTCCTCTCTTACCCTTCAGGTAAGTTTCCTAGATCCCAGCCTTAAAGAAAGGATGAAAATTCTCAGATCTCCTCCTACAAATTGCTACACAAGCCACCCTTGCTGTTGTTTGTTTTGGGTAGGTAGAAAATTCCTTGCAAGAGTAACTTTTCCTTTGGTCTTGCCTGTAACAGTCTTTCACAAGAAGCTGAATGTGTGCAGTCATAGGCAGTACTTTGACAATACATATGAAACTACCAGTAGGTCTTGTACCACCTCCTGGCACATTTGAAGGAAAACAACCCTAGGCATTCTTCTACTGCAATGTAAATCATTCCAGTATCTTCAGACCTAAGCAAAACCACTCCTGTTTTCTATCCCATCCTACTTCTTGCTATCACCTTTTTGGCATGCTAAGGAAAGTGTCCTAGGAAAGCATACTTCTTTCTTTCCCCTAATCTCATTTCTGGGGGATGTGGGAAGCCTATCAGGAATACAGAGAATGTTGTTAGATAGCTTAAGTGTTCACACAGCCATCATATGCCTAGGAAATACACTTTGTTCTGCTGACCTCCAGAATATTTTGACTTCTTTAGCTAACTTGCTTCTACTGTGCTGCCTGAGATCCCTCTTTCAAAGGAAACTGTTTTCATTCGTTAATCTGAGTTAGTTATGACCAATGGTCTTGCATTTTGAAATACGTTTTAGTTTACTGAGGTCTCTTCAAAAGAAAGCACAGGAAAGTACAAATCTACAGTTTATTATATGGGCAGTTTAAGAAAAACAAAACCAAACTGTTTGGTGCTTTCTATAAAAAAGAGATGATACAGAACACCAATAGTTTAGGATTTTTTTGAAGCGAGGGTAAGGAGGTTGAGGCAGATGATTTTTCAAGTTCTGTTTTTTATTATATTCACCTCAGAAAGTAGATGGAAGATGCAAAGTCCTGCAAAGGGGGCTGAACTTTGTCCTCTTGGACACAGATAAGAAGAAATCAAAAAGGTGGTTGTGCCCCCTCTTGCAAACAACTGTAAATTCTAAGTAGAGTCCAGGGAGACTGCTTGTTTAGGTCCTTACATTCTCAAAATGTGACAATATCTCAGAACATATTTATCCTCTTCTTGAGCATGCTTTCACATCTGATTGTACAACAATGAGAGGACCAAAGTACAAAAAGAAATATTCAGTATTTTGGCTCAGCTGAGTAAGCAACTCTAAACATTTCTGATAAAACTGTAAAGAACAACATAAGGAGAACAGGCTGATAACATATAAATATATATAAATAATGTTTCCTAGCTTCAGGCATATGGTAACCCACATTTGAATTATGCAGACTGGAAAGACCTTTCCTTTGTGGAGATGCAAATACTTCATACTACTTATCTGTGGTTTTAAAAACATAAAGCACAGTAAGAGATCAGCTTGATGGTTATGATTGTTCCTCCCTTTCCCACAAAGATAAGCAAACTACCAGACCGAGCTCAGGATTAACCCATGTCCTGTTAGGCTCTGTGCTAGTGAAAGCCCAGCAGCAGCATCAGGATGTGCATACACAGATCAGTTCATGCCCAATCCACCCCAGAGCTCTCAGTGTGCTGCAGACTGCAGGGGCAAATTGCAATGTGCACACAGCTTACATTGCATATTGCACTGCCTGGCACCCACCTGTTCCCAGCAGCCTGTCCTTTGGAGAGCTTGAGCAGCCCCACTGAACACAATTCCCTCTGAGAAACACACTTGCTTAGTAACTTAGTGACTAGAGGGACTTTTGTCTCTCAAAGACAAAAATTTTTGGTTCTTGAACAACTCACAGTGCACCAAAAAAAATATTGCTTGTTTGATTTCACACAGGGTTCAAGCTCAATCTCCTAACACACTGCAGCTCCTTTCCCATGCTCTCCAGGGCTATGCTGCATCTTTCCTGGGAGGTTTGTGGTCTACACAGTTAGAAGGTAGAAACAGGGTAGGGTGATCGATAGATTGACTGCTAGACTGATCCATTGGGATTACCAATACTGCTGTCAGCATTGACAGCATGATTCAACATGCTGATAGCATGTTGAATTAGATTCAATCCTGCTTGGCAGCTTTCTGAAATCTGTAACTATTATTTGTGAGGGAAAGAAATTGATGTTGAAGATGACCCACCTTTTATGCTGACAGCTGTGGTGGCCATGGGACCGTGATGTGCACAGGCATTGAGTATTTATATTTGGAAGGAATCTGATTTTCTGCAATCCTGTTGCTTAAGTCATCTTGTGGTACCATTATTATTATTGGCTTTGGCATTTTTAACTATTGAAGATTCCTGTTTGAGATAGGGAGTTTCCCACAAGATTGCCTATGTCTGAATGGTGTGGATCCAATACAACTACTAAAACTCAGAGACTGAGATTAAAAATATTGAATTCTAACTCAAGAAGACATGTGGACTTCACAAATAATGAGGTTATAGCTTGTGTAGTTACTATCAGTGTTCTCAGGCAATGCTGGGGCTGAACAGGAGGAAAAAAGGACTCCTTGCTTCCAGAGGCAATTGCCTGACACAAAAGAGACACACTGTTAAGAGTTCTCTGAGCTGCTACCACACATTTTTCTCTGAATAATGGATTTCCGTCTCATTGCCATGTTAAAACTGCATTCAGCTGAATTTCTCTTCATATCAGACTAATCAATAACAAATCAACAAAATATCTCTCTTGTACTTCTCTTCCTTTCAGGTGTTAGCTTATCAAATGAGAATGGCAAACTGCAGCTGTATAGTATTTTCTGAAATTGTTATTTATTTGGCACTAAATTATTATATAAACATATGGAAAAATATGCTTTGGGTCTTTCCAGTTAAGCATGTGTGACAATATCTGTGGCACAGTTCCTACCAACAGCACGTGATGAGTTTGAGGGGACAAGAATAAATCTTTTAGGGGATACTCTTGCAAGGGATTTAATTCCACATCTCTGGGAAATGCTGAGCATAGATTTCCTTATCTCCTACAGAGTCACTAGTAGTGCAATTAACTTCCCATACATCAATCATTGAGTGAGTTATCAAGCAGACAAGTCTTGCCCTGTGATTCCTGCCACCTACCCTCTCACCAGTGACATCCATTGCAACTCTAAAATCAGCAGCCAGCTAGACTTAGAGACATAAAAGTTGCTAGTAGTATAAATTCCCTGTCTTTTTACTTGCAGCCATCTGTCTGTCAGCCTGGGTGTCTAAGCCTTCTCAGTTCAATCCTTTTGTGCCGATGCTATGTAAAAGGTCCCTATTTATAGCCAGACCCAGACACAAGCATAGCCCTTACAACCAAGGCTCTCAAAAAATAATAAACTTTCTTGCCTTCCACCAATGCTTACTGAATTAGACTGGCCTAGGGGTTTCTTCCAGCAGAAGATTTAGCCTGACCAGAAGCAGAGATTAGAAGTAGATACACAACAGTGCTGATGTTTAATTTTTAAGGAACTCCCAGTGGAATGAGTTTGCCTTGTTGTTTTTTTCTGTTTGTTTTTTTCCCCCCTATTTCACAAAAGGATTGCACAAAAATGAAATCTGAAGCTGTTTTGATGAAAGCAGCGAGCCCTGTTGGTAAGTCATTTAATAATTAGCTAAACAAAGCTCTTGACAGTTCACAGTAGGAAATCTGATTCAAAAAGGGTGGAGAGAACAATCTGATAGATCTGTATTTCAACATATGTATTTCATCAAGTAAATCTTTACTGTTTCCTGCCACCTAATGGTATACATTAAAAATTACAAACCAGTAAGACAATTCTCAATTTATGCTATTTCTAATAGATGTTGATATATTTATTTAAATATAGAAAAAGTTGAAAGTTAGGGATAAAAATGTGAATTATTATTTCTGGCTTTCAGTGAGATCCAGGCTGCCTAAATTAGTCTAAATCCTGTGTTTTAGTGAAGCTGTGTTTTACATTAAATCCCTGTGCTGCCTAAGGGTGTCACTGAAAACCTGTTTAAAGATATCCTGTTCATCTAAATTAAACTTAGGCAGAAGCTTGTCATATATGCATTTGAAACTATCTTTTCTATACAAATCAAATCTTTTCTATAAAAGAAAGCTTTAATGTACAACATTGCCACAACCTAGTTGTCCTTTTTGAATGGAACATAGAAATGCTGAACCCATCCTAGATTTCCCAGACCCATACAAATTGCATGAGTGTTAAGCACTCCTTCTCTTGATGGTGACCCACAGAATTTTCAGGTACTCTGTGGTGATGAAAATCTTTAGTCAAAAGAGAATACAGAAAGATACACTCTATATTAAAATGAAAAGATGCATCTAGACATTTTTTGCTGGGATGATGAAAATTGATTGGGTAAAGGAAAAGAAAAGTAATAATAAATACCACAACCAGCTACTTTATTTAAAGACAGCTGCAAGTGGGTGACTGCAGTGGTGCAGAAAGCAGTGCCACACTGAAAGCAGCATTAGAATCTGAATGTGAACCAATACCTGAAACCTAGTCTAGAAAAAACACCTAGAACATTCTGTAACTGCACTGATGGTCAAACTAAAAGGAAGACATATGTAGAAGGAAAAAATCCCCTGCAGTTTGGAATAAATTTAGGCAAACTGACAGCTGAGTATGGGGTTTGGCTTTTATAAAATTAGTAGCACAGGTATCCCCAAAGTATGGTCTAATTTTGGGTAGCTTTGATTATTCATACTCTGAATACAGTTCTCTTCAATCCTCTCATGCTTGACAGCAATGAAACATGGGTCTGGATACTGCACTGACTTATGAAATGCTGCTTTTCTGGCTAGTGGTGCTAGTTCAAAAAATAGCCAGGTGATGCACAGAAATTGATGTTTCCACATGTAGAAGTTTGGCATATTTTACAATTACATGGCTGCAATAGGACTTGTTCACTGGCTGGTAGAGTACACATTCGGTATGTTTGATTTCAGAAATTACTATTAACATTCTGGGGAGAGATTTATTACTTTTGTAACTGATGACAGCTCACAGCTCCCACTCTGATCAGCAGCTGAAAGCCAACCTGTGGCAAGCTGAACATGGCCTCAAACACTTATTTAAACTTGAATGTGTTGCTTGGTACATGGTTATCTCTAAGGCAGCACCAGCCAGCAGCAGACAGAACACTGTGGAAACCTTTTGGGAACTCATGGGATCCAAATGTGACTTCTTTAAATCACGTGACCATTACTTAAAACCATCTCTGTATATTTGTTTTTTGAACACTGTTATAATGTCAGCTATATGTGTATATATATATACATACACACAAATACATTCAATATACCTGAAAAATCCATCACTCCACGTTTCTGAATCTGATTGAGATTTTTGGCATACTTTCTTGACCAGTCAAATAGCAATTCTCACTTTATTACTGAAGAACAGGTATTTTAGAACTGCAAGGTATTAATAAGATTATTTTAGTATGACTTCACCTAGTAGTTTTGCTATCAAGATAGTAATTTTGTTTGAGCTACAGTACATCTTCTACAAAGAAATCTAGTTATGATTTGAAGAGTGGAAGCAATGAGAATCCAACATGTTCTCAGGCAAATTGTTCCTACATTTAACTATCCCCAGGATACAAATGTGATCCCCATTCCTTGCACAAATTTGATTTAATTATGACTTTTTTTGGCATTAGAATTGTGAACTGTCAAGTATAAGAAATCATTTCCCTGTACAGGTATTTCTAGATTAAGTTAGTAGGAAATAGAGTTAAATATGCTCTGTGGTTTCAAGGCAATTAAAACTGATTGAATTAAACAGAGTGGGATTCTCATCCTGTAATTATAAAACCCTGAAATGTTGTATAAAGAAAGCTGAATAACGTCTCTGTGGATAGACACCACAGTTTCTAGCCTTGATTCACTTAATGTTATGAATTACTCATGTAATTTAAAATAGGACTGTCTTCAACTTAGGAGTGCAGTATTTAAAAATGTAAAAAGCAATTGGTGATGAAAACCACAGTTACTATTCCAGACTGAGTGGGAAGCACTGTCTTACCACAGAGGTGGGTCATATGGCAGAAGTAACTGGATGATTTCTGACCTTAGATGAAAATGAGTGCTTGGAGCAAAGTAAAAATGCTAGCCAGTATGGTTGATCTTACAGATAACATCAAAACAGACAAGGAAGAACAACTCAAAGCTTGTCACGTGCATTTGGAGGCTGCATGAAAGGGCTTGATGCAGGGGCATGCACAGGGACAAGATGTGAAGCACTGATGAAAGGGAAAGTCAAAAAAGATTGATCTGGAGACAACTGAAAGGCAGCAAGAATGGGTGTACAGAGGAAGAAATGGAGGCTGCAAGTAGACCAAGTAGACCAAGGAGATTCACCTGGATGATGGAAGGAATAGTGAGGTTGTTACACTTTGATGAGGAGAACATTAGAAAGAATGTTTTTATAAAACCTGACAAAGAAAATGTGTGCATATGAAAGATCATAATTTCAATAAAATAATGTAACAAAGGTCTGAGCAAGAGAGTTTGGAAGAAAAGACCTTGGAAAAAATAAATTTAAAATAAGACAGACTGAGAGCCAGGTTGGATGGGCAGTTGAGAGGAATTCTGAGAGACAGAGTGGAACAGGTAATATCTGCAGGTCTATGAATTCTTTTTTACCTTCTGGGACAGCTGCTGGGGTAGAATTTGAGGATTTCAGATATTTGTGAAAGGAGCCTAGAAGAAAGATGGAGAGTTTTAAAAGGACATGTAGTGACAGAACAAGGGTGAATGGATTCAAACTGTAAGAGTATAGGTTTAGAATGGATATTAGGTAAATAATTCTCTACTGCAAGAATGGTGAAGCACTGGAACAGTGAGAAGCTATGGGTGCCCCATCCCTGGGAGTGTTCAAGGCCAGGCTGGATGGGATCTGAGCAACCTTGCCTAGTGAAAGGCGTCCCTGGTGCTGGCAGGTTTGTTAGAACCAGGTCATCCCTAAAGTCCCTCCCAACCCAAACCAGTCTACGCTTCGTCGATTCTGGAGTGGTGACACGACAACTCCTGCAGCGGAAGAAAAGAGAAGAGTTTAAGGGGAGAGGTGAAGCCTTTGGTTTCAGCTGCGACTGTGACAGCAGCGAGGCGAGGCCTCCCGGGGCGGAGCCTATGACTGCGGCCATGGCTGTGCCTGTGCTCATGGCTGTGGCCGTGCCTTGGAGCTGTCCCTGTCCCCGTAACTGTGAGGGCACATGGGAGCAGCGCGCTCCCGCCCTCACGGCTGCCGCGCGCCGCGCGCGTGCCCATGCTCGTTCTCGCGCCCTCGGCCCCCCAGGCCGCGCCCCCCGCGGGCCCGCAGCAAACCACCCTCCCTCCCACACCTCCACCCACCGCGGAGCCGCCGCTGATTGGTCTGTGCCCCGGCGGCGCTGGCCAATGGGAGGCCGGCCCGGGACCCCGCCTCTTTAGAACGCGCTGCCGGCGGAGGGCCCGGCATCGCGGCGATGGCGGCGGCGGGGCGGGCGCTGCGCGCGGCGCTCCCCGCCGGGTTCTGGGGCCGCCTGGCCCCGCTGCCAGGCGCGCCCCGCCGGACCGCCGCGCACTTCTCTTTCCAGCCGGACCCGGCGCCCAGCGAGTACGGTGAGAGCGCGGCTGGCCGGGGTCCACCCCGCAGGCCGGCCTCAACCTCGCTCTGCCGCCGGGTCCGTCCTGTCACCCCCGCCTTCTTGGTGGAGGCCGCCAACAACCCCGTCCGGGACGGGAGGGAGGGAGGCGGAATCTGCCCAGGGCCCCGTGGGGCGCTGCCAGTCGGGCCCCGGGCGGCGGGGGCATCCGCACGGCCGCGTGACCCCGCTGTGTCCTCGGCACTTCCACCCGCGGGTCGTCCCAGAAATCCTGGGCTGTGGGTGGGAAGGGCCCGTAGGCCGCTGGCGGGGCCGGCAGGCCCCCTCGACAGTGGGGTGGCGAAATGGTTCGGGCTGTCGGAGCCGGAGCTGCCCTAGATGGGCCTATCGTGTGCTCAGACCTGCAAGGCCATTCTCGGCCCCTGTCCTAGACCAAAAGCTTCTAGCAGTAACTTAGTGAGTTGACATCTATCCTGGTTTTTGTATTGCATGCTTAGGTCATGAGTGCGATAATAAACCTATGGTGAATAAAGACTGCTGTCTGCCAAAAGGTTCGAGGTCATCCTCGTGGTCACATGGTTGAGAGTAAACACAGATTACTTGGGAATGAGCAGTGCATAGCGTTTGACTTTTATTTCTGAGATGCATCCCTGGAAATGGCTAGTGCTGAGTTTTCCTGGAAGAAGCCTGCCAGCTGCAGAACAGCTGTTTCTGTCACATGAACCTCACTGTCCTGTAGAAAACTTGTTACTTGGTTGGGTACCTTGGTGTTGCATCTTGATCATGACCAACAGAAACAGAGTTTCTATTAGTGACAAAGATGTACAGGCGACCAAAGTGCCACGTGGTGAAGCTTGTGTATGGCAGGTCCCTGCTTGAGATCATGCAAAGAAGCTCTGGAGTGGTGTGCCAGTTACTGCCATTAATTAGTAGAAGTCTAATTCCCTGTGAGTCAAAATACACTTTGAAATTCTGTGAAAAGCAGTGGAAGTGAAATAAAATTATGGCAATGCTGATCCTGATATTGTTGAGCTATTGCTTTTTCAACTTCACAGCTCAAATCTAAAAGGCACAGTTTGTTCCCCCATTCCTCTGTGGGCCTTATACAAAGGCCTGTGTTATAAGCAAGAGAAGCAGGGTAGAGCTGTCATGGTGAGGAGTTTCTGACAGTAGCTTAAGTAATAGCCATTTATATCAAATACTGAAGGATGGTTTCTTGTAGGAAAGATCACCTAAGTACTAATGTGGACAACTAGGGAAAGAGAGAAGCAGCTGCCATTCCTGAGCTTTTCTTCTCTTGAATTTGTAAATTTTCTTAGGGCTTTTGTATAACTTTAAGAGTTCCCGTAACATTTTCTTTTCCACATTTTCCTTTCCACGTTTTCCTCTCCTTAAAGGGCCACCTAAAGTATAAGTGAAGTTACCAAGCACAGGAATGTGTAGGACTGCAACTATGCAGCTACTCAAGTGTGGCATGACATGAGTCTAGCAAAAAATACTAACATTAATTAAAGATTTAGAAGAAAGGGGAGCTGAATGTTTGTTGAGAGGTACTATAACTACTGGGAAAAGAATGTAGTTCACCTTTCTGAATTCTAACTCCTGTTAGTTTGTGTGGGATCTTCATCTAATAATCTTATTTATCTCTTTAATTTTACACAATGTGTGTGTTGGTAGGTAGAATTCTCCTGGACTGTGGCTTCTAGTTATGACTTCAGAGGTTTTGCCAGTTAAAGATCTATGAAATGTCAGCCAAGCAATTTCTTACTTACTTGATTTCTTTTAAGAATTATTTTATTTGCTTGGAGAGTCTGAATTGGTCACAGTAGTGAGGACTAGGCTACTGTTTTGGTTCCATCTTTGCTTTCAGGTCTCCTTGTTTTTCCCAAAAGTGCTGGAATGAAGAAGGGCATTCTGGTAGCCTTGGTTTGAATTAAACAGCTTGCTTTACTTCAGTACCAAGTTTCTTTCTTTGAAGTGTTGATTTGAAGCTTCAGACACTTACTAACTGCAGTGCAGAGAGCAGGCCAGTGGTCTAGAAAATTTCTGATAATAATAGATGTCTGTAAATGGGAAAGGCTGGAGCTTAAAGAAATGTGATTAAAGAATGATAAAGTAAGCTTCAGTGAATTTTAGTAAGGGGGTTATCCCAGTCCTCAAAACAATAATACCTTGGTTTCTTCCTTTGAGAAGGAAGACATTCTTCCCAGTGCTTGAGCTTTGCAAAGCTGCATCTGCTCCAGGCAAGAGCACAGTTTTTTGAAAAAAGAATTGGAAGTGGAATTACAGTCCTTGGAAGGCCAAGTATACCCTGCTCAATCCTATCTATCCCATAATTTAATTTTATTCAACAAATGAATCTTGGGTATTCCTAACAGGGATCTTGTTTTTGATGGTTAAGTTTTCGGACATGTTTGCACCAGTGTTTTCTAATGTACTTTGTGTTTTGAACCAAATTAAACTGTGGAATGATCACTTTCACACAGGGCAAACTCAGAAGATGAATCTCTTCCAATCCATTACAAGTGCCTTGGACAATGCTTTAGCCAAAGATCCAACTGCAGGTACCTTATACTTGTTAGTGTATTTTGCTTTATATAAATTGTGCTTTCGTTTGCCTATCTATGTATAATATTGTATTTCTCATGGCCTGTGAAGTTTTTTAATAAGTTATTAGTACACTTTGATCTCAAATCTTAAAAATGTGTTGCATTAACAGATTACTAATGGATTATATGGTCTAAAATGCAATTGTATCTTCTGTATTAGCTCTGTATATTTCACTTGAAAGTGAGGACAGAAGATACATTATTTACCATGTTTAAAGTATTACTGATGATAACTGTCTTTGAGGGCAGCTTGAGTCCCACTAGTCAGAGTTTTAAAAATGTAAACATTACTTTACATTTCTTAAACTTTCTGTTTCCTAAAACCGGTATTTTTAAAGAGCCCACATATTCCTCGCTCTGTACATTTTGCTTTCTTCCCTGCCCTCCAAAATTGATTTATAGCTTTACTGTTTTCTGTTCATTGTTGTCCATAAGCAGTGTAAGATTTGCTAGGCTTTTGTGGTCTGGATAACCCATGATTTGGAAGATGCTACTTCGTTATAGCAGGATTTAAAAGCCTTATTGTAAACTATTGCACAAAACTATTTACTCCACTTTTAATTCTTATATATAACAGGAGGTCTTTTGCTTCTGTTGTCCCAACAAAGGCATGATGATGGCCAGATATCTGAAAGAGATGCTTCATGCCATGAGGACAGCTGCTAAGGCTGCATCATCTTGTGTAATTTTGAGTTTTCTTTTTAGTTTGTTAGTAGCCCTTTTTGTCACTGCTTGAATCACTGCTCAGCCTAAATTCTGACCAATTGTCTAATCTGTTGGGACAAATCCCCTGTGGTGTGCAGTACTATGCCTGTATAAATTCCCTCTCAATCTCAGCTGTTCTGTATGCTCCTCAATTAGATTAAATTTAGACAACTGAGGGTAAATTAGGGCCAAGAACAGATTTTATTACCATTTCTGTGGAATCAGCTGTATAAAAGCAAGTAGAGTGAAGTCCATCAGGAGCCTAGACTCATATATAATCTTGAGCCTTTAGAGAACCAGTTGCTCTAAGGTTCCAGTCTTGCTCCTCAGCTTTGCAGGGCTTAGTCTTTGTAAAGCCCTTTGCAAGACCATGTTGGAGTTCTCCAGTCCAGATGTGAGTTCTCAGAATCACCACACTTACTGAACTAATTAGGACTTTTCACAGTGGAAAACATGTCCTTCATATGTTTTCAGTTGTATGGGAATTGAGCAATTGCTGTTTAAGTGTGGAAATCCTCATACTTGTGTTGATGAGAATTAGAATGTCTCCAAGAAAATACATTTCAGTGGCTGAACTGAATGAGTAAATCCATTTGAGTTTGTGGATACCAGCATTAAATGGGAATATTTTTTGTAGATGCCAGCTGGCTCAAAAGTAAGGAGCCATATGGTAACAGAAAGGACTTGCAAAGATTTTAAGTACATGAAACCCCACCCAAATTATTGTTAAAAATTAGAGAAGTGATTTAGGGACATAGTGCAATCATACACACCATGAGTGTGTTCATTTTACGTCTTTATAGAATTTATTTTTCTTTAAGTGGTGTCACTGATGTGATTAGCACAAGTATGCTAATCCCTTTTAGTGATTCCAATCAGAAATTTATTTTATTTAATTAAGAATAGTATTTGAAAGGCAAGAAGGTTAACTTATTATTTTGGGTCCTTTAGAATATGGAGAATATTGAAGAATTGTGGAATGATCAGAGCTGACCCTGGTTCATGCAGACAGCTATTGGTGATATTGCTGCACATTTTACATGCTTAAGAATTTTAAATGGGCAATAGTTGTTTCTGTGAAGCAGATAGCAAAACTGTTTTAAGAAAATTAGACATAACCATCCCCTAAATTCAAGGAAAAAAACTCCCACAAATAGATTAGTTGATATGAAGCTAAGTTTTAAAGGCAAATGCTTTTAGTAATAAAACTTTATTAACTAGAAGAATAGTACTGTTAAATACTGAGAACTGTGCTAGTTATTAATTAGTCATCTTTTCTGTAGAGGAGTTCCTTTGAAGTCACTCTTCAGGGGTCTGGCAAGTATGTTTGGAGAAGGCTTGACATTTCATATTGGATTGATATTTTGAAAAAAACTTCAATTTGATGGTTTTCAAAACATTATATTTATTGAAGTCTGTGGATGAAGAATGAAAATGGTTACCAGTTGGAGCAGAGGGCTTAATTTCAATGACTCATTTGTGACTGAGTGTAATTGCTTTTTGGAATTTTACTCATTTAGTTTCAGATATTGTGTTACTATAGGATATTTCAAAAAAGTACATAGCTAATGAAAGCCTTACAGAATAATTTTCATGAATTCTGTTTAGAGACAGCTGTGTTCTGATTCCTTATTAACCTTGGTTCTTCATTTGTTATAGTCAGGCTGTGCATGAGAAATTCTTAGATCTAGATAAATCTTGAAGTGAAATGAAGTGTTAGGAGTTACTTTTGTTAGTGTCCCATATAAAAGCCTTTGAAAGTAAGATGTGTTTGAGTAATGTTAGCCTCCCCTACTGTTATTATTTTCAGTTGTATTTGGTGAAGACGTGGCCTTTGGTGGAGTCTTCAGATGTACAGTTGGCTTGCGAGACAAGTATGGTAAGTTTATGTAATTTATAAATCTGACATCAGTTTCATATTAACATCACTGCTCTTTTTTCTTTTTACCCATTTTGCTGTGAGAAATCTTGTTACTGGAATGCTAAAAAACCGTAAAATCAATGTTTCATGTACGCCGGCTAATTAGTGTATAGCATTTTACAGGTCTTGGAAGCTGGTTGTGGAGACAGTAACATGATACAGCTTTTAATTTGGCAGTTGCTGCTCCCCCTCTGGGCTATTACAGAGAATAAGAGGTTATAACATATTTAGTTTCAGCAGCTTACTTTCTTCAAGGTACAGAGATGACTTGGACCTTTTGCAGCAAGTGATTAAATCTATTTAACAATAATTAAGATGTGTTACAGCCATGTTGGAGAACAAACATCCACATTTTTTTTGAGTAAACCAAAAAAGAGAGAGGATGAAGACTATATTTCTAAGAAGTTTCAGAAGCACAAGTTTCTAAGAAGTTTTTGTTGCCTTGCTTCTGTGCTTCAATTACTATGTAGATGTTCTCTTGCTCTCTAGAGGGTTGCTGATGCAACCTTCTGTTAGCCCTGTCTTTACTTACTGCCCTAGATAGTACTGTAACTGTATTGCCTGTGTGTACCTAGATATTGACTGTGTGTACTAGACTCCATATGAAAACCAGGCCTCTGAGACAGCAACCAGTTGCTGGAAACACAGGCAACAGATGTTATTTGGGAAGTAAGTAAAAGAAGCAGATGGTTGCATAAGCAACCCTCTTGGGTTTTAGTGAACATCTCCAGTTTAAAAGACAGAGGGGACAAACTTTATATTGTTAGGGTGGTGCTGTGAGGGTCATTTGATGGTTTTTTTTGATGTAAGACAGACATATAAATTGGCATGAAGAAAAGAGATTAAATAATCTTTGTAGTAACATTTTATTGGTAGCGTATTCCATGTGCCAGTGCTATTCAAAGACTGTGACAGCCCTGACAGAGCACAGGGGGTCTGTTGAGAGAGTGAAAAGGACTGTTTACACTGTGCTAATCAGCATGATAAGCAGCAGTCACAGCACATTAGCAGTCTAGCTAGGGTCGGGTTTATTTCATGGGTATAATATCAATGATTTTTAATGAGATTTTTGAGAAAGCTATGATGTGACTTCAGGAATATTTGGGAAGAATTCCTTTAAAATGTGAGAGGGAACATGGGAATTGTACTTATATATTGTACTTATATATCTTATAATTGTAAGTTATACAACTTACAATTGTACTTACATGAACATTGAACAAGGACTAATTAAACTAGTATTGCCATTTGCTCAAAAAGGGTACTAACCTCTGCAGAGTGAATAAGAGGAATTACAAGTTTGAACAGGAAGAGAGTCTGAAGATAAGGTCCTGAATTTAGGACTCACATAATGGGAATTCAGTTTTGTAAGGCAGATAAGAGGACACAGGTAACTCAGCTTCTTTGTTCACTGATAGTGAAATTCCGTAGAAAACAGGCAGTGGCTGAAGAGGGAATGGCAAAGATGAACTGGAGGATGTACTGAAAACATAGTTACAATGCTGAGGAGAAACAGAAAAGACTGAAAGTGCAAAAAACTGAAAGAATACAGTGTTTTGAGTGGTCTGTCGGGAGGTCTGTCAGGATAGGAGATTGCCTATCAGTGCAATCTTAGAGATTAAATAAGTTCTTGATGGAATGCTTGTATTATGAAAAGGCTAGACTCCCTGTAAAATAAGGAGGAATTGCAGATGGAAGTGACAACCAACCAACCTGATGAATCTTATGAGGAAGATTACATACACTTACTGACTCTTTCCCCATCCCCCTCCTGAATTTACTGTCAAATTATAGTAGGTGATGCAAGTAACATAATGTGAGGTTGTTTCTATATGTTGATATAAAATATGAAGGAATGAATGGGGTTTTTTCCTTCTATCTGGAAGAGGAGCTGATTTTTGTTTCATTTGTTTTGTTTCTTTTCCTTTGTAGATAATTAAGATCACTAGGTGGCAGTCTATGCCTGTAAGTTGTTATTTTGATAAAAACTGATAGTTCATTTTAAAGCACTTCTACAGAGGTCAAGATTTAAATATAGTCTAATACTATAGTAGGAAGAACTTAATATATTAATAATCAGTAGTAGTATTATAGAGATGTTGATTGGTGCCCAGAATGTTACTGAAGTCTCTCTCGAGACAGAAAAAAAGTTTGCTTTTAGAGTAAATTGGTCATAAAATATAAAAGCTGCTTATTTTTTTTTTTCCAGTGGAGCGTTACATTGTATAAACATAGCCAGAGGCCTGTACTAGTAAGTGAAGGAAAGCTCATTGACTTTTTAAGGAAATAAATGTAACCTTTTGAGCATATGAATTTTTAATGTGCTACCAGGAATTATGTTTAAAAATATTTAATTAAGGAATTGTATGTAAGTCAGTCAGTGTGTGGAAATTTAATTTTCATGATAGTGTGACTAAAGATGGTATGTTTGTTCCTATGCATCTTATGTCAAGGTCTAAAATACATTATTCCAGTTTTCTGGCATTGAGTTGAATGTTTAAAAATCTGTCACTGTATAATGAAAATGAGTAGACTTTCTGGAATATTTATGCAGAGTGCTCCTTTCAGATAAGGGAAATAAGTGTTGTACAGTTTTTTTCCTTTGTCCCCTCTCTCTGATCTGGTACCCTGGAAGGCATATTCATGTTTTATTTTTTATCTTTTTCCCCATCACCCTCTGACAGGTTTTTGATTGTCACTGTTTTGCAGAAGTTACATCCTCTAACCTTTAGAGTATATTTATCAAAATAAGGAATGCCTGCTGTTCCATAGTCCTGCTCTCTGGAGGTGTTTCCTGTCCTTAGAACAGTGTGATGTAAACTGCCTACTGTGTTTTAATAGCCTAGGTAATGTGTGCAAACATTTTAAAATTTTTTTTTAAAGGGAAGTACATTATTATGCCAATCCTTCAGAGAAAATGCTGTCCATTTGTTTTTGAGTCTGCAAATGGATTTGAAACAACTATCTTGGAATGGGAGTATGTGTTCTCTTGCTCTGCCTGAAGTGTGACATAAAGCGGCAACATGTAAAGATCAGTATCATCCACATGACAGAAATATAGAGGAGATCACAGGTAGGAATTAGATGATAGGAGATAAAGAAATGGGAGGAAAAAACAGAGGTAAAAACAAGGTAAAAATGGAGAAATTGGACAGAAGTGAAGACAGAAATAAGAATAGCAGAAATAGTGATTGACAGATGATGTAACTCAGAAGAATGCTAAGGCAGGTGTTTTTTGTGTAACTCAAAACAAAAAGAAGACCTCTCTATCCTGCTATGGCCAAAAAATGAAAATTACATAAACAGGGAAGTGAAGTGTAGATATATATATAGATATATATAGATATATATAGATATATATTATACTTTCCTTGACTGTTCTTTCTGCCATCCTCCAAACACCTACAGCTTGAGTGCTTCCATATCTGTAAGTGCCCCAGGTGATTTGACCTCTGTGGTGATTTTTCTTTCATACAATTCTGGTCTGCACTTGAAGGGAGATTCTAATGTGCACTTGCTGCCATGTCAAAAGATTGTCCTTAGCGAGGGTAAGGATCAGGAGCTTTCTGGCTGTTTCAGAGCTTGGTATTTTGAGATTGTGGAATAGGATCAGTCCTTGCTCAGAACTCAAAGTCCAACAGAAGAAAGGTGAGCTTGGCAGGTCTTTCCCCATAGCAGTGCTTGAGTAGGAGCTGACTTTTTTTTGGTGTATATGTTCACTTTTTCAGATGAAGTTTGCAAACTTTTTGAGATTCCGCTCAATTCCCTATTGTGCAGCAACCTTCAATTCCTTGTCATGGAATGTCCTTCTGTTTGCCATCAAGGAAGTCTAGGTGACTGTATAAGTTAGATTTCCAGTATTTACAGGCCTGAATAGATTGTTTTCCAAGTTTTTGAGCTATTGAAAATTATTTTTGACTGAAAGAGTAGTGTAAATGAGTGTTTTACTTTTCAGTAGGGAATTCCTGAATAATGCCATTTTAATTCCCTTGCAACTATTTGCAAATACAGGTAAGAATGTGAATACATTGAATGGGAGTTTTTGTTTCAAAGATTCTCTCAGTTCCAAGAGGATGTCACTGTGGTATCTCCTACCAGAAGCAAATGCTTGCTCAGGCTGTAAGAGACTTGGCCTAATGCTGTCCCTCAGGAGTTCTGAACTTACTTCACAAAGAGTTGACTGAGATGCCAAAGCTGATCTTTGTGAAGATACAGCAGCAGTTGTTCTTTTGAAATATTTTGGAAGGAATTTGTCTTTTGCTCATGTGGTTAATGTGTCACTGTTTGGAATCCTCTGTGTGATCGCAGAGTGAATAAGAGGAAGATAGGGTTCTTCCTTTCTGAATTAATGTCCCATCACTGATTAGAGTTTTTGACTCATGGCTTTTTATTTTTTATCTATTCTGTTTGGTCTCTGTTATTGCTGTTCTCCTCTTTTTGTGTCTCAGTGCACACAGAGATCTACTGCTCCCCCAGCAGCTTGTGATACCCTCAAACACAGTCAGTTAGAACAAAGTGCTTTTCCCAAGGTTTCTGTGTAACATTGCTGAAATGTTCTAGAGGGATGTTTGCTGCCTTTATTAGCGATGCAGTGTTGGCTGTCAGTTTGTGGCTTGATTTAGTCCCCAAGTTCTTTTTCTAATCTACTGCTGTGCAGCCACTAATTGATTTTTTGCTGGGTGGATGCTTGATAAAATGAAACTCTGTAAGAACAACTGTGTGTCACTCCTGTATGTATGTGGGATAAAACAAAATCAATCTCAGATCATTTCCTTTTAGGTAATACTGAGGTACACACATGGCTAGAGACATTAATACATGCATATAGTAGTAAATGTGTAATAAGCAGCTTCATTTTTTTTTTTTCTCCTTACTCATTTTATGGTTTTATGTAGAGTGGAAGGGGAATGCACAAGTAACTTGAAATTTAGTTCTCTTTTTTCCCTAATATTTTCAAGCTTATAGGATTGTTTTATATATAATCCTTCCTGTGCTTTGTTATTATTGTTATTATTTTGATGCAGCTAGGAGTGTAAATATAGTTGCTAGGATTATTTTCTTCCAAACCATATTTTTAAAAAAGTGTGAAATAGATTGGGAGCAGATTGTAAACACTAATTTCTGTCTATTAAGTGAGTTCAGGATATTTGCTTGCAAATTGATAAATTACAGGCAAAAAAGGAACATCAGGAGAAGAGGTAACACTTGTATTGAATCCTGTGAGAAGAGGGAGAGTTGAATCAGAAATTTCCCCTGTGGCAAGTTTCAAACTCAGCAAAAAGCAAGTGACTGAACTACACATATGAAACCACAGTTGTAGCTGTGAAAGAAAATAGTATCCTTATGTCAGGATGACCTAGCCACATTAGCAATCAGCTGGATTCTTTAAAAATGATTTTATTTATCACTTCCATATTTGTTTTTCTTTTCTTTCTGTCTTCCTTACAAAATTTTCTTTCTGAAGCACAGGGTATGTTTTGGGATAGATCAACTGGCAAAGGCTGGTTTTAGCCTTCAGTGGTGAAGTTTCTCTGGCTTTCCTACACATATGGTCCCAGTGCAGGATTATTGTTATGATTTGAAGCTTTTCTTTATTGATCAATTTCTCTGAACTCTGGTTGCTGCAGCTGGAGGATATAGGGCATCCAAAACTGGATGCTTTACTCGTGTGTTTTACTGAGTAAAACCTGGTTGCTTACAGCTCTCTGTTCTTACATCCCATGATAATGCTAGCTTGTCTTGAGCAATAATGTTTATTTACAACACCTGATCCACTGTAATCCCTGGTTGTTATTCTGTAGATCTTGTGTCTTAGGTGTAAACACCTGTGTGAGTTTTCAGGGAACACTTCATTCTCAGTAAATGAATAGTTTATTTATAGTCCAGTAAACTAATTCATGAGTCTTTGTTTATTTGGCCAGAAGATGGCTGTACCTAGCCATGCCCAAAGGACACCAGCTTTTCTAAAAAAATAGTAGTCATTCTTTGAAGATAAGTATTTACTTGAGCACAATATTATTCTGTGAGCTTTAGCTGTGGAAAACTCCTGAAAGCAAGTTCTGTGTTTTAAGTGAAACCTATGGGTGAGAAGATAGAGTTGTCCCCGTGTTGTTATGGTATTTGGTGAAGGTTGTTGGCTGAAGTTTGGATGTGCTTGCAAAAACTGCTTAATGTCCTGATGGCTTTTAGTAGCATGAAATGATGGGAGAATCTTTTGAAGCTGAGCTAATAGAACTATATATAGTATGGGGTTGTTTTTAAAACAATTCTGATAGTTTGCCTCCAAAATACATAAAATACTTTAAAATGTTTATATTGTATATATTTTTGGTAGTGATTTCAAGACATCTTTTATTGTGTAGACTATGTTTAACGTGACTGGTAAGATAGCACATATCTGTTAATGGAGATTCTGGGTTGTTGTGGTTGTTTTTGTGGTCCCAAATGTTACAGTGCAAAGGTAAGAAGTACAAGAACACAATTTGGATGGGCTGTAATGCAATATATTAAGGCAGTGTGTTCTGCCTCCCAAAAGCTACTAGTAGTTGGGTCTTAATTCAGCAGGTGGGAAGACACTCTGTGGTTTTTATGTGGAATTTTGAATCAGTAATCATGGTGTCTTTTACATTCTTTTAGAACATAACCATAGGCTAGTATGAGGAAGAGGAAAAACTCAGCCTAAAGTAGCATAAGTGTTAGGGCTTTACTCTCTAAGCAGATAGAAAAATGTTATCTCGATGCTTAAAAGCAGACTGCAAGCTTGCTAGAGAAACATGGTTCTTCTTTGGCATAGGTCCTGCTCCTTCTAAAACATTGCATGTGGTAGAAGGAAGGAGTTCAGAATTTTTGACATCATGGATGTAAGCTAAGGGTGGAACATTTCATTCAGAGTTCAAAATGACTACTTGTTTGTAGATTGAGTAAAACGTAAATAGCCTGGGGTTTGGTTATCCTCATTTCTTTTTGCATAGATTTAAGTGAAGAATCCTGCAGATTGCTTGCCTGGTTCTTCCAGAACAGTTTGGCAAGACCTGGATTTGTTCTGATTTATATAAATGTCTTTGAACAGTAACATCTGGAGAACGTGTTCCGGACTCATTACACAATAGTACATTTTGTTCATTTTCATCTTAAATAGCCAATTCTTTTTTGAAATTTACAGTTAGAAGGAAAGTTATTTGAAAACTTGGTAAAATGTAAAAACTTGGTAAAATATAGTGTGTCCTTTCTACATGTTTTTTCTCTGTGGGATAATAATATAAATCAGTCACTGTCAGAGTTAAATAGCTTTTTAGTTTTGTTTTTATTTCCTTTTTAATTGTTCTGATAGTGTGCCCGCTGTGAAAACTGTATTTTATTTATTTGGGGCTTGCTAATACTTATGTTTCTTTTCCTATGTTGTAAAACTGTTTGAAGGAAAGATAAGGAATATATTTTTTAATATAGAACGTGATACTCAGTGAAAAAGAGAAAGCTGTTCTCACATTTTTAAGATATTTCAAGATACATTGCTGGGCAAAAAAGTATGTGCTGCTAAGCTTCATAAAAATGGAATTTTCCACTTCAGAAAATACTTGCAGTGAATCATGTAAAAACAGTATTTTGATAATATCAGGTCGAGGAGGATGAAACTTTATGTATATTAAAGACCCAAGATGGAATTGATAAACACAACTAGTCTTGCAGTCTGTATTAATATGAGGTCGCAAGGTACATTTTGTGTACCTTCTTTTTGACATCTCTCTTTATGTCCTTAGGTGGAATGAAGTGATTCTCAATTTCGTTGGTTAGTCCTGTGATTCCCTCTGTTTATCTGTATGTTTATTTATCCCACTCATCAGCTGGGGTTAATTCAATATGTCTGCTGTTTTTTCTACTCTGAGTTTGGTGGTAAGAGGGTGGTAATTTCAACTTAAGAAGGTTCTGCAGGCTTTTTTACAGGGAATAAAACTCAAGAGTTTTCTTGGAAGTAATTTGCTTGAAGCCTAGAAGGGTGGAAAGAAATCAAGACTAGTATCCAAGTTTGGGAATTGTTTAACCAGATTTGCAGCAGAAGCACTTTGAGGTGGAGGTTCATCTTATTTTGACTTGATTTAGAGCCATCTTCTAGTGACCAGGTTAATATAACATGCTAGTCTTTTATTATAAAAAGATCTCTTTTCTTTTTAATTTGCAGAAGCATTAAATTCTCAAAACCTGGCACAGGGTTTTCACACTTAGATGGAAGCACCAAATACAGACTACTTTATTAATTTTTCCCTTGCACATGCTTTGCAGTATAAAGGGACAGGCATGGTTACCAGTGAGATTTGTAAGATGGTTTTCATTACTGCAGGTTTCTGGTCATTGAGCTCTTTGCTCCTGAGTACTTCTACAGCAGCATGAAATCCTTGCTCTTGAGAATACTTGCTTCACAATTCCAGGTAGATCCAGCATGCTTTCACATTTACTATAAAATACATCTACACTACTGATACTGAGAAATGTGAGAGAGGGTAACTGGTATTGTTTGACATTTTTGCCTACTTCTTGATTTGTCATCCAGATGGTGTGCACAGCTTATTACAGCAGAATTTTCATTGACAGGTTGCAAAACTTAGCCTTGACAACTGTTCTGTGTTTCCTGTTGGATCTCTGTCATGTCATGTTGCAGATGATGTGAAAATGCATGGAACTGATCTAAGCCTTGTAATTTAAGCTGGTGTGTTGTCCTCTGCTTATACCCACATATAAGTATTTGGTAGATGTCAATTTTGGGGCATATTTTTGCAAGTAAGCACTCGGTCGTCTGGCATATCTCCTCATGTCAAACTGTATGTCAGTTATGCTTTTCTGCAAGTGTGCTTCTCATGCAGCAAAAGTTTTTTGTAGTTGACAAAGGAATGTTATTAATCATAGCTGGAGGAATATTTGAATGCTTTGTCTAGTTAGGCATTGCTCTTTTTTTTGTTTAGGCTGCAACTGGATGTATGAGCCAGATGATGAGGAGGATTTCAGTGTGGAGTGGGCAGCCTGCATGGATGTTTAAACTAGCAGTTCCAGCTCAAAGTGTTCTCAACAAGTCATTCTCTTACTCAAGATGATGTGTTTTCCTTCCAAGGGCTCATTAGATCACGACTACTCTTTCACCTTCTCTTCCTCCAAGAGTCCCTTAGAAAAGTAAAAAGAAATTCTGGTGAGGAAATCTGCTGCTGAGATGTGAGCATCTTTTTAAATATTTTCCTAAGAGTGTGGGTCTGAATGAGTACTGTTTTATTGATGTCATGAATTGCTTCCATGAACAGGACAGGTGAAAAGGGCAGGCATAAAAAGTTTTGTCAGTCATCATGTAGCCCTGCTTGGGGCTGTTAATAAACCATAGAGAGTTGTAAGGAGATGACCTTGAAAGTCATCTGTTTAGAACCAGTCAGTACTCAACACAGAGTTTAGTTTGCCTGTGGTCTTGTCCAGGTGAACATGTCCAAGGCAGGAGCTTCTACAACCTCTTGGGACAGCTTATTCCACCATGTGACTACTGTCATAGTAGGGATTTTTTCTTTTTTATAATTCGTTTACTTTCTTGCATCATTCTTTCACTTGACACTGTGTACCTGAAAAGAATCTGCTCCTACCCCTGTTCATATTACTGCTTGGCTGCTCTTCCATTGTGGGAGGATTAAATGACTTGCAAGGTTACCAGCATTGAAAGCTAAAGCCAAAGCTTTGAATTAACCTCCCCCAACTCTCACTTCTTCCCTGAGAAAGGGAGACAATGACATAATATATTTTAATATTTTGTTTTATTCTTTAGCTTTCAGTGGCTGCTAGTTTGTCACAAATGACAGGAATTCTGAACTGGGGGAGAGGGCTAAAAATGAAATCTTCACTCTTTGCTTTAGAAAGGCAGAGGTATCTATGGAGTTTTTCTGGGTCCTCTTTAATCCAAAATTCTGTAAGCCTGACAAAGACATTATTAATGTTGTATTTATGCTGTGAACTTTCAGAATTTACTAAGTTTTAGTAGAAAGTTTTCCTTCCAAACCTGAAATTTGGTAACAGTGCAGATTATAAGAATTTCTGTCCATGGTAACCTTTTCTTTGTACTTCAGCAGTTCTCCTGACTGATACTATTTGTAGTCTGTGAGAGTGAGGGTTAAATGGAACTGCAGTAAACAGGCTTTTCTCCTGAGGGAATCTTGGGGGAGAGGAGGTGAAAGTGTACTTGTGATCTAATAAGCTCTTAGAAGAAAAATGCATCGTCTTAGGTCAAAGAATGACTTGTTGAGAACACTTTGAGCTAGAACTACTAGTTCAAACATTCATGTTTCTTCAAATGTATGATTTGTATGATTTAGTAACTGGGAAAGACTTAAAAGGAAATCTTTCAGTTGTTCCTAATTTCCAAATTACTTGAAGTGCTTTTCTAAAGTGTAGGATATGTCAGTGACATATATTATAAACCTGTGAAGAATTCCTGTTCTTACCAGTTGCCAGGCAGAACAGGTGTCCTTTACTTTGGGCAACACAGGGGTGACAAGTGGTTCAGAAGAATGCATTTTTTTGTGGGATTTTCTTTTTTTTGCCCCAAATGAAGCATAATTAGGACTCCTGTGAACAAGTGAAACCAAGTAAGAAAGGCTTATCTGTCATTTGATCTTTAAAACTTCTGTGTAAAACTAGAATAGGAAGTCAGCTCCTTTGTTGCAAAATAGAGTGTGATAGTGGATTTTGCAGCAGCAAAATAGGAAGAAGCTAATTTAGTTTAATGCATGCAAATCTCATTTCTGACCCTCATGTCAGTTGCTCACAGATTTTGGCAGTATGTTTTTTTACTTTTGTATCTTTTGTATCTTACTTTTGTATCTTACTGCCATAATGTGAATTTTTGGAATATTTATGGAAAGTATAATGGGAGTATGATGTACTTAGTTGCTAAATAGTCAAAATTTGAATGGCTTCTTATTCAAGGTAATGAAATGTTGAAAATTTTGAAGGCATAGGCAGTTTATACACAGTGGGTGTGGATGCATGTATTTCTCCTATTAACAGACCAACTCACTGCACATGACTTGGGACTTTACATTGACTTGACTGAGGGCTGAGACCTGGTTACTCAGCCCTGGGGTTGGCTGAGTTATACCAGAGGCATGGCTGGGCCCTTGAAGCCTTTTATGAATGTTTGGGCACACACAAATGTTCTTGGCTTTTGGAGGATATGGGGTTGGGGAAGAACAGGAGAGGAATATCGCTAAATTCTGTAAGTGTTGTAATTCTGTGCACAGTAGGTCAAAGTCATCTTTAGAAGTTCAGTGTATGAAATCCTTTTCATACAATCACTTTTCATCAGGTGAAGTATTGTAACATGGATAGTTCTGGAAAAAGCAGCTTTTTAAACAACACAGCATGTTAGTGTGCAAAGTTTCAAGACTGAGAGTTAAACCATCTCTGTGTCAGTGAGCCTGAAGCCCTGCTTTGGACAAGTAGCTTTGAAATTTCTATATCCAGCTGTAAAGTCAATGTATATTTACTGGTATTCCCTTCAGAGCAACAGGGCCTATTTTTTTAAAGCTGGAGAACTGTGACTAGGTTATCAGTAGAAAAAATGGTAGAACAAAATGATTAAAATGAGTAAGTTGTTAGAAATACTTTTTGTTAACCCAGGAGCTCCAAAATTTACTTACTGTTTGGCTTGCCCTCTTCCATAGTATCAGAGAAATGGAAGACAGCAAGTGTCACCAGTTGTAAAATGGGGCTTAAAAGGGATGATGGGACCAAGAAAGCTTAAATGTTGGATAGATTGTTTGAAATATGTTAAGAAATAAAATTAGTAGACTGATGTAGAAGTACATCTGTGAAAAATCCTAGATATATTAAGGTTAAAAAAGGTCTTTGAAGGCAGGACTGATTGGGAATTAATAATTCCTATTTGAATTTTCTACACAAAGTCCCTGGTGAGTACCAAAAAACTCATCTTTTCTTTCCAGTCCTTTCTGCATATGGAGACTGACTGCTTTGGTTGAACTCCTAATATATTTAGCTTCTTAGACTTTTCTATTTGATTTCTTATGGATGTTTTAAATGGAAGTCAGTGAGATCATTGAGACAAATGAAATGCTATCCACATATATTGTTAATACTGCTCAGTACTGACATCTTTTAAGATGCGTTATGCATTTTTTTAGCACCAGTGATGTAGCTGTACTTTGAAAACAAAGCACAGTTCTCCTTTGGCTAAATCACCAGCAGTACTCCCTAAACCACCCAAATGGTCCAGGGTGGACTTGTGCAGAGTGATATAAAATTACTCAGAGTTGGAGCATTGGGTGGTGTGTTAACATTATAGGAGATTTAATATTGTTTGAATATCTTATTTTTGAAGTTAAATTAAGACAGGAACATGACTTGTTGCAGAATCCTGAAATACTTTTTTCCTGATGGCTTGGAACAAATAAAGATGAAGCAGCCAAAACATTAATGCACAATAATCGACTACAAATGTCTGTAAACGTGTTCTGTTAGGTTGCTATGAAACTCTTTATTCCTGGCGAACGAGAAGATGACTGTGAGACTGCCTTAAAGCTTTTGTCTCTTACACAAAGGGTCAGTGGTAATTTGAACATTCATGGGATACTCTTTGTTCTGAAAATCACAAAGATCACTCCTTTTTATTTAAGTAAAAAAATACTTAAATAAAATTTCTTCATCTGAAATTATGAAGAACAAACATTTTTTCTTTAATGTTTGTTCTTCATAATTTCAGATTTTCTTTGTTAGGGAAGACTTCTAGAGTGTTTTTTTAACTTCCTGAACATGCATCTAGTCTTACTCCTTAGTTATTGGGATGGAGAGATGAGAAGAATCATCCTTTTTTTTTCCCCATAACCCTCCATGTTTGCCATATTGCTTCCCTCAGTAGCTGGCAAAGGGTGCCGACCTGTTCAGGTGGCTGGAGCCAGGGATGTTTGTAAAGCCAGGCAGGTTAATTGAAATGCACACCAGTGTAATAATGTCTTCTGCAGGGGCTGACGCACCTGGCTGCAGAAAGTGCAGCTTGCTGCTTTCCCCTGGGCTGGCAAGTCACCTCCTTGAGTTAGTGTTAGTTTTTTTTGAGCTGTGTGGCTGACACAAATCATAGGAGGAACACATTTTAGGAAGTGTTTCTTTGTTGGTAAGGAAATGAAATATGGAAATACAAAGTATATCTCTGGGTGGTTTGTCTGCTTCAGTCAGATTTCAGCTGAAATCTGACTCAGCTGGTTTGCAGAGGATGGTGTGAATGGCTGTTTATCAAAATGGACTTCCTTTTTATGTTTTGAAAAAAGTGAAAAATAAGAAAATGTGAAAAAAAATAGATAAAAATACATAGGCTTAGTGCATTTAAATGCTAAATATTTAAATATGTTGTGTTAGTTTTAGTAATGATTTTCATGCTGTATCAATAAAAATAGAAGGTGAAAGCAACACGATACAATTTTTAATGTTTGGGGAAATGAATATATTTGTTTTATCCTAACAATGTGTATGTTTTTTTGTCATAAGGGGCTAGATTTTATAAAGAAAGCCCTACTCCTCAAAACTCTGCCTGAAGTTGTTTTCTGATGTAATATATAGTAAAGTGCTTTAGGATTTTCTTTTAAGTGGTCAGTATTATTGTTTTAATGCTACAATCAGAACTGTTCCTGAGTAATAAATTTCATTCATTGAGTTCCCTTGCTTACTCTTTTCTGTTTTAAGTCATGGTGCTTGAGAATTGTACCTTTAGTCCTGAAACTCCAAATTAGGTGCTTCACACTCCTCACATTACAGTGTCTCGTTACATTTTACTTTTGCTTTAATGATTTTCACTTCATTTATTTCATCATACTCCATTGATAGCAATGTGATACCTCTCATTTAATATTTCATTAGTATTTCAGCAGTTTTATTAGGATGTATTTTATATTTTGAATTATAGTGTTACATGCTAGTGTGTATGTAGCATGTTTTAGGATGAAATACATCCTTTTTATTAGGATGTATTTTATATTTTGAATTATAGTGTTAGATGTTAGTGTGGTGGGGCTAACGTGCTTTTAAACTAATTTGTCACCCTAAATTGATATTAAAAAATTAATTTTCAAGTTTGTGTCAATTATTAGTTGAAAGCTCATTTTACAGGATTGTTCAAATACATTTAAATTTTTGTGTGAGTTTTATTTATTTATGGAATCTGTGTATTAGGCTATTCCAGTATACTCTGAAAAATCTGTTAATAAAGAGCAAGGCTAGGTAAGCTATAAGCCTAAGATCAAAATATCCTGTAAGCAAGTGAAGTGAGAAATAGTGATCTGCCAATGGACTTACAAGAAGCAGGAAAGTAGGAAGTAGGAAAGAAAATGACCAACCTTACCATATGTCTTTATAATGTTAATACATTTTTAGTTTATTAAAATAAGATTTGTTTTAAATTAAAATTAATTGTGTCAGTGCAAGAGAAGGGAATCAAGATGGCTAATTCATGGTATGCTAGACAAATGAAAGGGAGGGAAGGAAGTGTTTGCCAAGTGTTTATGCTGTTACAGATGGATATGGGTGCAAGGCTTCTGCACCTTCACAGTTGTGGTGGTAAGGCCTGGGACAGCTACATGTTTGCACAGGAAGTTTATTTTCCTCTTTTTTTGGCCATGATGTCTGTGAATGGAGAGAGTGCACCAGAGAATGCAATATAGGAACTGAGATTACAGCTCCTCAGGAATGAGAACAATTTACACAATGAAGGGTCCCTCTAGAGGGAAAATTAATCTTGGATTCTCTTTGTTTCCACTGTCTTGTATGAGAAATCATGGTGTGTCCTGCAATTGTGGCAGCTCTTTGGACTTGGTGTTGGCTTCTGTAGCCTCACTGACACCACCAACACTGTAGTATCATTTGATGGCATTTCTTTTTTTACTTGCTTTAAATGAATGTTGCTGGTGGAGGGGAAAAAAGAGGAAAGCAGAGGGAGAGCCAAAAACATATTCACTGATATATCTATACATTCATACATGCATGTGGACAGGGTACAAGGGGTGACCTGTGGAAATGGAAGATGTGTCCTTTTAAGATTTGTAAAACATACCTCCCTTTAGTAT
Organism: Molothrus aeneus; assembly: GCF_037042795.1. NCBI lineage: Eukaryota > Metazoa > Chordata > Aves > Passeriformes > Icteridae > Molothrus > Molothrus aeneus. The sequence continues at coordinate 91,667,931 of NC_089648.1, read as the reverse complement.
ATTGCAAGTACTTGGACAATGGTTTTTCCCTAATCATCTCTTTCTGAAAACTTTTGTTAGCTTTCCTTTTTATAGTTGAACTTAGAGATATTGAAATTAGAAGTCCTGCTAGTAACAGCTTTCCCACTTATTAGTTTAGTCTGGTTTTTTGGTTAGTTGATTCATGGTTATTTTGTTATTGTTTAATTTATTTCATAGCCACTGGTGTGCACTGTGCACATTTTTTCTATCCAATTTGAAGTCTTGGTATTTTCATGCATGATGGATTCCTATAGAAACCTACTGTCTACCCAGTGTTCTAAAGGGAAGATTTAATAGCAGACCAAGATTTTTCTGCTGTACTCCCTTGGCAGAAAAGTACTGCTGGCAAGTATTGTAAATAAGTCTTATACAGGATATTGTAGTGGTGTTTCATCTCCCTCCCACTCCTTCTTGTTTTTAATTTCATGAACTGAACAATTTTATGTGCAGTCATCTATTAGATTGATGCATATTTGGGATCAGAAATTACTGTGGCACAGAAATTTTGCACTCCCATAGGGGAGAAATGAAATCAAATGTTTTGCGTTTGTAGCAGGAACTGCAGTTCCTTGGGGACAAAGCAACTTATGTAAATGTGGCCTTACCTTGGGAGAGAAGAGTGGTAAGAATGGGCACTGCTGATGGGGAGTGTGGACCAGAGGCAGTGTGCTTTTGTACAGGTGCCCCTGGGCATCTGTCTGCCTTTGAGCAGGGACAGTTACTTGTCAGTGCCTGGAAAAAAAAAAAAAATGGAAGAAGCAACAGTTACCTTTATTGTAACCTGTTAAGGATGATTGTAAGTATTGTTCACTCCCATATAAGCATGGGGTAGGCATGTTTAAATGTGAAAATGTCAGAACAAATTTTCCTTCAACTGTTCAGAATGCTGTAAGTCACAGAAACTGTTCTTAGCTTTCATTTAGTTTCTCCTTTTCTTCCTCTAAGTTGTTACAAGTTAAAGTATCTGTACCTGTAATGGATGGTTATTGTTGCTACACCTAAAAAAGCCCATCTAAACAGCGATATGCTTAATTGCATGTGACTTGTTTATAAGTCAAATATTTCTGGGACAATATTTTCCTCTTAAAGCTGGTTTTATTAAAGGAATTGTGGTTTTTTTCTTTTTTTTTTTAGGTAAAGACAGAGTTTTCAACACCCCTTTATGTGAACAAGGAATTGTTGGCTTTGGTATTGGAATTGCTGTTACAGGTGCTACAGCCATTGCAGAAATTCAATTTGCAGATTACATTTTTCCAGCATTTGATCAGGTTAGTACTAATAAATTTGAGAGCGGTTAAAATAAATCTTACATCTGTTTAAACTACTCTTTTGTTAGCATTAGTACTTGGTTTGAATATGTAGTTTTTTGCAAATATAACCAGAGCTGTATTACTAATATTTATGCATGCTTTAGGTAAACAGGCGTGAACTGCAAACAGTGCTAGTACTGTACTGTAAACAGTAAACTGTACCATGACAAATTTGAAGGCTTATTAAATAATGGAAATTAAAGATCTGGTTTGAGGCAAATGTCTGTTTGTTTTAATTTTTGGTTTTGTGGCTGTGTTGGCTTCAGCAGCCATAAAGTCAACAGCCTATGTCTTCTGAACACAGTCTCATTTCTGCATACAGCTGCAGATGGCCATATGTCCACAGGACAAAGTACAGATCTGGATTGGGCTGATTGACAGTAGAGAATGATGAAACAACTGTGTTATAAGGCTACCCCTGAGGCTTAGGCATCTAACTTGAACACAATAAATTATTGTTTATTTGCCTTGGAAAATGTTTGTCTTTGTGCTGACTTACAGTATTCCTTTGCTTCTAATTTCATCCTCTGAATCCCATGCATGGAACAGATGATGTAGTTACATTGCATGTACTGAAGTGTCTTGATGCATAACTAGAGGTATTGGACTGAATGTTACTTTTGTATATAAATCTTCCCAGATTGTTAATGAAGCAGCCAAATATCGTTACCGCTCTGGAGATCTGTTCAATTGTGGAAGCCTCACCATTAGAGCGCCGTGGGGCTGTGTGGGTCATGGTGCACTATATCACTCTCAAAGTCCAGAAGCCTTTTTTGCTCACTGTCCAGGAATAAAGGTATAATAGCTCTTATTTTATGAAGATTATTTTTTTTTGTTTGTTTGTTTTATAATGGACCTGACTAGCAATGAGTCTGGGTGCAGAGGAGAAGAAGAGTAGATGTCAATCCATAACAAAATATCTGAATATGCTAATTAAAAACTATTAGAAAACTTAAACTCTGTTGAGTGTTTGAAAATTTATAGCCATTATTGAAGCAATCTTTAGTACACATAGCATTTTGTATTTGTCTGTTTTCTTGTGCTACAAACATACATTTTACATAGTTTTGTGTCCAGTATAATACAGAACCTAAAAACTAACAAAAAATACTACTTTCCTTTTAATTTTTTTAAAATTTCTGCATCTCTCTTAAGTGCATTATTGAATTAATTTATATGAAAGACAGTGGTGGGCAGTAGGCACAAACTGAAGCACCAGAGGTGCTTTTTCTGAACATGAGGAAGTACAGATTGCCCAGAGAATTTGCAGTCTCCAGTCTTGGAGGTACTCAGAATTTGTCTGCATGTGATTCCAGGCAATTGGATCTGGATGCCTCTGCTTGGTCAAGGGGATTGGAATAGATGACTCTCTGGAGGTCCTTGCCAAACTCAACTGCTTGGTGATTCTTGGAGTGAGAACTTCAGGCAAGCTTTCTGCCTGAGATGGTGGCTTCCCTTGAAGTGAAGACACCTAGTGCTTAGGTGGATAACTTTCCTAGAGAAAGGGAAGTGTAGGATATAATCATCTCAGACCAAGAGAATACTTTGTCAGGCTCTTCATTTTTTCCTGACCAAAGTTTTGTCTGTGAACTTATACTTCTGGGTTAGCTGGCATCCAGTCCATTGAGCAATGACTCAGGGCAGATTAATGTGGAAGATTTAAGCAGAACCAGTATTTGTATTCTAAAGACACATGTTCATTGTTTATCTGCTGTTTATACTGTTGTCTCTGTATGATTTTGGTGTCCTAAAGCTTCAGATATTACTCATCTATAGGGAGGCCATAGCCATTTTTCCTACTTGTTCTTCTCTTAAATAAAAAATCCTGTATTATTCACACTTTATTTCATTATATTTGAGGAATGGAATACATTTTTGTCTTTGGGTGTTCTTTATGGTATTTGAGGTCATCTTCTGAAGTTGAAAGTATTTCCTGATTATAGACAAAAGCAATCTACAAAGTCTTTTGCCAGGTTATTGAATCAAATGTTTTCTAGACGTTGTTTAAAACTAAAGTAGTTTAATATTGTATGAAAGCAAAACATAGCTCAGATAATTAAAATACTGACTCCAGGTCCAGCTAATTTCTGCTGATCTTATAGGTCAATCTTAAATTTTTATATACTAAACCAAAGGATGAGGTTTAGTGGTCCACTCTGGTGATTAATACTCTTTCTGATTCATACCAGCTACCTAGACTGATGGCTAGTCTTATGAACAAGTTAGTAAGTCAGAATTTTATTTAGTCACTCCATGTAATATGATTTCTTTGTTCCCACCTCTGATCTTTGTGTTCGTTTTTCACTTTCTTTCACTTTTCCTTGGATAAAATGCTAAAGTAGGTTGCTACCACTAAGATATGTCATCTCAGTTAAAGGTAAAGGCACACTAATTCTGTGGAACTGATGGAGCAATCTACTAGCTTTTTGTGCACAGAGAAGTGTTTTAGACTATATCTTTTGAATAATATTGCTTTGTGAAAACAGTGTTTTTCTTTAATATTTTTTGCAAAGCTGTTTGTTGGTACAGTTCATAATGTTTCAAGACTGCAGGTATTTATGAATAACCCTGGCCCTTAAAATAGAAATCAAGAAGTTAAAATGAACTGGTGTTTCAGATGCATTTTCAAATGTCCCATATCTAAGCATACTTTCTCCATATTACAGGAGGAAAGTCAGTGTCTTACAAGCTGAGAAGGGTAAGGTTTGATCTTTGAAAAGAGTGGCTTTCAAAACAACCCTCTTATTAAACTTTGTGAGAAGTTTCTGGCTTTTTATTTTATGTTTTTCTTAAGTGGCAGGTAGAATTTGGATTGCTCAAGCTAAGGGGAGTTTGTACAACTTTAGTTATTCAGTGGAAGGACTGTGGTCATTGGTACTTAGGCAAAGCTTATTGGGTACTGGATGATTGTATCCTCTGTCCACTGTTGTGAGGGTGTACATGGAAGACATTAATATTGATTCTCTGCATTCCCTTGTACGAATATCTTCTCTTATGGTTAGAAGCTTTCTTTTTCATTTCCAGCCTAAATTTGTTCTTGACTAACTTGTATATTTAACTTATCTGCTCATTTATAGCCTAAAGCACTTGTACTCTCTTTAGTCTTTGTTTTGTTAGACTAAAGAATCAAAGTATCAAGGAATCGTTAACAGTATCTGGAGCTCTTTTGACATCTGTTTCATTCATTTTCTTTTCAAAGGGTTGAAAGAATCATTAAGTATTCCAGCTGAGTTTCCAGCAGCGATTTTTACAATAGCACTAACAGTTCCTTGGCTATGTTACTTTTTTTTAGGACTTAACTGCATAGTATGCTAGTCATTTTTTGAGTAGATAATAAGTTCACATCTGAATTTCTACTCCTGAGTTCTAAATCTGTAACAAAAATGTAGTCCTTAAGCATGTGACTTTAAATATATATTTTTCAGTTTGTTTTTGTGAACTGGGTCTTTTTAGTATCATCCTCTCTAGTGTAGTGACTTCCAGCTTTGGAATAGTCTTCATCACCATGTTCTGATTTAACATCATAAATGAATAAGGTAAATAAAATCTGTCCTAAAAATGATTCATTCCTAAGCAGCTGTACTAGTGACATCCGTGGGTAATTTCCCATGTGCCTGTTACCAAATGCTTTGATGAAATATTAATAAACTGCTTCTCCCTTGTTTAGAAAAATCACTTCTCAAGTTAATTTCATGTAACAGGAGATTTAGGTTGTGTTTTCACTCTTTTATATTATCTTTATATAAATAAATGATACTACTCTCAAAATATATTTTGAAGCCATGGCTGTAATTAAAATGTATTTTTTTTAACAAGTGCTAGAATTAATGTTTTCAGTGACTTCTAACTTCACAGCTATAAAAGTGTTTGCTGGTAGACTTCATGCTGCATGTTGCAGCTCTTTGAGGTCTCTGGGATGGAAATTAATTGGTTCTTTTGATTTGAGGGAATTTTGCTCTTGGGTTCTATTTTCATTTAAACTGCAGTAATTTGGTAATTTTCTTTTCATAATTGAAATTCTCTTACGTCATCCAAAGTTAACTCTTCTGTTGGCAAATGAATTATACTGTTTCCTTCCAAGTATTTGGATTACATCTGGAGGCCTTAGGTTTTTTTTGCTTGATAATGATTTAAGGTATTTATTGATTGTTTATTTCCAAAATGAACAAATTTCAAGCTTCTACTGTAAGAAAAGAAAATCAGCTTTAAGTAACTATTTCATTTTGTAGCCTTCAAAACTATTCAGACTAAGTCTGAATACCTTTAGTGTCTGTTCTGATGAATTTTCACCCAAGTAATTGAGGATCATTCAGCTGCATTTTTTGTTGTACATCTACATTAATTTCACTAAGTTTATGTATATATGTATATTAATCTGACTGACATACTTCTGTTCTTTTTTACCTCAAATGTTACTGTTAAGATGTTAGTTCTACCTTATCTGAGCACAGTACCTTCGTATTTCAATCACATGTATAGAGGGGACTATTGAAGCCTCATCAGCGAACAAAATAAAATTCAAAATTTGGAGTGTGCTTTAATAATGAAGCACTGATGTCAATTCACTTTGTAAGAACAGCTCAATCTGTACGTAGATTTGTTTAAAGCAAATAATTGCTTAGTTTTAAGTATTATTGAGGAAGTTTCTAGCAGAATTGCTATTTTAACTAAACTATTTAAAAATATTTTTACAGGTTGTTATTCCAAGGAGTCCTCTGCAGGCCAAAGGACTGCTGCTCTCATGCATAGAGGACAAAAATCCATGCATATTCTTTGAACCTAAAATACTTTACAGAGCTGCAGGTAAAGATTTGTATGTTGTATTTTCCAGTAAAGCAGCAATGTTTGGGGTTTTTTGCACATATATATTAATAGCCTCAGCTAAAACAATGCTTCAGTAGAAGTCTTGACTTGTTTTGACTTCAGTAGGAGTCTTGACATTAGCTATGTAGTGGGATGAGTTTTTAGAGGAATTGTGAAAACTGAATAAATTCTTGAAGTTTGACTGCAAAGATAAACATTTACAGTCAGATTTATGTTCAATTATGCTCAATTAGCTTCAGAAGTGGAATGCTTTACAGTCTAAGATTAACAAAAGAAGTAGAACTAAGAGGTATTACTCTTTATCAAATTCCAGTATAAATTTGGCAGAATTTGAACTGCTTTCTTGTGATAACTCTAAATACTGAAAAAAGATTCCAGATCAGTTTTTATTTTTCCAAAAGAACTGAGCCCCACCATCACCATTTTCTCAAAGTTTAAATTTCGTTGAAATGCCTAATTTCTAAAAATCTTAAAATCTCCTCATTTAGATTTCAACCTTATTTGAAAGGAAATGTGATTGCCATTACTTTGTTTTTAGTCATAGTGAGCTTTCTGATTCAGATTAGTTTAAACAACTCTCAGTTGCATGTAATGTATTGGAACAGTGGAAATTGACAATGATGGTGTTTGAATTGGTTCTAAAAATTACCTTGTTACTTCTTTGGACTAGAGAAACTTGACAGAACAGAAAACAGATTAAAAATTTTGCATGTGGAGACAGGCAGGGAAATAGGATGAGGAACTGATAAAATAGAACAGAAGCCCTGACTTACCTGTAGCATTTCCCTGTCCTGTGGCTTTATGTGCGAACTCTGCTTGATGCATCAGTCCAGTTTATAAGTTGACTCTGTGTGGACTGTATTTGAGTGAGAGACAAAATGTTTCTGTTTTGCTTTGGACCTTTTAACAGCACTTTTCCATCAGTGCATCCATTTTGTAAGTAAATTTATCCTCTTCCTAGAGAGACAGTAATAAGGGAAAAATTTAGAAAACAGACATCAAAACTACAAAGAAATAGTAATATAACTCAGGATCAAATAGGATATTTACTGGTAAAACTGCTTATTTGCTTTTAAATTTAAAAAAAAGCCCAGAAATCCCAATAGCAATGTAAATTTCAAAGTGCAGCTATTTTTAGCTATTTTAAGTTTCTCCTATTTTTAGTGGTGGGTGTGATATATTCATAGGGTTTTGCATTCCTTAAGTTCAGTGTGTTTTGAGGGCTTACTAAAATTCAACTGGAGGGCCTCTGTCCATTCATTTAGAGAAAGTAGTTTGAAAAATGAGCCTGAGTCTGAATCCTGTTAAAGAAAAAAAATGAAGTGTTTTTAAAACAGGCCTTTATTTCTCCCTCTTCCCTCCATATTTACAAGTCACAAGTACAGACTGTAGAGTTAATAAAATACTTGCTTTTATATTGGCGTGAAAGGCCGCGCATCAACATCACACAGCTTTCGAGAACATAGGGAGGTTTTTTGTGTTTGAGGAAATGACTTGTAAAGCAACTACTGGATCATTTATTGAATATAAATCAGGCTTGTGATGGAAATCTTGAGTAAAGATGTGCTGAAATAGTGTTTAATGTGATGTATGTGCTGGTCAGTAAGCAGCTACAGCATTGCTGTTGTTGGTAATTTCTGAAAGACAGTGATTTCCTCCTGCATTCTGATGGCTAATTTTCAGAGACTTTACCAATATTTTTTGTCTTAAAATTTCTAGGAACATCAGTTTAGTGGTGTAAGTTGAAATTTATATGTACAAATGTGCAAATATATGTACAATATGTGTAAATGTACATATAGTACATTTGCATCAACAAATGTTGTATATGTGCATATAACAGGGATGATTGTAACAGGTAACTTCTTTCATCTGCATGGATATTTTATTATTTCTACAATGTAAATCAGGAATATTTTACTATTTGGAATGGTTTTCATGTTCTGTTTATTTTCACTGTGAACCTTTGTGTTATCATTAGTTTGTCATCTTTACTATCCTTTGTGGGTTGGGTCAGCTTGGACTGGAAGATGACTGCTGTCTGGGAGTTTCTCCTATAAAATTGATCTCTCTTAGAGTTCATTCTCCTGGCCACAGTCAGGGTTTCTGGTAATTCCACCATAGAAACCAGGTGGCCTGGTGAATTCAGAAATGCACTGGAGCCATCATGATTGATAAGATCAAGATGCAGCAGCAATGAGACACAAACCTGGTAAACAAGAATAAGATAAATGGTGGAAAGAAGGGTTTTAAAAATGTGACTTTCTTGTGTTTCCTAAAGAAAATTTTTACAACACGCCATGTGAATGTGTTGTTCTAGCAGGAGAAAGTTCCTGAATCTGTACAATTTTCTGACTTAGACAGTAAGCTTGAACACTGTATTTATTGTGCTTTTCATTAGTGTGTCAGAACAGTACAGGGTTTACTGAAGGCTGGGAACATGCAGGCTTTCCAAAACAAGAACACAAAATGGTATCAGTTGTCCTCTATTACTTAATTTATCTTTTTTTTTTTTTTTCCTTTTTAGCATGGTATAATACTTCACCTAAGATTTGGGATCTCGTTGTTCCAGATGAAAATAAGTTTCTTTATTTCCATGATGATGGCTCAGTCATTGAATAATGAAATTATATTGCCCCTACCATAGCTTTTTTTTTTAGCTTCATGTGAATAGACATGTTTGTTCAGAGAGCTTTGTGACTGATGTTACAGTGGGTGTGTAGGGACTTCGTTGAAAAATTAAGGTGTTAAGGATGTTAATGAGAAAGAAGATTTTCTATCTGTAAAATTAATGTAGGCTTTTGAGCCTCATCATTTTCCTCTAATGGACTTTTCTTTCTTCCTATGAGGCCTCTAAATATTTGTCAGTGATCTTTTGTTCAGAGTTGTTGATATATTTGTAATTACAGTTGAAAAGAAACTCTAGGTGGGATAGTCTTTAAAAGACAGGGTATCGGTCCTTATTCAGGAAGCCTGAAGCTAATAATGCTTTGTTTAAAACAAGCAAGCAAAAAAATTAAACTAAAATAATGACAAAAATCCCATTTCCACTCCATTCCAGCCACCAAAAATTTATAACCCTTCTCTGAGTGTTTCTGACAAGGTTTGTTTCTTGTCTTAGTCATATTTGTCTTCATGTATGTCTGCAAATTTTTTCTCCTTTTACTTTATCATCCCATCAGATAGTTTTACTGAAAGAAACACTCCCATATTCCCCATCCCCTTATGAATAAGTGGGACTGAGCAGGTTTGGTTCTTGTAACTGCAACTCTCAACCTTTGTGGTAAGGTCTGTCTCCCTGTGTGTCCTTCCTCATGGCTTTTCTCTCTTCCTGTTATCCCCTTTTATGTTATAAAGGTCCTTGTCTAGACACCCTTCAAGTAGCAGATGCTTTCTTCTTTCACATAACCATACAAGTGTTTATCAGAAGTATTGTGTATGTTAATTTTCCTTCAATTATATTAGGAAGGAGCAAAGAAATGTAAACCTTTCTGAGTGAAAATCTAGTTAAATATGCAAGGACATGTGTGAAGAGAGAATTCTGTTGCTATTTAACTTAGGAGATCATAGTGTTATTGAAAGTGCTGTAGTGATGTCCCCCTAAATATCAGATACTAAGAAAATATCTGAATTAAAAAGGAAAAGGAGGCTTTGTTTTATAAAAAGTGTTAACAGCCTGTGCAGTGTCAAGAGAACATAATGGTTATGAATCAAAGGAGGAGATGAGTCACATTGACATTATCAGGTTTAGACATCTTGTGGAGAACCTACTCTGATGTTTTCTGACCTTTTCAGTTTCATTTAATTGTACTATATATGACATTGGTGGTGTAGAAATAAATACAACTTGCATCAGTGGTTGTTATAGAGACAAGGCAGGTAAGATGAGAAAACATGTATTTTCTTTCTGCTGTTCAGACTGCTCCTTTAGAAAATGCAACAGATGTTGTAACCTCTTAAAATTGTCATGGCCCTTTTTCACTGATAATTACAACTTTTTGTTAATTGCTGTATTTGAAATCTGTGTTTGAAACATTTGATTTAAAATATTTGATTTCTTCAGTAATAGATGAACAGGCTGCTTTGTACGTAAACATTGTTATCCTGGATTAGATAATTATTATGAAAGAACATTAATAGAATAATTCCATGTTCTATTTTTCATCAGAATTAGTTGGGAAAGGAGTTTTTGCAAAGCAATCAAGAAAAGTCCTTCCAAATGGGACTTTCCTGTAAATTTTTGACAAGCTGAATTTTCCATTTAAAATTGTCAGGTATGATAGATGAGCTCATTTAATGAACATTTTAGTGCAGAATGGTTCAGCTATAGTAAGAAATTAGTTAATTTGTGTAACTGTATATTATATTTCCTTTCCTTACGTGGATAAAACCATTGCACAGAGAAAAAGCTTTTATTTCTGTAGCTTGTACACCTTCTAGTTCTTCCTCTGGCTCATCCTCTCTTCAGAACCTTCTAATTCTTGTCAATATCCTGGGTTTCCACTTGAAGGTCCTGTGGTATCTTTTTAAGTTTCTTGTTCTCCAGGTTTCATGTAGGTGACCATTCCATGACAAAGACAGTCATGCAATGCCAATTAGTGTAGTTGTGAGTTTGATTATCTTTCAGGATCTCTTTCTGTTGCCTGAGGGTTGTACAATGTGCAAAATTCATAGAAACCCGGTCTGCCACTAATGTGCAGTGAGCAACTGCTGGATGTGCATTTCTTTCCCTTTCTTTCCCAGCCCTATATTTTTCTAGCCACTTGTCATTCAAAAAATTATTACAGAGCAGGATGCTTGTACTAGGTGATCTCCAGAGGTCACTTCCTACCTCAGCCATTCTCTGGTTCTGTAATATATATGGTGTTTATAGATCATTATCAACAAGAAAAAAGAAAATTGTCTGCCAGGATTGAAAATTATTTGCTATTTTATTTTTTTGAAGTTACATTTGGAACTTGTAAGCCAGGAAGAAACCTAGGTCATTCTACTTGTGTTGTATTTACCATAACAGGGAAGGAAAAATACTAACCACTTCACTACTGCTATCACTCATGGAGATTGTTCATTGTTACTTCAAGAAGCAATTTTGTTCAGCAGGAGCTCAATAAGTATTTTATGAGCTATAAAATATGTTAACAAAAAAGGCAGAGTGTTTTCTTTATAAATTGTTTCTGTGTATTTAGAAGATTTATTTTTTTCTACTTATCACTAGAATATGTTTCAAGAAGTATTATTTGGCTTGCTGATGCATAGACAAGTTCATCTTTAGATCAAAAGCAGTATTTCTTCTAAAATATTATATATGGATGGCTTTAATCATAGTTTTAGTCATTAAACCAGTCAATATATAGTGCATTGGAGCACTGATTCAAAACTAGCACAACTGACCTAACCTAACATTTTTCCAGCTCAATACTCGTAAATGAGTCTTGAATGGAGCTATGTTAAATGTCTTAGGAGAAGACAAGATGCCTAATTCTTGCCTTATCTCTTGAATTGTTGTGTATTTTTGGTGACTAGGTAACATTTTTTAAAGGAAAAATATTTAGACTTACTTAAAACTGCTATAATCAGAAGTTCTTGCTGACATTCCCTGTGTAGGTTCTGAAAACTTTTTACCTCAATTTAAACATAAAACTGCAGAGCACCATATTTGGAGCATCAGGAGGATGCTGGGACAGATAGTCCTTCTTGTCTGAGTATTAATGTATACTTTCAAGACTCTTCTGATGATTACTAGAATAATCAAGAATTCTGATCAATTAGTGCTTACTTGAGTTTTTTAATCAACTGTAGCAGTGTCCATTTCCAAATCTGATGCTGACATTTTGACTGGATGTACGTCAGAACTTATTACTATCTTTTGCATGTGTCTATATGCATAATCTTGTTGTGGTATATAACAGAAATTTAACTCTACACTGAACATATTTGTAAGAGTCTAATTAAAAAGAATTTGAAGTGCAGCTAAACCTTTGAAATGAATGCTAATGCTCAGTTATTTTGGTCTAATGCTAATAAAATTGCACAGTTGTTAGGGATGGAAGGGACCTCTGGAGATCATCCAGTCCAACCCCTCTGCCCAAGGAGGGGTCACCTAGAACAGGTGAGACAGGAACACATCCAGGTGGGTTTTGAATTTCTCCAGAGAGGGAGACCCCACAACCTCCCTGGGCAGCCTTTTCAGTGCTCTGCCACCCTCAACATTAAGTTTTTCCTCATATTGAGGTGAAGCTTTTTCTGTTTTTGTTTATGGACATTGCTCCTAATCCTGTCACTGGGCAGCAGTAACATACTCAGTGAAATTTTAGTGTATTATTTCAGATGGCTCTAACAGTGAAGAAAAATTTTACTGTATGTTTTTATGGGATAATATTGACTAATAAAGGAATCTAATACTTATTCTCCCCCATTTCTCTTTTTTCAGTGGAACAAGTTCCTGTAGAGCCCTACAACATTCCACTGTCTCAAGCTGAGGTGCTGCAGACGGGCAGTGATGTGACAATGGTTGCTTGGGGCACTCAGGTCAGTAACGCTCTTACAAGCTATTTGTCACCCAGCAAAGCCTGGGCTAGGGGGTAGGTGATGTTTGCATTCAAACTCAAGTGCCAGACATTAAAATGTGTGTGTCTTCCATCACTATATGCTGGGGTGAATGTTTGCCAGTGTTTAAATTTCTATGAGACCTGTTTTTTGTTGCGTAAGTTTTTACCCATTTTTGGTTGAAGATGACTCTGGAAGTGTAGAACAGGTACCTGTGCATCAGGCTAATGATTTTTTTATGATTATGAAAATGATAGATTTAAGAATAGGGCAGTGAGATGTAACTCTGAGGAAGGTAGTGGGAAAGAAAAGTTCAAAATGGTATGCTGAAAGAAAAGTATAGATCTTCCCTGCATGATTTAAAGAACTTTGGGTCCCTTTGTTGAAAGTTAAAAATCCATGGGGCATTTAATACAAGTAGGGATTGGTATAGGTTTGATTCTAACAGTTACATTTCAAAGCTGTTCAGGAACATCATTGGCAACCCTCCCCTGCCCCCCTGATGAAAATCTGCAAATACTGAAAAAGCTGTTAAGAAAATACACCTTCAATTCATCCAGAATTACAGAAAAGAAATTTGAGTCTAGTGTGGACTAATCAGAAGTTACTGTCTTCTTGGCCTAGTTGTATCTGAGAAGCTTTCAGAGGAGAGGATCTTACAACTTTTGTAACAAAGGGGTTTTGACTTAATCTCTGGGTTTGTGCTTTTTGTTGTTATTGGGGTCTGTGTAGGATTTATTTATGCCCTCTGACCTTCAGGCAGCTGACACTGCCTGACCATGTCCAGGTTGCTAAATTTCTGTTGCCTTCAAGATGAAGATGACTTCATCCAAATTGATTAGTGGGGATGGTCCTTGGCTTCAACCTCTTAGCTATGCCTAGGAGTTGCTTGATGGAGGTCATTTGCCACAATCCAAATCGTATTGTGAAATATTCTAACAATAAAGAGAGCACCAGAGTTTATTGGCAACATCATATTGAAATTTTTCTACCCACATATCTCATGAGCAAATGCTTCTTGCTGAGATATTGTGGAGGATAATCTGAGTTGTAACAGTTCTCATTTTCCATGTTGGAGCATGTGCTTGCAAATATTTGTTTTAGGGAAACCAATGCTTGAGATTCATTTTGCTGAAAAGTGTATTATAACCTAATGTCAAGATACAGTTTTGAATGTGTGGAGTATTACTTTCTTTTCTGTTCTTAGCATAATACACCTTGTGTAAAGGATGGGTGTAGATGTGGATGATTTATATCTACTGTGATTCACTACTACTAAATAGGTACCTTGACTGGTGGATAGGCAATAATCTGTATTCCAGTTCAGTGATAGCCTCCTGCTAGAGAAGAATACTTTTTTGTTTTAGTAGAATGTTAATTGTAGTAATCAGGTAATGCAGCATTTGTATTGTTGGTGTTAAACTATGTGTTGGAAGAGCAATAAGTGCTTCTAATGTCGTGCTACTGCTATATGCTTTGACTGTGGGGATCAGGACTGGATATTTACAGGTTGTAGTAATCACTTTTTCTCCTAGCACTTCATAAGATAATGCTTTGGAGATGATCACTTGGCTATGTTTCAGTAAGTTAGAGCAGTTACTGGGGCTACTAGACCTGTTTCTTGGCTTTTTGGCTAAGATCAGATGTAGTGGAGTGCAGCATTTCTGAATGTATTTAATGCTTCTTGCAGGATTGCATGGGACTGCTACATTAAAATACATTATTCTGATGTATTTGGGTATTAGCTTAGTTACAATCCTAACAAAAATCTTCCAAAACTCATTCAAACTAATTAAAAAAAAATAGTGAGGACTTTTCACTGAAAACTGGTACTTTTCACTGAAAGACACTTCTTTAGAAAGCAAATTTTGTTCTCAGTGATTCTTCAGTGAATTGAGTTTTTGGAGTGGTGCTAAAATACTGGGAATAATTTGGTACTAAATAAGAATGCACTAAATACTAAATGGTTATTATTGAATAGAAACATCCCTGCTCAACGTGCAGGTGATGTGTTAAATTACTGCTTGTATTCCAGATGTATAATTTAGAGCAATTTGCATAATTCAGATTATTTGGTGATGATACATTGTTTTTTCAGGTACATGTGATTAAAGAGGTGGCAGCAATGGCTCAAGAAAAGCTTGGTGTGTCCTGTGAAGTTATTGATCTGAGAACCATCTTACCATGGGATACAGAGACTGTTTGCAAGGTAAGGAAATGATACATATTCATTTAAAAACAACCTAGGTTGTTTTAAAAAGACCTATGTTTTTTTCTTTGTATATATTCTGTATTTTTGATCTGTATCATAAATGCAGAGTACATGCACATTACATGGACCAGACATTTACTTTAGCATTGAAAGAGAATTATGTTTCAGGGCTCAAAATAATGTCAGAATACATGTTCTTTACTTTCAAGCAGAGGGTATGATTTAATCAGACTTCCACCTGAAAATTGCTTTTCCACAATTTCTTAGTCTTTGTCTTTCTGACATCCCTGCTGAGTTGGGAAAATCTTTATATTTTCTTTTTCTTGCTGTTTTACATTAAGATCTTCATCTAGTTATAGGTCTGCAGTAACGTGCCTTAGTGTTGTTTATCTGTATTTTTAGAAATAAATGTTTTGATTTAAGGTATATGAATTCTTGAGTTGGGGAGAAAAAGCAGCATTTATTCTTCTCAGACTACCTAGTTTGAAATTCCTGGGTACTGGAAAGTCCTTTTCTTCTTTGTGGAAGTCTTTGATGTCACTAACAGAACACTTACTGCTTCTGCTAGAGCTGAGAGTTTCCTTAATCTGGCAAATCCACAGTGCTGCACAGCTAACAACTCCTTGGGTCCTAATTCAAGCTGGGTTGACTTGCTCATTTTATGCTCCTGAACAAATTATTCAGAAGACTGAGAGATGTCTGCAGCTTTCTTAACTCAGGCCTAGTAACTGTAGTGTACTGAGTTAACCACAGGGATGAGAGCAGCCATGGGCTTGGAAAAAGGTGTGTGATTCCATCAAATACTTTCTCTGCCTGCAGTTTCTAATTTAAGGCAATATGGTGTCATGTACAGCTAACTCAGATTGTACAGATGTTTAAATAGGGCAGATCAGGCACATATCTGACTCTATATACTTGGAATATCTTAATTGTGTAGATGAGTGCTCTGTCATCCTGTGTTTGCTCAGTAAGGGCCTTGCTTCTGGTCAGGTAACATATAAACACATTAAGTATGATAAAGGGAAAGATGGGCCATTGGTCTGCTACTCTATGGCAAAGCTTGTATTTCTCCTCAGTTCTGTTTATCTGAGGGGCTGCCAGTGGGATGGGATGGAATAGATTATGGGAGGAAAGATCCATGTTGTGCATTTGTTATTGGCAGCGTTCGGCTGTCTGGTTGTGGAAGTATTACAAATTGTGTACTTATATGTGTAGCTATGAGTTGCCTCATAAAATTTGATCTTCTTCATTGAAGTGTTTTCATTTTTTTGTTTGAAGTGTATTTCTTGTTACTTGGATATACTTTCTAACTGTAAAAAATGAAATGTGTTGAGTTATGTGTCATCAATATGAAGTGAAATTTTGGCCATAATAAATCCTTTACAATCTCTTCTGGACAAGTAAAATGATTTTTTTTTTTGATAATTCTTTTTTCCTTCTTTGAAGATTTGAGCTGTCATTCTTTGAAAACAGTATCTCTTTGAAAGAGCAATTAAATCTGTTTTGTTGGGTTGGACTTGCACTGAAACACCATCAGGAAAAAACGTAGCTGTGCAGAGGAAGTGCAGAGTTTTAGTTGTTCAATATTTTACAAATATGATCTTTAAATTTGGATACTCCATGAAGATTTTTGGCTCATGTTCTGTCCTGAACATCTTTTAAGGTAACTGTAGCATAAATAAAAGTACCATAGAATGGTTTGGGTCCAAAAGGACTTTAAAGATCATGTAGTTTCAACTCCCCTGACATAGACAGGGACATCTTTTATTAGATCAGGTTGCTCAGAGTCCCATCCAGGCTGGCCTTGAACTTTCAGGGCTGGGACATCCACAGCTTCTCTGGGCAGCTTGTTGAGTGCCTCACTGCCCTTGCAATGAAGGTGTTTTTTTTTCCCTAATATCTAATCTAACACTTCTCTCAGTTTGAAGTTCTTCCCCCTTGTTCTGTCACTACATGCTCTTGTAGAAAGTCTCTCTCCATCTTTATTGTAGGCTCCCTTCAGATACAGGAAGGCTGCAATTAGGTCACCCCAAAACCTTCTCTTTTCCAGGCTGAACAATCCCAATTCTTAGTGTTTCCTTGTAGGAGAGCTTTCCCATATCTCTAAAAGATGGAATAGATGGACCTGTTGTTTTAAATCTGTTAATATGTTTACTATTAAGAATTAAGAGAATCATTTAAAAAAAAGTATAGTGCCTGTTGGCTAGGCAGTTCAGCTGTTTATTATAATAAATACCAAACAGTAAATGTTTTTAGTTAGCATTGCTGTTATGTTAGTTTGGCTGTATGCTGGCTGGTCTGATGGGAGAAATATTCTCTTCTTCTTTAGATCTTGTCTATTTTGCTCAGCTGAAAATAATTTGTGGTTTGCATTTGTGCATTAGTTGGTTGCATTATGTAACACTGAAACTTTTTAATTTAATTTGCATCCTGGACAGTTTTTAAGGTAATTACTTGTGTAAACAGATGAATGGAACCACAGTTCTAGCTGCTTGCTCTAGTCTCATCCCAAGAGGAATTGCTTGTGGCAGCTGTTGTAGTCGACAGTGGCTTACAGCATCAGTTTGGGTAACGTGACTTGTTATTCCCGTCCTGAGATGCCAGGGTCAAGGTCCGAAAGATGAATAGAAAAGTTGGCCATTCCAGAGAAAGTCCTCAGCTGTCCATTGGTCTGCTTATGTTCTCTCTGTGAGCTCTTAAATGATAATGGAATTACTTTTACTCCAGTCCAACCAATAAGCAAATTATCAGCTGTTACAGGTCTGACTGTTTGTTGCTGACTATTACTTGTGTCAGCATTCATAAACATCAAGCCAGTTTTTTGTTTTTCCTTGTCTCACATGTGTGTTTGAAATGTGTCTGTTGTCTGTCCTGTTGGATGCAGATGGTGGTGCACATAATATGCTGTAACCTTATTGCTCTTCTGCTGGTGCTGGAATGCATGGTCCATGGTTGATGGGACTTCTATGTGGTGTTGGAGACCAGGACTTTGGGTTTGGCTGTAAAAATACATCCCTCAGTTTCACTGCTGGGAGTGGTGTCCTTTATGATCAGTAAAGGCTCTCATTTTAGTCTTAGCTGGAAATACATGCAACTTTAATTTGACAGCTGTGGTGTAGCCATGAAGAGGGATGGGCTGAAACTGTTAGTGCTTTGGAGATGAGCACTAATATGTAGATTTTCACTGCAAATCTAACTGGTCTGCTTTTTGTAGCTTTTTCAATACAGAAAATTATGTCCTCAAAATGCATATTTCCTAGAACTATGAGAAGTTGTACTTCACAACCGCCAGCAGAGGCCTCTTCTAGCCAAGTTAAGCATCTGTTTGACTTTGCATTGCTCCTATGAGCGCGTTTGTGAATAAATATCTCTGAGAGAAACATAAATAAACATAAAGAATAAATACAGTGAGCATAAATAAAAATTGCTGCCTTATTTTACTGATATTTTCTTTGCATTTTTAAGATTTTGAGATTCTTCTCAGTTTTGAAATAGGTTAGCATTTGTCATCTGCATGAGGAGATGAGCTTGCACCTGCCTGGAGCAGGCTACCATGGACTTCTAATGGATCCTAGCAGTTATTGAAACTTTTTTTGGTGCAATTCTTGGAATAGGTCAACATGCAAACAGGGGCTAGATTTTTCTTTTGTTGTTCTTCAGATGTCTAAGAAGGAGAAATGAAAGAGAAATGAAGTTACAGCAGCTCATAAGGCTATTCTAGAGAAAGGATACTTCCACAACTACATCAGCAGTCTGTTTTTTTCATGAGATAAATTGGCCTCTGGAAATGTCATGTTTTAAAAGTGTGGCCTTTTTAAAAAAAAGGGAAACTGTAATTTTCCTAAAGTTAGGTGAGGCAAATTGACCTCTAATTTTGCACCTGAGAAATGACACCTGCTGCTGACATAAAGGACATAAGTAGTTGGGGCTGTTTAAAAAATATCCGACATTTTTACTAGGATAAAAATAAAGAATCTGTGTGTTTGGCATACATTTCTGTACATTAAAATGCACACTGATCTGTAATCTTTCTAAGGACTTTTGCAAGAAAAATGGGGTAGATTGTACAGATTGTACATGCACAGGTTTCCCAGGATATTGCTTCTGAATGAAAAATGGAGCAAAAGCAAACATGTGCTTTTTCCCTGCAGCATCAACTCCCAATATGTAGCTGTATAAACCAGCTTAAAAAGTTTTGTTATGTGTCAAAAAATTGACACAAGCTTGTTCAAAGACTATGTGCTGCCTTAGCTGCTTCCTTAGGAAGTGTAACAGCAAAGGCTGTCCTTAGATTACTGAGCATCTTGTCTATGTATGAGTTTTCAAAGGACAATGTTATTGTGGTCAGTGAGAAATTTGTTAGATCTTTTGTTTACTTTGACAATCTTCACTGATTTCTGACTATAGCTCTTGTCTTATTCACTAGGATTGGAGTATAAGTGGTAAGCAGTTATAACTCAAAAAGAGGTGAGCTAGCTGTCCATAGATTTGATTTTTTTTTATTTTTTTGAGGGAGAGAATGCTTTCCCTGTGCTTATTCTGACATCATCCTGTATCTGTGTATTTTATTCATGTGGATCAGGAGTGATTTTTTTCCCATTATACCTTCACCTGTAAACATGAATGCATGAAATTAATGTGTTTCTCAACATATCCTGCTGATAAAGAAGCCTTAAATGCTCTGCTGACTCCTCAGCTGTTGCATGTGCATGCAGACATCTGGATTTAGTGCAGCCACAGCAAAGATGTCAGTTCCTAATCCAGACAGATAACCCTTTTCCACTACTTGATTGATTAGCTGTGTTATTATTGAAAGAATAAGCTGCCATGAAGGACACTGCTCAGAAAACTGAAACATGAGTGATATATGAAATGTCTATAAAATTAGTTATTTATAAGCCACAAAACTGTTTAAAAGCACTTTTTCTCCCTTTCATAAATGAAATTTTCAAACAGAAGTTTTATTTCCTTCTCTATACTTAACAGATTTGCTTGGACACTTTGAATAGATTAGGCTGTGTGGACTTTCCTGTGTATGAACTGCTGGGTGGTGTGGTATTGATTAAAAAGTCCATGGCACACTTCCCAGTGCTTCATTGGTCACATTAAGGGTAAAATTCTGTAGGTGTAGTGTTTTTTATACTGAAAAATATGTGTTACTGGAAGTAGGAAATCTAGCTCAGGATTAAGTACTCTTAAAGGATTGTGCAAGTTACTGTAGCTTTTTCACCCTGCACTGAGGCAAGAATGTTAATTTAAATGTTGAACCAATCAGTAGCAATCTGCCATTTTAACTGTGCAAGTGAAAATTTGCAAATGCACATTTTTACCTTTTTGAATTATTTAGAAGGCAAGTATTTGCCATGCACAATGATACCTAATTAGTCATCTTAACTGTCTCTAAATGGTTACTACCTTAGTGCAAAGAAATGTTGAGAATAGTAATTCAGAATTTGCTTCTTTAGGACCCTATGCTACAATCAAGTGAAGGCATGTATGTAGTTCCGGGCACTCCGTGTTACTTTACTCCTCTTCAGGAAGGATTCTGCAGACCCCCTCATGGAGGTCAGCAAAAATGCTTGTCAGGCTCCAAACACATCTGCTACTCATTGGAAAGAGCAAATCTGAGCAAAAGAAATACAGAGTTCCACAGAGGGAACCAGGGGGTAATACAGATTGAGCAAACTCTGTGCCTGTTTTTCATCGAGGCTCTTGATGGGAGCTTTTGTTTCCAGCATGTATTGAAGCATTATCCTTAATGCACAAGTGGCATTTTTGTCAGATGTCATCAGTGAATAATTTTCAGTAGTACATCTTTCATATCCTATACTTAATAGGCAGCATGTCCTAGCAGACCTATAGGTCTACCAGCTTGTTCCATTCCTTTAAGTTTACTTCATCTATTTGGACTGTGAATAAAAGGAAAATCAAGATCAGCAACCCTGATGTGGGTTTTTTATGCATTAACTACACTCACCAGGCATTGAACTGTACAATTGTAGCACAGGTATCCTGGGATCAGATTTATGTTTCTTGGCTATCTGTTCTTGATCTTTTGCCATTTTACATGTTGCTCCTTGGATTTCTTATTGAATGGATCTTGCACCTATAAAATATGACTAAAGTTGTACTGCTTGCATGATGACAGTTAATTTTGTCACGGTTTCCATAAGAAACTTGTGTCTTTTGGTCTTGTAGTTTCAGGTTACTAGAGCGTGCTGTGGACTGTTGCTTGGCTTCCAGAAGCAGAATGCTGGAGCCATACTTGGAGGCAGGCATTTTTAAAGTTATGAGAATATATACAGAACCATTTTAGAAACTAATTATTCATATCTTTGTTTATGTTTTAAGAAAACTTTGAAGCAAAAAGTTCTTGTTTTCTTTGAAACAAAGAATTCTTGTTTTTTGTTCCTACGCATCTTGAATTTTAAGGGAAGTACCTGAGTGCCAAGGTGTTTGTCTATATATAATTCTGTTTTCTCCTTTCTCCCTCCCAATATAAAAATAGTTCTCAGTCGTTTTGCCTATATATTGACAAGTGATACGTGAGAAAGAGTCTGATTAGAAAAAAGCATAGGTAGAGTTTCTGATTAGAAAAAAGCATATGTTAGTTTCTCTTAACATATAGTGCTGATGATACTGTCCATCAGTTCTTCATCAAACCTTTTCCCTTTTGCTCACGTTATGTATTGCAATGTTCAGATTTAAAGGCACTTATGCAAATAAATGGGTAGTGGTACAGAGTCTATGGTTAGAAGCTATTTTATGGCTCCAGTATGTGCATTTATTTTTTCCTTGCAAGTGGTGCTGATTGAATTCTAATGGAAGTTGGGATGAAGTTCTGTGATGGTGATTATAGATGAATCATTCTTCCACAGACATAATTATTGCTTCTCTACAGTATTGCCTTTCTTTAAATGTCTGTAGCTATTTATCTTGCCATTATCACTTAGTTGAGCCAGCTCAACTAGACTACTACCTGCTCTTTTAGACTACTTTTTTTTAGGATTCACATGCTGTAGATTCTTCATATTTGTGCTTTATTAACCTTTACCCCATGAGAATGAAGTTTTAAGTATTTCTACAATAATTTTGTACTTCTAAAGATAATATTGAAATTCATCATGCCAAGATTTAACCTACTTTTTACTGAATTATTGTCTAACAATATGCATTTATTAATAGCACAGTGCATTGTATTTAGCCTCGTGTAAGTATTTTTATGTTCACAGTGAAGGCAATCTGAAATGCTTATAATAAAAGCATCGACTACAGAGATTTTCAAAGGTAAATATACTTAGAATTTTTTTTATAGGAAGGCTTTATTTTTCTTTAAGATATATATACTCAGATATTTTCCAAAGGTCTTAGAGCTATACTTGGTATTACTTGGCTTTCATTATGCTGCTACCTTCTCTGATGCTACTAATGTGGAACTGGACAAATATTTCCTAACCCTCTCATCTTTGTTTTGTGTTCAAGAGTCTGTACTTAAAGATTGCTTTCATTTTTTGTCTGCCACACAACAGTGTTCAGCACAGTCAATTTGTGATTGGGTTTCTTCTAAATAAACTCAGTCTATTCAAGAATAACTTTTTCTTTCAAGCTGTTATGGAGTACTCCTAAAATACCCCAAATCTCTTGAAATTGTTTTGGGCTGTTTAATTCTGCTCCCTGCAATCTGGTGGGCTGAACTAATGCATGAAATCCTGAATATCTGATTACTTTATTGACTCCTTATGATAGAACAGTTACTGTCTTGTTCTATGTATTATAACTTCTTGTTATATAATTTTTGATAGCTCTGAGGTACATTAAGACCTTTACCATACTGAAATGTTTGAAATTCTGGTTATATGTTAATGAGTCTTCTACTACTGTTTTTATCATATGGAGGTTGAAGTAATCTGAAGACCTTGCAATTTGCTTACTTTTCCTATGTATGTAATTTGCATTGTCCTGAAATTTATGATATTTCACTTCATAATACGATAGAATAGACAAAATTTGCTTGGGCTCGGTGGACATTTTACTTTTGCATGTGGATATAGAAAACAAAAAAATTGTTTTGTAATGTCACAAAAAATGTCCTAGAATGAGATGCATGTATTTAATTATTGCATAGTTATCTAGTGGTTTAACATGGAAAAAAAAAACATGTCTGCATTTTTTTTTTCTCTCCAGAAACAAATTAGACTAATTTCATTTTCTTAGGTTTTTGTTTGCAAAATATGCTTTTGATATGTAAAGCTGTTACGGCAGAAATTGTTTCACTTGATGTGCAGTTTTGAGAATCCTAAACTTTGTATGTTTCAAAGTTCTTGAGAACTTTAACATAAAAGGAAAATATAAACCAAAATAATTAATTATATTTTTCTGTGATACTACATTTCAGCAGTGTACTTTAGCAGCTTTTCCCTCTCATCTGTGATTTCTGTTCAATTGTTGTATAGATCTAACCCTACAGAACTCACAAGCTGCCTGTTGTGCAGAGTATTCTTTTTCAGACAACACATGGCAATTTCAAGGGACAGAGACTAACTTTTACTCTTAGTCTCTTCTGCTTGAAATTTTGCTCCCGGCTAAATTACATTTAGATTGTTGGTGTTTGTATGGTGGATACAGCAAATGATTAATAATGCTGTGACACCATGTTGCTTCATCTCTTGGAAGATGCTCATCTAATTTACCTTTAATATCAGCCCTTTAAGATCTCTGGGGATCTTTGCACCTGTTTTTTACTGGCATCTGAGCATATTCTGTTTTCTGTGCTGAAAAAGAGAAAAGCTTTGCTCTTACTCACCTTGATTCTTCTGGGCACTAAGGGGAAAAAAAAGGAAAAGAAGTATCTGATTACAGGGGTTGTCTTAGTCTCTCCCAGACACAAAGAGCAGGAGGAATGACTGTTGGAACATTTGCTACTGCTTTTGTTGCTCTCTTCTTCAGGTACCCTTTCGGTTCACAGAGATGTGTTACAACAGTTTCTAGTCTTTGTACTTGAAGTACAAACTAGTTAAAATGAGTAGCCAAGAGAAAGGAAGTGTTTTGAGCTGTGGCATGTATACATCATTGTTACTTTGAGAAGAATGGAAAAGACCGAGCCTTAGTGGTAGGAAATGCAGGATGGACCAGTGACATCTGAGAAAAAGCAGGAGATTCCCCTGGCAGTGCTAGAATGTTGTCATTTGCTTGATTCATGTCCTGTTCTTCTACCCATGACTTGACTAAGAGCTACCCATCTGTAGTACTGCAAGTGGTGCGATTTTACTTACTGCATAATGAATCTCACTACAGTGCTAAATCTGCTGGGAAATTGGGTATTCTCTGCTTTTTGTGAATATTAGTACAAAATAAATTTCCTTTACTATCTTGACATTGTTCTTCCCTACTTTTCTACTTGTGTGATTATTCTGCAAATGCTTTTGCCATTAATCAACCTAGTAGCTTGTGAGCTGGCGTTATATAGTTATTTTGCCAATTTATTTAATTTAAAATAAGAGATTTTATTCATAAAGTTATAAAAAGTCTTTAGGGGGAACTAGTTCAGACTGATTTTTCATCTCATTGGTGAGAGAATATGAAGAATAACATATAAGAAAAGCAGTCAGAAATTAATAAAGTACTAGAAGGTCTTAATCTGAAGCAATCTAAACTAACTATGTTAAACATAAGAATAATCTTCAAAATTTTTTCAAATGTGTGGTGTGAGGGGAATTGTTCATTCAGCCTACTGAGGAAGCTGTCAGCATAATGAATGCTTGCCATGATATAAGTTTAAGATTATGCAATTAATTCATTTTTTCCATTTGATTCATATGTGAGGTATTTATTAACTTGCCTAAGCAGTATTCTATTTAAACTGTAGTCACACTACTTGGATTAGCAGTGAAGTGTGCTGTAAATTGGAACTGTGCTTTGGTTTGTGTCTTGTAGCTTAAGACTTAACAAAAGTTTACAGAGAATGCTAATCAAATTTTCTAGATGAGAAAAAGAGGAAGTGGTAATTGAATACCACTTGGTTACTGTATAATGATTGTGCTATAAATGTGCATTCTAATTTCTCTGTCCAGCTGAGAACCCCCATATTGCCAGTTTTAATAAGTTTCGTGATCTGCACATGACAAAACTGTAAAATCACTCTTTTGGCATGTGGTCAACACGTTACCAATAAGTACCAATCTGTACTATATTATCACATCTGGCACTTGTGGTGCCTTTTTTGACATGCTCCCTAGACTTTGAAATTTACAACAGTGCTGTGTTTGGAAGCTTACAGATTTCTTAAGGAAGAAGGACATATATGGCTTTGCTACAAAAGGGGAATCAGTTTTGAGTTTAAAGAGCAAGTGACATCTATGTTTTATTTGCCATTAAACTGGTATGTTACTTTATTAATAAAGGGAAAAATTGATTTGTTAAAACTTTTTCAAAGTTTTAAAACATTTCTCTTAAAAATTTCAATTTTAAAATTAAATTTAGAAGATGTGTGTTTTCTATCTGCTTTTTCTTACAGGGACAATGGTGTTGAGTGGAAAAAAATTTGGGTTATTAAGCTCAGCAGTGGGACCTAGTTTTCACATGTTAATATGGAACCATTTGCAATATGATGGGAAAAAATGTTGCACTTTAACAAGCCCATTGAAACAATTAATTTCTGATTACCAGCTATGGTGTTTTGCTGACATTAGAAAATTGTCTTGATACTGTCATTTTTTTGGCTAAGAGCTCAGTGATGTTTTAAATAATAGATTGGCTAGGGAAAGATGTGATTTTTGGATCTTAAAACACTGTCAGCAGTTTGTGGTAATACAGTTTTATTTTCCAGTGAAAGAAAATGAATCTTTCAGAGTGATCTGTCTGCATAGTCACTTGTAAATTGTCCTTTCTACTGGACAATCAAAATATATTTGAAATAGTTAATGCATATGTTACTGGGTATGTATGTGTCTAGATTTAAAGTATCATCTTGATGATCTAGACATCTAAGTATCATCAGGATTGATGTATCTATGTTGAAGTTAAACTTGAAAAATTTTGGCTGTTATATCTAATTGCATAGATGCAATACTGAAGTGTTTCAAAGTGTAGAGATTTTCTAAGGCAATTACTTGGGGTAATTGAAAAGCTAATATATAGACCCTTTCTTGTTTCAGAAATTACTCAGTAGCACACTGGGATTTGCTTAATAGAAAAAATAAATTTAGCTATATATTTTTTTTCTCTGTGACATCAGTAGTTCTCACATATTTAGTATAATTGTAACTTGTTTTGCTCAAGTCATCAGCATAAATTTTCTGACCTGTATCACACTAGAATAAAATACCTTTTTTTACCTTTTTTTTGTTGGGAAAAAGTCAAAATAAAGGTTTGTAGAAGACTCACATTCCCCCTCTCTCCTGTATTAATTTAGTATTTATTTCATTATCACCTAAAGTAATATCAGAACTGACACAATTGAGGATCTGATGATTCAGCAAAGTACAGAGGAAGCTGCTGATGTGATGAAGTTTTGAGCTTTCACCATCTGTGTTCTAAAGGAATAAAATATTTTTTGGCAATACAGAAGTGCTGATCTTTAAACAAGTAAGAAACTCTGAGCAATCTAAAATTCCATAATTTAGAGGCTCAATGGTTTCATAAGTAAACATCATTAGAAACGTGGAAGTATTGAGGAAGAAATTGGGATTTGCATTAGTCAAGTGCCTTACAGATCCTTCAAGATATTTGTGAAAATGCTCAATTTCTTTATGCTCAATTTCTTTTATAAATTTTGTATTAATCTTTCATTTTTCCAGTGTTGCATGAGATAATTATGATTGTCTGATGAATTATTTAGAGCTTCCACTAACTTTTAAAGTTTTAGGTATTTTTTCTCATTTTCTTCAAGTTTCCCTTAGTTCCCTCTTTCAATTTTCTAAATATAGCATTCTAACTGTTAAACTTTTGCTTACCCAATTCCCCTTGAAGAAAACCAAGTGACAACAAAGACTAAGCAACAGTTCTTTCTCTAAAATGATTGCATTCCACTGAAGAAAATTTTACCTGAGAACTCCAGAAACTGTGATAAACTGGCTTCTGAAAAGCTTTTTGCAAATAGACCTCTAAAGAATATCAGAGCACACAGAATTTATGGGGCAGTAAGTTGCTGAGCTTCTGTGAGAAGTGGTGTGTAGCAAATGCTTTTCTGTAAGCAAATGTTGCTCAGAGTAAAAAAAAATGGAGAAAAGTAGTAAACAACCAAATGTTGTTTGCTACCTACAGTGCTGGGTAATTGGTCTTCCCTCTGGCCCTTCCTCTAGCAAAACCAAGGTTTTTAGAGATCCTTTACAAAACGACAGCTCTGCTAATTACTGCTTTCCCAAAATGAATTGACATTCTGGTTAAATATAGTTTTGCTCTGTTGACAAGCTTGGTTATGCTTCTTTCATTGTCCTGCTCTGAGATGTACAAAGCTCCCTGGTATTTCCATAGATCTGTGTTTAATGCCTTCTCTCTCTGGCCCTGCATATGTAGAGGATGTAAATGAGGAGATCTCTACAGGCATTTCAGTGATTACAGTGATGCAGCATTAATTCCAGACTGGAAATGAGTGTTACTCAATAATATTGCATTTGGAAATTAAAGCTTCAAGACAGGAAGGTCTCATTTGTGCCTTGTATGGTTCTTACAGCAACTTCATGATTTTTCTGTCTGTATTCCTTCTGGCAAAAAACATAAAAACTGCCTTAGCGATTTGGGTGAAAAATATTCATGTGACACATAGTTTAAGACTGTGACATTTCAAACTGCTTAGAGGAAAGACTGTCTCAGATATGCAAGGAATATGAAATAAGCAGACAGGAGGGAACAAAGGCTATTATTCAGCAATAGTCAGAACTCTGCAGTGAATGAATTACAGGCTTTGATTATTTTTTCTGTCATGTACAAAGATGACTGCTGTCTTTTAGTTGATAAACATTTAACGAGTTCAACGTCTTTTGAGCTGCTGATCTAAGTGAAAAATGCCAGTGCCTGTGTGTCATGTTGAACAGAAGAACCTAAACAGTTAATTCTTTTAGGAGTATATACCAAAGAGATAAGGAATATTTCCAAACTCTTATTTCTGATAATTTTCTCATGCTGCAGTCTCATTTTAATGCTATGGTGATCAGTGATCAATGAAAAAAATTTATATCAGGCTGTTTTTCCCAGATTACTTTCACAGTTTTTTCAGCTCACCAGGAGAGGCTATTTAAAAATAAAACGTATTTCTTGGTCTATACATAGAATTTCTTTTGTCTACATTTTAAAATTACTATAATTAGTGATTCTTGGACCAGCATGTTAAAAATTTTGATGTAATGATTAAATGAAGCTCAGTTATGTGTCAAGAAATACCTGTCTCAAATATGAGGCTTGATTTCGGTGTTTGTCACTAAAGAGATTTCCTTTGAGGTCAGTGGCAAATGCATACATTTTGTGACAGTTTTTGTGTGTGCTAATGTTTCATTGTCCTGTGCTAACCCATCAAATGTCATTGGCTTATTGTTGCTCTCAGTAGCTGAAAGACCATTAAACTTTATGGAAATGAATAATTGGAGGATGACTTTGGTTGAGTACAAGTAGCCCTAAACAGCATATGATTCACCACAGTAATGTTTTTGAGCATTAGAAGTTCTTATTTTAGTGTAATTTAATCTTTTTATTAATTTTAGCTTGGATATGAAAGACATATGGAACATGCTGGAAGATTATAATAGTGGAATTTCCAGAAAATAGAATCAGAGTTTCTAAAATTCAAGTCTATCTATTAAAGAAAAGATTGCTGAATATTAACCTTTCTTTTATATGATACAGACATTTTGTTACATACAATTGTTCCAGAAAACGGGAATAATAAAACCTGCAAATTTATATAGACTTGAGTCATCATGTGATCTTTTTCAGTTGATATTGAGAAGTATTGTTTTACCTTTATCCCAAGCACTGCAGCTGTAGTCTCTCTTCTGGGGAAAAAGAAGTTATATCCAAATTAGTAGCTTGAGTGACAGACATCAAAAAGGTCAAATTAATTGTTATAAAAGCAACAGAGTTATTGCTTAAATAGAAAACAGCTATTGTTTAATGGTATTTTCATGGAAATTTAAATGACGAAATTATGGGCAAATTACTGAGTTTCTAAATCATCAACTCTGTGTTGATGATTTAGAAATTCTATTGGCATAGTAGGACTGTTCCATGAAATGGAAGCCTGAAAAAAACCCCTAGAGAACTCTCAGATATGTGTTCCATGGGTTTTGCATTTGGCCTTACCATATTTTCCCTTCTCATGTAATGCTGTGAAGACACAGAAATTAATTTATTTCTTTACTTTGGATAACAACATTATGATAAATAATGAAAAATGATTACTACATGAGGAGTGAAACTGTTTTTCTATGAATTTATGGCCCATATTTCCTGCCTTCCATCACTCCATGTTCTCCATTTAACTACATTAAGATGCTCAGCTCCTTTCTAAAATGGATGGCTAGACAAAAAGTGACAGGGACAATTTATTGGTGCTTACCAATAAAGAGCTGTGGGAGAGATAGTGTTAAGTGCAGCTTGGCTTTCATGAGGTTATGAAGTTAGTAGGAGTGCTAATCTTCCTCAGACAGACTGATTTTTACAAAGCTTTCAGGAACTTAATATTTTTAAGACTTGCATTTGGCTGCAAAATGTCTATCAGGACACTGACAAATGGACAGAAAAATGAGCTCAGGTTGTGGGACCCTCATTTTCTTGGCTGACAGGCTGAAAATTAATGCATATCTTGAAAATGGCTATTCCTTCTTCTGTAAGTTGAAGTCAGCCAGATGGGGAGAGAGTGTAACTGATAGAAAAAAAATGGAGATTGTAGAAGAAATGACATGAGGATTGCTGAGATAGTTTGAATGAAGAGAGTACAAAAGATAGAAGAGAGAATAGGACAAAATATGATGCTGAAAGAACGAAAGGAGAAGGTGAATTGGTTGTTGCTTTAGAAAAATAAATGGGAAGTAATACAGAAAAAATATATTAAGAAGAACATAACCAAGGGATACTGTAATTTTTAAAGCATAGATTTGCAAGATAATTGGCATAAAATTCTGTAACAATCTGTTATTCAGTTAGTTATATCTATCCATTCACCTGCTAATGGTTGTTTTTAAAAGGGGCAGAGGTGGCTCAGCTCTCATTTTCAGACCTTTATTTGATCGTCCTGGTCTGCTTCATATTTTTATTTAATTATTTAGTGATTATTTTGCTCAGATCTTTCCCTTATATTGTCTTGTGCTTTCCCATATTGTCCATGTTAGTTATTCAGATACTAAGTCCAATAAAGCCTAAGTGGTTTCAACATCTGCAGTGAAATGAATTCATGTGTCTGTGATGAACTTTATGAATTTGTACTATCAGAATTGAAAGTAATTTAGGAAATAAGAATTGAGCAGATGCTGGATGCAGAGATTCTGAAGCTCCTGCTTCTTTGGAAGGTTTGGTGTCCAGGTCATGCTATAATTCCCAGTATGAGCCAGAGTGAAAAACGAGGGGTATGCCACAAGTGGTATTGCCAGTACTTTTCTCAGTTCCTTTCTCCATACCTTTCAGAATCCAGATATTTTCTTTCCAGAACTTGGCGTCTCTCTTGCTATGGCCTTTTCTTTTTCCTTGCCGTTCTTCATTGACATTTCTGTGCTTTTAATTTTCTTCTGTCTGTATTGCCTTCAGGTTCTTTTATTCTTACAGTCTTCCTCTTCACCTACAAATTTAAGAAACATCACTTTTATTTTAATCTTTCTCTTTGGACCAGAGACACTCTAACTATTTGTCTTACAGGGTTATTTGAATTGTGTTAAAAGCTACTAACCAATTCAGTGGGGGGAAATGAAAGTATTGTTATCTTCAGCAATGAAATTTCAGTCTGTTTTAGTTATTTTATTGGTGACCTGATTCTATTTTTCTCTTTTCTTTTAAGAACAGTTCTTGGCTTCTTTCAAGTTCTCCAAACCTATAGTTAGCTTCAGTAAAATTATTCTGAGGAGACTTGTTATGTGGGTCATATCTGGCAGGATGGTGTTTTGCTTCTGGATGAGTACTGCCAAGATTTGTTCCAAGACATTGTTATTGTGTGTCTGTTGGGGTGTGAGTATGGAGTGAATTAGCTGGCCCATTCTTGGATCCTCCAGATTAGCTGGGGAAGTTCTCTATCTGGTATAGAGAAAACATATAAAATATATTCTGTACAAAAAGTATAGTACAATATTTGGATTAATAGAGAATTTATGGATCTTACAAAGCCCTGGATTGTCCATGGAGGGCCTGAGGCACTGTTCATCCTCTTGTTTTATAACTTGGTTTCACTGTCTGACTTTTTGATGTGACTCTACTTGAGAATCAGAGCACCTGGAAGAGCAGGGGTACTGAACAGAGAGAATGGTGGTGGTTGTGAAGAAAGGAGATAAATAAAGGTAGCTAGAGGCTCTAAGTATTTCAGGGTTTAGTTACCTTCATAGTCCTGGGGTAGATCCCTCTAAGATTTTGAGACTTTCATCTTATGGAATGTGGGTGTTTTCCCTACCTTTTTGGTTGCAGAAGACTGCAGTCTTTCCTTAAAGGTTATCTTGGAGGAACCTCAAAAAACACTCAGACTTGAAAGCTTGGATTTATTTTTTTTAAAAAAAGTATTATAGTGAAAAGAATATGTACTATGTCAGCTTGATTATTCCAGGAATTTGAGGGACAGATGAAATTTTCAAAACCTGAGAATATTAATAAACAATATGCATGTAATTTCTGAAAGGCAAGAGGAGGGCTAGCTAATCTCAAATTTTAATTTATTAACAGACTTACAACATTTAAGGCCTAAAATAAGTGCTGGATTTGAACATGAATATAGAAAAACTGAAGAAGCAAGTTAATTTATGAAGGCACTAATTAGTATGTTTAACAATTAATTAAAACTCAGAAAAGGACTTTTCTCCATGGAATGTCAGCTGAATGTGGTGATGCCTCACAGACTTGAAGGGTGTCTTATAATGTGTCCATGTAGATTTTTGGGATGAAAAGGATCTCTTTGATGCAGTATTGTTCATCTGTATTTCCTGAGACTTTCTAATTTTGCTCCCATAAACAGGGAATTAAATGGTGTAGAGGGTGAGGGAGGGATAAGTCTACCCAAGTGTTTTATTAACACTGGTGAAGGTTGGAAGCTGCTGCAAAAGTTCCTGTTCTCTGAAACCTGTGCTATTAAATGTTATGTTGTAGGCTATACACAAAGAAGGATTATTTGAATAGATATATTTAATTGTGATTAAGTAGGCAAATGTAGTTCAAAGTACTGAGGAGTCATGAGTTACCAATACAGTGGACTCATTAATATTTTCCTTGAGTTTAGTTGCCATTATACTTCAAATGTCTATTTAAGGAATCTGCTCATAATTATTGCTAGAGCACAATGGCTGGGAAATCTAGAGGTATTTGGTTAAAAGAAGTTTTTTTAACATTCATGCTACTTATTTCAGTAGTGTTAGCGGATTGTACATGGAGTCCTCAGAAATAAACATACTCTTGCACCAAATGTATATTAAAATTATTAATTGTCACTATTAAGGAGAGCTTCCAGTGCCAGAAAGTAAATGAGATGTGAAGAGGTGGAGGAAAATAATGCAATTAAATCATTATAGTGTATCTGAAGTTATAAGAATGAGCCAGATGGGTTTTATTTTTAAATTTACTTTTGAATACTGAATCAGTTTACATCCCTAACCAATTCAGTCTAGTTTGTATGTAGCAATTTGTCTTATGGATATCAAAAAGGCATGCTGTTGCATTCCAGAAGTACTTTTTCTTTGCCCATCTCTTAATGAAGTTGATTAATGTGTTCTTAAATACTTTTAAGTTAAGCAGGAGTGTCCATCTGCACAAAACATCAATTTTCTTCATTGTCCCCACAATCCATGACCATTTTTATCACCTGTTGTTTTCTCAGCAATTATCTGTTTTAGGGTATATAGAATGATACAAAAGTATTACAAGAGAGTTTGTAGCAGTGTTGTATTACAAGAGTAAGTTTACTGAAAGGCATTGGAGAGTTAGTCACTATTTGGTAGAATATTAGTCCTTTTAGTGTACTTTAACCCTCTTCTATTAAAAAATATATCAAGCAACCCAAACTGCACTGAGGTGCACCCTGCCATGTGTCATACCTCATTTCTCTTTTCACAGTCTCAGCTATTTAAATTGCAAGTTCTTTGGAGAGGAATTTTCTGCTACTCTTCATATGCTACTCTACACACGAGGGATCTCTCTTTGGTTCTTGGCTTTACAGGAAGCTTATAAATTTCTATGTTGATCATCTCAGTCATATGCTGACAATGTTGTGTAGGATATAAAAGCCATAATTGTTTTATTATCATCTCTTCACTGTTTCTTAGGATGTTCTATCTAGTCCTGTAGCAACCCCATTTGGTTTTGACTGCAACTTAAAACATTTTCCACGTTACTTTGCATTATTCCTGTGCTTGTTTTCATTTTTCTTTCTCTCTGCACCACCATCTTTACACCACAGCATTGTTCTTGGTGCTATGCAGGAAGAATCCACATTAGTATTTTGGAATTATTTTTGGCGTTTATAGTGTAAAATGATACATACTGGAATATTAAAATCCTGGTATGTTGAGTCAGTAAATTTTATGGTTGTGTTAACATTTCTCAGCAAGATGTTTCATATGTGCTTCCCTGCTGTGGTCACATTAGTTCTTTATGAACTGTTTCTGCCATACATACAACTGGGGAAAAAATCTGTCCTGATGTGGATTTCAGAATGCAACATCAGCATAACAACAGAAACTCTGCCTCTGGGCATCACTGCAAAGAGCCTGGCTCAGTCTTGTTTGCACCCTCCCTTTGGGTTTGTAGTTATATCAATGAGGACCCCTCATCCCACTCCTCTCATCCAGTCCCTTAATTATCTCTGTGGCCCTCTGTTGGACTCTCCAGTATGTCCATGCCTGTCTTACTGAGGAGTGCAGAACTGGATGCACCATTCCAGCTGTGGCCTCACCAATGCTGAGCAGAGGGGCAGCATCACATCCCTTGTATGGTCAGCTCTCCTCCAAATGCGGCCCAGGATACCATTTGCCTTCTTTGCTGCAGGGGCACATTTCTGGCTCATGGTCAATGTGGTGTCCATCAGGACATCCATCTCCCTTTCTTGCCAGGCTGCTTTCCAGCTGTGCAGCCCCTGGTGTGCACAGGTGTCTGGAGTTGTTCCTCCCCAAGGGCAGGTGCTTCCCTTTTTTGAACTACACGAGGTTCCTGTCGGCCTGTCCAGGTCTCTCCAGATGGCAGCACAGCTGCTTTGGCCAATCAGCTGCTCCTCACAGTTTGGTGTCATCTGCAACTCTACTAAGGGTATACAGTCTACCCATTATTCAGATGCAACTGCAGATTTGCTCAAGAAGAAAACAGTAAAATTTTCTAAATAATGATGTAGAATGCGGATTTGAAAATATGTACTGAGATTGCTGGAGTGCTCCCAGCTGTGGGTCATCTTACTGACAGCACTCAGACTGCTCACAGGTGCATGTCTTCTGCTTCATTGAGCTGTTGGTTGCATCTTGTGATCAAATTTAAGAAAATGTTGCGTGTTTCATGAAAGAGTTATCAGTAAATGCTTTTAAGCTGCTTTTGATAAAACTTCACCCAAACTGAATGTTTCATATGATTTCTGAATGTGTTAATGAGATAAGGAAAAGTAAGCATGGCCTTGCTAAGGCTAAGTCTGTGATGAATGTCTGGATCTGTGGACAAGGGATGAGCAGTGAATGACACCTTGACTGGAAGAAAACTCTTGATACTCTCAGAATACTCCTGTATCCAATGAACAGCTCTGGTCCAGTGCTCAGCTGGGTAGGTAAAATACTGCTTGAGTGCTTGCATAGTCATGGTTAGTGGGTAGAGCACAGTATTCTACCTGGAGGCCA
The DNA here is from genome assembly GCF_037042795.1 of Molothrus aeneus. NCBI lineage: Eukaryota > Metazoa > Chordata > Aves > Passeriformes > Icteridae > Molothrus > Molothrus aeneus. The sequence goes on along the minus strand of NC_089648.1, from coordinate 91,633,030 downwards.
GTGGCAAGCAAGGACTGCAGGGATCTGTACTAGGGCCTGTCCTCTCTCCCTTCCTTCATCCATGCTACTGTTAGCATCATCTCCTGCTTCTGCATTTGCACTGTCAAAAATACAGCCCAGCTACTCTCTGTGCTCCAAATTGTTGTTGCTTCCCCTTCCTTTGAGCTCTCATTAGGATTTTCTTCCAGCTATATATTGCTAATACTAAGGAGTTGGTAAAAGAAGCAGCTAGGTAGAAGCACAGTTGGACTGATTGTTTAGGAGAGAACAGATTTAAAGGGGCTATGTAAAATGAACTTAAGTTTCTTTTGTTGAGCTTTGCTCCTTATTCAAAGTCAATATTCAAATGCAGAGTATGCATTTTTAAAGAGCTGAGTAGACAGCATGGCAACTGTCTACAACATACTATACTTGAGTACGTGGTTTGATAATTTATTTGATTAAACATTAGTCATTTGGTTTCAGGTAGACATCTTATTGGGCAGTAAATACATTTCTAATACTTCTCTTAATTTTCCTACATTTTTGTCCATTGCAATTATACTTACAGTTGTAATGCCTCATACTTTAGGTCTTTGTTGATTTTCTCTAATATCTGGTCTTTTATTGTGATTTGAAATCAATTGGAAAGGAGGTGAGACTAAAAAATTCTGGGGTTTTGTGTGGTGGTTTTTTGTTTCGTTGTTTTTTTGGAAAGAGGGTGTTGTGGGTTTTTTGTTTTCATCTTTTACTCCAGAGAAAGCAGGTAAAGGTACAGGGACAGTGTCAGAGGGGGGTTGTGTAGCAGGACAGCTCCTCTTACCACTCTTGATATGCAAAGGTCACACATTTTGTTCAACATTAGTGGATGACTGTTCTCTGTTCTTTCCCTTGTCACAGTTGCCTGTTAATGTTGTCTTCTTCTTTGTTTTGCTTCTCCTTGATAGAAACCAGAATCAAAGTATCTTAATCTTTGGCTCTTTGCAGTCTGGAAACCGTAAAGGATCTGCTTGTCATCATTCTTGACATGCAAATCAGTTATGACAGATCCCTTTGCTTTGGGGAAACTCATTCTGTGCCTCCAAAGCTGGCAGTAGGTTTGAGCCTGTCCCAGCAGCTTTGGCTGTGCCATCTGCAGTCCATGAATTCCAGACTTGTAGGTCAGAAAGCTCAGACCTTGGTTGTGTCAGCTGAAAACGCAGACAGGTGTGGATTAGAAGCCTCAGTTTTGGTTAAGTAGTAACAGGAAGACCAAGATTTGTGCTCTGTTAATGTGGGTCAGTTCAAATTGGCACCTGTTTAGCTGTTTGTCTCAGGCTAAAAAGGTGATAGACTTGTTTTCCATTCCCTGCTGTTAATCAGCATACTAGTTTATTACAGAATTGCCTATGTTTTTTTTTCATTTTATTGTTTGAGAAGTTTTGGTTAAAGATTGTTTTGTCCAATGGCCTTCCTAAGTGTCAGAGGTGTAATAAAAATTTTTCTTTCCAAGTATTTTTCTTTCCAAGTAGATTTATCTTTGATCTTCATAGATTGGTTCCAGTGTTAGGCTAGGATTCTCTGCTATACAATTGCAATACTGTGATAATATTTGTTATACTTAAGAGAATCTTTAACAGGAGGGTAAGGCTGACTGCCTTGTTACCAGTAGTTGAGAAATCTCATTCATGCTTTGGGCTGTTGAACTGATGAAATAATGGTTTTCATGCCATTTGTTTATCTGGGAATTGTCTTGACTTTATTGAAAAATGACTCAATGAGTTTCAGTCAACTTTTGGAAGTGGAGCATAGACATTGTGATAGAGTACATTTCTCATTTTCCTTTTCTGGAAATCTAGTTTCTGTTTGAAACCCACAGCAAATGATGTTATTTTGGTTTCCTGTTTGATTTTTTCTTCAATGTTAAGAATTAGTTTTTGTTGGTTGGACCTTTAAAGAGGGCATACTTTTCCTAGTTTTCCTGCTTCTAGGAGAAGGCACTCTTGGGCTATAATTTGTAAGCTAGAACATGATTGTTAGGAAGCTGCAGGGTTTTCTTGCGTCCAGGCTACTAGGACACAAACTGCCCCCCTTCCTTTCTATTCCTTTTCTTAGGACCCTAGGGGGGAAAAATGGTGCTTGAGGATCTATTTGGTTTTCCAGAGATCCCAAAAATCCAGTGGGTTTCATCCTCTGGGATGTCTGGAAATAGGGGATGGAATAACTGCATTTTCTAGACTGTCAATGTATCACATGCACAAACAATTCATTGTAGCTGGGATGTGTCATCCTGTGGATCTGATTGTGCTAAGTGAATGTAATCCTCAGTGATTTATCTGGCAGATTATGTTACATATTTCTCTGTGGGAAGTACTGAATAGAAATCTGGGATCTTAATTCTATCCCTGTGCTTGTGGTGTTCAGTACCAAGAATGCTGCTATGCAATTTGTTATTGAAACGTTAAAGGGAAGGTAGAACTAATGGAATGGGGAGAGTAGCCTCCCTCAGGATTTACGTTTTCCAAGCACAAATTCATTTAAGCTGGTCTAAAAATGAAAAAGGAAAATGTTTTTCAAGACATTTATTGAAACTTTGCCAAGTAATTTTTTAAAGCTTCCATATTCTGAGTTTTTTCAGCAAAAGCACATATCAATTAATGTTCATTTTTATACGGTTTTATAATTGCTTCATACGTGCTCAGTACAAAATGGAATACAATAAAAATATAATTTCAGTACTTTTGCCAGCTTTTTTGCAAATTATTGTGAAAAGCTAGTTTTTTCATTATGCAGGAAATTTTTATGGTCTCTAAAAAACACAATCAAAGGTATGCAAAAATTTAAAGGGGAAAGTGAACATAATAAAAAAAATCCTTTTCTGTAAGAGATGGAAAAATCTTTTTGAGAACAGAATTTTCTTAAAGAAAATAGCTAGCTTACCATTGTGACAAAATAACAGCTATTTATAAGAAAAGTTTGACTTTGATAATATCTCTAAAGGCAGTGTCTGTGTTAGTGAAGCAGCTGGTTATGCTGGTAGTTGTGGTGTTGCTATATGTGGAGAGCAGTAGTGTTACATGTGGCTTAGCATCAAACTCATTTTGGATGGCTGCTTTCTCCTAAGTAAGGGCAGAATATGTTACTGGTGGTGTCAGCACTTGGATTTCAAAGTGCTTGGAAGTGCCAGGCTTGTGTTGTTTTCTTCTGTCATCGATGCCTGTAGGAGAGGAGAAAACATCCAACAAAATGAATTGAGAGTTGAACAGAAAAGTGATTATAGAAACTCTTGGATAGAGAGTGTGGTCAGGGAGGTTGAAAACAATTTGCTGAACTGCTTCACTATAAAAACACTGGGCTGCATCTCAGAAAAACTTCAGAGTGCACCCTGAAAGCATTTGTTTTGCAAAGGCATTAGGTTTTTTTACATTTCCTTATTAGATCATGCTGTTAGCCTTTTTCTCTGATGCACTATCAGTTGTCATTCTTGTGAATGACACCAATGTAAAACAGAAATGACAGTGAAATTGAGGTGGAAAAGTATAGTCAGTATTGGTGTCTGTGTTTTTAGAGGGCTAATTTAGTAGTTTAAAGCCCTAGAGTCTCTTCTCTAATGATTGGATATAGCAGAGGTGACATTGGTGTGCCATAACCTGGGTCTCTGCTGCCTTCCAGGAGAGAGCACTGCTGAAGCTTTTTCTGTGCAAATCTTGATGTACTTTCCATCTCGAAATCGGTCTCTGAAGTGGTGTTTGCTGCTCTGTGCTAACTGTACAGGATAAATCAGATTATCCCCTTCAAGTGACTTTCCCAGTAGCCCTCTCGGTGTTGAGGAGATGTCAGGGATGGTCTGGGAAAAAGAGGGTTCTGGGCAGGGTAGGACCTCTCCCTTTTGGAAGCCCAGGGTTGTGTCATCTGAACTTGGCTGTGACAGCACAGAGTGACCATGATGCAAGGAGAAGCCATGCTCTCTAAGTGCCTGGATATTGCTTCTGACTTCCCTTTATGGTCTGTTACTGAAGATAGCAAAAAAAAAAAAAATTCCATTTTCATTTAATTTGAGATGTGATATACATGCAGAATCTCTTGGTGCCCTCTGAAGTATATGTAGACATTAAAGATCAGGAAGCAACAACTTCTAGTTGTAAAGAATAATCTCTTAAGGCATACCACACTTTTGAAGACATATTTTCAAAAATAATCTTCATGAGATGCAGAATGTGCATGCATTTCAAAATCTTAGGTTTTTACTTAGGTAATAAACTGTAAAGACTGCAGCTTTGGAAGACAGAATGGGGATGTTGGGGAAGTGGGGCAAATCAATCCCTTACAGAAATACAAGTGTTTGGTTGTGAGGGGACAAAATACATTGTTCTTTGAAAGGCCATCCTTTTCTCTACCTAATTCAGACCAATAAAACCAATCCATCTGTCCACCTTCAGAAAAGGTGGTAAAATGGTAGGATTATATGCTGGCCAGTGTGCTACACTGTGCAGATTTAGCCAATGTTTTCTCCAGTTTTATGCAGTGGTGTTTCCTAGGAAATCTGAAGGTTGAGGACTCCATTATCTAATGTTATTGAGCCGCATTTATTTGTAAACCAAATGCTCTTCTGAATACTGGGCTTTGGTATCCTGGCAGTTGAATAATCACCTTGTCTAAATTAACAGGAACTAATGTTTTGCCATAGATTTATAAAGTGAAATTAGTGCCTTATAAAAGAACAATGATGATATCTGCAAATAATCACTAACCATGTCTGCTGTGCCCTGTAGATAGTAGAGCAGCTAGTTTTGAAAATTTTTTTTTGAAACTTTTAACTGAATAACTATTTTGCTTCCAGGAAGTAAGATTAAATTTTCATTTGAGGATATTGAAATGAAATGTTAGCTTTCTAGGACACTATGAATGTGTTTGCTGGGCTTTGTTCTAAGCTATGCCAACTAAAATATTTTTACATGATAATAGATATTTAAAAATTGTATCTAGAAGAATCCCATCTGTTGTTATTGTCTGCTGTTATTACTGTATTGTGCTGTCATATGTAGACAGAAAAAACAAGATAATAATTAAAATTAAGAGGGAATACAAAGACTGCAATATATTTGCAAAATATTTGCTAACTGAAAGTATTTCTTGACCAGGAATTTCTTAGTCTGATACCTTATGGATCAGTTTTTCCACAAAAAACCTGTACTAAATTAACTGGGGAGAATGATCTGTAAGCTCAGAAGACACTACCAAGAAATTTAGCAGCTATTCAACAGTAATTAGAAATACATGCTCAACTGTTCAGCATTGAGAACATTTAATAGGTGCTCAAAATAAATTATCATAGTTTGAAAAGTAAGACATTAGTAGTGAGCTGACTTGTAACTGTGTGGTGAATGTGATAGTGAATGGAAATAGTCTCAAGTTCCTGCAAAGTTGGATTTGGGACCTGTTTCTTAATATTTCTGTCAAATATATTCAAAACATTATAACCATTACTGGTAAAAAGTTAGAGGTAAGAAACAGCTAAGAGACCAGTAAAATAGACAGTTACTGATAAAGAGAAGATAAGGTCATTAATTGAGCTAAGCTCAGGCACATAAGATGTTTTTCAGTATATCCAAAATATAATTTTGTGTCTTGAAATAATAAAGGGACACTATATTTTCATCTTTATTCCAGGAAGCCATTATCCTTTAACCTTCTTTCCCACCATCAGGGAGTTCCAGTTATCAGTGAAAGCTGGACTTGTCCCGTTATGCTTTGGCCAACAGGCCTCATACATCCAAGAGCTGCAGTACTGCAGCTGTATTATCTTTTCATTTGACGGTGTTCTGATAAAATCTGGAATGCTGGTTCCAGATGGGTGTGCTTCAAGAAGGACATAGAAAACTGGAGATGATGATTCAGGGTAGGGTTACAAGAATGATGAAGGAATTGGAAATGTGCTGTTTGCCGAAAGATTTAGAGCGCAGTCTTCTTAATTTATCAAAATCATATTTAAGAGACCATTTGATCACACTCTTAATGTATTCATTTGGGAGCAGAAATGTGATAATAGATAGTGCCTCCTTCTAGCAAACAGAAATAAAACATGAAGCAGCAGCTTTGAAAGTAAGTCAGCCAAATTAGTTTGGAAATAGGGTGCAAAATTGTAAAAACTGGAACAATTTACTAATAGGTATGACTCATTTACAACCACTAGAAATACTTAAGATTGCATGTGTTCCTGAAAAATGCACTGTAGGGTTGGTTGGGTTCTAAAAGCACCAAACCTCTGCATGATTTTGTAGCAGGAGTGATGCATATATCGTGTTATAGTAGGGCTGAGATGTTTGTATGCAATGCTTGGTGATCACAGCTGCTTGTTCACTCTTAACAAGCTCCCACAGACATGGACTTCCTTGGAGCCTGTGGGAATCATATGTAAAAACAAGGATTTCTCGCACAGTAGAAGCAGGTTACCGACAAGAGATTATTTTTCTCTTTCCCCCGCCTTTTCTTTATTTACATGGTTTCGAGAACAGATGAATAAAAGTTATTAATTATTTAGTATAAAAGACAATATTGGATTCAAGAAACAGGAGATGTGAAAGTATTTGGAGACTGAGACATAGTGAAGGAACACATTTAAGGTCCTTTTCTTATTTTACCCTAAACATTAAATTATCTCTTTGGGGAGATAATTTACTGGACTGACAGATTATTGGTCTGACCCCATGTGAATTTTCCTATATACTTAACAGTGTTAGATTATACTCTGTTATCTGAGAAACAAAATCTGGAACTTTAATGACAGCTTGTAATGCAAAAGAATCTCTCTTTGAAATAAAGAGGATTAAAAAACACATGAACAACCAGACTGAACTTTAACATTGATTAGTTGTATCAGTTTTACTATAGCAACTTGTACTATAGCAACTGATTGTATCAGTTTTAATAATATCAACTTATAACTAGAGTGTACATTTTGTTCGTGGAACTGTTATTCTGATGTACTGGACAGATTTATGGCGCAGTTAATACCTCTGTTCCTTTAGATATGAATTTCCAGTGCTGGAAAAATACCCCAGAAATCAGCCTATGTAACTGGATTACTTTCCAACTGCTGAAATTACTTTTTCTGTCTTGTTTAGCTCTGAATGTTTTCAAACCATTTCATAGTACAGTATACGGAACATGTTCGTAGCCTACAGGTTGCCAGTACATCTGTGCATGAGCTGCTTAGAGCCACTGATTGAGTCATTGCTAGAAAAGCAAAAGAATTAGTAAAATACTTGAATCAGAGAGAAAGCTGCATAATTAGGGCATTGCCTTTATGTATCCTATTATGTAGATAACATGGAGCTGTCTGGAGAGTGTGCTGGTGTAGACATTAAATTAAAGATCACAGTATTCAGAAGGTCTGATCTGATAGTAACTACTGTCTTGGGCTCTTCCACTTGATGGATAATATTCGACCAGCAGTACACTATGTACTTATCTTAAATGTCAGACTGCAACTGTTCTTGAAAGATTAACATACACAGTAATCTGATTTTTTTTTGATGTGCATATCTAGAAGTTTATGAAACTTTTTAATGAGCCTTTTTATTATAATCATTTTAAAATACATGTCATGGAAGCAGAGACTTTGCTACCATATTTCTTATTAAAGGTATCCGATACTGTTGGATTCAGTCAATTTAGCATAGTTCCAATAAACATCAATATATTTCTGTATGGTGAAGCTTTATATTTCCCATAAGATTAAAAATATTTTGCTTTCATTTTTACTGTCTGCAAGGGGCACAGTTTTGGTTTTTTTATCAAAGATGGTTAAGTCATCTGTATATATTATGCTCTTTATTTAGCTATGAAGTAGACTACATAACAACTGCACAAACATAGAAATCTAAAAGTAGAAAATGGTACTACTAATTGCCATGTGAAATTTAAATATGCAGCACTAATCCACACGTTTCTTGCTAAAATTTTTATTTAGCAATTTTACTTTCTGAATAGCAGTGGTTTATGATTTTATATAGAATCTATTTGTACAGTGATATCAGGGAAGAATTTCTTTGTGTATGCATATTTTAGTATTTTGAGGACTCAGTTTTTTACTGGCTACTTGTTAAAATCTTTATTCCTTTTCAGAAATGTTACAGTTTGCATTGATAGGGTAAATTAATATGAAACAGGTTTAAATTTATTCTTGATACTTGCTTAAAATTGAGTGGAAAATGTGAATACTTTTATAGTAAGTATAAAACCATTCTATTAATGACTCAGTTGAGTATTTTAGGATAATTTATTGTTCACTGGAAATGCAAGAGGGGAAAAGGAGCTGTGTTCTAACACTGCTAACAAAGTCACATATTTCATATATACCACAAGTAGTACAAGTAAGAAATCACAAGAGCTGTAATTTGGTGACATTTTGGGCGTTTGTTTTTCCTTTTCAGTCGGTGGCAAAGACTGGGCGATTGCTGATTAGCCATGAGGCTCCCCTGACAGGAGGATTTGCATCTGAAATCAGTTCCACAGTTCAGGTACACAGCTTATTTGTTTTTAAGTGTTCTGTGTGGTGGATGAATGTTTCCCTGTAGAAGAAATACTTAACACTACATTAAAAGTTGAGGTTTTATATTTTTTAAAGTTATTCTGTTTTGCAGTTTTGTGCATACTCGCCTTTCTTTATCTGAACAGATGAGAAATCATGTACCTACTAGGCACTGTGCACTGTGTCTGCTAAGCTAGAAATTTAACTTCCACAGCAAAACAGGGAGAATGTGCACTGTGAGATGCAGGGGAAAAATCTTCATGTGTAGTCTGGTTTTAATGTTCTTTTTTATTTTTCTCATATGCTTATCCCTTGAGCTTCTTAAAAATACATGCTAGGAATGTTGAAATCAGACAAAGAAAAAGCATTCCCGTCCAGTACAGTATAACACAGTGTGACACACAGTGTTCAGAGACCTCTTGAGAAAAGTCTGCAGAAGCTGTTCACGTGTTTGTGGTGATGCTCATGCACGTGTCAAGCTTGTGCACACAGAGCAGCTTGGACAGGCTGAGTTGTCCATCAGTGTCACTTACAGCTGGAGCATTAGGTTTTGGAAGTCCTTCTGAGCTTTCTGATGTGTTTTATAGCTGTACCTCCCTGGAAATTTTCCCCTTAACTTGATTTCTTTCCTGTGCACATCAGTAGTTCCAGTTTCTAGAAACATCCAAATTGTGTCCATCACTATCTGATGACTCTTTTTTGATTATTTTAGGATAGTTAAAGGACTAGAATGAAATAGGATTGTAAAATTCCCAATATTCAAAATATAAATCATGTAGGCAGTTATTAAAGTTTGGTAATTAGCCTTTTTATGGGAAGGAATAGAGTTATTAGTTCTGGGAGTGTAATTCTGAATTAAATATGCAGAAAGAATCAGAATACTATGTTTCTTTAACTTGGTGGTACAGTTTCTTTTAAAGAGTAGTTGAACTAATTTTAATGTAGTTATATTAAGTTAAATTCATTTTTTCCACCAAAATGTTTTCTGTATTAAGAACCAAATATTTGGTTTCATGGAGACTTCATAGCAGCCCTCCGGTATCTTACAAGGAAGCTGGAGAAGGGCACTTCATCAGGAACTTTAGTGATAAGAAAGAGTCATGGATTCAAACTGAACAAATGGAAATTCATGTTAAATTTATGGAAGAAATTCTTTACTGTAAAGGTGGTGAGGCACTGGAACAGGTTTCCCAGAGAAGCTGTGGATGCCTCATCCCTGGAGGTGTTCAAGGCCAGGTTAAATGGAGGAGCTCTGAGCAACCTGGACTAGTTGAAGGTGTCCCTGCCCATGGCAGAGAGTTGGAATGAGATGAAAGTACCTTCCAACCCAAACCATTCTATGATTCCATGATTTTTCATCCTTCTAAATGATCAGCATTTGACCTCCGTTCTTTAGTAGATAGCCTCTGATTAAACTAGGACTAATAAAGCCATAAGGTACTGCCAGCTGTGAGTGCAGGAAATTAATTTCCTTTATAAATTCTCACAAAAATGTGAAATAGACTCAACCAAAAGAGCCTGTCTTCTAGCATCTTGTATTATTATCAACACTTGAGGAGAAAACTATTCTAAGGTGAGCAGAAAAGTCAAACTCTACCATATAACAGAGGAAAGCATATGTGGATAAAAAATGAGTGGAAAAAAATTTTATCAGTAAATATCATTGGAAAAACATGGGATGCACAATATATTGCTAAAATTACAATATTAGTTTTTAACTCTCTGACCTCCCCTGAGAAAGCCACGTACCTGATTGATCCTTCTTGAGGTGTTGTTTTTCATATCAGAGGTATATCTGACAAATATCACTTGTTTAGAAAACCAAGTTGAAAATGCTTTATTAAAGTGCTATTTATTTCTGTCAATATTAAAAAAAAATGTTTTATTATAGTTGCTCATAATTTTATATTCATCTTTCTTAGGAAAATAGGCTTTGTATCTTAAGAAATATTGGTCTATTACATGTGCTCCCTCAGAATAAATTTGAATACAACTCTTTGGCATTGCATTTATCCATGACAAGTTTCTTTCATATAAATTGCCTGACTTGACTCTGTGTTATAACCATGTTGTCATTACTCTGTATCTCCATTCTTGAAGATTCTATCATCCATATGAAAATTTTGATATGAGTTCTTTAAAGATTATACTGCGAAAGAGATTAAAATAAAAAGTTGCAACTTTTTAAAGAACACTATTGCTTTAGGCATTATAAAGACTTTGCTTTTCTTATTCACTTAAAAATCTTGATCTCTTAACAATCAAGTTAAGTCTGTATGTCTAATATCACTGTGCTGTAAAAATGAAAACAAAAAGTGAAATTCTCTTTTGCTGGATACAATGCATACTGAGAATGCCAAAAATTGGGGATTGCAGTTGGCTTTAGTTTCTTCTTACACATGGAAGTAATAAGACTTCAATAAAATATGCCCAGTTGGATTAGATAGTTCGTTTCCATATTGTTATTCCATCCTTGCTGTGAGGTCTCATCACAGAAATAAGGTGAATAGAAGTATATAGGCTATTTTAAAAGTTTGTGGTCACATACACTTCATGTGATATACAGTTCAAGGAAAAGAGATCAAATGGTAATGATGGCTTTCAGTCATGAACTATAGGAAAAAAATACATTGAATATTTTCCTTTTTGCATATGAGAGATTTAAAACAGCATTTGGAGAACATGTTAAATCAGGTTTGTTGTGTGTCGAGTACAGAATATTTTAAAGGGTCATGTTACTGCACTAAGTGGTCATTTACTCTGCTCAGGCATAAAACTAAAACCAAGAAAAGATGGTGTACTTAAAACTCTACATGACACAACTGTGCCCTTTGCTCCAGTATTTCATATGTGCTCTCAATGGGTATTCTGAAGTGAGCAACAGATACCAGGACAAATTCAATACAGGTACAGTTAAAAGTTGAAATAGCTTATATTCTGTATAAAAGCTTGCAAAACTGTTGTGTTCAGCAGAGGAAGGGTTAAACTTGCATAAAGCACAGTTTGAGAAGCATTGGGAGAGGAGCCCACTGAGATGTCACTTCCAAAATAACGAAGAATTGTGTGTGGAAATCATCAGTATATTAATCATTTGTAATACACAGAAACATAAATCCAGTAACTGTGTCCTGTTTAAAAACAAAAATGAAAAAAAAAAGGAAAGAGAACCAGGCGGGATGGAGACAGCTAGCACAAAGAGTAAGAGACTCTGGACTATTTCACAGGGTTGCTGCCTGCCAGCACTGGGAACTTGGTATGGGATGCAGGAGGAAGCATTTTGGAATCATACAAGCCTTGTGGGATGTTTAGAGAAGGAATCGAAACTGGAGTGATGTGGGAGCCACGGTAGTTTGGAGAAACACAGATATGGGAAAACAGAGAGAGAAAGGGAAAAAGAGGAAGCTTGTATTGTGGCTTCAATAATATGGTGGTTGCTATTTTCTGACAAGGCTGAAATAAATTCAGGGAAGTAGCATATACCCTCTGGCATTGATCCTGCAAATACAGGAAATATACGTCTTAGGAAGATCTTGGTGGTTTTCTACCCATTCTCTGCAAGTAATGGCTAAAATTATTAAAAATAGAAAATTCCTCTAATAATTTTTAATGTTTTCATTTAAGGAATTTAAATTTTCATTTAGGAATTTTGATTTTTGTTTACATTGATGCCATTATAGCTGGATACACCATGAAAATATATGCTGTTATTAAAATAAATGTGTATGAATAAAGAAATTGGTTAGCTGACCTGGTAAAAGCCATTGCTGTCTATAAAGTAACAAGGTAGCACATTGTTTTTTGTAGATGGTTGCACAGATGCATCATTCTTGCAGGAACAGAGCAATTCTGATTTAATTGCAGTTCCTGTATTTTGCACAGTTTCTTTTCTCACTGCCTGGTGAGTACTTTGTTCTTGGGCATCTGCCTGCACAGGGGATGTTGGGTCAGCTACCAAAGAAATGTTCAGGTGAGCACAGCTCAGTCCTCAGGAGCCCTTCCAGAGGACATGGCATGTTTCTCAGAATTACACAGAAGTATCAGTCTTCCAGAGGACTGGTATCAGTCAGAGGATAGGACTCAGAAAACTCAGTGAAATAACCTGTTTCTGAGAGTTGAGTTACACAATCTTACTTTTTCAAATCTTGCATTCTGTATCTATAAATTGGATATAACAGTATTTGACTGTTTGATCAGTGATGCTTTAGATTTCTTTCTCCTGCAGCAAAATAAGTCCTAATCTCCAGTAAGTGGTGTAATTTTCTGCTAGAGTGTGGCATAAGGGAAACTATTAGATGAGCTGGTTTTGTGAGAAGCATTCAGGAAAAGGAAAAGTGGGTGTATTGTGAAATACCTTTTTAAGACATCAGAGTTCCACAGCATTTTTATCCTAAAGCAGGTGGCCATAGGAAAAAAATGTGCTCAAAAAAGTAAAAGAATGAGAAAAAGAAATGTAATGACTTCAGCAGTATGAACATTTGAAATAAAATGACCTGGTACTGACTGATATTGAACAGGAACTGTGTAGAGCAACCATTATTTTACAGAGTCTTAATGAAAAATTTCACCTTTCCAACAAAATGCTTTCAGAATATTGGTCCCAAATACTTCTTCATACCATTGCGTTATCTGTCTTTAGAATTTGGGATGTTGAGATTTCCAAATAGTTCCATTGTTTCAGTTTTCCATGAGTAGAAGTTAAGGTGGGGTTTCCCAAGGAAGCTGTAACAGTCCTCGGTGGGTCTTTGTGGTGCTTTGAGGAAGCAGTGAATATAGTGAATATAGTGCAGTACTTAAAAATATCCATGGGACCAGGTTTGACTTTCAGATTATGCACCTGTGTTTGTACTTAGTGCCAAAGGAACTAATGAATAACTTTGTCTCTGGGATTGATTTTTAAGTTATGGTGAATAGCATCAGATTTTGTGCTGGTGACACTTGAAATCTTATTTTAATGAACAGGCTGTAAACTGGTATTAAAGTCTGACTTTATTGAAAGCAGTGATTCTGGAGTAATTGTTTTTCATTTATAGGTAAATGTTTTCATTCTCACAAGGTGTATTGAAGCAAATTGCCTTTTGAACTGACCTTTGAGACATAATGGAATGTGTGTGTGTTAAGAAGCTGGAGGAGCTTGAGGTACAAATTGTTAGAACTACATAATTATGGAAATGAAGGAAATTTTAATTCTTCTCTATTCAGCTGGAGAAATAATAAAAGGACTCAAATATATTTCCCCAAGTTGATTAGAAAAAATAATTGAGGCCAGCCTGGGCAGCTTTTCATAGGACACAGACTTTTTTCACTGAGTACCATTTAATGGGATGGCTAAAGAAAGAGGCTCTGGACTAAATGTAACATAAATATCCAAGGAAAAGGCTCACTAAAACATACAGGTACAGCAGTATGGTAGTTCAGCTGATGTAAGAAGATTATTACATCTGAATTGATGTTTTTTAACTTCCTTTGATGCAATTACAATACAGTAAATCACAATTACGATAGGCAGCAAAATTGGAAGAGATGAAATATTGACACAATGTGGCGCTTCATTTGTTATCCTGTTTAACTTTCACTGTCACTCTTTTGGCATATCTAGCAGCAATCACAAACTACAATATAAAAGTCTGGTTTTATAGATCACACCATCAGTTTCTGTCAGTAGGAGTGTGATCTAGAAAATATTAGTATAGAATATAAAGAAAAGCTAGAATACAGGCAAGTAAATTCAAGGTGGTCATAAATTGTTTAGCAATACAAAAGAGAACAGGGATTTGAAGGAAAATAAAATCAAAGTATACAGAAATAAGCCATAATGATGAAAACCAATAAGATTATTTCTTAAGTGAGGGATTTGGAGCAGTAAGGGAAATACCAGCATAAAGCTGCCATTCAGTGACTGGATACAAAGGTACATGAAAATGTTGCCTGTGTTTATTAAATGTGACTCTAAACAGTTCAGCAAACTCCCAGTTTATGATGCAGGATGAACTCGAAGCAATTTTTGCTATGCAAGTCTGGAGTCTTGCATAGCATTGAATGTCAGGATATTTTGTTACACAATGTAGAAAATAAAGGTGAATAGACAATACGTTACAAACCCAGGGTTTCTCAAAGGAAATGAAGCTTTGTTATTCATCTATTTAAAAAAAAGGTTTATGCATTATGAAAAATATTTGAAAAGAAAGATTCAACAGTGGTTCTGAAAAGTTCAGTAAAATTGATATTTAAAAAATCCTCTTTCAGATTAGAAATTTGATGTATTAATTTAGTGTGAATAGTTTATATTAATTATCAAGCTAAGAGTTATTTTTTATTTTAAAAGTGCTTTCCAAAGAGCTTGGAAATAGCAGTAAACATTTAGGATTTTTTTTTGTTTGTTTTCTTTTGTAAATGAGAAAGAAGAAATTCTGTGCCTTGTACTCCACTGTGTGCCCTGTGGAGGAGCATTGCCCCTCACTGCTATAGTGTCTGCACAGTCCTGGGCTTGTGAGCCCATCTGTTGGGATTTGGTGGTTATGTGTGTCAGGCAGAGATGGCATTTTCCTGAACCTGTATCACATTTAAAAGAGAACCAAAATCTAACAAGCAATGCCTGTTCACAGGGTGGTGCCTGGGACTTTCTTCACACTAAATCTATGAGGCCGAAACTGTTTTGGATATTGCATAAAAGTCTCTTATTCTAGTTTGTCTCACTGCATGGAAGTATCTTAATTTTCATTTGTCTTACATTCTGATACCTATACACTTACAGATGTCTTGGTTAATAACTAGGAAATGCAGTAGAGGATGTGAGAAATTCAGTACAGGATGAAATGAACTTCTAGGATGTTTTGTTTGATGTTATGTGATAAAGTCCAATTTACACATACTTATTTAATTTTAGTGAACATAAGGAAGAACAAATTCTTCTACAATGAAAACAGCAAATGATTGTAATAGTGGCATATGTTATAGTTCAGCTACAAGGGACTGTTGTGTTCTCTCTAGGCTGCAATAAATTCAATACTGAGCAGAGAAGAGTGATTTAATGAATTCAGTGTAGCCAAATATTGAACAGAACACAGTATTCTGTACTGTACAAACCTCCCAAATACATTTCTTAAAACAAGCTCTCGCCCCCCAAATCCTAAAACAAGATTCAACATTGGGAAATGAAGTGCTCAAAAATGGTGGTGGATTTTCATAAAATCAGCCCCAGAATACCTTCTCAAAAGATGCAAGCATTAAGTGTTTACATGTCTAATTAGTCCAGTCTCTAGGCATAACAAATATCAAAATGTCTTATTCAGCTGCAGCTTAGCTTGAAGTGTTTTCAGCTCTGTGAAGCACTTCATGATGCAGTCCACACAAGAGTGGGCACGTGGGCTAAGAGTAGTGCCAGCCACGAGGTTGCTTGTGCACACTCACTCCTGGCTTTGGGCACGGTGTCATTCCATGGGTGAGAGAGGGCATGAACCAATGCCTTGCCTTCAGGTGGTGTTTCAGTCAGCCACCTGTGGCATGTTCTTCTGGTAGCAAGTGATTAAACTGTGTTTGAATCCCATTGGCATTGATTTGGACATGGATTTCTACACTATGTGACTGTGCCCCATCTACTTGGCTTTGGGTCTGTTCTGTCTAAAAAATACGGGTTGGGGTAAGCTTTTCCCATGTGCTATGGGGCTAAAGCTGTTTGTTTACAAGAAAAACGAGACAGGAGCTTGGCAGTTTCCATGGGCACTGAAAGGAGAGGAGAACAATAAGGTCTGCCTCGCTAAAAGTCTTCTGCAAGTGAGAGAACATGTCCAGCAGTAAGGTTTTGAGGGACTGTCCCCACTGTATGTGGATAAATGCCTGCTCTTTGGGAGTGTGCTGCACATGCCAGCTTTGCTGCTGCAGGACCAGAGTTCACAGATGGAAAGGATGGGTTGGAGGGGGGGGTGTGTGCCCATGAACACCTCACCATGGATGGTGGAACAGGGAAAGCTCAAGCCAGTGATCAGCTTGTGACTGCCTGCATCTCCAGGCTGCCATTTATGGTAGGCAAAGCCCTGCAAGATGGGCACTTTTAACAAAAGCATTCAACTGAGAAAAGAGCATTTTTAAAACTAGGGTTACCTTGAATGCTTTCTGTGGAGTTACTTATTTTCAAGTAATGTATTGAGCAACAGCTTTTGGGATTGAAACAAAATAACCCTTTCCTGTCCCACTTTCAGCTGCATTGTGAGTTAGCAGAGGGCAGCATTTCTTCCAGCTGCATCAAACCCTGTTTGTCTTCTCCTGACAGAACTGGTTTTCCTTGTATTGGTGGGGTACAGAAGTGTGCAGCCAAGTGCTTTAATTTTTAAATGCAAATTCCTGAAGAGGAACAAGTTTATCCCTGGGCAATACAAAGTGGTAAAGTGGAAGCATATGCTGAAAGTCATTGTGATTCAGTGAAATCAAAAGTTTGAACTACTGAACAATTCAGTGTTTGATTCACCCTAATAACTCAAGTGTAGAGTATAAAGTGTGCTCTTGGTGTATCCAATGAGGACATTTTTTCCATGTTCTAATATTTAATTTGGCATGCAAATGTTCATATGCCTGAGGCTGAGCTCCAGCATCATTGTCCTGCTGATACACCCATGTTCATTCAATGTGATTTATAACTTCAAACAATGTGTTTAGTCTTCCATATGCTAATTCTGAAAAAGACCAAAAACATGGGCACTGAGGCAGAATTAAAATTTTCTCTTTTCTGTACACTGTCCTCCCTTTGCATTTTCATCTTTCTAGCTATCAGGAATTCTAATGGAAGGAACATTTTTTTACTTACTTTAAGGTAGAGTTTACATTTACAGTTTTAATGCAAACTGTTTTGATTAGAATCATGTTGTGATTCTAGCGTTTACATTTCTGATAGCTCATGGAGTTGATAGAAATGAAATGGTTTTAATTGTGAGGAGGGCAAAAAAACAGTCTCTGAACTGCTCATCTTATGTTTTTTGCTTTGTGATCCAGTGATATTTTTCCTTTTTTTTTCCCTCTAATACCATATTGTAGTTCAGTCATGTCAGCATTTCTAGCTGATGTGTAAATACAGCTAATGATGATCTAGGAGAACATCAGAACTATGAACTTCCCTCTAGCAATTTTGGGTCCCTGATAAGCCTATTACTCAGCAGGCCTTTATATTACACCCTGTCAAATCACTGACTCATTGCTTAATGAAAATTAATATAAATAAATTTTTTTGAAATTTTGACTCTAGTCTGATAACAGATGATCTGTGACAGGGCTCTAGAATAAGGCAACTCTGAAGAGCACCTACTAATTCAAGGATATTCAACTTCTCTCCTGTCTGAAAGCTGAACAATACCATGTGTAACTTGCTTTATTGTCTTTGGCATTATCTTTAATTCCCAGTAAATTATGAGTTGCCCTAGAACTACTAGTAAGAGCTTTGAACAGTAGTTTATGATAGGGAGCCCAGGAGTCCCCTGTAAAAGTGTAATAATGACCTTTCTTTCAATTTTCAGTGCCCTGGAGCTGTAAAAAACTACTTGGGTGGTGAAAGTCACTCAACCTTTGGCATAATTCCTCCAAATGCCTCAGTGGGATGCTAGAATCCTTTACTAGTCACAGGTACAACAACTTAAAACATATTAAGGCACCCTGGCAAGCCAGGATAAAGAAAAATGTGGAGGTTTTTAATTGCACTGCATGTCAGGTTTACTTCCTTGGACCATACAATCACTACCTTGTCTTACTTACTGAAAAAATTATTTTAGTGTGTTGGTTTGGGGTTGTAAAGTGCTGATTCATGCAAGTATATTCTGTTTTTTTCCTGGTCTTTCATATTTTGATATGGCTGTTGGAAATAATCTGGCTAGACTATTAGTTTAGAGCAGCAGACATAGTTCAGAGTAGCATGATTAGAGAAGAGTGGCCTGTAGCATATAAAAATCTATGCAGAATAGGGGAAAATTATAGAGCAACACAGAAAAATCTATCCTTCTATTTTAATGGCTCAGTGAAGTTTTAAAAATAAAAAGAAATATGTAAGGAATTTTGCCTTTTTAATTTTCTTGCAGGTTTAATTTAATAATTACATAAAGGCCTGTAAAACAGTGTGTGTGTGTTTATTGATGTTTTATGTATGTTCATAAGATCAAATTATTTCAGTTCTGTGATGAATGTATTTGTAGGAGGAGATGTAAAAAGAGCCTCTTGAGCTCTTCTGAGCTTCTGTGCTCTTCCAGAGTACTGTGAATTTTATACTGTTGCTGTTGGCTAGATTAAGATTTTTAATATAGAAGAGAAAATAGAGGGTACAGTTTTGCTACCTCAGAAAACTACTCTAGGATCTTCTGCTGCTTCCTTGTGAAGGGAACTGCCTGATCTCCCTGGGGCAGGCACAGCTTCTCAGTGCCCCAGATGTCAAACCTGGCTTAAAGCCTCAAATCTGGATCTACAGGTTAGTAGGATAAGTTATGACAGTGCCAAGTTTCCGTGTTATAGGTAGGCACAGAGGAAGAAATTTTCAAATAGTCTTATTTGTCCAACAGTCAAATGGATACATGTTCATTGCAATCATGCAGGGATCTAGCAGTTACAGTGAGGCAACTGAAAAGCTACAAAAGTGATTAAAGCCAGGTAAAAATGCCTGAATAGCAGATGTAAGCCTGGAGCGAATTTCCAATGACAAAGACAGTTACAGTCAGTTACATGAGAAAAATAACCACACTGGGAGAGAACCTCGTGTGTTCCTCTCTTCCTATGATCTTACCTGTGACAAGATCTGTGCTAGAGAAAGCTCTATTCTGTAATGTAACACCAGCAAAAGAGAATGAGCTAAGGTACTCCTAGTGGTGCATGTAATTCATATGCTGTATATCAGCAGTGCCTGTGATGCTTTTTGGAGTTGTGCTGTTTGCTACCACAGTGGGATTTTGAAAGGCAGCATTATTGAAAGAGCTGTAGCAGTACTGGCATCTGTCTGCATCCTGTTGGAAATATTTGTTACTCTTACCACACTTAACTGTGATCATGGTGAGCAAGAGACAAAGTTCTAGGCACACAGAGCACAAATCCTTCTATAATGACACTTATCTCACAAGCAGAAAAGGCTGGTGAAGGTTTAATGCTCGTTGTGACTGAGGGAGGGAGGGCTGTTTCCTCTTTGCCAAACACTGAAGGAATAATTTTATAAAATAATATTCAAAGCTGAAAAAGTTTCTCTATGAAGAGCCAAATCCATCTTTTATTAATCTACATATAGAAGTTTCTGAAGTTTCTGGAAAAGCTGATCTGTGTAGCTGTAGCTGGAATTGTTCCTCAGATACATTTGTTTGGAAATAATATTTTGTTCCCTGTCATCACTGAAGAAGTGCCTTTTATCCATGTTCCAGCAAGTGGCATGCTCATCACCCAGCTGTGTTTTGCTGAAGCACTAAGCATGCACAAATGACTAACAGTAACTTGGGTGTCTAAGGCGTGCAAATGTCTTCTTGAATAGATGCTTGAAGTGGGCACAGAAGTGTTTCACTTTTTCCCTATATCTAGTGAAAACTTGCTGTTTCTCCTGTACATTTTAAAGAAACTGATGTCCTACATTTGGAGTAATGCAGTTTAGGAAGGAATATAGATAAAATGTGACTTTTTACTCAAAGCAACATTAAAAAAAGACTTGACTCTTCTCCCAGGGGGTGGTAGGCAACACAAGCTGCACAGATTTTAGTCATTATGTGGATACCATATTTTCTCAATCCCCACGTGTCTCTGGCATTATCAACTTGGCTCTGAGTTGCCCACAGTGCAAATGTAGGCCCTGGTGATGAAGTCTGTGGAATTGAGACTTCATTCTGAATACCTCTGTTTTAGTATTCCATTTTTAGTATTCTTTTACATATCAGTGCATGGAGAGGATGGTTTGCCCTAAGAATCACCCGTTTTCTTCTTTAACTGGTTGCACATGTGTACAATTGGAAAGCTCTAGTTCTTTAAAGCAAAGACTCTAGTGCTTTGCTTTTTTGTACCTTGTTTTGTTCAGCCAATAAAGTTAGGTTTGCTGCGCATTGATGAATAATCTTGCAATAAATAAACAGCTAAAAAGTGCCAAGAAATAATATGCCAAGACTGTGTTCTAATATTGCAGTATTAGGAATAATATTGGTAGATGTATAAGAATCATATATCACTGTGTATTCTAGAGAGGAAACATTTCATGGTTTTGCTCTAATTTTGTTGATTTCATCAACATTGTATCAGGATCCTCTACGGCTTTGTACTTTATATTGCATCCAGTACTTACTGTATACTGGGAGACCTAAATGAACCTGTATAGCATCCAACTGTAAGAGTAAACTTGTAGCTTGGGCACACTTCTTTTAAGCCCTATTAGTCAAAATGAAGTATATTTTTTGAGAGAACTCTGTTCCTCAACACAGCAATTCAGTTCAAAATTGCACCCATGCCACACGAAATGGTAAAAGTAGCAGTAAAGAAGGAATCTTCATTATCCAGTGTGTCTTGCCTTGCTGGAAGTTTTAAAAGGCAATGAAGTGTATTTATGGGCATCACACAACCATCTGAAAAATATGCCACAATTACGGTGGTTCTGTCACTGACAATCAGAAAAGGAAATTCTATTATTTTAGCCTTTGTTTTTAAAAGCCATTTGTGAGATTCCGGAGTCTTCTGTTTTCCAGTCCTTCTCATAAAAGTTTTCTTTTTAAAGGTGTCTGTTTTTTTCCTTTATAAGATACCTGTAGTTAGACTAAGAAGTCTGTATTTGGTTACCTAAATATATGGCCTGACTTAAAAAAAAATAAAAATAATGAATCCACATCTGTCTTGAAGCTTACTGAATCAGTCCTGCTTGCTTCTTTTTCTTAGTGGTTCTCATTCAAGAAACTGAGTGAAAAAAGGTTAATCTAATCTACTCTAAGGTAATCTAATCTCCTAGTTATTCCTTTTAAAGTTGATAGTCCATAGATCATCTGCAGAAGAAATGAGAGAAAAATGTCATAATCACAGAGATACTTTTTCAAAGAAAAGTACTCAAAGAAAAAGGAAAGGTCTTTATCTAAGTTTTCTGTTTGAAAGCAATTGAACCACTGAGATGAACACGTCATTAGTTAACTTTGGCATAGCTAGCATTTCAAAACTTCTTTATACAGAAGCTTTTCTACCTTTTGAGAGAGATATGATTTTTACACAGCAATTTTGCACTCATGATCGTGTGACTGAGAAGGTGTTGGGTTTTCTGTCCATATCTGACTATTTTTTCACTGGTTTCAGAACTTCTTTAAATTTAGAGTGCTTTGGAAATAAGAAGATGTGAAGTTGTGTGGTTTGAAAGGTTCTCTTAAAATGGATTGTAGATTTGGGAGTATCTTATTTCCTGAGGCAGCAGCACTTTTGTGTTTAACAGTGATGTGTTTCATGGTTTGCAAATTTAGCTGATGAAATTTGCCTCCCCGTGGACAGAGATTGACACTTTGCTTGCACATGTATTATGCCAATAGATACAGAAATCTATAATCCTAATATAATGAGTTTTTTTGAAATAGAGATAAAATTAATATTTAGAATAAAAAATATTTTTCCTGTCCTTTCCTCTGATTTATTTCCTTACCTGTGGGCTGAACTTGCCCCTGAGCAAGCATTATTTATAGGTAGGATGGCTTGCAAAAAAGGATGTCTGAGAATTATTGCAAACTATGTTTCAGAAATCTTTCCATACTGAATTCAGTTTTCATGTGAACCTTTCAATCACTTAACTTTTAGAAACTTGTGTGACTTCTGTGACGTTGTGAATACATAATTTGAGCTTCCTGTGGTTAAAAACATGGCTTTCCCAGGAATTGATTAATTTAAAAGATACAAATATGTTAATCTCTACCACGCATATGACATTTGTTGGACAGAGGAATATCCGTTGTGGTAAAATAATAGGGTTTTCTCTGTTACACTGATTATATATTTTGTATTTAATGTGTACAAACAGTCTGATAGAAAGTAAGCAGAATATTTGAATAATAATTGATGCCATGGTGAGGCTATTACTCATTAACACTTCTTGTGAACATCGCAGCTAAATGCACTCTAGATGACATAATAAAGTTAGCTGCTATGAATTTTAAAGAAAATCCTGCATACCAGTTTTAAATACAGAATTATTATGATACATATGAGAACTGTTGAAATGCTGGCAGCCAAGTGACTTCATATTGCAGAAGTGAATTTCAGGTCTGAGTTGTGGTAGTACATGATACTACTCAAATTAAAGGTGAAAGAAAAATCTGCTACTGAAACTTGCATTCCAGTGTTAGTAACTTAAACTATAACCAGAATAAAATGTATTTCTAAGCATACAAATGTGCATTATTGCCAAAGAAAATATCTTCCCTAATCTGATTGCAGCTGGTAGTTAAATAAAATTGCTGAATATCTAAAATAAAATGGTTTTACAGTGTTAAAATAGAATTTTGGTTTGTTCTTGAAGTTCTACAGGCTACACATTTTTATAATTATGTGGGCAGTTTTTCTTTAATCAGCCCCTAAAATATTTATTATGGTAGGTATATTTTATATTATTAAAACCAGGTCCTCCTCACTGACATTCTAAAATATTTTCTGTGAAAAAAAAGCTGCTTTTTTGCGTATGTTCCAGTGCTTTAGTGCTTCACTGTGGGATGTAGTTCTGCATAAGTTAGTCCTACTCTGAGTCATGAGCTGGGAGTGCTGCTAAAAATATGGTGAAGATCACTTACACCTGTGGAAGTAAATCAGATTTATTTTACTTGAAAAATTGCCTGTGCAATATTTAAAATTCATTGCAAGTGTGAGATCTTGGTCCTTTATTTGCGTGCTAACAGGTATCATGCCAGCTGCAGGCAGCAGCCCAGTGCTCACTGCCTTGTGAGTTACCTGGCACTTGGACTATGAGAGGTATGAGGGCCAATTATCAGCCCTTGTGTAACATCTATCTTAATACAGTCCTGCTTTGCAATAGTTAAGGTCAGTGGTACTGAGAGGCATAAAAATAGAGCCAGTGATTACAGTGTATCAAAACAAGGCTGAAATAAATTATGAGATACATAAGGGCCAATATATAGGTTACTTCTATTCTTGACTGACTGTGACAACATTAATATCACAGCCAGGATTGCAGTGGAAGTAAACACTTAAAATGCTGATTGAAACCATCAGGAAGAAAGAGCTATTAAAGTGTGGAATAACATTAGGAAAGGCTGGGCTTCATGATTTACTGGATATACAGATCTGACAAGCCAGTCAATTGTGATTGAATTAAACACAAGTACATTTCCTTTACTTTCCTCTTTGTCACAAGCTGAGGGAAGAAAGTCTCTTCAATTCGGCCATAGGGAATGATATGAAGTATGTTCTCTCTGAGAGGAAAAATACAGCCTGAGTAGTATCAAAACATCCCAAAGCTGCCTTCTGTCATAACTGAAGTCCCCTCTGATACTGGCTAGAATGGAGTCTCACTAGATATCACAAATGTGTTAACTTGAATAGAGCAAACAGCATCATTTTCAACAAAACCTGAAGGTGGTATCTTCTCCTTCTTCCCCTTGATATCTATTGAGGGCTAAGAGGAAACCCCCTGTTTCCTTAGAAAATTGTTATTTACACCCACTTCAATTGCTGAAGCCTTAACAATTTGCTTGGAAATAGCTGCACTGTGCAACAGCTTTATTCCTGTAACTGACAGTTTCTGCAAAGGCATAGAGACAAATTTCTGACAGTATTCCAGACAGCTTCACTGTTTAGGAGTCCTAGATGTTCATCATACCTTTTTCCAGTCAGTTGCAAAAAGCTCTGTGTTCGCTTTTAATTTTGTCACAATTTACTAGCAGTAGATATATTAAAACATGAAGCAATTGAGGAAGATGGCTGAGATAATTACTATTAAGTTTGGCCTTGCAGCTGAAGTGATTAATCATATTGCAACATGCCTTTGTATCTCTCCTGAAGGAAGTGGCAGTGCTTGTGCTTCCTGAAACCTTAGCATACATGGATCAGAAGGAAAAAAAATGGAGAAGTATGGCTGCAGATTTTACTGGCAATTTTCAAGTTTGAAAATAGTGAAATAAATATTGTTTTGATGCTTCCAAAATGGAATAATAACTCTTAGGGTTTTTAAACTGTAAAATTTTTCACTTTTTTTTTTAGTGGGGGAAGGTTTTGTTCCTAAATTCCAGACTGGACTAAGTTACATGAATGATGCTGAACTGCTGGTATACATCAATCATGAAAAATCAAAACCAGTCATCACATTAAGCTTCCTATATAGGTGATTTTGTTTTTCTGTCCATTTTGACAAAACATTTTTTTAGATAACAAGAAATAATAGTAAAAGTCAATTTTTGGGGAGATATGTGCCAGCATGCTGCTTTTATACCCTTCTCTTACTATGGTGCTTGCAAACCCACAGGTTTACAGTAGCCATTCTGCTAAAGACTGATGTCTGTGTGTTGTCCTAAAGATGAATGTGAGTTGAATTATTGCTCCATAGATTCTTTTGGGCTGAAAAGGACGTGTTTGTGCTGCTGTTCTTCTGGACTCTTTTCCCTGCTTTCTCATTTGCACTTGGCAATGTGAGCTGCAGCTCTCGAGGAGATCATTAAGATTATTGACAGATCTTGGAGATATTTTCACAGTTGTGGCCACTCTTCCTTCCTTTTTTGTGTGCCTTGGCAATGGCATGGAAATAACGCCTTTTGATTAACAGAGAAATGCATAATCTGGTGCACTGTGTTTATGGATTTTAAATAATCATATTTTGAAACTCAAGAGTGTTACATCAACAGAAGGCATGATAACTCTGTCATGCAGTGCTGGGGACTGTGCCTGCCATAGCAGAGAGTGTTAATTAGAGAAAGTAGAGCAATGAGGGCTTTGAATTTTCTCAGTTCTCACAGTAAATCCATATCTGTTATTTTAGAAAGTTTTTAAATCATAAAAGCTTTTTGCAAAAGGTTGTCCAGTGTCTAATAACCCTTCAGTCCTGATGTCAGTGCCTACGCAAGCAGGCTTTCTGGTTTACTTTGCACTTCCCCATATACAATGCAAACAGATAGCTAATGACTGGGTAAATACAATGGGAATGTACTTTGTGCACTGTGCGTTCTGAGCTTGAGTGTTTTGGTCTTTATTTTGTTTGTCTATTTTTATATTCTTTCACAAGCACATTTTGTAATGATGGGGTATTACCGAGTTTCTGGTACAGTACAGAGGAATAACACAAGGCATGTATTGTGCTCACTCTCTTTAAATCTGAAATCTTTGCCAATGCTAATTATTTTTGGCTTTTATTCTTTTGAACTAATATAGTATGAACAGGGGTTATGTGTTATGATTCATTAGTAAAGAGTGTTCATTTAAAGCAAGAAATAAAAACCCGACAAAAATGTATCTGTCAGACTTTGGCCTATCTGTTTTCCTTTACTAGCTTTTTAATCTATTTTTTAAAATGAAAATCCATGAAAAGTCCCAATACATGAAAGAAAAGACAGTGAGAGCTGAGGAAGAAGTCATTAGCTGAGAACTACTTCCAGTTGTAGTATTAACCCACGAGGGTCACATTTGTGTCATGTAAGGAATATGATTTACAAAACCATGAAACAAAGACATTGAAAGCAAAGTCTTTAAATCCAGTCTGATCTTGGACTTGCTAATACAACCCAAAATGCCATTACCTGCCCTTGCTGGAAGTGCCTGATGCTACCTGTCATGTAGCTCATTGCCTGACAGGATTTCCAGCATCTTTTCCACAGAGCTGCTTTCCAGCCAGCTGTCCCCAGCTGTCCCCAGCTGGCAGTGGTGCTCACAGTGCTTGGGTACTGGCTGTAGGACTTGTTGTGCTCCATGATGTGCTTGTCATTCAGTTTTTCTGTGTGATGAGGTGCCTCTGTCCCAGCTTATCAATCCTTTCCCCCCATATTTGTCCCCTCTGTATTTTTGCTCTGTGTGCTCTATCCCTGAAGATTGGTGATAAAGCTGTTGGTGAAACTGATCCCCAAGGAACAGGTCTACTAATCACCTCCTATTAGATTTTGTTCTGCTCATCTCCACACTTTGTACCTGAGGGATACAGACAGTTTTCCAACAGTGCTCATTTTTGCAGCTTGTGTTTCACTAGCTTGACTAAAGGAAGGCTGTTGACAGCTTTGCTGAAATCCTGGTAGAACAGTATCTCTTCTTCTCCCCTTGTCCATTATCTTTGACATCTCGTGTTAGAAGGCAGTCAGGTTGATCAGGCAAGATTTGCCCTTGTTTAATTAATATTGACCATTCCCAAACAACTTTTGCTCTTGGACATGGCATTGAGGCCCCTTGGTGGTCTTGGAGATGGAATTGAGAATGATTCGCTCTGTCTTTCTAGCGACTTGTTATTAGGCTGACTGGCTTACAGCTGTAAATTCTCATCTGTAGGTCCTCCTTGCCCTGCCTAAAAATATGAATTGATTATATTGCTCTGTAGATCACATCCCTAGTCTGTCTGATTCCATACAGAATTTGAGGAAGAAATCAGTTTTATAAAATCTTTTTGTGGTACCAGGGAGTCCCTCTAAGCAAAAACCCCAATCCTGTGTCAACCACCTGATTTAGTTGAAAGGCCATGCTGGGTTTTGTTTATACAGTACCCAGTGGCCTGAACAGAATGGATTGGCAGAAGTGCATGGGCTAGTCTATTCTTACATAACTAATTTTCCTAATTAATCTAGAATATTATGGTGGAAAGAAAAGAAAACTAATGATAGCATTTCTGAAAAAAACCTAAAAACATAGCAACTTAATGCCTGGCAGTTATTGTGTCAATATGAAAAGCTGCAGTGACCATATGAGACTGGAATGCTTTTGCTATGTATTGTGTTAACATCTTTCACTACCTAAATTACCTCTCATCTGATCTGTCAAGCCCAGTCATCATCAAACAGGTCAATTTGGGTTTTCTTTGAACATTCTCTTGACATAGTATAAAGTTCAAACAGTGATACTTTGAGATACTTGGAAAAGATAAGCTGAATTAATATTTTATTATTTTTGAAGGAAGAAGGATATTTATTTTGGAAGTCTGGTAGGCTTTGTATCCTGCAGAGATGCATGGTTTTCAGCATCAGATTTCTCTGAAGTTTGTTTTTTTTTTTGCATGCATTCCTTTGCAACAGCTGGAATTGGACTCAAAAAGTAGACAAATGGAACAGTGCTCAGAAGGAAATCTGAAAAGTTTTCTCTCCTAGACTACTGGTTTGTATATTGCTGGCTGATTTGGATAAAAGGGGACTTCTGTTTGGAAAGTTTGGGAACCTGTGATGTCTTTGTTTGGGAAAAATTAACAGGAAAAGCAGCAGAGCATTGGAGCATGAGTGTCTCTTATCTAGGATTGCTTGACCGTATTTCTCCTGATCCTTGATGCTAGATAAGCCTTGACTGCTGTTGACAAAAGGCTTTTACTTTATCTCTTACTTCTTGGTGTCACACAGTTTCCATAAAGTCTTAGTGTATGAATCCATTTTATCTTTGGGATTACTGGAAGCTGTCTGTGTGAAACAGAATGGTTCTGTATGGGGCAGTGGACTGTGTGTTCTGGAGAACACTTCAGATCTCCACACTATCAAGTTAGATGACCCTGTTGCATAATTAAAGATTAGTTTCCATTGTTTTTTCTTACTCTCTGTTTTTAGTGTACCTTTCTTATTTTTTATTTTTGCCTTTTCTCACATTCAGCACTGTTCAGTTATTTTAGCAGCTCTTTCAAATACTCCTGGAAGGAAAGCAATCATATGGTCTCATTTACAAGAAGATATTTTAAAATGATCTAAGGAAAACCTGTAATGGTAAACTGTTGTTTTAAACTCAGGCCATAAAAATAATTAGAGAAGCATTTTGAAGTTGCAGGTAAACCTGTTACTGTCTTAAGATGCTTGCATCTTAAGCAAGGGCACTGTGAGGGATTTTGCAGAATGCAGCGCAAAGTCTTTCCAGAAGTTGCAGAGGTGCAGTGACTTAGAATACAAGACACATCCCCTAAACTGTGGCAGTATTGGCAAGTAGCTAATTGATCTTGCTGAGACTTCTGCTCCAGGTGGGTGCTCCTCAACAAATATTGTCTAGTTTTGTATTGAATTATAAGTATTGAATTACTGCTTAACTGAGCTCTACTGCTCATGTAATTTACCTCCACTTGGCATCAGTGCAATCAATAAAAATGTCAACAACTGAAAATAAGTTCCTTAAACTTTGAGTTGTTATATAAAGCTTGCTAGCTTCACTTGCAAATGATAGCAACATATGATCTTTGTAACTCTGAGATGTGTTGACTGGTGTCTGTTTATTTTGCATTACTTAAAAATTGTTTAATAACAGTCAAAGAAAATGTTGAATCCATTACATTTGTGACTATTCTTATGCTGCATATATCTATGCTTGATTGGGAATGTTCTCCAAAGGCAATTGTGCTGCTTCTGTAATTGAATATAAGCCAATAGTTTAATTTTATTGTGGATAGATAGTTTCTTAATGCAAACTGTCAGACCTAGTTTTAATTGATTAAGGTCAGGTTTTTATCTATTTTTTTTAATAGCAGATGAAATAGGATTTTACACAGAAGAGCTGACCCTTCTCTAAAACTGATTAACATATGCAGAGGGTGTTTAATCTCTGCTGTATCTTGTATTTGGTGCTAGGTTAGGATGCCTCACTTAAACTGAAGTTAGGGAGAATTCCACTCTTAGAGGGAGTAATAACAGACAGGTGAATTGTCTGCATCATTTACAATAGACTGCATAATTTACAATAGATGATTTATGGATTCCATGTCTGGTAAGAATTACATGCTGAAAATCCCTAATTTTGAGTAAGGAGTGCTAATGTCTCCTCAGACAATTCATAAACATTCATAAGAGAGCACATTGTTTTCAGGAGTACTTGTTCAGTTTTCCTGTTTAACGGAGACATGTTAATAAACTACGTGTGATTATCACTTGAAGACACTCTGCTTTGTCTATTCAGAATCAAACAATTTATCTCCAGATAAATGATTCTTTACCAAGTAGGGGAGGACTATTGTACTTTTTTCACAGAACAGGTGTTTATTTAGGATAATGCAGCATTTCTAATAAGATAAAGAATGTATTTAGAACTGAGATTAATGTTCTGATCTCTGAAGATGTGGTGTGGAGATTAGCTTTAGAATGCAGAGGTGACTAAGAATTTCACACTGAAGACAATATCTAATAGCTGTGTATTCAGCCCTCTGAACTGGAAGGCAGAAAGGGGGATCTGAAGATCCCAGAACCCAAGGGAACCTCCTACACCACATAGACACATACATGTTTATGGGTCTGGGTGGGATCCACCCAAGGATATTGAGTGAGCTGATGGAAGTGATCACTGAGCTCTCTGAGACCTTGTTGCTCTCTACAGTTACCTGTAAGGAGAGTTGGTCTCTTCTCCCATGTGACAAGAGGGTAGGACAAGAGGAAATGGCCTCAAGCTGCACCAGGAATGGTTTAGGTTGGATATTAGGAAACATTTTTTCACTGAAGGATTGTCAAGCATTGGAACAGGCTGCCCAGGAAAGTGGTGAATTCACCATCCCTAAAGATATTTAAAAGATGTGTAGATGTGGCAAACTGGGACATGGTTTAGCGGGAGACCTGGCAATGCTGCATTAATGGTTGAACTCAATTATCTTAGAGGTCATTTCCAACCCTATAAATTCTGTGATTTTGTGAGCCTATTAATAAAATGTAAGTGAAGCAGAAGGACCATCTACTCTTGAAATACCTTTCAATATATCTACATACCTCTAGATTGCTATAAAATAAGGAGTCATACTTAAAAATCTCAGTGAGGGAAAATCTGTGAATAAGTATTTATGGTATCATAACCCAATCAAAATACTATTTAAGCTGCCATAGCATCTTTAATAAAGATCCTGTATGATCTAGCAATAGATAGTTTCCAAGTATCTAAAAGCCTTAATTCACCAGATTGTAGGAGTGCCTTGTGTAATGGTGTCTGTGAAAAGGAGGAATTAAAGGCTAAAGATATACCTCTTTTTTCTGAAGATAACTACAGAAACAGTATCTTATCCTATATAATAGCAAATATTCAATGGGAAGTTTGTAAGGGATATCAAAATAAATTTTCAAATCCCAAACTTAAATAATTCTTAAAAAAGAGGTAGTGTATCCTTTTAAATATTACCACATACATGAAGAGTAAGCAGTAGTGTTACCCACAATGCAGCTGAGAAATGTGAGGATTAAAAGATAACTTAAATCATAATTCTCTCAGATATTAAAATCCAAGAAAGTGAAATCGGTCTGTCAAAAATCTGACTTGTTTTAGTGTAGTGCTATAGATAAAATGACACTTTAACAAGTGAAAGGAAGCAGAAAATCTTTCAAATTTTTAGGTATTAGTAAGAAGTATACTTAACAACATGAGCTTTTTCAGAGTGGTGTGTTTGCTCAATGCCCGAGTTGTCAAATATCCTGAAACAGTGAAAGAAATTTGGATTTTTGTGCAAAGCAATTGGTCTAATTCTAATTCTAATTCTCTCACTAATACTACTGGAAAAAAATACTATTGGAGTTCAGAATAGAGTCCAAAAGGAGGTCTGAGCTCAGGGGATTTCAGGAGTGTTTGCAAAGTTCAGAATTCATAAAAAGGAGGAGATATGCAATCAAGATGGTAGTCTTTAAAATGACAGAAGACATTTATTCTAGAGGACAAGCTTCTGAAGCACAACAAAATAAGTAAATGTGATTGAAGCTCTGATATAAAGCTGGCATTACCTGTGACTTACTATCTTTCATAGTTGTACAGACTGAGAAGATTGAATACATAAAAATATTCAAAGATTGTTATTTTAAAATGCAAGAGGACTGTATCAGGAAAATATATTCTGTTCTTGAGAGATATTCTTCCAGGTCACTCAGGCTTTTGCACAAATATTTTGTTACGGAGATTTGTTGCATATGGTTGTAATTATGTTTACACTTTATTGAACTTTCACTTTTTTTTTTTTCTTCAAAATTCTTCTTTATATTCTTGTGAATATAATTTCTAGAGAATAAAAATAAGATCACGAATAAAACATACTTAATTGAAACTTCAAAGGCTGTTCTTAGACTTTTGCTCAGTTTCCTAAGACCTACATTGCTATGTGGGTGCCAGATTTTACAAGTGAGGACATTTTGCTATTCGGAAGACTTAAGAATGATCTCCTGCATTTGAATATTTGAAAATCCTGATGTTTGCAATAATTTGCTCTGAAATGCCGTTGGTGTTTTGATTTTATCATGTGCTGTAACCTCTAACTACTCAGTTGGTTGGAAAAGCTGATTCAGACTTACAGAGCAAAGTGTTTGATCCGATTGGAACCGCTGATGGTTTTGTTTCCGTAGCTGGGAAATGGTGAGCGACCCATTGCTCATTTTTCTCCTGCCAGTCTTCACCCTTGAGTACTAAGGAGAGAAAATTCTTTCTCAGCTCAGAAATGCTTAGCATTTATAGCAAGAAAGTTGAAAATTAGGATTTTCAGCTGCAGAACCTGGGTATCTATGTTTTAAATTGAGGGAGGCCAGAGTCATTAATCCCAGATAGATGCACTTATTTCATCTAGGCACTGAGTGATGCTGTAAAATGTGAAGTCCTGGAGGCAGAGAAAAGATTTGATCTTTGTTAAGAAGACAAATATATCAGATAAGCAGATAACCATGCTAATAGGCAAGTGTGTTACAGTGTTAAAAGCTGTTGAGCATTTCCCTACTACAGAGTATTTTTATACTTTCCTTTTAACCCTGTAGCACTTTTTGGCGCGAGGGAGATTTTAGTGCCGGTTCTTTGCAGTTCTTTGGCTGGATAGTTTTTAGGTATTCCTCAGTGGTTCTCTTGATTTAGACATGCTCTATGGTGTCATCTTCCAGCATGATTTACTGCACTGTATGAAAAACAAAGGTTCACCTCACTATGTAGCTAACTCTCAGGATGACCAGGGCTCACGGTAGTTGTGTACTCTTTGTATGCAGTTTTCTATGTTCTTTATGGGTCAGATACATTAAATTTAGTGGTGATAACTCTTTATATAAAGGGAACTTAATTTTTGATTTAATTGTTGCTTGACTGGAAAATTGTCTGGGCTGGGGTATGTGAAGGGACTGGGAAGTTTTGGTGCCATAAGCTCCCTCTGCAGTTACAAGGCAGAGGTCTCAGTCACACAGAATGCCTGGGGTCTGCCATGCCCTGGGGGCCCTCTCTTCTCCTCCCCTCTCTTCTCCTCAAACTGTGAGGAGGTTTTGGACAACTGGCTTAAACCAGATGCTGGCTCTAAAATAGCCAGCTGAGGTTAGAAACTGCCCACTGTTTGGACTGATTTCAGACATTTTGTTGACAAAACAGTTCTAAATTAAATATTTTTCTGTCCAAGTGCATCTTGAAGTCCTTTCAGGTAATACTCAGCTGTGGTTGTTGCCTTTTTCCTCTGGGTAGTAAAATAGTAACACAAGTTTTTTCAGCGGCTTCTGAGTAACAAAACTTGCTTTTAGGTATCTTAAACCTGCCAAACCTGGATATTCAATGTTTGCTTTGTGACTTGAGGGACTGAATTGCACTGCCCAAGGTTGGAGAGTGATCATTATGCATTTCTGCCTGCTCAGCGGAGGGGACGGCTCTGTCCCCCCTGGAGATGCCCCCTAACTGTGGGGGCTCCACCCTGAGGAGCTTTGCCAGTCACTGCAGCGTGCACTTATGTCTTGAAATGTGAGGGAAGTGGGAATTTTGGATCTGGAAGTTGCCTGGAGAATTTGCAGGTGTTTGGCACTTGAATTCAGAAATAAAAGTGGAAGAGGGTCCAAAAAATAGATTTTATTGAGTGGAACAGATGGCTTTTCTCAGGGCCCACTTCCAGAGCAGCAGTTGAAGCAGACTGGTCACTGTCTTCAAATGAATTGAATTACAATAAGTATAAAGCAAAATCAGTTGTTTTAGCTCTTACAGTTTTTGACCAGCTACTGCAGAAATGTGAATATTTGGTGGCATGGATGTCTATCTTCCTCTACAGCCAAGATCCCCAGGGAGCTGAACTGGCGTCCATTCCCGAGGGCACAAAAACCAAACTGAGGAGCTGTTTTAAAAATGAAATGTTTCTTGCTTTTAGTCTGCAGTTTAGTGGGCTGTAACATGTTCGAGCAGTAAAATAAGTAAAAGAGTTTAGTGCCTTAGCATGTTTTGCACTGTTTCTTTCACAAAAAATTCAGACCTAACCCTTTGTGTTATTTATTGCTGTCACCTTTGACTGAAATCTGAGTTTTAAGTAAGCATGGGAAGGCATTTCACAAGTCACAGGGCTGGAATTGTTAATGTCTATGCAACTTTTTTTTTGACAATTCCAAGCCAGTAATTTTGTTTATATTGTAGAAAGAATTCAAAATGGTGATTAGTGGAAGTAATAATGAGGGAATTTAGTGACCATATTTATATAAATATTAGTAACGATTATG
Organism: Molothrus aeneus; assembly: GCF_037042795.1. Lineage (NCBI taxonomy): Eukaryota > Metazoa > Chordata > Aves > Passeriformes > Icteridae > Molothrus > Molothrus aeneus. The sequence goes on along the minus strand of NC_089648.1, from coordinate 91,599,034 downwards.
AAATATATTCCAGAGAAAATGTATGTGTTTGTTTTTACTTCAGTAATACAGTATATTTCTTTGCATACTTTGATAGTAAACATAGTAGATTACCTCTAATTCTCTTTATGTGTATCCAAGCATATCTGTGAATGATCACAATTTTAAATAAGTATTTTTTTAAAGCTTAATTTTCTATAAACACAGCATAAGATGATTGCAATCGGAGTTAATTGCTTCCATGTTCTTTGGTTTATTGTAGCACTACAGCTTTAAAATCTGAAAGCCATTCTAATGCCTATTTCATAGCATGAAATTTAACAGTGAATTATGGAACATACATTCAGAACCTAAAGACGGAACTGTTATTTTAGGTAATTTCTTTCTGTGCTAAATTAATATGTTTATCATTTATTTCTTTTTAGAAATTATTAAATTTAATTCTAAAGATCAGAAAAATGTTGACCATATTAGTAATTGTCCTTTAGAAAAAACCCCATAACTTTTGATTTAAAAACCCCACTGATTGATGCACTGTAAATCTTAAAAATTAGTTTTCCATACCTTAAAATAGGATAATTATTTTATAGTATGTGGAATTCTGTATGTTTAATTTTTTACATTTTATCTCTTTTATATAACTTACGACTAAAGGAAAAATTATTCTTTCTACAGCTGTTTATAGGTTTTATAATCAAAGCCAGGTTTAAATAATACAATAGAAACGTAAAAGCACTACATTTGTATTTTTGCCAAATAATAAAATTAATTAATTTCAAAATACATTAGAGTATAATATAATTATAAAAATGCACAAACTTTAAAATTAAATGCAGTCTTCTTAATTTGAAACAATTTACTGTATTTGAATTGTCTGTTAGCTGAAGTTGAAACTCAGATTTAGTTGCACGTGCTTTATAATCTGATCTCAGTGTACAAAATCTTCGGAGCAGTATAAACATACATGTAAATGAATTGTTTTAACATTCAGTTTTTATGATATAATTGCTCTGAATCATGAAACCTCAGACCAAAGATGTTCCGTCAGGGAGGCAGAAGTACTGGTAACAGTGATATCCAAAAAGCATACAAGAAATAGTTGGTGAGGCCAAAGACAACTCACGTGGTGTTCCTGCAAAAACTTGAAGGGGAAAAAAAAAGGCAGAAAACCCCACTCCTTAAATCCTGCATTATAATGTGAAAGTTCCATGCTTTTGTTGGACAGCTGAGATGGATGAATTGTATTTTAGGATTGGCTGCTGCTCTAAATACAGTCAAACTTACACTGTTCAGCATTGCCACAGAAAAAAAGTTATCTGTAGGCCCAAGTTTCAGTAATTAAATCCTGGAAGGCCCCTTGGGTGGCTAGCATTGACTGGTGTTATTCCAGAGAAGCAAGCATTGCAATTCATTTATGAAATATGCAAGTAGAAATATGATGTATCTGTCCCTTTGCGTAACATAGCTTCAATATTTTTCTTCAAGATGAACTGTAAAAGATGTTCAGACTCTTACATTTGAATACCTCTGTAAGTCATAGTTAGATCCAAGACATTAATGGTAGGAGAAGGAGACAGATGAAAGTTGCTGAGGACCTGAAGGAGGAATAACCAATTCCACTGGGGCTGCTAATATTTAGGCTAATTGCATGTAACACTTCCATTCTTTAGCACAAAAAAAGAGATGAAGTGCATCTATTTTAAGACTGACCACGGTCCTTTTGGCAAGATACTGTTCTGTCAGAAAATGCCAATGTCAAATCTTTTTGCCAGTTTTAGCAGGAGGTTTTTCAGAGAATACTAGTTCTGTCTTTCCAGGTGGAATTTCTGACAAATTGGTGTTCTTGGTTGAAAGTTTGACCTTGTTCCCTGGACTGTTTTCTGCTTTGTGTTCATGTCCATTGGATAAAACGCTTATGTGAGGAGCATGGGGGGTCAGGAGCTGCCATCCCTGAGATGAGCACCCTGGCCATGGGCAGAAGTGCCCTACTTGATCTCCCTTCTTTGCTGTTCGGTGGCACTGTGACTTTTGGGGTGCCACAAGAGAATGTCCCTCTTTCAAATTTTACCCATCTCTGTGGTCATTTATTATTCACGGAAGTACTTAAAAAATTAGATTTTGTTGTTTGTTTGTTTATTTTTTTATTTGCTTGTTGTAGAATAGCTTCAGATACCTTACTTGGGGATTAGGTTCCAAACATCAGATTCTTGCTAGCCTGGCCACCATCTTACATTAAGAATATTGTTTGGCTGAGAATAAGAAATACTGGCTATAAAAAGCATTGACTATTGTGCATTGTAGGTGTCACAATACACATTCTGTGTATTGTAGGTGTCAAGTTCAATTCTGCATATGCATATGTCTGAGTCAACCACAAAATATATTGATGGAATTCATGTGATTATATGCTAATAAATATATTGATGGACTTACCTCTATTCAGTCCCAAAGAGCAGAAGTGAAAGGAGACAAAATGTCTTTGAAATATGAGTTGTAACACCATATATTGCTATGTGTTGAGTCAGAAATTTTTTGAGAAATCCTCAGGTAAGCAATTTTTCTCCAGAATGTATTGAAAATGTTTCAGATGTGCCAGGAACCTGGTACATAATACAGAGGAGGCAGTCCACTGTTACTCAAAAATCAAATTATGTCATCAATGTTGCCGTACCAAGATAATTTTAGCAGCTTTTCTCTGAGGGGACTCCCACTTGGTTGAACCAAAATTGAAAAATCTAGTTTCCTCTGAGGCAAAATCCTCTAATTACTGTATATTTAATCACTGTCTATATTGAGAATACTAAGAAAAGGTTTTCTTCTATAAGTAAGCATGATGGGATTATGTGAATAAATATGGATGTTACCATCTTTGCACAAGTTATAAACAAACTTGTACTGTTGTTTAAGGATTGAAATGCTGATTTAACGTTGAGTAGGAAGATTTGAATTTACCCCATTTTCATATGGAATTTTATACTAGTTGAGGGAAACATTTGGCTCTGAATACTATTTGTAACATTATAAATGGATTTAGAACTTCCAAAAACCAATGGGTTTACCAAAATTATAGGAGCAACTTCAGAAACCACCTAATGAATGGCATTTATTTTCCTTTTATATGTTTGATTACTTGCAGTCTTCATTCACCTGTAAAGCTGGATATTATACTGGCTTTGAATTACAGGTAGTTGACAGTGGATCAGGACTGAAAAGAGAGGGAAATATGGATTGATTTTTCAAGTATCATTGTCTCTTTCACTGTTACTGATGGATGCTCTTACTGGGTACCACAGATTTTGTAGCGGTCTATCTTCTGCAATAATTCCATTTAATTGTGAACATTTGTTTAATCTCTGTGATTGCCTGTGTAAAGACAGCCACTGCTATGAGGTGGCATGGATTTGAATTTTTTTAGTAATTGGGATTACTAAAAAACTCAGTTGGGATTGATCTAAAATTGCATCTCTAATCTATGCACTACAGGCCTCCTTTGTAGTCAGTAAGGATTAATATCTTCAAAGGATAGTACATTTCATTTTAGAGTAAATATCTCTATGGAGAGATTTGAAACTTTTTAGCAGTGCCTGAGAACTAGAGGTCTTGTTGATTGTCTCCTAAAATTGTCTCCCTTTTAAGAACATAAATAGCTTTACTTGATTTTTAATGGTAACAAGCTAATGAATTACAAAGAACTGCCTGTTTTGCCCCTAAAAATTCTTTGACTGGGGGGGAAATCAGAAAGAAAGAAGTCTTGAAAACAGCCTTAATAATTTAGAAAACTTATATCAAATAATTAAGAAAGCTTTCAAAAGATGTTTGAATAAAGGAAACCATTGTATTCAATAAGACAACTGCAAAGCAGCAGCTTGAATTTCAGCATGCTGTGGTCACTGTGCTGCAGCAAATCTCAGCCCTTGATCAGTTCATTCACTGGGTCTTCTAGGCTGAAGTTGTTTATTAACCACTACAAGCTAAGGTTTTCTTTCTCTATATAATTTGTGGTGATCACTAAAATAAGTAGAAATGCCTTGAAAAATTATGTACTGTTCAGAGAAAGATACTTAAACCTCTATTTTTGTAGAGTATTCAAAATAATATTGATTTTACAGTGAATAGGAAACTATGAAGCCAACAAACCCCATAATTTCTGGAATATCCCTGAATTCATAGCAGAAACAAACGAGGAGAATAGTGTTGTGTGAACTTTTTTTCATTACTTTTTTTAAAGTCAAGCACAAAAGAAGACATTTGAGAACATGTTTCTTGTCTTGGTCAAGAAAAAGTACAATGTCAAACACTTAAACTGGATCTTTAGCGATCTAAACCCATATCTGCAGTGTCTGCATGTTTCATTCTTACAGTTGCTAGCAGGATTGGTTGACTGTATTTCTACCATCTGACCAGTGAAAAATCTCACTAAATACAGTGAGAAAAGCCCCATAATAACTTCTGTACTGGCTGGATTTTTTTGAATACTGTTTTTCAGTCTTGACAAATAATTCCCTTCTAAAAGCATGAACTACTAATTTTCTTGTTATTGTGCTCTGATAAAAATGTTGTCAGCCTCATGTTTTTGAAATTTAATTTGTCAGTGAATTTGCTGGGCTTTATACAGTGAGTGTAGAATGTGGCAGATTAACCTGACAGATTAGATCCTGACATTGCAAAATCTTGTCAGTACAAGAACTGCAAGGTATATGATGTGGGGATAGTGGTATGGTGGGCTCTCAAAAATATTACCAATTTGTAAAGAGAAGCATTATTTAAGACTTAGTTAGATCTTAACATTCTTTTACTTTCTTAGTTAAAAACACAGAATTCTGAAGTCACAAAGTCAGTCTATTATTGATGAGTAAAAATTAGAGTCCTATAATGAATCTATCTGGGTGATATTGAGGATCTCAGAAGCAGAGTTTCTACATGGCTGGGAACTCCTAACTTTTTAAAGCATAAGCTTATAAATGATTTGTTGGGTGAAAGAGGAAGAATTGGTGTATCAGTTGGCTTTGGCTCAGTTGTATATCCTGCAGGTGGATAAAAAGACAAGTGTGTTTGGAGAGGCCATTATGGCAGAAATAGTAAGGACTTATTTTGTTGTAGAAGACAGTGGTGTGGTGAGCTAGTTTTTTAAAATAAGTATTGAAACCAGGTGACATGAGTCAGGAGCTGTTAGGGTTATCAAAAGCTATGGAGAGCTTGCTCTATGAAAATAGCTTATGGTGCCTGCCTTCTTTCCACTCTCAAAAGGAAGACTAAAGGAATGGAAGTCCTGTTTATAAATTTACTGGGAAAATAAACAAAGGTAACCAGCAGAAAAGTGTTTGCTGAAGTAATACTGAGGGAAACTATATATGAATGAATCTGAAATTAATAGCTTGAAATTAGAAAAAGTGAAATTAGAAAAAGATGACCTGTCACATAGAAGGAGTGTGAATTAAAAAAGCCAATAACCATATTACAGTATTACCACCACAATAGAGTACAATACAGTCAGATGTATCAATATCAATTTGTGATAGAAACTGTGGCCTTCTGTGATGTTGGAGACAGGACTTCAGAGAACTTGCCAAGTTTTGTATCCTTATGCTTTGTCAGAAGTCTGGGGAAAAAGCTCCAACTTCACCTGTGCATGGCCTGGTGGTCTCATTTGTTGAGAGTAAATCAGGCATATGGACTGGTGGGCACAGAAATGTCCATGACTGGATTACTGTTGTTTGAAAATGTGCTTTGATTTTGTGGTTGCCCAGCTGGGAGAGTACATCAGTGTAAGTGCACCTAATCCCTCCCTTCTGACATCAGTAGTGGCTTTAGGTGACAGGAAGCCTGACTCAAGCAGTGGTGAGTTTGGTCACTAGCAAAGGAAATAGAATCTCAGACTTTCACAGAATTCTACATTTTCGGTTCTCCCTTTATGCTTCCTGTTGTATGTCATGTATCACAGGCTCTGTGAGTGCAGGAGGTTAGAGTTTATGCTACTGTACAATCACAGTACTGGATGAGACCAGAAGCCCAATGTGCTTCAAGAGCTATGTTAAAAATTGAAAAAAAAATCTGACATAGGGAACATTAATTCTCAAAAAATCCTGCATTAGTATAATACTAGTGTTTTGGGTTTTTTTTCAGGGCGATGTAAATTAGGATTGCTGGGTAATAATTAGCTTAATGAAATCAGACCTTGTAAATAGTAAATTAATGTCCATTTGTACTATTGTTCTGTTTTATATTTATGATATTCTGATTTTATGTATTATGCTATTGAATGCCATTTGTTAGAGACTTCTAGTCCAGTGGAGTCCTGATGGATTGAGTTCTGCAAAAATTTTAGTTAGTGAATAAACTGAGAATTTTTCTCAAGTACTTGCATGAGAGAAACACTTTTTTTTACTGTTTAGCAGACACATAGGTGGAAAAGAAAATCTCAGTGTGAACTCTATTGCAATTTTCCTTTTGCTGTACTACCAATAGCTTATTTTTGCATTTCATTCATGGCAATTTTATGTTGAGTGCTAACTGAAACAGAAAAGAAGAAAATTATGAGATGTGCTTCATAGTAACTAAGGCAGCTGTGTAGGTATTTTACTTCATTTCTTCTTTAAGAAATTTCACTGTACAATTGGTCACATTGATAGAAGATTGGTTAGGTTATATAAAAGATTTATAGTTTCAACTTAAAAGCAGTAAGTTCATTAGTGGGGTGAAAATTAAATTTGTGTAAATGATTTAGCATAAAAGTAAAGTTCACATAACCATTTTAAGAAATTTATTTAAATGATCTAAGACATAGACCAAGTTAAATACTTGGGCTTAATCCAATGAAAACTTCAGTGAGACTCCTAAAATATACATTTGACATCTATGTTATGTTTCTTGTGTAAAAATAATTAATTCTTTTATCTGTATTTCTGTGTGTAATATTGCTGAATATGTCGCAGGTCCCACACATTTGTTTTTATACATGCATTTCATCGACTCCTCGAAATCAGGGCAATAATTTTCAACTGTTTTTTCTGGCATAAAAGAAACTCAAAATTTCATAGCCTCCAAAATATGTTATTCTTTGTCTTCATTTTTGGATCAGTTTTTAAATTAAGAGATGTAATGTGAACTGTTTATGGTCTATTAAACATTTTAAAATAAAAATGTTTCATGTGCAGTCCATTTCTTGGTCTTTTGTAACAGAGTTGCATTGACTATTTATAGCTGCAAAAATTAATAGTATTAATTTCTTATTTTCTTAGACGTCTTGTTTTCATTTGTTTTGTTGGCAATTTTTCATTACACTGGAATATCAATGTAGCCTGTTTGAGTAGTAATTTAGGAAATGAAGTGTAGAATGATCAAAACTATAAAAAATTGCATCTCTCTAGGAAAGAAGAAAAGCTAATTACTCTAAGAAATTTGGTGAAATAATTATTTCATGCTTTTTAGTTTAACCTGTACCCAAAAGCTCAGTCTCCACTATAATTATTTTAGTATTTCTGAGTAATTTTTTGCATAAACTTTTATATTAAAAGCTCATTACATTTTTCTCCAACTTTTAAAACTTTTTCTGTAGAATAAAAATTGTGTCTATTCTCACCAGTCAGATTTCTTAACTGTTAATTTTGCCTTTGTATGAGAGAATATTTATTATTCACTTGAAACTTTTCACTAGAATTCTTCTACCCGAGGGCTTGGACCATCAAGCAGCTTCTGATAAATTAAATTTATAACTAAAATTATGACTTGGTTTAAATAGTACACCATGAAATTCCTTATATCTTTGTGTGAAGTGATCTAATAATCTCCTCCACTCTGAGACTGTTTTGCAAAGGTGATCATGTAAAAAATTCTGGAAAGATATGAGGTAAGCCCTAACCTTTTCATAGGAGGACAGAATAGTTCCTTTGTATTTGTGCCCTGGCTGCCTGGCCAAGCTGTAGGTTTGCACTGGGGAAGGATTTGGTGACAGTCACATTGAAAGCATCATTCTCGCTGTGCTGTCCCAAAATGCAAATGCTTCAGTGTGAAGAGGGAAATCTGCTGGTTTAAATTGTTTAGTAACAGCAGCTGAAATTGCATTTCCTTTGAAGTTCATTAGTGTGTGTTGAGCGAAATACTTCTACGAGAATTTTACTGTGCCAGATAGATAGACTGACAAGGCTGTCTTTGCAAGAATCTCTCAGCTGCCTCGACAGCTGTAAAAATAAAAATACCACTCACTGAGTATTAAAACTCTTAGCAGCAAATCCTTCCAGTCACTTTTGGCATGCTGAGCTTAACCAGAAGATGTTTTTACAAAATACTTAAATAAGTAATTAGAATGGTAGGTGATAAATGATGATCGAAAAGTATAAAGTTTGATTACATTGGTAGCATATTTCTAGCTTTGTTATTAAAAGGTAGGAAGTAATTAGAAGTAGGTTAATCTTTACTGCAAATCTTAACAAATGTTTGTTGTACAGAACAACTGCTCATTCATGCAGAAAAATGACCCGTGATCTGCAAACAATTTCATGTAAGAATAATTTTATGCAGGCACTTCAGCTCTGTTGATTTCCCTTGGATTATCCAGCCATGTTATTGTATGTGTAGCAGTTTGCAGGATCATTTACTGAACAGATCAGTTAGTAATGCCAAGTAGCTAAAAAAAGCAAGAATTCAGATACTCATGGGCCTGGGGAATCATTCTAGCTCTGGCGCTTTGGGCATGCTTTTAGAAAATATGTGGGTTCTGCTGCGAATATTTGTAATTGCCACTTAAGAAGTGCACAGGAAACTTGGAATATCCTATAGAATAACATAATTTGTAGTAACTTTGCTGTAAGGTGGTTTGCTGCTATATAGAGGAACAACTTCCGCTTGGATAATTTCGTCATATTCTGCATACATGATACATAACATAATTGCCTAGGAAAATATAGTATTTCTAGTATTTGTAGCAAAAAGGTGGGAAGTGATCATCTAGCAGATTGCAATTAATTATCAAAAACTTGACTTGCCAAAAGACATTCTTATGGTTAATTTAAAGTAGCATATTCCATAATCTGCAAGTCATTCCACATCGTCTTGAGTGTATCTGTTTAGTGCCCTTTAATTTGTGGAGAAGAATTGTACTGGCTGCTGCACCTCATACCCCAAACAATGCAAATTATACATTTACCAGGAAGACCTTAATTCCTGTCTGTGTGTTCTTCTGAGTTGAATATATTTCAATTCTAGTCCTAGATTCTACCAGAATCAATTTAAGTGGGTAGTATTTTCATACAAAGTCTTTGACTTTTTGCATAAAACACAGGAATAGGTTGTGAAGAAATAAAAATTACTTTTTATTAATTTTACTCCTTGTTCAAAAGATAATTATTTGTCATAAATAAAGTTTTGGGCTTGTTTGGTTTGTGTGGGGTTTTTTGTTTGTTTGTTTGGTATTGTAAATACTTTGGGAATGCAGTGCCGATTTCTTTGTGCAGTTCTGCCACCAAGACAACTTAGCCAACAGCTTCAAGTTAATGCTCTTGCTGTCAATGTTTGTTGGAGTGGTTCTGTTGTTAACTTGATAAGGAAAATTTAACAGACCATGCCAGTTGTGTATTGGGTAATTAAAGATTGTTCCATTCATTTTTTAAGCTGGCTTAAATGAAATTCGAAAGCAATCTTCAAGCCTGTGTATGAATTGTTCATTTTATGTTATAATTACTTTATCTTTTATGGAATACATTTGAACTATTCTATAAATACTCTTTTATATGATTTATTACTGCAAAGACAATATTTGCAGTTAATTGCTTTTTAATGGTAACAAGGAAATTAATTACACAGAACAGACATTTTTCCCCCCTAAATTTTTGTTTTATTATTACTGAAGTATTTTTAAAGTAAAAGTATGATCTCTTTTGGCAATTACAAAATAAATAATTTTAGCAGCTAACTATTTTTCTGTATTTGACAAAATATTAATTACATATATTCAAAGAATTGGTAACAAATAAAATGGATCATTATTAATCTATGCTAAGTTATAAATGTATAGTCTTAAAGTGATTTGAACAGGAGAAAAATATTTGATAGAAGTTAAAAGTTTACAACATACATCTGCAGAGTTCTCTGAGGAAAAATTGTGTCATGGTTGTAACTATCAGGAAAAGATTTATAGAAGTACTTTAAGACAAAAATGGCTAAGCTGTTGGAAAAAAGAAAGTTCCTCTAAAGAAAGAATGTATAGATCACTCTCTCTACTCATATGTCAACTTGAGAATATCTCGGGGTGCATTGTATAGTACTTATGTAGCTCATAGAAGTGACTGTTCATAGGAATGTGACATATATTTGTTGTCAAAGCAAAGTGTGTTTAAAATGTGTAGCATTTGGTGCTTGCAGCTGTAAAAAGTATTGTACTACAACTGAGAAACATGAAAACTGAAAACGCTTGACTTTTCTGTTATAAAAAATAGGTTTTTAAAATAAGACATTATTTTTAAGCAGAAACCAAGGAAAAAGACTTTTAGTCTTTATTTAGTGTCAGCTTTATTGCATGAAATCCACATTTTATAAAATGGACTTGATTGAAAATGTCTTTGGAAAGCTTCTTTTGAAAATCTAAGCTATGAGTTAAAGAACAGATTTTATTATAAATGAGATTTCCGTGTTCATTATTAACCTATAATAGGTTTAATCTTATTTTGAAAATAATAGGTAATTTACTGTTGAAAATCTGTGTGTGGAAGTAATTGATAATACAGATGTAACAATCATGAAAAAAAGTGATCTGAAATAAATTTTCTTAACTGTTTAAGCCCCACACTTGAGTTCATGGCAATAGCATAAATAAATCTGAATAAAAATCCAGAACAGAAACTGAAACTCTGATGCAGTAAGTTTTCACTCTGAAAAGTTCTTTAATTAAGTATGTGGTTTTTAAAATTTTATAATCTGTAGATGAGATGGCAAAATTCAGAGTTCTAATTGACAGTACTGACCACAATTTAATTAAAGATTTGCATCCTGCAATTCATTTGCAAATGAATTCCTGAGTCTAAATTTTGTTATAATTGTCAGCCAAAAAATGAGTACTTCTGCATGAAGAATGTTCCTACAGTTTGCCTTGTGTAATGGACTTTATGTTTAGTCTTCTTTTTATTATAATACCTATAATACCAGAATAAACATCAAGAGTTCCATCTAACTCTTGGTATTCATATTAGCCTTTTATATAAACTTTTTGTTTATCATCCTTCAGAAAGTAAATTCCTGTACTGAAGAAGGAGTTGTAAAATCAGTGGTCTCGTGTAGATGACATCTGGAATTCTAGTAGCTGTTAATTTTTGGAGTACTTGTAGGGTTGCAAAATAAGAATAGTGTGGGAGAGACTCTGAGGACATAAAATATTGCAGAAGTAATTTATTTTTAAAGGAAAGCTTTCTCACTTAGGAAGTATTCTATGCACAACAGAAATTAAAAATAAAAAAAATTCCTGTTTATGGATTTTAATCCATGCCAGCTACAGGGGAAAATGAAATAGATCCAAAAGATAGAAATAAAGAAATTAGGATTGTAATGGGTGAAAGACTGAGTTTGAATTTGCCTGATTTGCTAGCTATGCATTAAATAGTCTCATTTACCAGTACTTACTTACCAAAGTGTTTGCATTTGAAGGTCATTTACTGTGACTGTGGAATTGCAGAGATTCCCTTCAGAGGAAGGACAGGCTGGAGTAAAAAACCTCTTTTAACTATCTTCTTCTTGCCCCGATGCCTGAAAGCACTTCCTCCAAACAGCAGATGAGATTGCTTTATTTTTCCATACATTGCAGATGGATGAGTAATGTTTTCTTTCAGTAATGCCCAATAATGGACTTGATATTTTATTTTATCCTTTTTATACAAGTGTATATCTCTGTAAATGTCTGCAGTTCTCATTCAAAGATTTTAAAGAGTTTTTAACTCAGAACCCTGATTTAGCAATGAGTACCTGTATCTCTGATAAAAGTAAAACATGCTTTTAAATAAAGCTAAAAGAAACTTGGATAAAATTTTCTATATTAACATACTGGGACATTGTAATCTGGGGAAATAGATTGAGTGTACCACATACTGGAGGATCCATTTCATATACAATTATCTAACATCCAGCAAGTCTTTGGTTTTAGGTCCTATTCTAAGAAATCAAGGCATGTGATTGTTTTAAAGTGTTGCATGTGTGATACATTTGACTGATTGCTGTGAATTTCAGGAACACATTTTTATTGCGACCTGTGCTCTTTAGGTGTTTTGAAAAGTCTTAATGAGAGTGTATTAAGCATCACATGTTCAAATAGAATTATATGACCAATTATATGCCTTTATATCTTAATATAATAATGTATTTTCCAGAAAGCTTTCAGTGAAAATCAGGCAAATGAAGGAAAATTGGCAAAGGTCATATTGAATAACTGAGGCCAGAATTTGGCCTCTGCAGTTAGGAAGCAGGGCAAGAACAGTAATTTAATGTTTTTTTTATTTTTTTACATTAAAAAAATTTTGATAGATTGAACTAATAACTATAGCTGTTGGTTTCATAAACACTTTTCTAACAAAATAATAATTTTTTACTTTAATTGAATTTTGGAGGTTATGGATATTGTGCTAATAGAGTATGACTTTTTCATACAGGTTTTCAAAACTAAACATTTTACACTGAACCAGAAATCCCATGCCTACTACTTTACTTCCAAGACCATTTAACTTTAAAGTTTTTTCCTAATGTCTTTCCTGGGGAGATATCAGTTTGTTTAAACAGTCTGTCTTCTAGATAGTGGTCTGTGTTGGGCACTTGAAAACAGCACTGCAGGGCTGGGAGCCTGCAGGTCTAAAATATATTTGCATGTTTTGGTGTAATGCAACTGACAGGTGGATTGGGCAGTCAGTTTTGGGATGGTCCAAAATCTATTGCCTTGTCTTATTGGTCAGTTACAACATGGGAATCGAGGTCTGTTTAGTATCATAATTACCCTGGCCAGCAGGTCAGAGTAGGACATCATGATCTATCTCATAGGCAGATAAAGGACTTACTACACTCTGCTTTCCAGGGTTTTGTACTAATGTGAATCTTTTGCTTTGCAAAGAAAAGAGTGCCTAGAAATGGAGCTCAAAAATATTTATATTGTTTGCCTTTATCTTTTACCTCAGAGCTACTCAGACTGTGAAGTTTTCTAGGTGATTTAATGCACTATTAAGTGTAATTGATACTGTGTGCAATCACACGACTTCTTGGACTTTTTACTTTGGTTCATTGTCCAGAAAAACCCATCTCACAATACTGGAGTGAAAGATTGAGATCTCAGTGTGCTACCAGTACCTTCTATACTGCTAAATAGTGATGTATAGAAAGCACAGTAAGTAGAATTAGGCTGCCATGGACTGCAAGGCAATGTGCATTCAAAACAGTTCATCAATCTGAGAAAATACTTGGCACTCATTTGTAGAAAAGCATTTTAACTTTTCGTTCAAGCATTTGTAGAAAAGCTTTTTAACTATTTTCCCTGTGGGCCTGGCGGAAAAGGACCGGTAGATAATACTTCATCTTCCATTTTGCTGAGCCAAGTACAGGGGAAGTTGGCCAGGATTTCTCAGTTGCTGCACGCCATAAAGGAGAGACCAGGAGGAGACATGTTTTATCACTTCATTTGTCTGCTTTGGAAGGCAAATACCTATACTAAAGATATGGGGAGAAAAGGGAGCTGATAATTAGCATCAACATCAGTTTGGTCTGGCTAAGTTATTTCTACATCTACTTCTCATGGATTTTTGTGGTCCATGCCATCATTCTGGCACTTGAGAATAAGAAGATGGAAACCCCACTATTTATTTGGTTTTTAAGGCTGATAATATTACATATTTACAGGTTACTTTCAAATTAATGTGGTGTTTGTAATATTTTGTGCTGTTCTAGGTCAAGTAATGAAACATTATGAGTCATTATCAAATCTGATCTCCAAGTAGAATACAAATTGTGGGGCGTTGAGTAGAGCATGGATTTGACTGAAAGGTTGGAGATATGCAAATCCACTTACTTTTCCTAACTGCTTAATGCTTAGACAGAGCCTTAATAATCTAAGAGTTGAAAGAATTTTGAATATGATGTTCCTTTATCCAGCAAATAATATGCACTCTTAGATTATATAATTTTTCTATATGTTTAAAAGTGGCACAGGAAATAGACTCTTACTCCTTTGCTCCTAAAGTATTTGTTTCTTGGCAGGAGTTGTCTGAATGTATAGCAGATGTACTAAATATAAACTGGCTGTGATTTAATGCAGCACACATGCAGAGAATGAAAATAACATTCATATGATTTGTATTTTTAATTAGGACCTTTGTGCAAGAGGAAGACTATTCTGATTATGACTACTTATTCAGTGATATAAATAGAACTTCTGAGTTTCCAGGACTGTCTGTCTGGCAAAGTTCATATGACCCCAATTTGTGATTCAAGACTCCTGAAAAGAATGTCCTCACTAACATTTATTCTGTATTTTTGTTAACAGGAGGAATGCTTTTTGAACTTAGAAGCTCCTATTGCAAGAGTATGTGGCTATGACACTCCCTTCCCTCACATCTTTGAGCCTTTCTACATCCCAGACAAATGGAAATGCTATGATGCTCTTAGAAGAATGATTAACTACTGAGCAACACTACAGGTGAGGAATAACAGCTTGTACTGACAGGTTGCCTCCAAGGGTTCTGACAGGATTACTGCAAGGTTTGGGCCTATACTGCTACTTGTATATTTAATTAATTTATTCATTATTAAACTATTTATTTAATTTATTGCTTTATTTAATTATTTTTAATAAGAATTGCCTCTTACAGCTTTGGGCCTTCAGTCTTAAAGGGGTCTGAATATTTTTGAGTACTGCCATTGAAATCAGTGTTCAAAATTAATTACACTGCTTGATCAATTTAAAAATTAAGTGTCTTGAATCTTGAGAAGTGAAAAAGAGTATAAAGTGCAGAGTGAAAAGAATACTTATGCAGAGACTATATTTTCATCTCTATTAGAATACTCAAGAGTTACTTCATAGGCAAACCACAGTGTTAAATTTTGTAATTTTTCACTTCTCAGGGTGGCCTGTAATCCTGTACAAATAACACCCAATTTACTCTGAATATTGCCTCTGTATTGTAAACACACACAAACCATTGGAAATACGTGAAGCATCTGTAGTGTCTTACAGTTCTGTTGAAGTACTACTGTTTAATATTTATTATAAAAATAATTTTCCTTTATGGTCTTCAATGTAATTTGATCAAGCTTGAAGATTGCTGTTTGCAGAGTGCAAAGACTGTGAAGTAATACATAATCCTGTGTCTGTTACTCACAGTCTGTAATATCTTTTGTTTCATGATAATATTACTAAGTAGCATTTGACTGTGGGGTGGGCTGATGAGGATTTAGAATTGTGCTGTAGGAGAACTTCTGGTGTATAATGACCAAAATTTAACAGTTTAGAAAATGTGTTAACACAATGTATTCTGTGCTTCCTTTAACTGAACAAAGTAACCTGGTTTTTGAGATACAGTCTTGATGGATCTTGTACATGGGAAATGAAAAGAAGAAAACAATAGAAACTGTAATGGACAGGCAAGGGATTTTTAGCTGTTGACACCAAATACAGGAAGGCCAATGTGGGCCCTATATGAGGGGTGCCATCTTCTGTCTGTTTTACCTCTACATTAAACTGTGAATTAACTTTAGAGCCATGGATAGAAGGTTACCAATACCATAATGTTAAACCCCTCCCCACATCAAACGCGAATGATACTTCCTATTTGCCTACACCATTCTCCGATCCATCCCAAACAAACTAGGAGGTGTACTAGCCCTAGCTGCCTCGATCCTCGTCCTGTTCCTCACTCCATTACTGCACACATCAAAACTGCAATCAATAACTTTCCCCCCTCTATCACAAATCTTATTCTGAACCCTAGTTGCTAACGTCCTCATTCTAACCTGAGTAGGCAGCCAACCAGTAGAACACCCATTCATCATCATTGGCCAACTAGCCTCATTCACTTACTTCACAATCATCCTAGTTTTATTCCCCCTTGTGGCCGCCCTAGAAAATAAACTACTCAAACTCTAATTAACTCTAATAGTTTACAAAAACATTGGTCTTGTAAGCCAAAGATTGAAGACTGTACCCCTTCTTAGAGTTACCCCACCACCCTGTCTTGGGAAGAAAGGATTCAAACCCTCATCTCCAACTCCCAGAGTTACTTTCAGGAGACTTTTTGGCATTCCACTCTTGTTTGTTTCCCTCAATAGCAGACAGTAGAGTTTCTGTATGAGAAATGGGATTGCTACCAGTGATGCAGTTTCTGCAAAAACTACAGTAGTAGTTCTACTTTACTCAAAAATCGCTTATGACTGACAAACCAGAGCAATTCATAGAATCACAGACTATGCTGAATTGGAAGGAAGCCATCAGGATCGTTGGGTCCAACTCCTGGCCCTGTGGAAGACATCCCAAGAGTCCCATCACATGCCTAAGATGGTTGTCCAAATGCTTCTTAAACTCTGCCATGCTTGGTGATATGATCACTTCTCTAAGGTTCTTGTTCCAATGCCCAGCCACCCTCTGGGTGAAGAACCTTTTCCTTATATCCAACCTAAACCTTCCATGACTCAGCTTCCTGAGCTTAGTCCTGCCTTATCATGAGAGTGAAGAGATCAGTGCCTGCCCCTCCTCTTCCCCTCACAAGGAAGCTGTAACTGCAGTGAGGTCTCCCCTCAGTCTCCTCCAGGCTGAACAGACCCAGTGCCCCCAGCTGCTCCTCACACAGCTTCCCCTCAAGGCCCTTCCCCATCTTTGTTGGCCTCCTTGGACACTCTCTAATAGTTTAATGGCTTGTTTACATTGTGGTGCCCAGAACTGCCCCCAGCACTCGAGGTGAGGCTGCCCCAGTGCAGAGCAGAGCAGGACAATCCCCTCCCTTGCCCAGCTGGTGATGCAGTTCTTAGTGCACCTCATTTCCTTGGTATTAAAAGTAAAGCTGTTTTCTAACCTGTCATATTTTTTGTAGAATATGTAATCAGTGCTCTTCTTTTTTCAACAGTTGTCCTTGCCTTTGATCTGGGTTGAAGTAAACTCATTAAAGATTTATTTCCTTTTTTTTTGGCACCTCTGTAACAAAGTCAGAGTATCTTACCTAAGGAGAATGGTTTGGTTGTATCTGTTCCTTGAGGCAAGTTACTGGCTCATGCTAGATAGCCTCTGATTTGTTCCTTTTCAGAGGAAATCAAAGCACCAAATACTGTTACCTCTGTAAGAAAAGGGAGACAAACTGAGGGCATTTGGTGGTTCAGAGACTTAGTTAACCCCCTGTTCCTCTATAGGATGGTAAAGGGAGGGAGGTATGAGCTGAAAAGTGGGTTCTGAGATTGCATCATAATTGTGCACAGCCCAGTTTCGACACTGGAAATCCACACTAACCCTGGTCTAAAAAATTTGCCTGGATTTAGCATAAGCATATCAAGGAGCAGGTTTAGTAGAGGTTGTCTGAAAAACAGTGTCAAGACACAGAAAACTCTGCTTTCTGCTTTGTCTAACAAAACATCCAGATATTGGGGCCCATAGCACCATATCTTTTGGTTGGTGTGACTAGATGTTAGTGTCACAAAATGAGCTGCTCAAAGTTCTTCTATGTTTTTCTATGAGAGAACATTAATGTGTCTTGTTGTAAGGCACATTTCCGGGGAGTATTTCCTTATTTTTCTGTCTGCTGTACATTGGTCTTACATACTTGACACAGCAGTTGCAACAGACCTCCATTCTGCTGTCAACTCCACAGAGTTTGCCTGCAAGGTAGCTCACTTATGTTTCTAAGAAATTGAAGGATTGCTTTACATTTGCTTATTTTTGTACTCATTGGTAACATTTGTTACTTGCCATTGGTACAGAGTGATGAAGTTATGTGTTCCAAACCATCTCATATGTTGTTCTAAGAAATGGTTATACAGTTTGTGTGGATTTGAGCACAGCTAGTCCTTCTGGACGTTAGAAAGGTTGGGCCCCTTCACGTCCTGCTGTTGGAGAGACAGGGCAGCTAGGAGTTCCCTGTGGTGAAGAGGGGTGTAGGGTTGGCTTTTGAGTTACAGAAATGGTCAAGCTGGTGGTGTGGTTTAACCCAAGCAGGCAACTCAACCCCACACAGCCTTTCTCATTTCCCCCCAGAGGGATAGGGGAGAGAGAGCTAGAAAAGTAAAAATATCTGGGTACTGTGGTTAATAATTTCTAAAGTTACCATTATTATCCTAATGTACATTTAGTTTTGTTCAGCCTATGTTGACAGCATCTCACACACAGGTAGTTGCTTATCTTGAGTTTGTCAGTACAGATGGATTTCCTGCCAGTGTTTGTTAATGTCTCCTGTGTGCCTCACCAACGAGACAGGCAAGAGCAAAGTCTCTGTCTTTCAGCAGCTCCTCAGTTATTAAAATTTGTAGCTACATTAGAGAGAATGAGAATGAGAAATAGCTTCCAGGTAGGCAGCTGTGTTCCAGATAACTCTCTGCAGTTGGAAAACAGATAAAAATAAAAAGAGCAGTGAGATTAGGATGGATCTACATTTCCTGGGTAAATGGAATGTGTCTGGCCGTTTATTTGAGGAGGGAAAAAGTCCCTAAAGGAAGAAACAAAAGATAGCCATCAAACTGGAGAAAATAGCGACAAGTTTTATAAAATATGCTCTTGTTCACAAATACGTTGAAGGCTGACTGTAGCATTGAAATGGCAGGTATTTAAGTGCTTTTCTGTTATATTTTGCAGCTTTTACTACCACATTTGCATATTTTGTTTTCTTGTCAAATTCTGAATTTTAAAGCTTGGTTACAATTTACCTCCACGAGAGTGTTCATGTGTGTTCATGGAGAACCATTGTTACTGTTACAAACTTAGTCTCTAAAAATGCAGCGCACCAAACTTCATTGCAGAACTATTTTATGAGAAGTTTAATCTTGGTGCTTAAAGGTTAGGTGATGTTAGGGGATCTTAGGGGGCTGATTTAAATTTGTTTTTCTTTCCAAGCATGCAGTTGAAATTGGTTGTGCTGGGAAACAGGAAGGGACCTGGAAGGTACTTTAGTTAGTAATTGTGTCTTCCTTGCACTCCTGGCTGTTTGGCAGGGCTTCATACAGGTTAGCTTGAGGACAGGACAACTGTACTTCCTCTCCCTGTTTGGTAAATAAGATATGATAGACTGTGCAAAATCTTTTTAACCTGAGACTAACAACCAGTTTCTTTCAATACATAAATCAAAAATGTGTCAGACAAGACTGCCTGCTTAATAAGGCTATCTCTAACCCACTAGAATTAACAACCTCCAGAAACTTGAGTAGGACACAACATTCCTGGTTTATAAATCTTTTCCTTCTGGATGACAAAAATCATACAGGTGGTCAGTGAATCATGTCTTACAAGTGAGTAGTCCACATATAAGATACCACTCTACTAGAACTATGAGTTAGACTGTTAGTATGGCTGCTGCAAATCTGTACTTGCATTCAGGCATTGCTGAGAACTCATGCAAGATCAATAATGAAATTATCTTAAAAAAAATCCCTGTAAACAGGAAAGGTGTTGACTATAGTTTCTTTATCAGACCCCTCTTCTCTGTAATAGTAGAATAATAGTATATCTAGTAGAAAAAATACAAAACATTTAATGCTTAACATTCTAGAGTAGGAGGGAAGGTAGTTCATCATAATTTTCTTTGAGTAAATGGCAATAATTAGTGGTGTGCTGACTCTAGGTACCATTTGCAGCATTTCTAATTTCTGTGGGTCTACCCTGGCAGACATGAAATAGTATTTAATACAAAATCAGTAAGTAATTGATAGTAATTTGTTTTAGTTCATACACCTTGAAGTTAAGACATTATGAATTTAAGAACTAAGATTATCCTGGAGTATGCTGTCTGTTTAATGTGCAGATATTAATTTCAGTCTTCAGATTTATAATTTATTTTGTCATCTTTTTCTGCAGAGAGGAGAAGAACAACAGGAAAATACAGAAGCTGCCTTCAAAACTCTTGACATTTTAATCAGATCTTTTGGGTTTTGAATTTACATAGCAGACTTTTCTTTTAACTCAGCTATCCTGAATGTTCATCTTGGCTATTCTTCAGCAAGTTCAAATTTTCCTTAATTATGAAATCAGTGATGGGCAGGTGATTGTTACAGTAAGTACTTTCAGATGTATTCAAAGATATTCCAGATGTTGAATGAAAATTGCACATTGCCGTGCTTCACTAGGTTACATCTAGACTTCATTGTGTAAATATTAGAAGCAGAATTTTATTCAATAAAACATGTTATGCTCATGTAGTCTCTCCGTTTTGCTATTGTTTTGGAAGAACCCAAAGAAGTTATTTGAATGTGACTGTTTTTCACACAATAAACCTTACACAGCCAGACCAACTTGTGGGATAGAGACCTGCTTTAACTGGTGGCATCAGTGTTTTACTTGAGTGGCTTCATGCAAAATAGTCCCTAATACTGATTTCCCTTTCTGCAAGGGGAAGTCCATTTTTCTTGAGAGGGGAGGAGAGCATTTTTTGCTTTGTTGCTGTGAGAGGCTTAATTGGTACATCTTTGCTGCAATATCCTTCCTTCTAGAAATGGAATGTGTTTGCTACTAAGCAGCTATGCAAAAAGCAATTCTTCTTCTTTTTGCCTGCTTTGCTCTCTGTACAAATCAGTCTCATGCTGCATTGCTTCTTACTGAATAGGGGAAGGACTGGGGGGGGTTGAGGAGATGGATGGCTGTAGCCAGATAATCACATTTCTGTGATTGTTCAGGGGGGTCTTTCTGAGAGAGAGAAGAATACCTTTGTAAACAAACCTGCTCAGGACAATCCTCAAGGTGACAGGTGAAACACACCAGGGAGGAACTTGAGGAGGATAACTTCACATTCAATATCAGTGGATCTATGGGAAGTGCTAAACTGTTACCTTTTCAGGTCTTACCATTTTGTGTAAGATTATGTCTTCACAGTTTGTGCATTCCCTGAAGAATTTCACACCTGATAATGGAGCTAGTTCTTAATGTATCCAATCAAAATGAAATTGTTGTCAAATTGTGTTAAGTCTCCTGTAGATGCCATGTATAGAACTTGTTTATTGTCTGAAATAAGATAGGTGCATTACATAATTTATATTTTTTTTGTGCTGGATGGAAGATATTTTGGTCATATGAAGGAAAATGGTTTTAAAAATTATTTCTGTCTTTGTAAAACATTAATAGATATTTTAGTAACTGTCTCCTAAAAATGTACTGTTACTGTATTTCAAAGCATATAAAATAGATGCAATTATAGTACTGCCTTAGTAAAATGTACTTTGGTAATTAATAGCCTTAATAAAATATACTTTGTATTTACAGTTTTCACAGAAAAAAGTGATTTCTAATGTAGTGCAAAGCTTAAATTCAAGTTTCCTGTACTGATATATGAAATAATATATTTCTTAATAAACATGTAGAAAATATTCACACTTAATGTGGACTGCTGCAATCTGGTTGAGGGGCAGGTTTTGTGTTTTCGGTGACTGGTGTTGTGTCAGTTTTAACAGTATAAAAAATTGTTCCTTTCTCCTCTGTTTTGGGTAATATAGAATATTTTTCCCTGGCAAACATGGATTAATGTTCTAAAATAGGTGCTGCCTCCAAAAGCCTGCCTAGATGGCAGTATTCACTCACATAACTTGTGCTCAAGGATGGAGGCTGTTTAAGTGCGTGTTAAGGAAAAATGACTTACAGTGCTAAACTGGATGGGAAGGTGTATGCTGGTACACACAAATAACTGTTTCTTATTAAGTTTCCTAATAATAAAATCTAAAGACAAGTCATATTTTCTGGGTTTTAACCACTTAGGTCTCCTAATTTTATTCTCAGATTTAACCTGGGCAATGATTGTTTCACACTAAGTAACTCCTAAAGGAAAAATCATGTCACTACTCCTTGCTGATAGTCCAGAAAATTAGTAATCTATCTAGTCATGCTCATTTAACACCAATTGCTGGAAATACTTACAGTACAAAGTTTATTGCTGAATCCTGAGATCTTCACTGAAGGGGTTTTCAAATATTGGAAGAGCTCCAGGAAAATTGGGGAGTCACCATGCCTGGAGGTTTTTAAAAGGTGTGTAGCTTTGACATTATGAGTATGGTTTAGTGGTGGACTTGGTTGTGCCAGGTTAATGGTTGAACTGGGATGATCTTAGAGGTCTTTTCTAGCCTAAATTATTCTATTATTCTATGAAAGACCTACACAGCCTTCCTAAGACCCCAGATTTATTAACTGCAGATGAAAGACTTGTATCCTCTTCTGTCATCTAGCTCAGTTAAGACTGTAGTGCCATAACAACCTCACCATAATAAACAGTGTGCTGATTATATAAAAATTGGACTTAAATCATTAGATGTATTCTTCCTCGTGGAAGTGCATGTGTTTGTAAGAGGATTAGCCAGTAGTACATTCTCACTGCCGTAGCCAGGAGCCTTGACACAATGACCTTCTGCTCCTACGGTCTGATAATCAATTCTGAGCCCATTAATCTTTCCAGACAGATTTCTTGCTCCCTTAGCTAAAACCTGGTGCTCCTGGTGCACTGGTATACTGCAGAAGCTCTGTTCTAGCCACATAACTTCAGAGGCAGCAACTGAAAGGAATCCATTCAGCAAGCTGGCAGAGATTGTTATCACAGCAGCTCATGGGGTTCAGTGAGCATTATATGTTCATAACAAAATAAGCTGACACAGTCTGTAAGCTCTGCCAGATTTCAGCAGACCTGAAATAAGGATGCAATTCTTTTGTAGCTCTTTTTCAGCTTAGCTGCTCTGCAAGATACACATTGATTAGATATGGGAGGGCTACAGCTGACTTCAGTATGAAACATGATTTTTAGAACTTGGTTCAGTTGCTTGTGCTTTGGCATCGAGTACCATTTGAGACACCCTGGGGTATCCTGCATGGTCTCCATGTCTCCAGCTGCTGCTTCCATAGGACCTATTGGCATCTGCCAACCCCATGTACATCTCAAATAGCATAGATGCTGGCATTCAGGCATCTAAATGGAGTCCTTTGTTTTCTAGAACTTTGGATAGCTGATGTCTGACTATTTTTCTGCAAGCTTGCATAAAATGCCAACACTGAGATTGGTCCAGTCCTTGATTTTCCAAGTAAATTGCTCAAATCCTTAGTATGTACATAAGGTGGGATACATGATGTTGTGTGTGAAAGAAAATATCATCTCCTAGGTGATGGGCTGATGCTGCACTGGCCTGTTAGTTCCCCAAGGAGAATAATTTAGAGCAAAACCCCAACCTTGGAACTGTTACCTGGCTGGAGTTGGTTGCCATATGTCACAAGGTTTCTGATGATTATCTGAAGGTAACGGGGCAAGGACCTAGTTCTATTTCAGCAAAACCATGAGCAACAGGAGTGAGTTAATGGGACATGAGTTCCCTTGCTTTCTGTAGGCTCTGTGTGGGATTCAGCTCAGGATTAAGCCACCTAAATGTGTCTGGATTTAGGTGTGTATGACTGAGCAGAGCAGCTGAGCTAGTACTAAGTTCCTTTAAGGTAATCTTGACTCATTCTGCAGGCTGAACTGACTCCACTGACTGGTCTCTGCCTGGTGCCACATTAGGTGCTGTAAGGTGTCCTGCCTGGCCCTCAGCTGCTTGTCTGGAAAGGTTCAGGTCTCCCATCAGTCCTTCTTTCACCATGCTCGAAGTCATCTAGGGCTGCAGATCATCATTGCTAAATGTGTGGGCAGCAGGATCTAATTCCCCAGTGGCTGCCATGGGATCACAGCCCAAAGGTGGGCATTAGATTTTTAACTTCAGACAAAATTCTCATTCTATGCTTTTGGCAGAAGGGATAGAATGGAGAGGAGGCACATGAAGTGTTTTGAGGATGCTATGGCCATGCACTAAATGGTGGAAGAAGCTGGGGGAGGATGGTCTGTCCTTCAGTCCAGCTGCTACAAGCAGCATTGCCCTAATCCATACTTCAGGTCATAAAGTCATCCCCAGCCCCCTAACAGAAAGAACTAAACCTCCTGATGAGCAATACCAATTAATTTGATCAGCTGCCTATTTTCATATTTCAAGGGCAGCACTGAAGCAACCCCAGCCTTGGTTTTATGTTACTTGCTTTGAAATTGCTTTATGGTCTTTGGTGATGTTTTTAAACCCTATTTTTGTCTGCCAAAATAATTCTGCTACTCTAAGAGCAGAAACTAGTGTCTGGTCTTGCTCATGTAGGTCTGTGGCTAACTGTTCTACAGCTGACAGTAATGTGCCACCAGTGTCTCATAAGGCATCCCTGTTGATTCCTGTGTGTAATTAATTACTTTTATATGGTAATTAAATCATTCCTGTTTACTTGCACTCTGCTTGCAGCTGAGTACTTGCTGAAAAGAGAAATTGTTTGACTTGCCTCTGGTTGCTCTCTTGCAGCACTGGTGAGCTCTGCCCTGCCTGAGCCACTGTTAGTTCCAGGCTTGAGTAGTCTCTGGCAGTTCTGAGGACTGACCCGGGCTGCAGGCGGGACTTTGCAGGTGCTGAAGCTGATGCAGCCCCTTCCCCTCTGCTGCCCTGCCAGTCTCAGCTGTGCTGGGGGCTCCAGGCAGCCCCTGCCGAGGCTGCGGTCGGCGAAGGGCGCTGTGGCTGTGCGGAGCTGTGCCCTGTGGGATCCCAGGTACCTCTGGTTGGCGGAGGCGGGGGTAGCAGAGGGTGCAGAGCCCTGCCCTGTGAGAGCTGCGACAGCGGCACCGCTCGGGTCTGTGAGCAGGGAACGGGCTCTGGCACGGCTGGAGCAGCACAGCCAGGCAGGTCTCAGTGGCAGCTGCACAGGGGAGATATTAGAGATGGTGTTCCAGTGATGACCTGGGACCTGCCTGCATTTGCAGTGCACAGTGTTCCACATGCAGCTCGGCTGTCTCCCTCTTGTTGTTTGCTAGTCTAGGGGTTTGCAAGGGGCAAACCCAGACACGTTTAAAATTTTTGGATGGTTTGTGCAGGAGGTGCAGGGAAGGTGCCCCTAGCAGGACCTGTGGCTGTAACATAGTGCTGTATGCTTTTCTCTACCACCCAGCCTGCTGCAGGGTAGTGCCTCAAGTCTAAGCATAAGATGATTGAGATGTGTGTGTTACATAATAAAGTGTTTTGGCCTCAGGAATTTTCAAAGATGGCTCTCAAAAGAGTGGTGAGGCAGTGGAGGAACAAAGTGCAGCCTTGTTCAAGTGCTGCTCTGATGGTTTCATGGCATCTCTTGTTGTAACCTACTGATCCTGTGGTTTGTTCACAAAACAGAATTTAGCTTGGGAAGGAAAGTGTGAGCAGGTTGGCATTCAAATGTTAATACATGGAGAACAAAAAGGACTAAGGACAAGCCTAGTGTAAATGTAACTTAGTCCTCTCAAATGATTTTTTGTCAGTCCCCCCACCTATCTCTTCAGTAAAGTTTCCCCCCTCCCTTTTTGCCAACAACCTAGTTTCTCCATCAACTACAACACTTTTAAATGTTTGAAGTAATTTTTGTCAGACCTTTTTTTTTTTTGTAATAAAACCAAACTATTCTTCCTCATTTGCTGTGTTACAGTTGACTTAGAGGCCACTGAAGCAAATGGACGTTGAACAGCCTTACAAAGCAGAGCTGAAGCCCTGGCCTCCTCCTTGGTCCTTCCCTTCCTGGCTTGGCCCCATGCCACAGCCAACCCACAACTTTGCTGGGTGTTTTGCTGGCCCCAGGCAGGGGGGCTGGGCTCGGGGAGGTCATGGAGTGTGGACCAGAGCAGTGGTGGCTGCTGCTGCTGGGTGATGGAGTGAGAGGGAGAAGAGGTGTGAGGAAGGCATTAGCATTTTGTTGCAGGGTCCTAGCCCTGCCTATCCTCAACCAGTGACTCCAGCCTTCCCAGGCTTCCCACTCCACTGCCATCCCAGCCTCAGTCCCTTGGGAGAGGGAGCCAGCCTGGATGTCACAGACTGTGCATATCTCCCTGCCTGTGGTGCGTGCAGTCACCGTGTCCCATCCCCATCCCTTCTTGTTCCTTTTCACCCAGGTGGAAGCAGCTTTGGTGACTTACAGCAATTCACTGCTCAGGCTGTGAAACACCCACTCAGGCAGTGATCTGGGTGTTGTCATCTGCACAGCTTGAGCCTTTGGGAGATGACACTTTATCTAATTAGCTTTCAACGAAGAACATGTGATTCATCTTGTGTTACGAGCAGTGAAATCATGGAGCATTTTGCTGTCAGCATCGCTAACTGAGCCTCGGCTTCCACAGTCCTGTGGTTTAAGGGATGCCCTGTGCAGATTTGTCTGGGTTTCTGTCATTGCTGCACCAGCTCACTCCCCTCAGCTTCATCTGCCTCTGCTCTTGCAAAGCTGTTTTGTGGCAGCACAGCAACTGCCTGCATTCATCCTGATGTTTTGGGAAGGAGGATGTTCAAATTATGAATGCAGTTAAAATTATCTCGGTGGAGCATAGCTGCAAAAGGAAACTGATGTTTATGGTGTCTACAGACACACTGAAATTAGTGAGGCTGCTCTTGAATGAATCTGGCTCCATGAGATTGAAATTTAAAGTATCTTTCCCAATGAATTTGATTCATTTTATTTTTAAGGACAAGCAATCCTTATGTTACAGTAATTTCCTTCCACTGTCCTGGTAAGATAAATATCCATAAATATCTGTACATGAAACATATATCCATAGATGAAATCTTAAGATTCTTCAACTAAGTATTAAATATGGGGCTATCAATTAAGCAGGTTCTTTGGATTTATTTGCTTGTTTTTCAACCAGGGGAAATAGTTAAATTCAAATGAGATTTGTTATTTTATTATTTATGAAACTCTTTAGTTCTTTGGTTAATTCTGATACTATGCTGTAAAAATCTGCTCAGTAAGTGTTGCTGCAGTCCCATGCAATGAGCTGTGTCTGTGATTACTCCCCTTCTCTGCTTGGGAATATGAAGACCTGATACTGCATCTGAGTGTCCTGGTTTTGGCTGGGATGGAGTTAATTTTCTTCACCAAGTAGCTGGTACAATGTGATGTTTTGAATTGAGTACAAAAATAATGTTGATAACACCTTGATCTTTTGAGTTTTGCTCAGTAGTGCTGACCTTAATTCAAGGATTTTCCAGTTTGTCATGCTCTGCCAGTATGAGACAAATGAGAAGCTGGTGGGGAGCAGGGCCAGGACAGCTGACCCAAACTAGCCAAAGGGATATTCCATACCATAGAATGCCATGCCCAGTGTATAAACCGGGGGCACTTGGCCAGGAGGATTGCTGCTTGAGCATGGACTGGTCATCAGTCAGCAGCTGGTCACCAAGTATGTTGTGCCTCTTGTTTCTCTTGGGTTTCATCTCTTTCTCTCCTTTCCAATATTACTATTATTATTACTATTATTATAATTTTATTTTATTTTGTTTTATATTATTTTATTTCAATTATTAAGCTCTTCTTACCTCAAACCCCAAGCTTTACTTTTTTTGTCCCTATTCTCCTCCCCACTGGGGAGGTGGAGGGGAGGAGTGAGTGGCTGTGCAGTTCTTAGTTGCTGGCCGGATTTAAACCACAACACTGAGAAATAAAGCCATGACTCCACTGTCCTGTGTCCTGTACACCTGGAGGACATCAGATCTTGCTGCCTCATCACCAGGCCCTGGCCCTACCAGCCAATGCAGCTGCAAGGCTTGTGCAGGATTGACCACCCCTCAGGACAGCCCTGCAGCTCAGGGAGGGTGCTGAGGGCTGGGTACTGGCAGGAACATCAGATCAGAGATATTCCCATGTGTCTCTGCATGTGAATAAAGGGTTCAGGTCTGGGTCACCGTCACCAGCTAAATGTTGTGCTCACTGAGGCTGAACAAAATTTCAGTCTCTCTGTTGACATCCTGTGCATCCTTACTGGCCTGCAGCTGTAAGCTCACTCTGCACAATCCTGCATGCCAAGCCAGTCAGGCAGGAATATTCCAGGCTCTTATTTGCACATAAAACCCTCTTTTATTTCCAGGGCTGCTAAACTGTGTGGGTGGCAACCCTTTCAGCTTCCCCAGCCAGTCATTTCCTCTGCCCACACTGGAAATGACTTAGGTGTCCCTCTGCCTTGAGATGGATGCCCCTTACTTTGTAATTTGCAAGCCCCACCATGATGAGAGTGCAGCACAGCTCCCAAGGCAGTGTCCCAAAGCAGGGCTCAACCTTGGAGACTAAGATTGAGCTCAGTTGGGCTGGTCCGGGGCTATTTAAATGCTCCTGGTTGGTTTGATCAAAAATTATTTGCAAGGAAAATCAGTGGGGTTGGGGTTGGCACCATCCACCTGGTGTACAAATGCTTGAATTTTAGGCTGGTGGAACAATGACTATTGTCTGTGCATGCATGTGTTACACACTTCAGTGAAGAGCATACTCAAGTGTCAGTATCTTGGAGGAAAAAAAATCAACAGAACCCTGTTCATGAGTTTTTAAGAGGCTGTATATAGTGCAGCACTTGAGCAGTGTTCTATTATTTGAAATAAGATGTTCAGAAACATCTCAGTTAAGAAATAACAAAGTGACAAAATGTGGTGAAGATTATAAATTGTAAACTACAAAGTAAGCCCACATCTTGCAACAAAAGCTGCTTTATTCAGACAAGGAAGTGCACTTAGGCATAGCTTTAAATAGCATGCATCAGGAAAACTCTCAAATTCTATATAATTTTACATAATTAAATGTAGGTATTTCATCCTACTACAATTTACTGCCTTGCCCCTTGTGCCTACAATGTTGATATTCATCATAGATTCAAGGAGTTTATTTCAGTGAGAGCTAACCCACACTTGCAGAGCCCAGATTATAATTATCCTCCTGCCAAGTGCCAGTCACGGTTCCTCTGTTGCCCGTCTGAGCCGCCGGAGCCAGCATCAGGCAGAGAGGCATTCACGGCTGCAGGCAGATCCCTGAGCAAGCTCTGGCTCACCCCATCCCCATGTCTTCCTTCTGGACTCCTGTCTGCAAGGCTTCTCTGTTTTCCTTCTTGTTTTGCTCCTCTTAGTCCCAGGGTAAATGCAGCTCTGCCTTTTGGCTGCTGAGATCTAGGGATGTCTGGAGAAAAATGTTGTTTCAGGCAGTATAAAGAGTAGGAGAAACTCCTGGAAACCTTTTTGTCCTGATATCTTCAAACCACTGAGAGCCCAGTGATGATGGCTGTGAGGTGGACATATGGACCATGGGACCAGGTCTGGTTTCTCTTAGACCTGAAAACTGTTGGGGTTTGATGCATGACCTCACAGCACTAGGGTGCTAAGCATGAATCCTAGAATCATAGAATTGAAAGGGACCTTTAAATGTCATTAGCCCAACCTTCCTGCCATGGGCAGGCACACCT
The DNA here is from genome assembly GCF_037042795.1 of Molothrus aeneus. Lineage (NCBI taxonomy): Eukaryota > Metazoa > Chordata > Aves > Passeriformes > Icteridae > Molothrus > Molothrus aeneus. The sequence continues at coordinate 91,569,653 of NC_089648.1, read as the reverse complement.
TCAACTAGGTCAGGCTGTTTAGGACCCCATCCAGCCTGGCCTTGAACACTTCCAGGACTGGGACATCTACCACCTCTCAGCAGCCTGTTCCATTGCTTCACCTCAGAGCAGAGAATTTCTTCCTAGTGTCTAATCTAAATTTGCCCTCTTTCAGTTTAAAGCCATTCCCCCTCATCCTATCACTACATGCCCTTGTAAAAAGTTCCTCTCCAGCTTTCTTGTTGCCTACTTTAGGTCATAGAAGGCTGTCATGAGGTTGTAATGGAATCTTATCTTCAGGCTGAGCAACTCCAGCTCTCTCAGCCTGTGTTCACGGATGTGCTCCAGCCCTTTCATCATCTTTGTGGCCCTTCTCTGGACTCATTCCAAAGGGTCTGTGTGTTTCCTGTATTGGGGACCCCTGAGGTGCATGCAGTGCTCCAGGTGGGTTGTCACAAGAGCAGAGCAGAGGGGCAGAATCACTTCCCTCAAGCTGCTGGTCAGGCTGCTTTGGATGCAGCCCAGAATAAAAAAAGCCCAGCTGGATTTTTGGGTTGCAAGCCCACACAGAAATAAACAGGCCAGTGAAAATGACACGAGAGTACAGGGGCTCCAGCTCTGTCCCACACCTGGGTAGAGCTTCCTGGCCATGAAAGAATGCAAAGCTCCTTGAAGGTGGTGGTGGTGGTGTGCTCAGGGATTTGAAAGGAATTTGAAAGGCTGTGACCAGAGTGCTGTCAGTTTGGCCAGAGCATTCCTGTCACACCAGGAAAGCCTTTCATGAGCAGTGACTCAGATGGGCCTGTGCCTGCAGCATCTCTTGTTTGTGTGGCTGACAGGTAGGGCCTTGCACTGAGCAAGCTGACGACCCCATGGCACAGTGCCAGGAGCAGGGGCAGCTCTGCTCTGCTCTGCCACAGAGCTGGGAACAAAAGGCTGTTGTCCAGTCCAAACTGCAGCCCCTGGATTATGTGTGAAGTTCACCCCTGTTATGGGTGAAATTCCACTGGAATATTGACACATGCAATGAGCAGGATGAGATCCTCACCTACTCCCTCAGCCAGCAGTCCTCTCAGGGGAAAGCACAGGAACACCAGGGAAGAGCTGAAGAGCTTCTCCTTCAGCACTGTCAACATCATCACCTTAAAAACTACCTCATCACTTGCATTTCTAATTGAACTAACTGTACCCCAGTATTGTCAGCAAACATTGTATACTGCTACATGCCTTTATTATATATACTCAGCCTAGGATATGCTATTAGACTGACTATATTTTTTGCCATGATGGGATCTGTGCATGTATTACCAAAGTTCAGCTTTTTTCCTTTGCTTCCCTTATCCTTGCCTATTGTTGTTTTCCTTGCCTTCATTGTTGAAAGGGAGAAAAAATGACCAAGAGGCATCTCTGGTGTTCATGTGGAGAACATCTAAAACTGTCAGCAATGTCAGTTCTCTAAAGTGGATTTGATGAACAGATCTCTGATTAAAAGAAGGAGAATTGAGGAGAATTAATTTCTGTTGGGTATGCCTGAACATAACACCTCCCCCCACTCCCATTTTTTTTCCACATCTTTTTTCTTTTCTAAATGTTTTTTTCCCCTCTTCCTTTTACTTGTGTGGAAGGAAAAAAAAAAAAAACAAAACCAAAAAACCACCTGAGTGAAAAGTACTGATTTTCTGCCAGTGTGCTATATGCCAGAAATTCACACAGGTGAGTATATTGAAAAAGAGGGATTATGCTTTAGTTTGTTTGCTAAGATCTGGTTTTAGCTCCAGAGACTTAAGGCAGGGCTTGTAGCAATGGTAGCTAAAAATACTTTCATGAAGATGTAAGATTTCTGAATTGACACAATTTCTTCAACAGAAAAACCTGCTTAAAGAAAGTCCTTGATTTATTTTTTTCTCAACCCCACCCCTTAGACTTGGCCACCTTCAGTCTGCAGCACAGGTACAGCTAGAAAAACATGCAAGAAAGTGTGATGGGGGTTAGCTTGCCTGTGTAGCCATTCCCTGAGCAACACTGGACAGGCTTTCAGGGAGGGATTACCACATCCATACATTTCTATTTTTACATCCTGTAGCAAACATGTTATTACCACTGAACTGAGCAGGGCCTGCTGAGAAATGAAGCTGTGGGCATTCCCTCTCACACACCAGAGGAAGGCAGTGCCACCAGCCCAGCCAGGGGGGTTTGCAGCATGTCAGCTCTGGAAGCAGTGGTGGGGATGGGATGGGATGGGATGGGATGGGATGGGATGGGATGGGATGGGATGGGATGGGATGAGATGGGATGGCATGGCATGGCATGGCATGGCATGGCATGGCATGGCATGGCATGGCATGGCATGGCATGAGGATGCTCAACCCAGAGGATCTTGCTCATTGCTCAAACCCAAGGGAGCCTCAACCTCCCCCTGCCCTAGCTGCCATTCCTGGAACAGGAAGGGTTCCAGGGTGAAAATCAGAGCTGGTTCCTTGTTTTCCATGTCCTCAAGGGAAAGCTGTAGGCTGGCACCTGGACCCTGAAGTTCAGCTGGCACCTTTGTGGCTTTGCAGAGGGAAATAACCTTTGTCAAGCTCTTTGTAAGTTTTCTATTTTGCAAGTAGTCCACAGGTCAGTGGTTTGACTGCACAATTCAGCTACCAGGATTAAAGTCTTGAGTGCACTACTGAACTTCCAAAATAATAATCATAAATAAACCCCCCAAAATTTTTTCTATTGTATGGACATGCCAAAAGATACAGGAAATCCATGGATAGATGGCTTTTTCATTTTGGCATATCCTGTAAGGTTAATTTGCTGAAAATCCCTTTTTCAAGCAGTATTCATGCCAAGAATTCCCTTCTGAAGCTCACAAAATATCTGAAAGAATTAAAAAAATCCTTGTTCAGTACCTGTATGGCTTCCAGTTATAATAAAGTCAGTCATGTGGCAGATATGATTGGCTTGATCTTTTGTAGCATTTTGGGTGTGTTTACATATTTGAAGTTTTCTAGTTCAGACCCCTGTGCCAGAAACATGTAGTAACCTTTTCATGCTGAAATCTTTTGAAGTATTATTTTTCACTGTGTTCTCCCACAATCCCACTTAGCGTTCTGATACAAAGTGAGAAAACCAATAAATGAAAGGTAAAATGGCTTTTCCAGGCATGACCTTCACTTCAAGTTTTTGCTGGGGTGAGCTGTTCTGTACAAAACGTGTGGGTTTTGCTCATCAGACCTCCTCTGGGCAAAACTGTGAGTGTGGAAGTATGGTGTGAGTTAACAACACCATGGTTGGTCCCAGAGGGGCATCCTCTGGATGAGAGGCATCTCTGGAGAGGCTGTGGCTTGGCCAGGCCAGAGGCACATGTGCTATCTGCAGTAATAACAACTGGGAATGCCTTGGTTACCTGCTTGATGTGTGGAGCCCAAGATGAATGGTGTTCCTGAGGAATCAGTGCTGGGATCAGTGCTGTGGAACATCTCTGTCAGCAGCATGGATGCTGGGATTGGGTACAGCCTCCGCAATTTTCCTAACAAGACCAAGCTATGTGGGGATGCTGACTTGCTGGAGGGAGGGGATGTCATCCAGTGGGACCTTGACAGGCCTGAAAGGTGGGCCCATGTCAACCTTGTGAAGTTCACCAAGGCCAGGGGCAGGGTCCTGCACAGGTGTAAGGCAACATTTACAGGCTGGGAAGAGAATGGATTGAAAACAGCTCTTAGAAAAAATATTGGGAGTGTGGCTTGACAAGTAGCATAGAACTGCTAGTGTTGAAAAAGACCTCTAAGATCATTGAGTCCAACTGTTAACCCAATACCAACATGTTAGTACAAAACCGTGTCTCCAGGTGCCACATCCACACAGTTTTTGAACACTTTTCATGATAGTGATTCCACCACTTCCCTGGGAAATGTTTTTCAATGTCTGGCCACCCTTTTGGTAAATACATTTTTCCTAATGTATTAGGAAATACTTTAATCTCCCACAGCTTGAGACCATTTCTTCTTGTCCTATTGCTTGCTATTTGGTAAACGAGACTGATCCCCACCTGACTACCATCTCCTTTTAGAGAGTTGAAGAGAGTGAGAAGGCCTCCACTGAGCCTCTTTTTTTCCAGACTAAGCATTCCCCAGCTCCTTCAGGCATCCCTTTCAAGACTTGTGTACCAGACCCTTCCCCAGCTCCACTGCCCTGGTCTGGACATGCTCCAGCACCTCAATGTCATTTTTGTAGTGAGTGGCCCAAAACTAAACACAAGATTTGAGGTGTGGCCTCACCAGTGCTGAGTACAATCAGTGCCCTAGTCCTGCTGGCTATTGCTGATACAGACCAGGATGCCATTGGCCTTCTTGGCCACCTGGGCACGCTGAAGCTCAGAATGGGCCAACAATGTGCACTTACAACTCTAAATGCCAGCTGTATCCTGGGCTGCATCAAAAGCAATGTGGCCATCAGGATGAGGGAGGTGACTCTGCCCCTCTGCTCCTCCCTGGCGAAGCCCCACCTGGAGTGCTGCATCCAGCTCTGGGGTCTCAGCATAAGAAGGATATGGAGTTGTTGGAAAGAGTCCAGAGGGCCATGAAGATTCTCACAGGACTGGAGCACCTCTCCTACGAAAACAGTCTGAGAGATCTGTGATTGTTTAGTCTGGAGAAGAGAAGACTCTGGGGAGGCCATATAGCAGCCTTCCCATACCTAAAGGGACCCTACAAGAGAGCTGGAGAGGGACATTTTTCAAGGGCATGTAGTGATAGAACAGGGGTAATGCCTTTAAACTTAAAAAAAAGGTGAGATTATATTAGATCTTGGGAAGAAATTCTTTACTATTGGAGTGGTGAAGCATTAGAAGAGGTTGCCCAGGGAGGTGGTAGATGCCCCATCCCTGGAAGTGTTCAAGGTCAAGTTGGCCTGGGCCTTGAGCAACCTGATCTAGTTGAAGGCTGTGGCAGGGAAATTGGAACTAGATGGTCTTCAAGGTTCCTTCTGAACCAAACCATTCTATGATTAATTGGAGTTTGGTCTTCAGCCAGCAAGAAAAGCTTGGCTCTGTGGGAAGGGACAGTGCCTGATGATGGGGATAGATAGGAAGGCTTCAGAGATGGGAGGTTGTGTATGGCCTAAACACAGATGGTGATAGAGACTCAAGAAATTGCACTGGGGAGCCTGGGCCAGCAATTACCCATAAAGTCTTGGCAATGATCTCCTCACAGTAGCAGTGGTTTGCAGAGACCCCAGGGAAGATCATAGCACCTGGGAGATGTTAGAAGAAACAGAAGAAACAAAACTGCAGCTCTATGTCAGCAGTGAACATGGTGTAAAACACCATCCCCAAACCAGCCAGCTGCTATAAGGTAACATCAGGAACTGGATAAAGGTGATGGTAATCACCTCTTCTTTTTTGTTTGGGTGAAAGGGATGCCTCGAGCAGCAGCACTGGGGTGGTGCCAGCTTTTGGCAGGAGCCCTGGGTGTGTGGGTGAGTAGACACCTTGCAGCACCTACTCCTGGCACACAGACAGAAGTGCAGCACCTGACATGGCAGGAAAGCCTGGATAATTCTCGTTTGCTTTTCACTGGAGAAAAAGAGCAGGCACAGTTCAACAAGACACAGTAAAGGCCAGTAGTGCTGAGAAACGCCAGAGGAGAGATCAAGGAGAGAAGCTGGCAAAAAACCCTTCAACAGGTAAAACAGTAAAACAGTGACATATTCTTCCTGGGGAAAAACAAATATGGGTGGTAAGAGTTAAAGTTGTTCACATGTTCTCATGATATTGACAGGGAATAAGAGTTAAGAGAACATACTGGGTTATGGGTCTGGAAATGTCTGAGAGAGCTGGACCACAGCCAGTAAGCTATGGTAGGAAAGCTCATTACATCAGGAAGATACTGAAGTGGAAAGCTGGCAGGGCCCTGTGGCCATCAGGGGTCCAGAAAATGTTTGGAAAGACAAGTTAGGGATGACCAAGAGCGTTGTGTCAACAAAACATTAGCAAGGACCTAAATGAGTTGAAGATCAGCTGGGAAGAAGTAGATGAAAGGACCAATGTCTGCGGTTTTGGGGAAATCATCTGCTGGGTTTCTGAGTCACACAGACCAAAACCAGATAGAAACAAGAACTGGGCAGGCAGAGTTATGGCCTGCTGGGTCTGGGAACGAACCACTAATTTATTCTGCATGTACTGTATTGCTGATTCCCTCCATATTTGAATTAAAAAATAGGGGGTTTTACACCCAGAAAAATGAGTAACACTTGTGAGTTTAATTCATACCACTTGCATCACTGCTTCTGTGAATCTGGTGCCCATCAATTTTAGCATACATGGGAATCTTGGGCTGTTCTCTTGCTTTAATTTCATCTATTTACTACACTTATGGTGGGACACTGGAAGGGGTGATGAGCATTGCAATACTAAGTTGTTTTTGCTGGATCCCACTACTTTCAGCTCCAGCTACTTTCCTTTCCCATGAAGCCACTGACTGCTACATGCAGAACTTAATGTCCCAGAGCAATAGCTGGAGAGGTGACAGCTGTCACGCACCCATGGCCAGATGTGTGCACATGGCTGCATCTGCATCTGTAACCAAATGGGATGCAGCAAGTTATGGACAGTGGTTTTTACAATGTGCTCTGTTTGCTTGGAGCCTGGCTGAGGGCAAACTGTTTCTGTCACATTCCTGAGAGTTTGGGGAAACATTTCTGAGGACCTTTTACAGGGTGTTACTGAAAGCCACCATGACACAGTAATTCAAATATGTGACACCAAGTATTTCTGTGTCCCTAATAGCCTTGTGGTGCTTGGGGATTGGGATGCCAGCATGACTGATGGATCTGGTGTTTTCCATTTGCTCTTGATGCTTGTTGACTTACAGGGGAAAGTCCCTGATGTGCTAGTTTTTTCCTCCTGTTTGTGTAGATAGTGTCATATCACATCTTGCAATTGAAATTTCTAATAATGGCAACAACCATGGCAAGCCTGCAGTCCACTTGGGAAGACCAGTGGAAAAAAGCAGTACTGGTGATGTATCTGGGTTCAGTTTCTACGGCTCTAGCTGACAAATTCAGGATTTCACCCAGTAGACAGAACAGAAAGCCTTGCTAAAACTTCTTTTACCTACAGAAAGAGATTGGATCTGTTTTTTTCCTAAATGAAACTTTGATGCAGTCAGTCATGAGATGTTCTTGTTTACTGCAGTCTCAGAAATATATGGCACATGGTTCCTTCACACAGCATTTCAAACAGCTCATCTGAAGTTTGGCTGTTCACTAAATGAGGTAGTTTCCTTTTCAATTGTCATTCCAGAGCAATGCTAAGAATGCAGGCAAAAAATGCTGTGACATAAAACTTGGACTGACTTAAAAATAAGTTCTAAATTTGTTTTCTGCATAATCACCTCTGTTTAGAGGTAGACATCTTTTTTTCCAAAATGCTGATGGCAGTTTGGAGACCACAATACATCTCTTCACAAGTGCAGTAAGCTTCTGGCCCACACCTTCCCAGAATCTCTCCTGTCCCTTCCTTGTGCAAATCCCATCAAAGATGCCTGTAGCTCACCAAAGAGCTCCATTTTGGTTACGTTTCTATAATTATACAAGAGGCACAGGATATGTACCTCTCTAAGCACCCTTATTTTTTGTCCATATCAAAAACACTTGTTCCCTTGTTCAGATCAAAGACACTTCTCAGTGTTAGAAGTTTCTTAAAATGAAGAACTAAGCTGAACAATTACAGCACTCCTGCTTGATACCTCTATCAAAGGATACCTTGGCATGCTCATTACTTTTTGCTTTATGCTCTGCTGGGTTTATGCTTGTTTTCTTTTAATCCCAGAAGAACAGGAAGGCTGCCACTGGACACCCCAGAAGATTTTGTATTCCTGTTGCTGTACAGATATTTTCTTAATTTTGTTTTTAAAGCTTCATAAAGTGCTTGTGTACATATTCCAGAAGGTTATGGCAGGTATTTAAAATTGGACTATAATTATAATAATGAAAATTATATTAATGAATTATTAAATGAAATTATATTAATTAAATGACATTATATTAATTATTAAATGAAAATTATCATAATGAAAAAAAGACTAATTCCCCAACCAGCTGGATGCAGCAGGGATGGGGAGCTTCAGGGAACTGTTTCTTATTGCATTTGTATTCCCTGGAGTATTTGCCTCTATGCTCTAGAAATTGCTCCGGGTGTCAGGCCATATGCACTTCAGAAGCACAAGACTGTCCTTTGCTTATTAGTCAGCAGGCTCTGATAACACTGGCTAGGGAAAAAACAAAAACAAGTGGGGCTGCCTCTCTTGGCTGTCTTGTCCTCTTCAGTGAAACCTGCCCAAAATATACAGAGACACCAGCGCCTGGAAGTGAAAGCCTCAGACTTGTGGGAGTCAGGTTTGAGTCTTTTCACTATTTTGGGCTCCTGTTGATAGGCAAGTAGCCAAAAGAGAGGGGGTGGCTTTCCCTTCCCTTCCCGTGGTGGCCGTGGGCATTTTTCACAACAGACCACAGTGGGCACAGCCCAGAGTTAAGTATGAAGTAGGGATGAAGTTAAGTGTGCTAATGCCAGAGCTGCTAAACATGCAACAAGCAAGGAGGTGTGAGGCAGGCTGGACTCTGGTGCCTCTTGAGCAGTCACAGCAACTGAGCCCAGCTGCAGGAGTGCTACAGCTGTAGATAAAATGTGACCTAAAAAGATCCACTCATGTTCTAGGATGAGACAGACAACATCTTCCCCCTAGAGATGGGAAGCATTAGCACTGCTGTGCAAGGCTTTGTGCATGATTTTGTTTAGAAAACTGGTTCCAGCTCTGATCAGCTGTGTTTTAATAACAGATAAACTGAAGCAGATGTGGTGAAAGGCTCTAAGGGTGATCAAAGCAATGGGATGTCTATCTTCCATGTGGAGACTGAGAGTGACTTCTTTGGCTTAATGATATGAAGAAAACAGACACTTCATGAAAAAAATCATGTGTTGAAATCACAGTGAGAGAAAATAACTATTTAGGTTAAATGGCAGTGTTAATAGTAGAAAAAAAGAAATGGTGACAAAGAAATTAGGTCAGAAATGAGAAATTTCTGGTTACCTAAGAAATGGCATCTGGCAGGAACTTTATAACAAAAGAAAGTGTCAAGTAGTTGGGATGGCTTCAGAAGGACCTTACTATGTATATGGAAATGATTGTGTGACACTGGGAATGAACTTCACGTCCCTCGGATGCCCTGGAGGGATGTGAAGGTTCATTCACCTCCTGGTGCAGCGACATGCCTCCTGCTGCCCATGTATTGCAGCCCACTGGAAGGAAAGCTGTATGTCCCTGAGCCTCCCTGTGTACTGTAAAAGCAGCAGGCTATACATGCTGCTGGATCATGTTACATTTCACAGAATCACAGAATCAGCTAGGTAGGAAACGACCTCTGAGGTCATCAAGTCCAACCTATGACCAAACACCACCATGTCAACTAGACCATGGCACTTTGTCCATGTCCAGTCTGTCCTTAAACACCTTCAGGGATGGTCACTCCACCACCTCTGCAGGCAGCCTATTTCAGTAAATAGTAATTATCCTTTATGTGAAGAAACTGTTCCTAATGTCCAACCTAAACCTCCCCCAGCACACATTTCATCACGCTGGGCAGCAGAATGCCTGAGTCTTTTTGTGTCTCTAGATCTTGATTTTGGTACTGCCATTTATCACTTGCTGTAAAGCAGAGCTGGTACAGCCAGGCTGCTTGACAGTATGCTGGGAAAATTAATGTCTGAAAGATGGTGAGGTGCTTGGATGCAGCAGTCATGAAGGTCATGTGAGTACGTGAGGCAAGCAGGCTGGGATTTCAAAAGCATGGAGGAAACTGCTGAAAGCCAGAGACACCTTTATTCCTGTATTACTGGGAAACTTCTGAAAATGCTTCACTCTGATGAAGCAAAGAAAACACTTTTTTTGCAACTGCTCCTCTGAAATTTTAGTGGGAAGAAGGGAGTAGGGGCTGTACTAGCTGGCCTGTGATTGGCATGAACCAAGGAGTTCTCCCCCATTTCTGTAGTCTCCTGTTGTATACTACAGAGCCTCACTCTGCCCTTCAGCATCCAACCACTTCTGCTCAGATCTTCATTCACCCATGGTCTTGAAGAGTTACTTGTGGCTCATGCTGCACAGAAATCTGATGCCTGTTAAAAAAACCCCAAACACTAGTTTCTGTTCTCTCCCTTTTGGGAGAGTGACTTAAAACCTCTTCCGATTCCCAGCAAAAGCAGCTGATGATAAAATTATTATCCTTCAGATGTTCTCTCCCTCTGGCTGGTGGTCAGTTCCACAGGAATCAGCTGGTCTAAGTTTATCTGTACAAATGTATATTTTTGTGTAAACAGGAAGGAAAAGTGACATGGTGTTTGTGTAGTTTGGATATTGTTTGCAGGACTCCTGAGGACTACTAAAGAATCACAGACAGGCAGGAGTGGGATGACAATTACTTCAACCTGGTAATAGTCTTCAGGATGTCACATGTTCTGTCAAATATCTATGAGGAGATTGCACTGATCACAACTCATTTTTGGTGGTGGCTAGCATATATCAGGAAAGGAAAGCAAAAGATCAAAGCTAAATATTTTCTGAATGAAAACCACAGCAAACTAGCTGAAATATGTTTTCAGTTACCTGAAATAGGTAGCACTGCACTGCAGCACCTCTTCTCCTGCCCATCCACTTGGGCTTTCTGCCTAAGTTTCCCTCTGAGAGCTAGTTAATGATTTTCACCTCACTTCTGATAGAAGAAAGATAGCCAGCCTGTGTGGCTTTGATTCCTGTCTCATTTATCTCTGCATGTTGCATCTGTGGCTTTACCGAGGTTATTTTTCAAATAATAGGTTCTGCAGTGCTCTAAGTGTTACCCAAGCACAGGTCCAAGGAATTAATAGACTTAGAAGATCTGGTCAATATAACAACAACAACAACAACAAAACCACAAATTTCCTCCCAGTCAGTGGCCTAATCAGTTTTACTACAGCTCATGCATTATCAGCACTTGCTTTTTGATCAAGACACATTTGGGCTCAGGGTTTGCCACTGCAGTTTGTCTGCTTAATTCAATTACTTCTTGATCACTTCTGAGAGAAGTACCTGTAGATTAAATTCCCATTTAGTTTTTATTGGACATGAGCAAAAAACTCACTTTCCCCCCATTTCCTGGGATTGCAGCAGCAGCCTGAAGTGTGTCTTTATTTGCACAGACATCAACCAGATGTCATTAATCCCTCCTGAGGGCTTTTAAATGCAAGAGTGAGTGGCTCTCTTTCCCCATGAAACTCAGTTATCTGCTGGGAAATACAAGAGCCCCTCTCACTTCCCCTGGAATGACACACTAAAGCCTTACCCCCTCCTAAAGCCTTAACTTGGACCCCATGTTCAAGACACACCCCCCAAGTTCTAAAGCCTTAAATCTGCTGCACTATTTTATTGCCATTGTGTCAGATATAACACAGACATGCGGTCTGCAGGGAGACTTGTGGACAGATTTTATTCCTGACAGAGCTTCAGAAACAGCAAAACAATGGGTTCTCTAAAGGAGATGAAGATTCATATTTTCATAAAACTCCATAAAATGAGCAGTTTATAGTAGCCAGAGAGCAAGTCACATGGAGCTGCAACAAATGGGATGAAGGAGACACAAGCTGCTCTGAGGCAGCTCGGGCTCCTTTCCCTCATAGGGCATTTGACAGCACAAGAACTTTTTCTTCCATTTGAGGACACCTTGGACTCATATCTGGAGGAGAGAGCTAATCAGTTGTACTTCCTTTCATCAGCTTCTCTGAACTGGATGGCAAGAATAACAAAGAATTTTTTTTTCAAGTCAGAAGTCTGTAGTGCCTCACTAATTATTTTAAATTAGTTGTGAGTCTCAAGACTAACTGTATCTTGCTGTCTTGGTTATCGTGTCATTGTCATATTGGTGGGAATGATTTTTTATAACCAATAAGGACATTACAGATTGATCAGTGTGGTGAAGAAATGCTAAATGAATTGGTAAAAATGCAACAAGATATAAAACAAGTTTAAAGAGCTAGTTCTTCACAGTCTGTCTTCAGTCTCATTTCTGGATACCATCTTGCTTTTCCTAAGATGTGTGAAAACAAAACAAGGAAAATTAACAGGAAATCAAGAGCACTGATTTTGGCTGTTAGAGGCATTAATCCCACCTTTTAATTCACAGTTGAATGAAACTGGCTTTGTAGGGCAGCTGTGTTCTGTTCAACAGCAAGGAACTGTTAATTAAGTCTCATTTAATCTCAGGCTGACCTGGCAGTCCAGAGTGCCCTCACCATGAAACCAGCCCAGCTGAAGAGTTCTGAGTGCACCTCTATTTTCTCCAGCTCTTGGTTGCCCAAAACATTCCTGTACCCATTGAAATCTCCTTCTTACCTAAGGTTCCTATCTCTACGTTCTCATCTCTCCCCCCAGAGCTTCTGGTGCTTAGCTAAACCCTTCCCACAGCTCCAGTTGTAAGAGGCTATAGGTCTGGCCCCTTCCCAGGCCCTGAAATAACACCTGAGAAGCTGGTCAACGTGGACAGGTCAAAAAGCCAATATGGAAGGGTTTTTTTTCTGCAGGTCTTTTTATTTCTTAGTGATGGTTTGTAAGCCTCATTTTAGCTTGAACTTAGGTAAACTCCAGAGCTGTAGGCAGGATTTGGCATGGTTGAACATAATACTTTTCTTCTACTTTCAGCTTGCTGCCCTCAACATTTCTATGGTAAATTGCTTCTGTCTATTTTAGTTCACGTTTAATATAGAATATACTTAAGAAATGTGGAAGAGCTTCAAGCTGTAAAATAGTCCTTTAGTGAGCCATGAGGCCCAAATAACTCTGCTGAAAAACCAAGAGCATTTCCCAGGCCTTACCCTCTCCATGGCCACCCACATTTCTTGTGCACTTGCAATTCTTACCTACCCCACAATGGAAATGGAGCTGCTGAAAAATCCTATTCTGTAAGGTGTGCTGAGCTCATTAGCATGGCCTCACTGTGCTCCATGTAACCCTTGTGATTTAAGAGATATTTCACATTGCTAAATTCATTTATGTGTTTGTAAGGACTTTTCCATCCACTTCTGTTCTCTAGTGAACTGGGGTCACAAGTGCACATTGTTGAGTCCCACCAGCACCCAAAAGTCCTTTTTGGCAGAAGTGCTCTCAATCCTTTCATTCCCCTGCCTGTTTTGATACTAGGGGTTACCCTGGCCCAGGTGAAGCACCTCACACTTGGCCTTGTTGAACTTCATGAGATTCACAAGGGCCCACTCCTCAACTTGTCTAGGTCCCTCTGGATGCCATCCCATCCCATCCTTCAGGTGTTTCAACCATGCCACTCAGCTTGGTGGCTTCTACACATGTGCCAAGGGTGCACTCAATACCTTTGTCTACATTATTAATGAAGATGCTAAATAACAACTACTCTCAGTACAGAAACCTGAGGGACATTAACTGCCACTGACATCAATCTGGACATTGAACCACTTATCACTACCCTCTAGATGTGACTATCCAGTCAATTTCTCATTTACCAAACCATCTACCCATCCACTCCATCTTTCCCCAATTTGTCAAGAGGGATGCTTGTGGGGAACTGTGTCAAAGGCCTGACAGAAGTCCAGATAGATGACATCCATAGCTCTTTTGTCCACTGATGCAGTCATCTCCATCATAGAAGGCTGAGTTGGCCAGGCAGGACTTGCCCTTGGTGAAGCTGTGCTGATTGTCACAGATCTTATCCTTGTCTTTTGTGAGCCTTATCGCAGCTTCTAGGAGGACCTCTCCATTCCATGACCTTCCCAGGCACAGGCGTGAGGCTGACATGTTGGTAGATCCCAAGGTCCTCCTCTCTACCCTTTTGAAACATGGGTGCAATGTTTCCATTTCTCCAGTCACCAGGGGGTTCATCTGACTGCCATGAGTTTTTGAATAGCATGAAGAGTGGTGGGGCAGCTACATCAGCCTGTTCCCTTAGGACTCTGGGATGCATCTCGTCAGGCCCCGTATGTATGTTCAGGTTCCTCATGTGGTCATGAACCTGACCTTCTCCTACAGTGGGAAGGACTTTGCTCCCTCAGAACCCACCTTGCATTCCACCCACTTGAGAGGAGTGGGAAGAGAGGCTGACAGTGAACATTGAGGTAAAACAGTCATTGATTACCTCAGCCTTCTCCTCATCTGTGGTTGCCAGTTTGCCAGCTGTGTTTACTGGGGCAGTGCAGTTTCTTTGACCTTCCTTTTCTGGCTAACAGGTAGAACTGGTTAACTGTAGAAACCCTTCCTGTTATTCCTTGTGTCCCTTGCCAGGTTCAGCTCCAGCTTTGCCTTGGCCTTCCTCATCCACTCTATTACCTGGATAACTCAAGGGGTTATCCTCCAAGCATTCCAGGATTCTTCTGGTTTGCCTACAGCTCACTGTGCTACATGTCCAGCAGATGCTGGAGTGGTTGAAGTTCCCCAGCAGGACAAGAGCCTAGTTTCCGACAGGTCTATCTAAAAGAAAGGCATGCATTTTTTCAAATCACTGAAATCTACATTTTATAATTCCACAGAAATTCAGTATATAACTTGTTTTGTCTAAAAATATAGTTTAGAAATTATTTTTGTTAAAAAAATTAGAAAACATTGTATAGCTAAATGAAGAGTTGCAAAACCTTATTTATTCTGGAAACAACTTTTCCCGACATTTATACATGTTTGTGTAATTTATTACTGAGTTGTGGCAATTTAGAAGGTTGTATTTACATGGTAATAAAAGATACTTTATCTTCCATTCAAAGATATCACCAGAAAATAATACTGACACATTTATGATTTTTAGGGCCAGGTTCAAGTTGTTGAAGAAATATCAAGTATATGTTTTGAACATGATTTGTACCCTGTTTTCCTTTTCCTAAGCTGTCCACTATCTCTCCATCAGACTTCTTGATGAAGTTACATAAATTATGTTAAAGGCTGTAGTGGCATTTTTGTGAAATCATCTAGCAACTTAGATGATTTCACAAAAAGAGTTGTGACTCCTTTCTGTGCATTAAAAAGATAAAGTTACAGTTACTGCAGGCAGCAAGAGAAATCTGTAACTTCTGCATCAACAGGAAGCTCAACAGCAGCAGAGCCTGTGTACTTGGTGGTTTGGGGAAGTTTACTGGGGTTTCAGTATGTGCTGCACTGAGTCAGAGCAGCTCCCATAATGTCTTAGTGCTCTCATTGCCATCAGGGAAATCTGACATGTTAATAGTTTTCTCATTGATTTTTCTAATCCTGCCTCTAATGTCAATAAAAGGTAAGTTTGCTGTGGGAGATTTCTCTGTGGTTATATGCTGTCAGTATGATGGAAATGGAGCATGTTTTGCCCCCTGTCCCCATTCCTTCATCCCCTGTCTCCTGTTTTGGGTCTCAAAGTAGGAGCCAGGATTTGGGGCCTGCCTGTCAGTGGAAGGGCTGTTGCAAGTGTCCCCTCCAGAACAGCCTTTTGGAGAGGTGTTTATCCCACTCAAACTCATTGCACATTTACAAACCTGGTCTTCATAAGTTAGGACAAAGACTTACTAACCTACCGAACTTTCTGAAAGTGGTGGAATATTTATTGCAATTAATTTTTTTAGTAATGTGTTGTGTGGGTAATCAACTAATTAATTTTTGTTTCATTTCTGTTTCTAAATAAAAGAAGCTTGTAGGCATCAGTAGATGTTTTGTGAAGCTGCCACTGTTTTTGGGCACTGAGGGATAAATCAAAACATCTGTCTGCTGCACGACTGAGTATTTTTCAGCATGAAAAGAAGCGATAGACAGAGGACATGGCAAAGTATTGTATGTGTGCATCACTGTGATTACCATGGGCAGTGTCACCCAGGGCTGAAGGACTGGCCCCAGGAGAGACAGTCAGTGCTTTAGTGATAACTGTGAGGGTGTCAGGTCAGGATTGAGGTTTGTGTTGCTGTAGTGTCACAAATGGAATCAGACTGGTAATCTCTGCTGAGTCTCTCAAAGGCATCTTTCCAAATCAAGGAGCAGATTTCAAACCAAATTCAATCCAATTTTTCTCTTTCTCTAAACAGGACAAGAATGCCTGAAGTAAGTGTGTTATAAAATCAGCACTGTCAGCCTTGTGTTGAAAAGAAAAATACCCCATTAATTCCTATTTAACAATAATGACTACATTGTTGCAAAAGGGAAATGTCATAGCCATGTTGGTGTAGTTACTAGAATATGGTGTGCAATTTCTCTGTAGCATGCACAAAATAAAAACTCCTTATAGGCAGATATTATCAACACACACCTTGTTTGCTGCTTTTAGTTAAAGCAGAGCTTTTGGCTATTTAGGAAGGTCTTTATGGAGCCAAGTGCCAGAGGTCATGCCTGTTTACCCAGTTGTCACTCTTTTAACTGCACACATACTCAGCTGCTGAAGCACTTGTTGTATGTTCCTCTTGCTTGTAAATATGTTCCTCTTGGTGGTATTTTCATGTGCAATCTGGGAAACAGCAGGCATCTAATCTTTGATTACATTTATGAGCATTTTACTGCTGTCAGTGATACTCCAGAAATGCCCTATCTTTGCCCTAGTAGTTTCATTGTGCTTATGCTTCTTACTGACACCTTTAATTTCAAATTTTTCTTCAACTATAGAAGTGTTTCATGGGTTTGCTTGAAAATATACTCAAAGATACCACTACTGGTTAGTTAAATGTATGAAAACCAAACATTCCTATAAAACTAAGCTGTAATTCTTGGTCTGATGAACCTTAAAAGTGCATTTTATGAACACAGTCCAGACAACAAACCGATATTAAAAATCCTTATCTGAGGAAATGTTGACTGCAACCATGCCCCTAGGTCTGCCATGGGCTGCACTTTGGGGTGTTAGAGAGAGATGAGTTTGCAGCCAAGCTGAGACAAAGGGCTTGTGTAGCATTTGCCCAGTGCCAAAGGGTGCAAGGCTATCTGTCCAACACCCCTGCCTGTGGTTCCAAAGTGGAGCCAGTACCATGGGGCTCAGTCCAGAGCTGCTACTGCTCCTCAGAGCAGAGCTGTGCCATGGTGTAATGGGAAAGGGAGATTCAGCAAAACATGAGGGTATGGCTCCCAGCACAGCTCTCTCTCTCAAGGCATGTGCTTGTGAACTGTTCACATAACACCCCATCTCTCTCATTTGAATCCCTGCTATACTTCCAATTGCAGCCTGGAGCATTGTGAGCATGTAGCTAGGGGAAAAAAAAAAAAGGTATTAATCAGGAAATCCTGAGAATGTGCTCATTAGTATAAATATTTGGATGTGGGTAGTTATTTAATCCTTCACAGGAAAATGAGACACTTACATTCTCACAGTTTTGTTGGAAGAAAAGAGCTGGGGACAGAAGTGTCTCAGCAGCTCCTCATTAGTACATCTCTGTCCAGAAGCAATCTGCCTTACCCGGTGAAGCCTTTGTGCCTCCAGCAAAATCTGCCTTTCCTAACACTGTGGGGGACTTCAGCACTGTTCCTGTGTGTGCATCGTGTGGCTGTAGCTGAGGGCAGTGGCTGTCAGCACAGGCAGCAATGGCAGAGAACAGAGAGGCATTGAGGTATCTGTGAAATACGTGCAAAGGGCTGTAGTGCTCTGATAAAATTTAACTTCCCTTGCACTGCCATCAACAACCCCACTCTGTACAGCACCTGTTGAACTAGGAAATGAGATCCCCTTTGTGTCGAAATAGGACATGAAATAAAACAACGCGGACACTAGAACTCTAAGGTAAGAAGAAGGGATGTTTATTTCCTGACTTTAATATTTATAGACTTTCAAAAGTGACAGTGGATTGGAGGATGAAATTTCCACCTCTCCAATGATCCTGGACATACCAACAGTCTATCAAATTTCTCTTTCTCCAGAAAAGAATGTAAAACAATAATTATTTACATAAAAGTGTGTGAGAAACTTCATTACAAGAATGTAAACATCAGAAGGCTTAGAAGAACTTAGAAGAACAGGGCAACATCTTTGGAAGTGGCAAGCAAATCAAAAAAGTGCTGTCCCACACATACCATCCCATCACAGCTCCAGTGAGATGTTAATGGATGGCAGAACAAAGGGCTGACTGTGTCACTGCTCAAAAAAGGAAAGAGAAAGAAACCAAATGTGTCAGAGGACACATTTTCTTGGCAACACAGTTAAACGTTCATATCTAAAAATAATAGATCATGGCTTTCTGGGTATGAATAATAAAATTAATAAATCAGCACTGTCTGCAAAGTGCTCATACACTGTCAGAGGATAAACTCTGAACTTTCCCAAAGCTGGTGCCAAATGTGTTAACACCTCTGAATAGTGGAGGAAGTTTTAAGCCAGCAGGACCCGGGAGCCAGGGTACCCAGGTGGAAATGCAGGTGCCTGGGGACAGGTGCCCCTTCCTTGTCTGTGTTCAGTGTGCAGTACAGGCTAACATTTCCAGGCACAGCAAAAGCAGCAAGTGGGCAAAAGAGAAACCCCAAAGCATCCAAAATATCTGCTCTGCCTTGTCCTAGGTGTCTGTGCAGGCCACAGGGCGATTTGCTGCACAGCTGCAGGGTGTTTACAGTAAGCTGAGTCACCCTTCAAGGTCCATCTCTAACGGGATTTCAGTCACCTACTTCACAAGAAGGCCCTTTAAATGTCGGTGCCTTAACCTTGAATTGCTTCCTGGCCTAAGTATTCCCTGCAGGAGAAATGCCGGCTTCTTGCAAGTGAGATTTTATTCCCAGTCCTTTTAAAATGCCTTTGAGTTCACGCAGGGGTGAAATCAAATAGCAATTAAATAATGCCCAACAGGGAGAAAAATCGTCATGAACAATGACTTCTAATGACTGCCTGTAACCAAGTAATTTAGCCTGTCTGAGCAGAGCAGTTCCTTTAAAACTTTCCAGTGTGGATGTCCAAGGCTCGTTTTGCAAGAAGAGAGAACAGAAGTAAAGAAGCCTTTAAACATTTTGAAAAAAGCCAGTGAGGGTTTCTAAGCTGCCGTAAAACATGAGGTTAGAAGAAGGAAATGGCAGTTTTCAGGCTAAAGAAGAAAAAAAAGTACTAGATTTCAACAAGCAGTGAGCACCTGCACTGATTTTGATTGGAACAGCATGACAGTATTTGCATCTCTCCACGGCTGTTGTTTCTACACCATGTGAATTCTGGTGGAGAGTCATGCTTTTGTGTAGGCTTCTGGCAGATTACTACAAGTGAGAATTACTAATGCTGTGGTACAGAGAGGGTTAAGTAACTCCAGAGCCTCCCTTCTGCTGGAGAACCATGTCCATCAGTCATATGGAATAGTGACAGTTTCTGGCTTCTGCTAGCTGGACATTAGGTGTCCATTTCTTTTATCACTGCATGTTTAGGGTCATTAAACATACAAATAATAGCAATAGCCACATATAACAATGATGAGTGTTTCTGAAGAGCTTATATTGGAATTGCACACAGGACACAGCAAGAGCAGAACCATGGCAGGAAGGGTGAGAACTGAGGTTATGGCAATAGGTTCCTGCAGCTTCCTGGTTTGGGCAGGTGTGGGGAGGGCCCTTGTCCCTTCCCTCCTGACAGTAGTGACTGCTGCTGTGATTAATCCCCTCAATGGAGACTTCCTCCTCTGCTTTGGCCACCAGCTCACCTCCCCACAGCCCTTTGTACCACCTTCAGAAGCTCTCACACCTCTCTGGAATTGTAGTTCTGTGTCCTGAGGTACCTATTTCACCTGAATCACCTGAGTAGTGGAGGTGATGTTCATGACTAGTCCTGGGCAGCACTGAACAGCATGTCTTGCACCCACCTTTAACTTGGTTTTTATGAAATGCTTTCACTATAACTTTCTGATTTAGGTAACTTTCTGATTTACTTTTTCTTTGCTAAACCTTGCCTTATAACTAAGTCTTTTCAGCAGAAAAAATCTGCATCCCTAAGAATAGTGAAACTCCAGGGCTACATGTTAGCTCTGCTTACAGCCAGTGCCACATGGCTCTCCCAGGACAGCTGGGTGTGACTGTGCACGTCCCTGGCTGCTGGGGACCTTGGCATGCTGGCTCAGCACCACTGCTCAGTGCAGCATGGCTGGAAGCAGCAGTGGCATTTATTGTGGCATCATTTCAAATACCTGCCAGGCAAACCCCAGCCTAAGGCACTCCTCTGGACAGAGCCCCACTGTGGTGGTCCTTCCCCCACCATTGCTTCTTTAGTGTGCTGGTGCAATGGCTACCCTCCACTGCCTGACCTCACATCCCTCACTGCAGGACAAAACTCAGACAAAAATATCACCTTGTTCATACATAATAAAAAAGTCATTTTCACCCCAAACCAGGACTAGTCTTGCTCTGAATCTGGCTTGCTCTCAATGGAAAATGAGCCTGATATTGCTTTAACAAAATGTGCAGAAGTGAACCCATTTGTTTATACAGAGCTAGGAAAATCCCTTCACTTTGCTATAGTTACAAATGTTTTTCACACTACTGTTCAGGACTTCTGCTTTTTATGTCTGGCCTAAAAGACTGCTCTCTCCAGCCATCGAGGACTTATTAACCCCATTTATGGGAAATGGCTGTGCACTGACTCAGAGGGAAGAATGACACTTATTGAATCACCAGCACCAGCATCCCATGGGTTTTCCTTGGAGGCCTCTCAACTAAATATTAGCTAGGAAAACACAGGGCCATGGGGACTGCAGCCCCAACTGCAGCCAGCGGCTCACCTCTCATGGTTGTGTGCACACAGACATGCCTGTAACCCACGGAGCCCAGGCTCTGCCTTGGCACAGCGTCAGGCACCGCAGCCTAGCGTCCAAAGCTCGCCTCTCACTGCACATTCATTCTTTCCAAGCAGTGGATGATGTTCTGTCCTCAGCAGCAGCCAGCCTCCTGCTCTCTGACAGCAAGTGAGGATGCTTTCAGGCATCTCTGCCTCTCCCCCACCCCAGCTCTGGCAGGGGCAGGGGGTGCAACAACAACAAACAAATTTCCCTGCACTTCACATCCCAGGCTTTTCCCTTTGGGTGTGATGCTCCCCAAACCTGGCCTTCCAGCATAGGTTTTGGTGTGGCTACCCACCATTCCTCTCCCTCTCCATCCTTTCTCCCCTCTTCTGAGGAGGTAAGGGATGGCATTGCAGGGTCAGGGAAGCGGAGGAGGACAGCTTGGGAGAGCAAAGTGCTGCAAGCAAAGCTGGGCTTCTGGGCAGCTGAGGCCGCAGCAGGCATGACTGGTTGCACTGGAGGAGTCATTCGTGCACTGAATGGCTTTCCTGCCTGACTGATCTGTGCAAGCGATGATCAAGAGAGGATCACGTTGTGTCTCTAAGGCCTTGACATCCTCACTTCTTTCTGAATTGCCAGGAGTTGGGGTGCTCAATCTGGCTCAGGTCTGGAGTAAGTAAGAGACATTTTCATGTGGAAACCAGCCCATTACACCATCAGAATGGGTAAAACAGCCTAGGCAAGCTGAGTAGATGCAGAAGTGGGTGCCAAAATAGATATTTAACAATAATTGTGATGAGAAGATAATGTCTTGCTTAGCCTGAGACCTCAAAATGGCATTATGTTCTAATTTATGCTCTAAAGCATGTTATTTTCTTGGATTTTTAAAGTGAAATTGTTCTTCTTTTAAAAATGCCCTCTTTGCTGTGGACTTAGAAGTTTTGTTATTTTCTGCTGTGTAATAAAATGGCCTGTATTTGTTATTCTTTTTCACAAGAAGATGCCTTGTTAAAATTTCCAAGAATGCTGAAAATGTTTGATGCAGAAGGTATTTCAAGTAGTCTGGGTACATCCATTACAGTCTGTTATGTAGATTTTGCATTTGCAGTTGCACCTGAATGTGTTTTAAAGTACAAATAACAGTATAAAAGGTACCCAGATAAAACAAAGACAGCCCTCTTTCTCTGCCTGTGTGTGAAATGGAGAAAAGCCATCAATCACCACACTTAGCAGGTGGGAAAACTGCTCAGTTCTTTGCCTAGATCTCAGTTACATCCCAAATCAGGTCAAAATATCACCAAGAGCACAAGTTAGGAGTGCAGAAGGAGACTGTGGGTCTGAAGTGTGTCAACCAGCAATGGATGAATTCAGCAGCATCTGCCAACCTCAGCAGGAGATTTCAATATGTGGTCAATAAAAGCTTGATCCAAGCCAAGATCCCTGATGCAGCTGGCATTCCACTTGTGTCCTGTAAGAGTCTTTGAACCTGGCTTCTGCTATGTCACCAAATTTCTGGCCAGGTCAGACACTTCATGGCTGCCTGTTCCCAAATGGAATTTATCCTGACTGAGCAGTTTTGTGTGCAGAAATGATGGTCATTCTTCCTTTGCTTTACAAACCACTGCATTGCTCTGGCAATACAAAATGACTTTCCAGTGCTGCTCAAACCTGGACACACTTCAGTGCTAGGTGAGGCTCCTTACTACTCTCACTTAGCAGGTCCATTTCTTGTATATAAACAAATTTGTTAAATTTTAACATTTTTTTCTGACATTTTCCATGCTAGGCACTAGACTCAAGATTTTTTGATCCCATTCTTTTGGTTTTTATAGGAAGATGGCAGAAAAACTCAAAATGTCAAGATTTTTCTATGATTCCTGGGAAATAGTTTCCAGACAGGAGGATAGAGAAAAATAGACTGATTTACTGGGGTGAAATCTTTCTCCCTTTCTCCTGAGTGAATGCCATGCTTTTGGGATGGTGGCAGTGGTACAGGCTGAGTGAGAGACAGAAGAGAAGGGCCAAGAGAGAGGCAGAGGCTGGACGGAGGAAGAGGGCTGAGTTCCACCTTTGGGCTGCCATATGGATCAAGGTCTAAGCACCTTGGCAAACCCTGGTCTCATGGATCCTACGAGGCTCGGGAACACACACTTGTGTTTTTCTAGAAGGACCAAGTCCAGTTGTACTGCAGAACTCCTTGCTGTCTGCATTTTACAGCCTTTTCTCCCTATTCCATCATTGAATAATATATTCATAGATGCTAAGCTCTCTCAAGCCAACAGCAGTGTTTTCATTGATTTAACATAGCCAAGGTTTCAAGCCAGTCCCAAAAATTAAACAAGTGATGATTTTGTCTCAGTTCAACAGGAGCTAAACCATAGCATTGGGAATATTCCTCTCCCCCTCTCCCTCAGTACTGAAGGATTCAGCATGTGTTGTGTAAAGTTTAATTTAGACAAATATTATTAAAATCCTGTTGTATTGGCTATTGCTGTAGAATAATAACAAGTTTTGGGTATGTAAGTCACAGTAAGAGAGGGTTTGTCCTTGGCTTCAGAAATCTTATCTGCTTGTGGTCTTATTTGCAAATGTCTCTCGCAGGTGGTCAAGCAATGGGCAACACAGGGCAAACTTTCACTGAGCTGGGCAGCAAAATAGCAGTTTCAGGCCTTGAACAGGTTAAAGAAAGACTGTTCACCAAGAAACCCTGATTATGTTGATATGTTCTCTCTTTGCTGACTTTTTTTTTTTTTCCTGTTTTGTGTTTCTGTGTTTCTCCAGAGTACCAAGGTCTGGCTGCTGGGCTGGGTAAATGAATCTGCTGAGATTGGGCAGAAAATCCCATTGGCTTTGCTGCCTGACTGAGGCATTTCTTGTCTTTTCACTGCCCAAAGCTGACAGGCTGTCTTATCTCCTGGCCACCTCAACTGCTGGCCCACTCTTCAGCATGTTGTCAGGGATCTTGATGTGATTTTCTATCTGTTTAGTATAACATAGCACACTACCTTATGTATAACATTGGCTCTCTTGTGAACTGATCTTTTTTGTGATCAGTTTTTTTCTCTTTGTAGAGGTCTTGTCTCTCATAGACTTCAAGGCCTTTCCCACTTTCTCCACTCATTTTACTTGTAAGTTCTTGAAGAAGGAAATAAATTAGTTGAAGTTTCCAGATTTAATAAAGATGTTTGGGTGAAACAATTTTTAGAATTTGTGATGACTTGGGTACACAGGAGCTCACACTAAAGCCTCATTTGGATATACTTTCAATGAAAGTGTCCAAATAAAAAGGACTCAGGCCAGCAGGGAAGGGTTACCTAAGCAGGTAAGAAGAGCCATATTGGGTGTTACTCCTTTCTCAGGCTGGAGCCCCTGCTGGAGGCAGGATGCTGCCCCACACAGCCCCTTCCTTGGCTTGGCCCTGTAGGACCAAGCTCATGTGTGCATTAGCTGAACATAGAACAGACTCCTGCAGCTGAATGACCTAATGTGCAAGGAAACATTTTCACGTATTTAGCTTCAGCCCATCCCTTTCTCCTCTCAGCTGATGCCACTCAGTTCATGTACTGGAGGAGATTGTAAAAAAATTATCAAGTATGGGAAAAATTAATCAGCAAATATTGTGAATGTTTAAACATAAAAGAGTTAGCATTCTGCTTTTACTAAATTTTTGATAATAATACCAGTTTCAGCAATGTTCCCAGAAGCATGAACACATCTTAAGAATGCTCTGACTTCACGAAGTTGTTGAGATGACTTCCATCACACAGATCTTGGTTATTTTGCCTAAAGTCAGTGTCTGTAGAACCTCAATGTGGCTGTGGATGGGGGGCTTGCAGGCAGGAAATCCCCTCGGCTGTTTCATCCCTTCCCTTTGGTGCCTCACATCTCCTGCTGAAATGCACTCTTTGCAAAGGGGATATTAGACACAGCAATTTGGTATTTATTATATAAAATGACCATGAACTCATACTGACTGCATTGTTTTGTTCAGTTTAAACTGGTATTTTACATTATATTTTTTACATGTAATGGAGCATAACACTGTTCTGCAGGTCTGCCTATTTTCCTTTCTCTGTACAGGCTGCTCACTCTGGGAAAGTGATTTGGGAAATGTAACTAAAGGTTAAGCAGGTCATTTCTGCATTATGTAACTACCATAGATTAGTCCTTCTCTAATTTATTCAAAAGTAAGTCTACATTGCTTTCCTGTCATTCATAAATATTGATGGGTACTATTTGGCTAAATGAATAATTATCACAACTAATTTCCCTTTGAAAAGGATCTAAAACTGCCCTGGCTAATCTCTCATCAGCTAATAAATACTAGCCAGCTGTGTTTGTCAGCGTCTTAAGGAATACAAGGATAGGGGCACCTCAGATCTAATGCAGTGCATTTCAACTATTCTGGTTTAATTATTAAATTCCTATGCAGATGTTTTCATCAGTTGGTAAGGGGAATGCTTGTTCTTCCATGTTGCCATTTCCAGTAAGGTCTGTCATCCAGGGGAGCTGGTTTCTGGGAATTTAGGTGTGTGGGGCAAGGTTCCTGCGTGTTGTGACAGTGAAGAAAGAGTGAGAGAAAAAAAATTTGTCTCTGGTAAGTTACTGATCTTCCAGGAGCTTTCCATGAACTGTATCAATGCACACAGCTCAAGAGATACATTTGTACATGAGTTTTGGGAACATGGGTGCATTACATTGGGGTATGACAATATCTCAGTGCATGCTAGCTGCCCTCTGACATGTGCATATTTTGCTCTGCTTTTAGTGTAAAGTAACTGACTCAGCTTTACTGGGGGGGAAAAAATGGGGAGCAGCCTATGTGAAGTATCTTGACATACATTCCCTTTTATGCCCTTATATTGTTAATATTCCAACTGTCTGGGATAAGTTGAAATTGCCAAAGAAACTTGAAAAATCAAAGAATATATCTAATAAAAAATGCAAGGAAATTAATGATCTCGACAGGTAGTTTCTCTCACTAAGAAATTCTGAAAAAACTATTTGCCCTGATTCCAATAGGAGACTTCCTTGGATTGGAACAGTGGAGTTCTAGTGTTCAGTGTGCAGCAGCTCAGCTCTTGGGAGATGCCATTTCTCACCTTGGTAGCTGTCTTAAAGAAATTAAAAAGTTGCCTGCTATTTCAAGAAGGAAAGTAAATATGCATCTTTACTGTTTGTACAGTGCAAACTTTTATTTAGTAGCATCAAAAAAAAGAAAAAAAAAAAGAAAAAATAAAACCAAGGCAATGCCATCTTCCTCTTAGAAAAACTGTATTTAAATTAAAACCAGCATAATTTGTGGAAGTTATCTTCCCAGTCTTTCTGTGCTTAAGTCATATTCAAAGGTTTCAAAAAATATATCATTTTCCAACATTTTGTGCCATGAACAAAATCTCCCTAGGGAACAAGTTTTGAGTTTCAATGAGTGCAAAATGATTTTCTACTTCAGGAATGTATTTTGTAAATAAGGAGGGCTTAACTGTGAGTCATTAGCGAAATTAAATTTGTTAGAAGAATGAGTTGTAGAGGTAATATGCAGGCTATTGCAATTTAGGATCAGGTTACTTGAAACTTTGTTCCCACCAAAATATACTTAAATAAGAGGTTCTTTGACTTGCTGGAAAGATGAAGCTTTTGCAGAATGACTCAGGCCCCAGATTTAGTCAGTTGGTTTAAATTTTTTTGACAAATCTGAATGGCATGATAGGGGTTAAAATAAGTGTCCAGAGAGAAAACAGGAAGGAATCATTCCCTCTGGTTATTCCCTGTGTCTGTTCCCATGGTGGGCTCCAGAAAGAGGTAATAAGAGCAATTGCATGTAAGGTCCTGACCAAGCCCTATCAATCCAGAGTGAATCATGCTCAGTGAAATACATTTTGGGATAGTTTTGCTGCCAAACAATAACAAGTTTACATTTGCCTCTTCTTCAGGACCTTAGCCAGATTTGGGCAGCTTTTCTTGGACATACCATTCCTGTCTGGTGTTAGTGCAGTTTTTCTGCCAAATTTCAAGATTTTGATAGAAGGATGGGAGGCAAAGCTACAGCTTTTTAATGAAGGACCAAATTTTCACAGATTAATTCAGGTTTAGTTACTGTTTTCAAGACTTATTTTGTGCAACCTTTCAAAGTATTTTTCAAATTTTTTTAAACTGGATTCAACCACAAGATTTTATTATCCTTTTAGTGTTTAATTGTATACATCTGCATCTGAATGCACATACTTTTATCTGTTCCAATGTAATTTTTCAGTTTTGGAGGAAACTAAACTTGATTACGAGTGTTTTATTCTGTTCCCTCTACATTTTTAAAGGCAGTGCACGTAGTTCTGCACGTAGTGAGGTGACAGACATATATTGTTACAGACATAAGCCATCTTCAAATGAGTATGAAGGAAAGCATTGTCTTCACTGTCAATACAGTGTTGAGGCTGATTGTGTTTTAATTTGGTGTTTGCCACATGCATGTCTCTTAAAAAGCACTAAATAACAAACCAGGAGAGAAAGAAAAACAAATCCCTGTCTTCTTGCCTTGCCATAATAGAGTTGGAGTTATTTCAGGAACCAGCTGGACTGGTTTTTCCTGGGACTTAAAAATATGCAAGTGACTGTGGTTTCCAGAAAAGAATCAAATGGAATGAGATGTCAGTGTTGGAAAAGAGACCCCTTCCAGATGCTGGGTTGTTTTTTACTGGGTTATGCTGGTCCTGACCTCAGGAACATGGTGTTCCACCAACTGTAAGAGCTCTTCCCGTGGCAAATCACAAATCCACACCTCCTAGGTTAAAAAAAGCTATGGAGGCAGAGGAAGATTGATTCCTGAGAGAAGTATGTTTGTTAGGAAAGCACAATTTAGTAAAGCAAAGCATTCACATCATCAGCAGCCATTGCTGACGTTGTTTTCCCCTGGGAAGAGCTGATAAAGATGTATCAGCAGCACCAGGACCCAGAGCACTGTCTTCTACCTCCAGTGACTGTGAAGGACAAACTCAGGATGACTAACAGCAGTAGAGGGTAGGCTTTTCAACCTGTAATAAGTTTTCTCATAAGATCTTAGCAAAAATAATGGAAAATCATCCCTTGAGCTTCATTAGCATTGCCTGAATATTAAATCCTTTGTTTAGCAAGTTCTCCTTAATTTTTTTCCTAATTATATGGGAAAAACCTGAGCTCAGTCTCTCCTTCCTTCTCCCAGTGTGGGTAAAATGCTTCTGAGAGGAAAAATGTTGGTGTTCTGCCTGGAGCAACCAAAACCTGGAGGTTTTGGGGGCTACTTGTGTTGCAGACCTGAGTATAGAGCTCTTATTGCACAGACTCTACCATCATCTTGTCCCAGCTGACAGCCATCAGATGTGTGCTGGCTGCCTCCTTTCATCATGGGTGTGGTGGTGTTAGCAAAAAGGGGAACCTGTGTACATCAGAGTCTGCCAACACAGAAAACCATGACATGGGTGATGGCATTGCATTATGCATTTGAGATAACACATTTGTTGGCTAAATGCATCAAAACCAGTACAGTAGGTCATGCACTCTTTTTGTTCCATGGAAACGTAAACCCACTCCTTTTATGAGATCAGCTGTGCTACCTCTCAAGGTAAACTTAAAGGATGCATTCAGATTATCAGCCTTTTCAACCCAGGAAGCCTGAGGCTGACATGTCTTCATCTTGTTGTGATGCTCAGGGCAGCCAGTCTGTGGGTCTGGATCCCATTTGAATAGGCGCTTTACAAGTACAGAATAAAGAGCTTCTTAGTATGAGGCAATAGATGGATGCAGATTGAGCATGAGTGAGAGGGTATGGCTTAGCTTTGTAAGCAATCATAATAACATTGCCACTTTTTTTCTTTTTTGTTGACAAAAGACAGCTTCAGGAAGGATTTGAAGGATGATAATGAAGAAACTACCAATCTGCACTCTAATTACAAGCATGCAACATGAAACCACAGTACTGCTTCATTCTTGTGGTCTGACTTGTCCAGTCTCTGGGAAAGACATGACTTTTTTTGTCCAGAGCTTTCCTAAAATCAGAGGCTGTGTTCCAGACATCCTGGTTAGCAACTGGTGTTTCAACAGAGGGATTGCTGGTGTGAGAGGGCTGCTTTGTGATAAAAACTGGTCCATCTCTTGCTTATGCAGTGGTTGATGACAGATTCTGTAGCAATCCGGGGTTTCAGCCTGGCTCAGAGCCCACTGACTGCAGCAGATTGGGGTTAGACCCTGAGTCTGTTCTCAGGAATAGCACATGAAAAGTGTGAAAGATAAGAAGGAAGTAAGGTAAAGCAGTCAATTTCTCAGGATAGTTTTCCAATGGGTAAGCACTGAGTTCATAAGAATTCAAAAGGAAAAAAAGTCCAAATCTTTCTTTGATGGGGAAGGCAAAAATCATGGGGAAAAAAAGCAGGTTTGCATGGGAAAAACAGAACCTCAAAGCAGAAAAATTGTCAGCATTTTTTTCCTCTTTTAAGCCTGGCTGTTTATTTTTGCTAGAAGCTTAGGTTTTCTTCATTTTCTTTGTCCTCTTTTTCTTTATTTTCTTTTTTTAATCAGATGGCATGCACATGAGTTGGTTTCACTGGAAATGAAATTCCAGAAAAAATTAAATTATTTAGACTTACTGGTTTACTGAAGGCAGTAAAAAGTGTCTAAACACCAAATATGCCAATAATAGCAGTAACTGAATGAAATGTTCAACAAAAAACTCCTAATCTTGCTTAAATATCCCAGATCACCAAGTTTACCAAGCTGTCACAAAATTAATTGTGTCTTGGTAATTTAGTGGAAGCAATAACAGTGTCCTGCAGGAAACCTTGTGGTGTGCCAGGCACAGTGTTACAGATTTGAGACTGCCTCGTCCATGTCTGGTGCATTGTATTTGTAGATTTCTTGAACACAGCTACTCCACGAGTTCATTTTTTAAGAAGAGAAACTTATTTTGAATTGTTGCAATTATTAAGAGCACATTATTTTACAAAATTAAGTATTGTGGGGAGACTGTGGGGATTGCCTTGGTCTCGATGCAATGCGAGTTTTATTCTGAACTGAAGCCACTCCAGGGCAGTTAGTACAGCTTTGACTTGAATAACATAAGTATGTGGGAGGAACGTATCTTCTGTCTTTGATTGCAAGAAATTGTATAATCTGTATTAACAGTCCTGCCTCTTTATGCTCACTGTTGCATCCTGACTGATGGAATTTGGAGGTCTCATTGCTGTTCTGTGAGTCTGCCTGAGCCTGCCTGGCTGAGACTCCATCTGGGTGGAGGGAGACAGAATTTCATCTTCATGGTCCTTGTTGTTTCCAGACAGGAAAGAGTTCTGGTGTGGTTGTACTGTTGTTGGTAGGGACCATGTAACAAACACATTTTCTACAATGTGCCATCCAAGCATGTTAGGGTTGAACACTTCATCATCATCAGCCTCAGAATAGAAATGAGAAGATGTTTTCTGACAGCAGAGCAGTGAGACCCTTGAAGAGCAGTGAGAGATCTGAAGAAGAGATAAATAAACTGAAGCTTATTTTAGTTTGGCATATGTTTTAAATTAGGATACAAAACCCAATTATTTTTATTTAAAACATACTGAAGTTTCAAATTTTTTGGTTTGCAGCTTCAACAAATAGAAAATTCTTTATCTTACAAGGATAAAAACAAATTGATAGCTTATCAATAATATTGTATAGAACTGAATGACTGCCCTGGATATTCTTATTTTTCAGAATAACTTCTGTGAGAAACCGCTCATCAGGAAATGATACTTTTCAAAGCTGAAAACATAAACTTGGCCTTCTGTTCTTCTTTTATCTGAAGTGTTTGCTTTTGTTTTGTCATTTTCTTCAGCTTCATTTATGTAATTTTCCTTTTCCCTTTCCATGCTTCACAGATTTGATTGTTCATGTTTTTTAAAGTGTCAAACAGGGATGGAAGGGCTGTGTTCCAGTTGCTAGTTTCATTTCTCAAAATGTACAATGGTAACTGAGAATCCAAAAGGATGCACTGAAGTCAAACCTCTGAAATGTTTATAAGTATTTTCTATCTTCCTGTTTGAAATTTCTGTGGCTAGATGTGTGTTTTGTGGTGTCAGGTCCCTGACATGCTGCCCTGGAGAAAATAAAATAAATTGATTTCTTCAATATAAATTAATAATAAAAATTAATCCCCCCCCCCATATTTAATAAAAGGTGTAGAGATTTTCATACAAATGAAATGATATTCTAATGCATGACAGTTCTCCACTTCCTCCCAAACATGGAATGTAAGTTGCCTTGGTCACAGAAGTTTCCTGTCTTAGAAATCTCGATAGTGATGAGGTAGTGATTCCTAAAAAGATTTTATGATGCAATGCAAGCACAAATAAAGTGCAGATATTTATTTATGAGTATTTGCTGTTTCCAGAAAAAAATGAGTTTAGAAACATACATACTATAAGAAAAATATAACCCTTCTAGTCCCTTAGTTCAAAGTAGACCTTGTGGGTAAAATTCAGACCCTATGTGGAAGCCCTCCAGTTTCATCAGAACAGTGAGATATATTTTTAGGAGTCTTCTAGGTTTGGAAGAAAAAACACCACCTTTCATTTTCAGCAGAGTATTCATTTGCATCTCAGCAATTGCCTCCTGCTCCATCTTCTCCTTTAGTTCAACTTTGCAGCTTTGTATGTAAGCACATTCCCTGCTTCTTCCTCCTGACTGATACTGCAAGGCCTGAATATTCTCCAGTCTGAGTATGACTTGTGCTACTGCAAATGTAGCAGCATAAAAACTGCTGTCAGTAGAAGTGATGAAAAACCACTCTGTCCTCAACTCCAATAGAAGAGGAAGTTATAGATTTTACTGTATACACTAAGGAATTTTTTTTCTTCCATCGCATTTCTTTACCAGTTTTTTTCTTGGCTTATTTTGTTTTGTGTTCTGTGCTCAGCCAGCCGGCTTCATCTTCTGGTGCAATTTCATAAAAAACTTGAGCCTCCAGAAGGGCTGAAGTTGGACAGTGATCAGTCAGGGTGTGTGTGATGAATATACTGCTCAAATGCTGGAAGAGATGGAAGACAAGGAGAGAGCCAGAAGTACAACCAAGAAGTTTATTTCATGCTATTGACAGATAGTTCAGACAGCATCATCTCAGGTTCTTCATCTATTTGAAGTATTCAAAATTCATTTTAAATGCAACAAAAGTATATGACAGCACTCAATGGGCATAGAGGAATGAAGCCAGTTAAATGAGAACACAAACAAATGGTTGGAGTACTGCAGAACTGGTGAAAAGCACAGAGAGATCACTGTGGATTTTTTATCCAAAACATATGTTTCTCTCCAGAGTGAAGTGACTGAGTTGAACCAGCACTGGAAGCAGCAGGAGAAGTGTTCTGGGATATAACGAGAAACAGTTCTTCCAAACAAGCAATGTCATCAGGCATTTTCGTGCATCCTGAAAAGATCTGTTTTATGTGAAGGACTAGGATTTTTCTCTTCTCCTTTTCTCTCTCCTCTTATTTTCTTTTTTCTCTACTTTGCCTTGCTTCTTTCCCTTTCTCTTTCCTTTGCCTCTCCACTCTTTTCCTCACTCTTCTTATAATTGGCAGACCAGAAAGTTCTCTAAACTTTCAGAATAATCAGAACTTCTTGTACATTAAAGTGGCATATCCTACACATTTGTAATATTTTTTGGTGTGTGTATGTGCATAGAAATAAACACAAAGATTCTGTCAGATTTGCCTAACTCATAGGAAGCTGAACCTTGGAGTCAAATTCAGGACTGTCAATGAGTAACCCAACTTACAGTAAAATATGCAGTCTACATTAGAAGGCTATATGTCTGCTTTTTCTTGAACCCTTTTTTCCATTCAGTAGTTTTATCTAAGTGAATTTTGGGCATAATTTACTTTTTCCTATGATACTCTGTATGTTTGGTGGCCTCTAGCAGGTTGGATGCTACTATGCAGGTAAAGTAGCTCCAGTCTGGCTGCTGTATCTGTGGAAGCCATACTTAAGTTCATAATGAGTGTATGGATTTGCATGGATTGTTGATGTGTGGTAGATCCAGTTCTGGTGGGATATATCAGGCTGTGCATAGCTGTTACACAAATGCACCACTTGGTGATACAACAGAAATCTTGTAAAGTGGCATGATGTTTCCATAATTCTGGAAAAAAACATGCCAGAAGATTGTGAAAATCTTTGCTTTGTTTTCTAGAGGCCAAGCGTGAAAAACATGGTCTGAAATTTGTCAATAACTCTGGACAATTCCTGAAGCACTCCTCAGTTACAGTAGCTAATGCAACTCTTCTAAATATGTGACTACAGCATGGCAAAAAGATTCTGATTCAAGATTCTGACTCCCTTCTACTGTTTCGATTTAGAAATGTTGCTCATTATGAAATGACATTTTTGTTATGAAACACTGGAATGATGCAAGAAAAAGGCTGCATTTTGGATGAATTAATAATGTCAGAAACCAGCTGCCTGTTGAAGGGTTGGTCAAATTTCAGATTCTGTTGCTGTTTGGTGCCCAGATTGGATCTTCTCTAGTTTGCAGCTTTACAGAATTTTACATGGAGAAGGGACAACCATGACAGACAGATCAATTCTTCCACATCCTAATGCCCTAAGACCCTGCCTAACACTGTCTCTCACAGGAGATGCTCATATTCAATGACTGTGAATTGTGTCACTCTTCCTACACATAGCACCTTATATTTGCATGAGTTAAAGACTGTTTTAATCTAAACTGGTCGAACTGTTGTGTCCCACAAATTCCTTGTTATTTTGCAGATAGAAAAATTATAGTTATATTTTTATGTTTTCTCTCAGTTAATTTTAACTATACTGAGAATAAAGATGTTGAGACTGGAGCAAATTCTTGCTCATTATGTGAAGTAAATTTCTGTGATCTCTGAGAAGTCAGATTTGAATTTTTTTATTAGGAAAACCAATTTTTTAGCTTTGTGCATTTAGATATCAAGATGATGACTGATGTGACAGGTATGAATAGAATAGACTAGTATTATGAAATATGCCATGTGGACTATGTTTTTAATAGTCTTAAAATTTGGAAGTTTGAGACACATTGGTTTTATGTAGGAATCATTTCCAGATATTGAAAAAAAGTGTTAGTTTTCTCAGAAATGTTCAAGTAAAGTCGACCTTTATATAACTGTGAAAAAATGTGCTGCTATGTGCAGAAATCTTTAAGAAAGGTGCCAATTTATATGGCTTTTCCCCTAATATTCCTAAAATGGTATTTGTTTTATTAAAGGAATGAGCCAATATGTCTGCCTTGCCCAGAAATATTTATTTGAAAGCATGTTTTGAAAAGTAAATATGCTGATTGAATCAATAAATTGAATTAATTGAAGAAATAACAAGTTCAAAGGCTAATAATAATAATGATGATGATGATGATAGCAACCAAAGTCCAAAGAATGTAGCTGTCATTAAAATGTGGAGCCTATGGAAAAGCTAGAGCTTGTCAAATGAGAAAAGAATGGTCTGTGCAAACTTAGAGAAAAAGAAATGTCCTAGGATTAATTTATGTGTTATGTTATTCATCATTGCTTGGATATTCACAAGGAATGGGTGAAAATATTCCCAATTCATGAAAAAGAAAAGGTTTTTGGGACATGATTTTTTTATTTGCAGATTCATAATTGAAATGAACTTTTTTCATCACTATCCAGATCTAAGCATTTGTCACTGATTCAGGGACTAGAAACAATGCCATATGGTTTGAGTGGCTAATCACACAGCTTAAATAACAACAAAAAGTGGTCCGAGAGAACATCTGGTGAACATTCTGAATCTGAAGATCATCCTGATTATTCTGTGAATATTTATGAGTAAAAAATGTTAATAATGAACTAGTCCATTAGTCCATAAGCAGCTCACAATAAAAGGAAATAATTACTTATGCAATCAATGTTTTTTAAGTGAATAATTGAATCTGTTCAAATTTAACATACTTCTGATTACAATGAGGCTTTTGCTCTGCTGAAATCTCTATCTCTCTGAATCTGGAATCTGAAGCCAGCTTCTATAAAGAGATTCTAAATCCATGTTTAGATTTTGTTGTGTATTTTATTCACAAAGACTGCATCACTAAAATAGAACTGAAAAATTTGTGTCAGTGTGTTTAGAATATATCTCACAGACTTCAAAACACAGCAGTTTAGGATCATGAAATTTATTTTACATAAGTTAACTTGTGCCATATATAAAGTAGCTGAATTCACAGGAACTTAGTATTTAAGAAAGCCTGACTATGCATATTTAGAAGAGTTCCTCCCATGTATTGGAAATTTTTCCATAGCCCCAAATGTAGAAAACTTGAGAAACTAGAGGCAGGCTCACTGAGAATCAATAAAAGTTCTTCAGTAACTCTTTAGAAGAAAACTGCAAAATAGTTAAGTTCTGGGAACAGGCACATGCTTCATAGAGTTTAACTACAAGACCTTGTCACTCAGTCAGTAGAAACTTTGACAATGACTTTGGTAGATAAAGTGTTATAGCCTTCAAATCCCTTTTAAAATCATAGAATAGTGTAAAGAATTTGGAAGATAATCTACTTCCAACCCCCCTGCCGTGGGCAGGAACATCTTCAGCTACACCAGGTTACTCAAAGCACCATCCAACCCAGCCTTGAACATTTCCAGGGATGGGACATCCTCATATTCTCTGAGCCACCTGTTCCAGTGTCTCACCATCCACATAGTAAAAATTTCTTCCTAATATCTCATCTGAACTAACTTTCTGTTTAAAATTGTTACACCTTTTCGTATCAATATATTCCCTGATATGATAAAGAGTACCTTCCCATCTTCCTTGTAGGCTCCCTCTAGGTACTGGAAGGCTGCTATAAGGTCTTCCCAAATCCTTCTCTATGCTGAGCAACCCCACCTCTCAGTCTGTCTTCATAGGAGAGGTGTTCCAGACCCCTGATCATTTGTATGTCCCTCTGCTGGACCCACTCAAGCAGGTCCACGTCTGTTATGCTGGGCAGGCCCCAGACCTGAACACATTACTCACAGTGGGGCCTTCAAAATCATTTTAATTCTTAGTCGGACACTGTTGAGAAAATCTGCCATTGATTTTGCT
Source organism: Molothrus aeneus (assembly GCF_037042795.1). Taxonomy (NCBI): domain Eukaryota; kingdom Metazoa; phylum Chordata; class Aves; order Passeriformes; family Icteridae; genus Molothrus; species Molothrus aeneus. Next base: position 91,533,889 of record NC_089648.1, on the reverse strand, counting down.
GGGCTAGAATTTCAGTCTTGCCATTGTGCCATCACCATACTGACAACCCATCTGCTTGGACAAGGCATTGCAGTGAGGGGTTAAGATTTTAGTTTCACCTCGTTTCATTTGCATGCCTTGTGTAGATCACTCCTTGCTCTGTGTCTTTTTTTTCCCGCCCTCCATCACCTATCCTTTGTGCTGCTTGTTAATCTCAAACAGTAATGCTTTGGAGCAGTAGCTGTCTCCCTTGACCATTACTCAACATCCCTGAGGCTTGAAAATCATAGAAGCATTTAGATGCCATTACTATATGAATAATAACAATTAGAATTCTATTATTTGAAGAAATCCAAGCTTGTCTTGCTGCACAGATTTATGGAATCCTTTACTGGAAGAAAGCGTATCTTTTTAAAGGATGTTTGATTTTTAGCACTGCCCTCAGCTGATAATACAAGTCTATGCAAAAATGTATGTATTCTGAATTTCTATAAAAATAAGTTTGTTTTCTTTAAAAATAATGAGTTTGTGCTAGTTATTTTTGGTGGTGTTTCAGACTGAAAGAACTCTATAACTAGCTGCAGAAAGTCTTGTGGCTCACACCACAGCAAGTTTTAAATCTTATTAAGTCAATTTTGCAGTTTTCACTTAGAAAAATAGATGAAAATAAAGAGCTTCCTAGATTTGTTTTCCCAAGTCAGACTAGGGATATGTCAAGCCCAAAGTAGTTTCTGTAGTCAAACACTTCTTTTGTTAGAAGAATAGAATTAAAATCTATTGAAATCGTGACATTTTTCTTCAAAGAGATTTTCTTATATTGTTCTGTCTACAGTTTGCTAAACAGCAAAACCAGGTCCATTTGAAAACTATTTTAGAAAAATTGAGGAGGAAAGCTTCAGTAATTACTTCAGTAATTACCATTCAAAATGGCAAAATATTTGAGAAATAAAACATTTCTGATGCCAGTATTGCCACACTAGTCATTGGCTCAGATTTTATTCAATACTTATTATCATTCTGGAAAAAAATAAGAGTTCATGTGACCATGGAGCTATTGAAGTCAATATGCTTTTCTAAACTGGTGACAACAACTCTGGTTTTGAATTTTTTTTTATTTAGACTTCTTTAAAAACCATGATTTTATGAAAGAAAATCTTTTCCAAGAAAATGAAATTCTGTGTTTCATTGTTTAGAAATCCTTGATTTTCTGCCCCTTCATGTTGCACAGTAAGTCTCAGGGAACAGCAGCATGGTTTCACTGTTCATACTTGATTTTTCCTTCTGACAGTGCTCCCATATTCTATTGTCATCCCTGTCATGATGCCATGCTTCCAAACTGCTACAGGCAGTAATTTGGCTTTTCTCATCTGTATTGTGAAGCATTTTATTCCCTCCTGGGCACTGTCAAATAAGCAAAAAAAAAAAATCTACCATCATTTTCATCATTTTGGTGGGAAGAGAACCTGGTAGCTACTAGAGCACAATGGTGAAGTTGTTTCTCCAATTCAAGGATCATTTACAGAGGTGTTTTTCATAGCAATGTTCAGGTAGGTCTCAGGAGAAAGGAGAAAATTCTAGAAAATTTGAATTGGATTTGAATGTCTTGCAGAGGACAAACTCTAACCCTGATTTCAGCATCCCAGGAGATACCAAATTTTCCCTAGTTTTAGTAAAACAATTTAATAAGATAGTAGCAAGTGCAAAAACCTGTCTTTTTAGTTATGTGATGCTTAGCCAGCAAGGCAAGAGAAGAAGGGTGATCTATCTTTTGTAAGGCTGATAATTCCAACCAGAAAAGCCAGAAAAGGAGAACATCAAAATAAAGAGGATTAGACTTAATATCCACCAAGAGGACTGCCTGAATCACACAGATGTTCAAGCTTATTCTTAGTTCTTAGTATCATGTTGCAGTCTAAGCAGCAACAGGAGCACAGGAAAGGAAAGTATTAGGACTTCTGGCATCTGCTGCTGGTTTTAGCCCACTTCCCTAGCAAGTTGTGCAAAATGTGATGGAAACTCCTAAAGGTTCCTGTGATCTTCCTGAAGGTATGCAGCCTGCTGGAGAGAACAAGACCTCTTGACATTCCTGTCAGAAACCCACACAGGAAAGTGGCATTACAGCTCTCTCAAATTGCAAAGTAATTCTATGAGACATTTAGAACTTGGGGAACACCAGGGAGTTTGGTCCTGATACAAGAAAACATGGGCAACTGGGGCTTGTTAGCATCAGTGCTCATGGAATTACTCGGATTTGTTGTATTGGAAATATTTTCCTCTGAAAACAAACCCTTTGGATTTTAATTTCTGCCTCTGTTTTTTATTTTTCCCCCAAGAACTTGATTTTCAAGCAAGCTCCACTCTTCTGCTAGTCAGAGCAACACCAGCAATTAGACCAAGCTGCTGTGTTGCTATGTATAGAGATTGAAGGATTTCTGTGATGGGCAAGTTACTTTAGGACCCACAAAGCTTCCAAGCCTCCTTATTCACGGGATCTGGTGCTTGATACTGCCCCTTGTGTCCCCACTCACAAAATCTGTCACTTCAAGTTAAGTAGGTGTGGTTTTCTGACCAAGGATGGTGATGGTGGTGAAGGTAGTATCAGGCCAGAGCTTATATGAAACCAGTGCTGCTCAGTGCTCTCATATAGGTTTAAAAATGAGAGAAGGAAAAAAAAACCTGAACCAAAAAACAACAAGTAGGACCATTCTAGCCTGTGCTTGGATGTCTCAGACACCCAGAGGTCTTGTCTGGCAAGAGAGACATGGAGAACTGCTCCTGTAGGACGCAGTGTGAGCCAGGAAGGTCTTTTCTCATTATGTTCACCAAAAAGGAGCCTTCCCATGAACAGAAACCACTTAAGATCTTGGGCTGAATATGGCAAATCAATGGCTAATAAGATATCGAAGGATAGAGACATTACCATCCTTAAAATAAGAGGAAAAACTTTTTTTGTTTTAATAGCCTAGCCAATTTTAAATTTATTTTTGTAATGTCAGTTTCTGTTTTGATTTGGCTTGAATCAAATTTCTTTTTTAACCTTTTTGGTTCAATCCCAGACTGCAAACTCTATTATTTGCTGAGCTCTACAGAATGTAGTTTATAAGGAGAGTTTATAAGTGAGTTTTAGGTTTGTTGTTCCAGAAAATTCTATGTTTAGAGCCATTGTGTTATTTCACTTGGATAAAGTCAAAACTTCAATATAAAAAAATGGAATATATATATAGAAATATAATGCTAAAATTATCATCTAAAAGTTAAAATGAAATAATGGAAAAAAGGTTGAAAGGCAAAATTTTGTCATAATAAAATAAATTTTTTTGACACCTCAGAAGAAAAGTCAGGACTATTAATTTTTATTGTCTTCCATTGTAAGCTGTCAAACTTAACACAGTTCCCAAATGATTCATACTTGATAAAAATGCAGGTTTTGCTGGAAGAGTGAACATTGTTTTGTATATCACTAAAAAGTGGGTATGACTTCATCACTGAAAGATTTTACCTGCAAGAGCATGATGTTGACCTGTGACAATTCTAGCAGCATTAAAAAAATATTAAGGCAGGATACCCTTTTGTTCTGGACTTCTTGGGAAGGCAGGGGAAATGAATAGATATTAATATTTTAAAGTAACAGAGACCATGAGTGAAGATAAGGGGAAGCTGGTAACAAGAATAGACTACAAAGGAGGTGGCCTGAAGTGAAGGGAGCTGAGTGCCTGGCCCAGAAAGAACTCTGATGGTGCCCAGCCTTTTTCTTCCTTGGGACACCAACTGCATCTCTACACCCATCTCATGAGAAACTGGACAAATCCTGTACCCATTACCAGCCTCCTGTCTAGCACAAAGAGGGTAGGAGAAACCAAGATGGAAAAGGGCAGAAGTGCCCTCAAAGACAATGCTCTGTAGTGAAAGCAGATGTGAGTTATTCTGTACAACATGGTCAAGGACCAGGCTGTAGAAACACTTGAGAGAGAGCTCCAGTCTTGCATCAAAATTAATTGAGATTAGCCAATGGCTTCAAAATTACTGGACTGGGGGAGAATGGTCTGGTCAGTCCCTGAGCAGACAGACAGACAGAAATGCACACTGCACAATGTTAAATGTTAAATAAATTAAATGCTAGCCATCTTCCTTCTACCTTTACCGGGAAAGCAGGTGGAAGTGACAAAGGCACTGAGCCCTACTTCCCATGGGAAACCGAACCAGCAGCCCTAGTCCTGAGGTATTCAGTGAACTAGAAGAATGTAAAACACATCTACCTTTGGAATCCCATGTTCCAAGCAGTACTATGTCTTTTCTTCGGGGAGTGTGAGGCACATGGATGTTATCAATGCCAGGGGGAATAAATTTGAGCTGTTTTGCACAGGGCATCTGGAGGCCTCAACCTCTTTGAGGAGAACATTGAAAAGCCCACCTAACATAAGTAAGGAGAAATTGAATCTCTCTTTGTTGAGGTCGTGAGTATGACTTCATCGACCAAGGCTGGGAAAGGATGAACTGGATTGCCAAGAATCACAGTGGATGCAGAAACATCAATAAAGTTGTGTGGTAAGGGCAGTCTCTCCTGCCTTTCTATGTCAACTTCAGATGTGTTGTTACTAAGATGATGGGGAAAAGATTCACTAATGGGTTAGGAAATAAATAATGACAAAATAAGGGAAACATTCTGTAAATTATATTTGTCACTGATGTGTAAAAAACCAGCCCTGTGAGCCTAAAGAAACAAATAAATGCACAGACAAAGGGATTTTGTGGTACTGCCCATGTACAGGAAAGTAGTCACTGTGTACAACTGAAACATTGGCAATGGGTGATGGAAAACTGGAAATAAGAAAATGTCAAAAAATGTGGCTCAGATTTAATTGTACTGACTTTTTTACAAGATACCAACATTCCAAAATTACTCCTTTGTATTAGTTCTGATGCAGATATCAGTCTGTCTGGAGAACCAGGACTCCCCCTTCTTTTGGTTTTGAGAAAGATGACATTAATAGTTTATCTGTGTCCCATTAAAATTGTTTTTGGTCCAGTCTTGCACATGCTCCTAAATCAGCATAAAGGTCAGTATGCAGCTACATTAAGTCAACCCCACCACTGAAAAGGACATATTTCCAAAAGAGAAGGATTTTTTTCTCCTGCTTTTCTTGATCCTGAACACTAACAATGCTTATAAATGGCTGAGACTTAAAAAATGGCAAATCCTACATAGTGACACAACTGTGCTGACAGATCCTACATCATCAGCTGTTTACGTACCCTTACATGCATTCACACTTACTTGTGACTATCTTTTCAGATAAAGTCTTCCTGTTTAATTTATAACTAAATACTTTCGATTGTTTTTATGAAATGCAGCTGGAATTCACAGAGCAGTGAAATGCAGAGCAATGGCTGGTGAAAGGCATTTCTGTCCTCTATCCATGGTGCTCCCTACCAATGTGAGCCCACGCTCTGGAGCCTGAAGTGCTGGGACAACATCTCCCCCCAAATTAAAACACCATGTTGCTGTTTAGTTGCATGGGACACCAGATGTCTCTGTGGAAGAGAGTTTTCCAGTGAGTAAGCACAAGACTGAAACTCCGAGGTTCCCATGGGAGTTAGTGATGCGTGGCTGACTGGAATGAGAACCAACCTTGGAATAAGATCTCTTAGATGGAACATATGACTAAATATGAATACACAAATACCTTTCCCTAAAAATAATAACCATCATCTGGTCTCAGGGCCAGTCTTCTTGCTTTTAGTCATTGCCAAGAAGTGAGATGTTTTGAGACCACATACTGGCCTTGAAAGAATGCCTTTGACATTTGTTGGATTTGGTTTGATCAGTGATCCTCTTAGTTATGAAGAAAGGAAGAAAGTTAAGAACTGGAATGTCAAAATCTCTGGGCAGCAATTGGAACAGAGGGGTTTTCTTAAATATAGGCTGAAACCCAAAGATAAAGTTAGAGTCAATGTTCAACCCTCAGAGATTAAGTTAAACCATTCCTCTGCCATTTTTCTTCCAACAAGTGTGATTGACACCATTTTTCTGTTTATGTTCTTTAGCTGGGCTTCTGGGATGCTGATCTTAGAGAAACCACGTAAACCACATTTCTCATCCGCTTGGTTCTAACCAGCTCCTAGGATTAAATGACAGGCTTATTTTCTACTAACTGCTCCTTTGCCTGTCGTGTAATTTGTCCTATATACAGTACAAGTCCTCCAGTATTTGACTAGAATCCTGTTTTCCTTCTCTCTATTAACGTGTTTTCTCACCACTCATTGCTTCTGACTTGCCTACTTCTCTATCTCTGTCTGGCCTCTGGTTTGATGGATTTTCTTGCTCATTCAGTGTTAAGTCTTGTTAATGCATGTTTTCTTAAAACTCTCTTTATTATGTGATGTCTTAATTATAATATTTTGAATATACTCTATAATATTTTTTCTGTTGGCTCTCCTTCACCTTTACTTATTACATTTGTAGATAACTTTCTTTTCCTTGGCTCAGTATTTACAGTTTAGTACATCTTATGTTCCCTAGGCTTTTCTGTATTCCTCTTGTCCATGCTCTTGATTTTGATCTTTTTATGCAGTCATTCTATTTTTGCCCTTATTAATAATTTTTTAACAAAGATTCTTGGTCATTCTGTCACCAACCTTTTCTGACTCCATAGTATTTAAGAGACCATTATTCTTCTAGTGCATTATAATAAACATGGTGACCTAGATCTTTATTTCGCAGCCTCAAGAGAGATACTACTCATCATGAAACAACAAAACCAGCAAAAAATTATCTTATAGTATATATTGCAATACAAAGGTGGAATAACAGAGAGATCCTTATTTTGGTCATGGGTCATAGCAGCATTTATCCTCTTATGGTCTTCTACCTATACACCAACTAACAGGTTTAGTTTAATATTTCTTCATTTTCTTGATGGTAAAGGTACAGAAACCTTAGAAGAAAAGGCCTTCCCAGATTTTGTGGTAGGAAGTGAATAAAGAGTGTTTTTATTAAGTGCCATCTGGCACATGCTGTCATCTTTCTCCCTGTGCCTTTGCCATGGATGGTGGCACTGCTTGTCCGGCAAACACAGACAGACGAGTATTCCTCTGGCGAAAGCGTAAAAACCTTGTGCTGTTGGCAGTGAAAGCCCTTGGGGAAGGTGAAAGCATACTTTTGCTGCCCTAAATTCTGCTTCATTTCAGACAGTCAAAACCTGCATTCTTGCAGGTCAATTGACAAGTAATTGCTATTCATCTCAAGAAGGTTGCATTATGATCACACTGCCTTTGCAGGAGTTGTAGGCAAAAGATTAGGGTCAATTTGCAGAGCAGACAGGTAGAAAACAAAGGAATGGTTCAAGACTCACATCAGAACAGGTAAGGAGTAGAAATTTCCCACTTTCCCAGATCTCAGAAGAAACTTTGCCCTGCTTGAGATTGGTATTATTCCACTTAGTCTTGAAACTGAATTCTATTAGGTTCCTTCTCTAGTTTTGTTTGGGCTTTCCATTTTTCACATCCTTAGCTTGAAATATTTTTCAAATATATTCATATTTATTTCCAGGCATCCAGCCTACTTTTATTCTGGCCTTTGCATCTTTTTTTCCTTCTCTGTTTTAGTCCAACATAAACGATTCCCTTTCAGCACACACAGTACCCTGCTATTTATTTGAGATTGAAAGAAGGCAAGAAAGTAGTTTTCTCATTCAGCTTCTAAGACATCTCCAATTTTGTGGCATGTTTTGGCCAGTGCCTAGGTAAAGCCCAGTCATGGTCATTGGTAAAATAAATTAGTATATGTGGCTAATAGAACTTGTCTACAGATTCAAACACTTCAGTTTAATTGTAATCATATTTTGAGAGTTACGTGCTAGCAGATTTTTATGTACTGTTCAATTATACTTGCAAACAAGAGATGCAAAGTTTCATTCAAGTAGTTTTATAATCAACTTTAACATTGACTAAATTTGCTACTCTAGGTATGTGGCCGGCCTGAGTCTTTGGAAATCACCAACACAAAACGATGCCAAAACAAGACAGAAAGAAGGCTATCTTGGTGTTCTTTGCTTACAAGAAGGAAAGGCACATGTTGTTTGTTAGAAACACGTCTCTCCATTTTCATGGTGAATCTTAAGTTTTACATCCAGATATTGTATACTTTCCTGTTTGTGTTTGGTATTGGGTCTGGGGTTTTTATTTGTGCTTAAAATGCATTAATGGTTTGTATGTTAGGGCAAATCAGCTACTCTTTGCAGGGGGAGTAGCCACACCAAAGCCAGTGGATTTCTCAGGCTTAAGTCAAGAAAGGTACTAGTTCTGTTTTGATATATCATCCCTGACAGTGGGGTCCTGGCCATGACTATGGTTCTGAGGCTCTGTAATAAAACACAAATATAATACTTAGTAATGCTTTGGCTCCTTGGGTGGAACATCTGTCTGACCTGCCCTGTAACCCAATTCAGCTTTCTTCTTTAAATAATACTGAGATTGGAATTTTGTCCCCCTATTTGCCATGAAAATACGTTTTACCCACATATTTTCTTCAGTGATCTAAAGCCTTTAGTACCAGGAAGTGATTCTGCCTATTTTCAGGGCTCACTTTATTGTGATACATGAAAATAAGAGTGTTATAAAAAGTTTCCGAGGTCCAATCTCTTTAGGCTGGATTTGCAAGGTGGGTGTTTAGGCATCAGTTCATCTGCAGGGATTCATATTGTGTAAAATGGGTATGCCAGCTCTGTCTGGGTGGTTTCAGGGGGATTTTGGCATCCAAGCTGTGATCTGAGCCCACGTGGAGTTATGGCTCAGTAGTAATGCAATGGGAAACACGGAAGAAAAGAAGTGATGTTTGTACTTTGTCCCTGTCTGTGCCACCTTAACCAAGATGTTGGAAAATTGCTCTCTACTGTGCAGGGTACTTCATAAATGAGTGAGCTATTTTTGGGATTTGGCTGACAGAGGAGGCTGTCTAGACTTGCAGGTGAAAAACTCGCTTGGCAGGTAGGAGACCCAGAGGATTCAAAGTGTGGTGACACTCAAGACAACACCCCAGTCCAAAAGCCAGTTCCCAACCATTCTCTGGCACACCTGGAGCTGTGACAATGCTCTCACATCTCCTATATTAGAGCACTCCTCTTTATGGAACTGGGCCTGTGTCCATGAGGCAGGACAGGTAGCTGGCAGGTCCATATCCCACAAATTGTGTCATTAGCTGGACGGGACAGGAAATTAAACTAATTTAATAAAAGTTTAAACATCTTCAACTGAAAGAAATGGTAGCACCTTCTTCCAGCTCCCTGAGCTCCTCTGCCTAAGTCAGGTCATAGGTCTGCTCCTGAAGTTCTTCTGGTTCTCTGTTGACTCTTTACAGTACGATCACAAGCTTGGTTCACAGATTTCTTCCTACCTTTGGAAATCTGTCCATGGTTACTTCCTATGAGTTTCTAACTTTAAGATTCCTACTACAGGTATATGTAAATTTTGGAGGTGTTTTATGAATCCTGTCAAATTCCTCCATGCTTCTCTTCCATCCTGCCTCTTATTTTATGTCTGAGGAACTCAAAATACATTTTGCATCTTTCTTATGTTAAAATTCCTTCTCTAGACTCCACTAGAGCTGTTCAAACGTACAGAGAGTGCCTGTAGGATAGCTTTTCTCCATTTTAATCTGTTTAACAGACCAAAGGTTTTAGCTGTTATGTCAGTTTGCTGAGCCAACGACTTTAACATTTTTAGCTCCCGGTATGAAGAATGTGAATGACTGAGGATGCTTAAGAAAACTCCTAGACTCTATTTGGCTTGAGCACTAAAGACTGAATTTACTATTGCAAAATCTTGTGTGAGGAGCAAGATGAATTTAATTTATCTGTATGTGGGCCCCTCCTCTCCTCCTGCTCTTCTCCATCAGGTCAACAAAAACTGAAAGAAGTCATGGCTGGGAATCCAAGAGGGTGTGTACATGTACATGAGTTTATGCTGGCATAGGACAGTAAAAATTGTCATGTGCTCCTGCTTCCATTCCCCCCTTCTTCCTCTTTTTCCCACAACAACACTAGGCTGAATGTGAATCTTTTAGAAAGATGTTCTTTTTTTCTACTGCTGAGCATAGTACAACTGATTATCCCTCTGGGCATGGGTCTTGGAACAAAGCCACAGTCTAGTCCTCACTAGTACAGCCAAATTCTTTGTCTGTCTGTTTGTTTGAAAAGCATTTTCCACAGTTATGTCATGAAGGATTGCATAAACAATTCATCAACTGAAAGCAGCATAAACATGCTTAATGAAATATTAGAAGAGTGGGGGGAAAGATGAAGGTGGAAGAAAGATAGACCACCTAGTGCTGCAGGTGCATTTAGTTTCTTTCTTAAAACAGCCTGAAAACAAAACTCTTCAACTCTTCAGCAAGCAGAGAAGTGCAATTCATATCTTCATAGGATGATGCAGTTGTGAAGGGACCTCAGTAGTTCTCCATTTTCTGATTATCTCTAGGGTTAGCTACAAAGTTCTAAAGGGTGATGAAAATAGGGTCTAAGACAAAATAATTGAACTGAACTTAGACATTCAGATAAAAGGACAAAATCTCAGAAAAAAAATGCTAGTGTGTAAATATGGCAAGGTATAAGAAAATTATTAATGTATTGACACAAAGGAGAGTCATGGCTTGCAAAGATCTTGATAAAAAGGCTGTTATGGTGAGGTTTGCAGCAACATCAATGAGTTAGGGAATCAGGCTCTCAGACTGATAATTTGCGGAAAGATTAAGGAGTGACTTGAAATGTAGTAAGGCAGTGAGAATGCACTGGCAGGCTTTCCGCAACATTACTATATAGTGGGGAAAGTTTGATCTTGGTTCTCACTACATGCATGTGGAAGGGCACAAAGCAGAGGTCTTTCCCCTGTCTAAGAGGGAAAGAATCAGCCCTGAGCCTCTTCAGCCACACTATGGATTGCAGTCACTCTTTTCTGGGGAGTCTAGCAATTTGAATTTCACAAGGTTGGCCCATCCCTCCAGCCCATCTGGCTCCCCCTGGCTGGTAGCCCTGCCCTTGAGGACATTGACTGGTCCCCCAGTTTGCTGTTGTGGTGACCCACCCCTGAAGGTGAGGGTAACTGGGGTTCTTGTTAATACATCCCTTGGAGTGGATTAGAGTGAAATGACATTGAATGACCTGTGTTTGTATATACTGGTCAAAGTGATAGTTGCAGTTTGATCTGTTGGGGTTGGGGGAAGCCCTCAAAATGTAAATTTCAGTGAATTAATATACACACAGGCTTGGCTGAGAGCACCCAAATACCTTCCCTGGCAGACCCTTCGAGATGCAGTGACGTGACCCATTCCTTAAATACCTCGAGGTCTGCTCTCTTCTGCTCTACTATCTCTTTCCTTGCTTCTCTCTGGATCTCAAAATCCATTGTTTCACAAGCACTGCAGCCAACATTGAAACTGATTGTCACATTTCCAATCAGCTTGTCCTTACTAGTGAATAGTAGATCCAACCATGCATCAGCCTTAGTTGCCTATTGTATACCTGAGCCAAGAAGTTGTCCTTTTCCACAAATCCTCTTGACTGTGTCCCACCTCATCTTCCTTCCAGCAGCTGCCAAGAAGGTGAAAGTCTGCCTTGAGGTCCAGGGTTTGTAAATCAGAGCTTTCTGTCCAATTTAGTTACTATTGTAGTGTAAATGCAATGCTGAATGATGAGAATCTAGTGCATATTATTTCAGCTATGAAACTGTAAATAACAAATATTAGGCTCATATGATTATAGCATAATTCAGGTGCAGAGGGACTTCAGGAAGACCACTTCTGTCTGAAATCTAAGGCATCTATGAGATCAGACCAGGTTGTTCAGGCCTTAATCCATACAGGTTCTGAAAACCTCCAAGGCTGGAGACTGCACAGTCCCTCTGTTCCCATGGTTGACTGTCCTGACTTTCTTATGTTTAACAGTGAATAAGCAAAGCCAAAAGAGTTAATGGAATGGATAGGTTCATCATCATTTTGTGGATGACAATTTATGTGTTCACTAGAAAATATTCATAAATCTTCTCTTTATAACATAGGTATCATGAAAACAACATAAACTATTACATGAGATAGCTGTTGAAAGAGAAATACAACTGTCTTCAATAAATGTCTTCATTTTAAGTCATCATAAGAATCTTACTGCATCAGCAGCTTCTTCTCTTCAAAGGCTCCCTCAGTCTGTAGTGAGTATTACCATTGCAATGCTGCACACTATAATAAGTATTAAAATAGTTATGGGTTCAGCCTTATTTTGCTTTTATGGTTTGAGGTTACATTGCCACAGACTGATGGAGGCATGGCATAGTATGTAAAACAGAACATTACCACATCTGCAGTGGTATCAAAGGCATACGTCTTACAGTATCACCACAAAAATTTCGTGAGCTGACAGGATGATATTGTGTTGCCATCATATTAGTACCAGTTGTACTCTGACATAATTTCATACCCTCCTTTTCCCACCAGTATTTTGAGTCTGATATTCATGCACCACTTTGGGTCATACTTTGGTAATGATGTAAATGTAGGAAGACCATAACAGAGATGATTCATGCAAAACCTTTTTTTTTATTTCCGGACAGCTTTTGGCAAAACTTCCAAACCCAAACATTATTATAACATAAATATAGATGATACTTTTCTATTTCTAGATGCAAAAGTACTTGCAAAAAGGCTTTATTTTAGCACTTTAAAGACTGCCAGAACACAGTTGTGTCTTACCATCTGGGGTCATAGTCACTTGAAAAGCAATGCAGTGTCCTTTTGCAGATGTGGCTATTTGTGTTAATTCCTTTCCCACACACATAGATGTTTTTGTTCCTAACAATTCCATTTCAGCTGCAAATAAGGTATGCCTTCCAAGCAACAAATGAGATCCAAAGGGAGACCTCACACTGAAATGATTCAAAGTGCTCAGTGAGAGAAGGGAAAACCCTCTCTGTAACAAGCCTCTCCCTTGAGATGGGAGAGATTTTGCAAACTTGAGGGACAAACTGAACAGCTTCTTCCTCTGACTGAGGAATTCAGCTGCTTTTGTGGGGAATATATAGATGCCCTCCTTGGACTGGTGCAAACACATGGCTTAACACTGTGCCGCTAAAACCCAATCAGACATGAAGTTCTGACCTGTTCCTGAAGATGTGCTATAGCAGAGGAGCTTTCAAAGGGACTTTAATTCTCTTTGCTTCCTGTGTGTTTCAGGCTGGCTCTACCTCTGGTCATGAGCTCAGCTTTTGGAAGGATGTCACATGTTAAACCCAAGTGGTGCCATGCCAGATGCTTTTCCTTGGACAATGTGAACCTGACTGAAGCTATGCCATTTCCTTCGTGCTCCAAGGAGATCAGTGACTACAACCTGTCCCAACATTATCAGGTAAGAGACCTTCAGTCAAGAACTTCAATCTGTCTTGATGTGGCCCCATAACTGCTTTTTTCCAAGGGATATAAATCAGATATGCAATGGCCAAAGCAGCCAGGACATTTAGGTTCCTTCTATCAAAAATAATTAACACACTGACTATCAAATGTAATCTTTTCCATAAAGAATTTTGTGAATATTGGCTCATATATGATACATTCTTATTTAGAATATCACAAATAGGTTATGACTGTGAACTTGTAACTGAGCACAAATTCAGGCCCTGCTCACCAAGCCACCACCTGTTCTTTATTTAAGTTACTTCAAAAACAACTCTTTCTTCCATGGTGCCTGCAGTACATGATATGACTAACGTAAGTAATTTAAATCAGTTAATAAATTTGCAAATACCATCAGGACATGCCTATGTAAAAAATTCATGAGTATGCAGTCCATTGCCATAAATGGATGTATTCAGTTTCCCTCTGTTCCTCCCCCTGTTTATTGGTGGCACCTGGCACGTCCCATACAAAAGAGGTCCATCTTGTCACCTATGCAGAAGCACTGAACTACTGAACCACTGATGACCCCCTGCGCTTCCAGAGCTGATTGCATTTTGCCTTCATCAGCTTTCAGTAGGAGCATCGTCTCCTGCAAGGACCCCAAAAGCAAGAGGCAGCCTCCTCCAGAGGGCTATTTGGCTTTTAGGGAACCTGAGTCATTGCCTGACATCCCTCATTTTTCTTTGACCATTTTTAGAGGGAGTCTGTATTGACTGATCCCTAATTTAGGATCCTTTGGTTAGATGAAATAAACCTGGGGCCTTGACAGTACTTGAGTATGAAACTCTTTGAGGATTTGAGCCTAACCTCTTCATACAAGGATCAAAGTCAAATCTTGTCTATTTGGTTTTTAATGCCTGACAAAATCTGAATGCTACTTAAAAATAGTAATCTTTGATAATGGCTTGTTTATAGAAATTATTACTTGCTTCTAAGTTTTCTTTTAACAGAACTAGAGATAAGAGCATAACTGGATTACAATATCTTTATATTATAATCTTGTCTTTTACTGGATTTTTAAAAGCCAACAAAACTGGAAAGTCTGATGTGACATTTTAATTTGAACTGCATGTATTAATGGAATTAGGTACAAATCAAAGTTTAACATATTGAATGTATTACCATTTTTGCATTCCTTTTTACTTACCTAAGAGCCTTTTTGGCTAGCCATGTAGGACTGAAATGTTGAATTAGAAATTATATAAAGACCTGAAGTATGGCACATGATTGCCCATTATCAGATAAGAATATCAAATCCACAGAAAGAGTACAATTTTTGCAGAGACGTTTGTCTTCACAGCAGTGCCTGTTTTGACCTGCTGGTTTGGCAGATAACCATTCATTTAAAATAACAGATAAATGAAATAGGTTCTCTTTAATCTTTCCCTAACGTCTAAACCAGCTGTTGCTATGGGAAATGTATTTCCCATGCAACTCTCCTGAATATTACATGATGATCCTAATCCTCACCATATGTACACACTGAGAAAAAAGAAAGGTGACAGTTTTGTGTTGTGCCTCCCCTTCTGGCCTCTGCTGTATTTGATCTGCACAACCTGTAAACACACTTCTCATTTCCACAGCATTTCACTCTATAGAACATGATGCATCTTTTAATGAGTCACTATCTTGCTGTCTCATGCATATTTCAAATTACATTTTAAATTACTGGATTAAAAGAAAAGCAAATTAAATACCAGCACCCACTTGGTTAAGCTGTCTCACTATTGTACTATTTCTACTGAAATGCCAGCCAAATTTCCCAGGTGCACTTTCCACATCTCTCACATAACATCAAAATAAAATCTCTGCATTAAAATAATGCATATAAATATACTGGTGGTTATAAGGGAAAAAAAAGGCCAAACCAAAAAACCACACATAGTGTAAGTTCATCC
The DNA here is from genome assembly GCF_037042795.1 of Molothrus aeneus. Taxonomy (NCBI): domain Eukaryota; kingdom Metazoa; phylum Chordata; class Aves; order Passeriformes; family Icteridae; genus Molothrus; species Molothrus aeneus. Next base: position 91,518,580 of record NC_089648.1, on the reverse strand, counting down.
AAAAGAAACTACATTAAAGATCCGGTGTGAGACAGAATTTTGGATGAGCTCTAAGCAACTTTTCATCAGCATGGTTCTCTGAAGAGAAACACTTTCCAGTATTGCTCCTCTTTATAAATGAGCTAACCTCAGACGTTACCAAGCACCCAAACAACTGGGCTGTTTCAGACTTGCAGTACATTAATAAAGGATGATGTTTATGAAAGATATTGCAGATATTTTTCCAGGCCTATGCAAAGCTCAATAAAGAAGTAAAAAAAGGAAAAAAAAGAAAGAGTAATCCCAAAGAACTCTCTAAGGTTTATTCTGCAGGGCCAATGACATACAAGTCTAATGCAGGAAGACTACTCTGTGTTGAAAGACTACTGCAGGCAATCTGTGCTCTTGATGCTAGGGAAAGGGCAGATGTTCTCAGAATGAGCCCACTGGCTGCCTGAACTGGCAGCCCTGAGTTTGTTTATTTATTTGTTGTGGGTAGTTCTTGAACAGTAGCTCAGCAGAAGGTTGCTAAATGCAAGTATAATTAGAAAGGTCCGAAAATTCTCCACTGAGTAAGCAGATCCAGAGGAGCAGATGGTGCACCTCTTTGATGGTCTCCTGTCAGAGAGGGGGATACAAATCCTCACCATGCTTTACCCAAGATCTCATCATGTGGCTTTGAGGAAGATTTCAGATGATTCATTATGTTTACTGAATGGGATTGTTTGGGTATGTAGACATCAAAATGTAGTCACACCCCAGTAATTACTGCAATAGGGCCCTTGTGGCAGAAATTAAATATGAATACACAGAGAAAACAAACAGCCAAACACAGGTACGTGTGCATGCACACCTATCCCTCAGCACTGCCTGCAGTTTTCTGTCTTGCTCTAATTTCTTGTGTGTGCTGTAGCATACTGCCCTCAGTGCCCACATGCCCAGGTGTTTGGGGACAGACAAACCCCAGGAGCAGGTATGGCTGCAAGTTGAATTCACCCATTTCTGATGACTTCTCAGTGCCTTGGAGCTTACTTGTTGCTCTCCCATTCTCACATGGGTCTGTGTGCTTTGCTCTATGGTCTGCAGAAACCTTATTGCAGATTTCTCTGGAGATGCCTTGGTATGTAGTCATATTCTAAGAGGTTCTGGTATTGCTCTGATAAGCTTGAAGGGAGAGTTTCAGAGCATCTTTAAAGTGCTTTCAGGGGCCTTCTCTTGTTTGTCTTTCTCTATCGGCTCAGCTACACAGCATGCCAACATTTTTGATAGCTTTGGGTACTTGAATGACTCTATGTTCAACATGGCAAAAATGAGAGCTTCCCAGGGATACTTCTAGCAGTGCCATTGCTGTGAAATAAAATATCAGTGTTTTTCAAACACTTGTGTTGGTGGATACCCAGAACAAGAATTAAGAAGATGTGATAAAACAACATCAAGCTGTTGGATTTGGAACAAGGTGGGTTTCAAGAATCTGGCTAACAGAGAGAACAGATATTTGTGTCCTTGCACATGGCTGCCATTTTGAGTATTGCTCTTCACTATAATGATTAATTTTGCAGATGACCGAAGAATGGAATTTTTTTTAAGAGAAGAAGAGAGATTTTACCATAATTGCATGTATGAACAACAGGTATTTTGAAATTTACAACTTACATGAATATCTTTGCCCTGCACTTATTCAGGCATTACCTGTGAAGTCATTTAAAGAAGAAAGGTTCTGCACTGAGGAATGCCTAAAAGAATGCTTAGTACAAATTCTTCAGTGGTGTTCACTGGGCAGAAAACAACCCACTCGCTATGCAAGAGATGTAGGGAGAAGAGAAGCAGTGCAAGACAGCAGTCATCTGTAATCCTGTAAGACAGCAAACACATCACAGGTGACAATTTGTCAATAAGCCCAAAGGCAAATAGTAAGTAAAGGAAAAAACCACCCTGAGGCTATTGCAATATGAGAAAATAGAGGGCTGGAGCTTATGTACCTTAAAGAAATGCAGTTTGTGTAAGACAGGAAGGTAGAAAACAAATGCCTAAACCAAGGCATGTGTTCTTTTAATTGTGTTCCTCCCTTTGATAGAAATAGCAGGCTAAATCAAGGCCTGATGTGACTGCAACAAAATCAGTGGACCTACACTGAGGTTAAATTGCTGTCATAAATCATCAAAATCAGTGACAATTTTGTGTGTTCGTGCCAGAAATTAATCTGGCCCATTACAACAACAATTTTTTTTGACACTCAATACTAAATTTATTTTCTGTTTTCTATACAACAAAATAAACTTGAGCTTTGGTGTGTAACAAGACGCTCGTGTCCTGGGAAACATTCCCCCGACCATTGCTACATCAGCTCCATGGATGGGAGGGTGCAGCATCCCTGGTCTGCTACCCACCTTCCCTTCAGGTGTGCCTGGCTCCACACTACCCTCCTGTGTGCACTGGGGAGAAAGGCTTTTGCAGTGCATGGAGGTAGAGAGGTGTGAGACAAGAGAATTATCCATCCTGTGCTTGGCCTCATACCCTGCTCTTGCTGAGTGCAAATGCAGGCACACCCAGCACTTGGAGCAGGTCTAGGGTGGTCAAAGAACATTTCTACTCCTCAGCATAATAGCACTGTTAGAATGTGACTCAACTTCCAGGTGCAACACCCACTTCTCCCACTGTGCCACCCCAAATAATCATATTAATAATTGAATTTTCAGGCTTGCAAGCTCCACTGTAACTGCTGTGACTCCAAGGGGAGTCATCTGCCTCAAAGAAGAGAGGGAATGTGTTTCCCTTTACAATAGTAAAGGTGCAAGGAGCTGTTGGGCACTCAGCCAGCAATGGCTGGACATCTGATTTCCATTTACAGAACTGAAAACTGCCTTTACCTGGCTGCCTGTCCCTTGGATTGGACAGTAGTGACACAGTGCTAGCACTGTCTACTTTATAAGTAACTTTTAGAAAAGAGCATTATCTTGGCAATACAATAAAATGATTGAACCTTTGTGTTTTATCAAAAACTGTAGAAGAGACAAACTGAGATTATATAGGTATCTGATTTTTTGCATGTGTATATAAGATTCCAGGTTCAACTAATTAATTCTGTTTCTATTAAAAACTCTGTGCTAGCTTGAAAGGCTGCATTTACATTCCAGCTAGAGTGAAGATTTTATTTTCTAACATGAATCTCACCATTAATCAGAGCTGGATGTAATTTACACCACCTTCAAAGAGTCTGTAAAAAGATAACATAAAAATGTTAATCAAATTACAAAATCCACAGAGAAAAATTTGACTCAGAAGTGAATTATTCCAGCATGTCTGTGTTCTGTGGCATTGCTAATGTAAATCTATGCAGTAGGCCACCACAGTGGAGTCCACAGGGGCTAAGTTTGAGGTTTTGCTTTATATGTGTTCTTTTTAAAAGCCTGGCTATCTACTTGCACAGTGTTCTGGGGTAACTGAAAAATCTGTTTTTTAAAACAGTATATGCAAAACCATCCAGGATTGAGGCAAATGAGGCAAATCCTGCTGCACAAAGTGAAATAATTCACAGAACTTCACTAATTTGCCTTAATTTGCAGATCTTCAAGATTTCATAATGATCTTTGTTCATGCTCACTCTTCACTTGCCTGACTTCATAGTGTCTAAGATAATGAAACATAACTTTATAGATCAGGTTCTGTAAGGACAGGAAAGTTTTACAGGATATTAATTATTTTAGGATTAGATAGACATATATTTTTAAAATCCTGCATATGTTTTAAATTATAGGGACACAAAATTTAGAATAAAATAAAATTAAAAAACCCCCAACTCATGAGTTTCTTTTATTTAGTTACAAGAGTTTCAACCCACATTTCTGTAACCTTCAACAATGAGCAATCTGGCCTGCTTCAGGTTCTAATTTTTATGGCAGATTTCCTGTAGGAATTTGTGATACCTAAACACTGAAATGCAAACAAATTGAGAGAAACATCATTAAAAAAAAATCACTCTTTTTAATAAACAGCCAAACTTTTTTTGTGCATCCAGGTTTTGCAGAAAACCTATGGGCCTAAAGCAGCTGTCAGCCATCCAAAAGAGCACTCTGCTTATTTAATAGTCCTGAAACATTTGGAATATTACATTGTATGTACTCTGATGTCACTACCCTACTGACTTTTGGAAATTAAAATTATGACAAGAAGGTGACTGTATTTGCACATGGGTACATTTTAGTTCCCTGGGAGGGGAGAGATTTGGATGCATACAGGCTATAATCTCAGCATTTTGTCTTCTACTTTCTTCCTAGTTAGAAAGCATTCAGTGTTGCCATTACAGTTCATGCATTTAATAACTGGAAGCATAAAACCATCAAAAATAAGCTGCAAAATCAGACCTGGATTATTTTTTAAAATTCCATCAGAAGAAAACTGTGCATGCTACAAAGATGAAACAAAAATTCCCTGTTATGTGTATCATATATGGCAATGATATTGGACCAAAAAAGTAAAAAAATATTATGGTCTTGTATTGAAAATTATTTTTATAGAGTGTTTAAAATTACTGAAGTAAGTTTTAAAAAGGCTATGTGAACCTTTAGATACAATTTTAGGTATTTTTGTGACAATAAAAATAGCATGCATCAGATGCTGGAAAATGTCAGGGGCTAACAGGGTAAATTATGTGGTTTGTACCTGTTTTGATGTTAATTTTACAAATTCTTTTTTGGGTAAAGATGGCCCTGGAGAGTGCAGGCTTTGCAACTCCCACTTCTTAGTAGAGAAACGAAAATGTAAGCATTTATGTCTGAAAGGAAATGATTTGAAGAGTCTCAAGATCATTTACATGCTTTGGAGGTCCTACTTTCTGTCCTGCATGATACTGCGCCAGTAACTTTGATTTTCTGCATCTCCCATGAATGCCCAGGACGTGGCTGCCATGGTCTGTATGGGGGAGCCAGAGCAGCAGCTGAGCACACCGGCAGGTGCTGCTGCCACATGAAGCTCTGTGGAGCACCAATCCTACAAATTGGTTTCAACCTTCCTGCAGGATGGGGATCCCCAGAGAGGCAGATGATCTGTAACAAAACATGGTGTCTGCCTTTAGGAGCTGAAAATCCCATCTGGAGGAGGGCAGAAAAGGAACACCAGACTTTCCTGTGCTGCAGTATGAGGTTGTTTTACTTTGTTTTGGGTTTTTTTTCTGCTTTTTCACGCACATTTTTTTAATCTGAATTCAAACCTGATGTCATCTGCCTTCCCTTTCTCAGTGCATATGTGGGTTTTCACACACGCTCATCACTTAAAGGACAAATTCTTAAACGTCAGGGAATGGGTCCAAATGGCTCATCCCTTTTGGCAAAGCTGATTTATCATCAGGATCAAACCACCATTTTTCCTTGGTGGTTCCCCAGCTTCCCAGGAACTTTTTTCTCCTCTCCTTGTTTCTGGGGAGGTAGATCTTTTCCTGTTTCTGTGGTGTCTTGGTTTTCTTGTTGCAGTTGTGCTGGATATGGTCTAAAGTCCAGGATCTTGATGGAGCTGCTCTGCCGCTGGAGTTTTCTTTGTCCTGTCTGGTATTTTCCTTTGCTTTCTCCTGGGTTTCTAAACTTTTTTTTTGTTTTTTATTTTTTTGCATTTTCTTCTGATATCATCATTAGCATCCTGCCTGTGCCATGCTATAATTCTGACAGAAAGCAATGTGCTTTGCAGAGAGGTCCTGCCATCTCCTCATGCTTATACTGGCATAAGACCTAGTAAATTCTGCCATTTATTTGCTGGGTGCAGGTACTTTTGGGGGAGCAAGCACAGCAGTCATCATGGTCAATCTCTTTAAATGTCTCCCAGTATGGGAAATGGCTGGACCTTTTCCATACACAGCTTCTTCAAAACTTACTCCTCTTTGATCTGTAGAAACATTTTTATGTGATTTTTGGAAACTTATATTGTGATGATGAGTAAAATTTCTTAGCCAGGGCACAGTAACTGTGACAGGCAATGAGTTCAGACTGGTTTGCAATTTATGTGGAGGTCTATCTTAGGCAGAATTAGAAAGTCACTGTGCAGGAGAATAGACACCAGCCACTTTTAGTGCAACCATCTCCCAGTAAGCTGTAGTCCCCACAGAGCTCACTGTGAGCAGTTTTTTTCAAGAAAGTTAACACAGGAAGATCCTGGGATATATTTATATCCCTCCTAAGGGACAGGACTGTTCCCTCCCTCTAGCATTCATACCACCTACTAAAATTTCTGTGCACCTTCTCATTTTACCCAATGAAATGCCAAGGCAGAGTTTTTGGGCCTGAATGTAGGGGAATATGTGTGCTGCAGACAGCAGCCTTGCCTGAAACTGCTTGGCACTGGTAAGCACTTGAACAGACTGTTGAGATGCTCTTGAAAATGTTCTTCTTTAGCTCAAAATGCAATTAAATAAACTGTATGAGTCTAGGTTAAAATACTTCTGTGATACTGTTTTCTCCCCCTCATGGTGTGTATCCAGGTTGGAGGGAGAGAACTGTCAGCCAGTACACTTTGTGTAAATACTGCAGATGATGTTGAAAATGAAAGGATGGGAGAGCTACCACTAGACTCAGTGAGAAAAGTCTATGACTTTATAATTCCTTTGAAACATGTTGAAGAATATTATCAAGCTATTCTATCTTCCTGCACCACCAGGTTATATTTGACACTGAAGTAGAAGAACACAGTGTTTTACTTACCTTTGAGTGGTGATTTTGTGGCAAGCTTACAAGTCTGAATCTTGACACAGTACCCCTGATTAGCTGGGTGGCACTGTCTATTGATAAGTGTCCATATATTTCTATCTACCTATAGAATCTACCTATATGGGTTACTGTAAGAGGAATTAGTACAGTAAAGGTACTTGACTCTTGCAGCAGCTCTGTCACTGTTGAAAAAGAGTGCTATTTATGATCCTATTCATGTCTCTTAGAGCCTGGTTAACTTTTCTCTGAGTATGTAGAGATGTTGTAATTTAGATTTCCCAGTCAAGTCCAGCAGATGAATAGAGCATAATAACCTGCAGCTGGGGGGAAGGAACTCAGTCATGGATAACACTTTCTGTGCTGCTGTTCAGGGAGCAAAAATAAAGTTCCTCCACTAAAGAGAGTGGAGAAAGAAAAATAGTTCCTCTAGACTTCAGGCATTGTAGCAGACAAAACTGAATGGCCTCTGAAAGAATAATGCCTGGTGGGACACAAGTGAACGTGTCTCTACTGAATCCAGTGCACAAATTATTAATAAAGTTTTTCATTCATTCACAGAGGAAGAGATGAAGAAACATTTCTTTATTCACTCCATACGGCACAGTTACAGTGAAAACAGGTTATTCATCAGTCAGTTCCTCTTTCTAGTGCATCTCATTCATCCTGTGGCTTGCTTATAACCAGATGAAAAACATGTCACTTCCTTTACAGTATTTGATCACCAAAATGCAAAACTCCCTTTTGAATCAGAAAGAGGAATTTTAGTTACTGTATATAGGTCTCTTGATGTAGGAATAAACACCAGAATTCTGTGGTCATAGTGTTGGTTTCTTTCTATAATTTACTGTCTCCTTTTTGTAGCACAGTATTTAATTGACAAAGTGCTAGGTTCTTGTCTTTTGACTTTTTCCTGATAATTGCAGAAACATTAACACATTTTGTAACTCTGAAGAGAAAAAAAACCTAAGCAATGTGCCTAAAGCAAGTGCTATGTTCTTTCAAAGAGGATAAAAATCTACAAAAACTGTTGCTTTGATAAAAGTGTTAGAAGAATTTAAAGCAAGGCATTCAATTTACTGGTATACTGAATACAGAGGTTTAAGTGCACAGCTATAATGGACATTCCCTCCTACCTATATATCTATCTGGAAGGGCAAAAACATTCACCCTATAGTGACACTATAATATTTTCTTGTGCTTCTAATTTATTTTGTCATGTTTCATGGTATGAACAAATTAAATACCACACATGTCTTAAATGTCTCAAACAATTAAATTTATCTATGTTTATTCTTGCTATCTGTCTGCTCCTCTGTCAGGCACTATCAGGTCAATGCTCCTGACAAGTGGCATGGAGTGGGGGTACCATGAATCAGCCAAATCTTACAGAAATAGAGTTGAAGTGTCCCTTGAAGCTGTTATGGATTTTCAAGAGGCAAAACCGGCTTCTGAAACTAAGACAGTTTGTGAAGTTTTGCTGAGGTTGCAAGGAAACAAGCAGGTCAGAAAAGGCATTTGACGCCTGGGATAAAATCTCATGCAAGTTTTTTCAGGCCTGGAAGGATACAACTGTGCTAACCCTAGGAGTGCACTGCCAGAGGCAGACTTCCAAATGTGGTGTCAGTACGTGTCTCTAGCACTGAAATTTCTTTACCATCACACACAGGGATAATCCATCCTGGAACTACCTTCCTGCTAATCCCCAGTTAGCCTGGCTTTTCAGCACAAACTAGAAAATGTGGCCCAGACACTGCAACTCACTCTCTGAGATAGCCTGACCATCATAATCCACCAAGGTAATAGCTGTGTTCTTACATAGAAGCACAGGGCTTGCTTTGTTTGTTTTAGTTAAATCTAACTCTGTGTGTGTCCAGGCCAGCACCTCAGTAGTGTCCCTGTGCCTCTGCAGAGACTATTGGCAAGCACTGTGATATTCAGGCCTGCCATGTCCAGGTAGAAATCTTGCTAATACTCAAAAAATGCTTTATTTGAAAGCTGGAGTACATGAACAGCACGCCACAATCACATTAAAAAAAAAAAGCAATGGTGCAATAACATTGACTGAGTTGAGATCCCTCAACTTTTCATCTGAGCCAGCTTTAGCAAGATGCCCAGTGAAGCCAAAGCCTTCTCCTCTGTCAGCATAACAAAACCTTCCTAACCTGAGGGATGAAAATCCCCAAACTTTGGGGTTTGGAACATCACATTTTCCCTTCCTATGGGATTTTGGCTACTTGGCTTCTAAATTATTCTGCCCAGCAAACTCTGTAACAAGCCTGGTGGCTCAGAAAATGTGTTTTAGCTTGCCTTTATTGCAGCAACCAATGTTCTTCTGAGACCCCAGGGAGATTCTCAGAGGCTGTGTGTACACAGGGGCACTTTCTGCACCTACTCAGGCAGCCTGGGCTTGGTCTAGCTCTGTAAGCACCATGAGCTTCCTCTGGTGTGGAGAGATGGAGAGGGAGGCGAGGGCCCACTGTGGCCCTAGGGACACCCTCAGCAGGAGTTTTTGGGACAGGACTGTAGGGAATACTATAGGATTGCCTCTGCCTCATAGCACTATTGCTTGAAAGCTGAGCAGACATTGCCCATTACCATGTGGGACCAGAAAGTGTATTATCAGCACCTAGGTGTTTGGGGTGGGCTGATCACTCAAAAAAAGGGCAACAGCTCCAGCAAGAAAAGTGCTGGACAGTCTTTGGTCCTGGCCCAAGGCCTACAGCTGGGCCTGAGGCTGCTGTGCATGGGGCCAAGCACACATCCTAGAACTTCATTGTCTGTGCACAACCTCCACAAGAAACTATTTTTATTCCTACAGCCAAGAGTGCTCCTTTGAAAGGTCAGTAAACACCAGATATGGATCAGTGCCAGCAAAGTCAGGGGGGATCCAGATAAAATGAGACAGGTTTTGAACAAGACATTGTAGTTTGTCGCTGTGTAACGACCCATGGCAGCACGCATGCAGACGGCATGGGTGTCAGCCAGCTTCACACATGAGTCATGGCCAGCTCTGGAAATACAGACTGCTGCCTGCTGAGCTGCTCTGCTCACTCAGGCATCAGCCATGTCCCTGGGCAAAGGTAAAAATGAGTGCAGGATAACAGGGAGCACAGCTGGAGAGTCACAGAATCATGGAATTATAAAATGGGTTGGGTTGGAAGAGACTTTAAAGATCATCTGGTTCCAAGACCCCTGCCATGGGCTGGGACAGCTTTTACTAGACCAGGTTGCTCAAAGCCCTGTCCAACGTGGCCTTGAACACTTGAACAGAATGAGGCATCCACAGCTTCTCTGTGCAACCTGTTACAGTGACTTACCACCCTCACAACAAAGAATTTCTGATATTTAATCTAAATATCTCCTTTGTCTGGAAATGAAAAATAGTGTGTGCATATGTTAACAACAGAGGCAGACAGGAAACAGAGAGAGTTGGAAGCAACCAGAAAACCTGCTATCTGTGTGAGAGAGAAAGAAAACTATCAGAACCACATGCAAGTTGGAGGGAGACCAGTAACTGTAAATAGTGATTACCTTCTTCTTCTTGATTCCTGCTATGTTCAAGAAAACGAGAATCTGTGCAATTTTTAATGGCACAGCATCCTAGAAGAAGTTGCTAGCATCCATTCATTAATAAAAATAAGATTTTCAGAACATCCTCACTGAGAGCTTTCCAAATCCCTTGACAGCCACAGAGACCTAGAGTCTGGATGTCAATATTTTTTTATATTAGGGGAGAAAAGAAAAGTGCCAAGGAGGAGAGTATCAGTGGGTGGGTACTTGGAAAAATATGATTCTAATATGAGCTGGAAAAATCAGCAAATTTGTGGAGTTAGTTGTTAGACTACGAAGATGAGGTTGCTTGGAACAGGATGCTAGTTCCTACAATGACCTGATGAAATGATATATTAAAGTATTTTTTTTTCCTTTTTAAGGCTTAATTTTCTTCATTTTCAGTAGTGCACTTGGACAATTTAAACCAGAAAGAAAGTAGAGTAGCAGCACAATGAAGACACAGAATACCACTTGGTTTACAAAACCAGGAAAAAGGTAAGACTTTGCATTGGACCTATTTTTCTACATAATTTATTTGTCCTGCTGTGTATATCTACATGCTGCCTACTGTCAGAAAGCTTATGCTGTAAGTATACTTCAGATAATCACCAGTGAGGAGCTGGAGACAGGCAGCATTCCTGGGTTTAAAGAGAAATTCAAAGGCAAAGAAAATATTTGAATAAAAGGAAGGGTGTTTTAAATGAACTGCAAGGCAGGCAAAGAGGATGAGTTGCTAGTGGGAGAAAGCACTTTCTAAAGAAAGAACTGAAAAAATGCTGGACTCAAGATAAAAGAGTGCAGAGGGATGCCAGGGTTAGATCCTCAGTGGCAGAACAGAGGGGAAGACAGAACTCCATGGATTCAAGGAAAAAAGGAAATTTGAACGGCTGTGTAATGCTGAGGGTCCAGTGCCCTATATTTTGTGTGATCTTCCATATCAGTGAGTGCTGGTAGATAAGAAGGGGAGGAAGAATGTAATCAGGGAATAAAAGGAAAGGGTGACTTAGGAGTGGATTTGAATGCCAGGAAAGGATGTTTCAAGCTCAAGCCTTGATATTATCAGCTCCAACGTTTAGTTGGCTGTTCCTTTCTGTCTCTCTATCTATCTATCTATCTAGTTATTTATCTATCTATTGGAATTTTCATTTGCCAAAGATTGTTCCACAGGAGTTGGCTTTTGGGTATTAGTGTTAGCTTTTGAGGAACATCAGAAGTTTAACTTATGCAGAACTCTTGCTCAAGACCTTCATGTCATTCCAATCTTGCTTAAATCCCATTTTGAAGATTTCAATGCTTCACAAGTCTTAATTTTCTCAAGCTCAGGGGCCTGCTATTTGCCATTTGGTTTTGATATCTGACTGGGTGACTTGGTCCCTCAAGCCATAAAGTGTGTTTAAACCAGTTCCCTGGCCCACATCATATTTATAGGTATATTTGTGTGATTCCCTGCTTCTGCTTCCAAAATCAAACTCTCCCCTGGTGTTCAGACAGGGTGGTACTCTCATTATCCTGCATCAGTGTGAATTTATGATAATTGCTTGCCCTATGTCTGCATACTTTATTTTCTCACAGTCCAGTGCAGTTCTGGTGGCTGAGCACAGTGCAGCAGGGCCTGGCTGCTGGCTCATGAGGAGAGGGTTTGGCTGAGCATTTGCTGAAAGACTGACCACAGTCACTTTTGTTTTAATACTTCCACTGCCCTGTGCTTCATGCTGTAAGTGTATTCTTGAAAATGAAGCCTGTGTTCAAATAGTAACTCTCTGAAGTGTGTGTTGTTAAAATTTCACATGCAGACAGCAATTTGGGTGTTAGATGTTTTCTGGTGACAGTCAATTTAGCATCAAAATGTTGTGAAAGATGCTGCATACCTTTAGTCATTAGATGATGGACTAATATACCCAGGTCATGAGAACTGGATAAAAGCAAGGTTTATAAACTGCTCTTGTGATCTGTTTAATCTCACCTTAAAACCCATAACTGCACTCCATGTACAGTTATTCTACTTTTAGCTATGATTTTGTGCTCCAAGTTAATAGTGTCTTGTTTTGAAACTCTAATTTTCTCTCTGCCTCTCCAGAATTTTTAATTCTCTTGCAGTGTGTGAGGTTTCACAGTTTGGAGATTAATGAATTGGGTTACATTACAGCCTTACCTCTTGCACTGGAATTACATTACAAATCAGCAGGATATATCTGCTACTCCTCTGCAAGCACCTCATGAATAGTCACAGTCCTGCTGTGAGTGCATCTAGGGTGACTGGAGAGAGACGTCTCTTCTTCAATGAATTTGTGAAATAAACAGGTCCCTTCATGTAAGGTTTGTGCTCCATCTCAGAGTACAGCCACTGAAGAGGAGGAGAGATTTTTAAACTAATTCACAAAATGTGTTAGTATCAGTCTGATAAAGGGGTTTATTTCACTAGGAAATCCTTCTCTTCAGTGAAGTGGGCTGCAACATGCTTGCCAAACCACTCATCCTTTGCTAACAGGAATGAGCATGGAGTTAAATCAAAGAAACAGATGTGGCTGGGTAAGGCAGGTTTCCTTTTATATGTAAAAAAAAAATAAAATAGGAGCATGTTCATCAGTTTTGTAATTTTCTGATAGTGTTTTTTCTGGCTCAGTGGCAAACAGCAGTCAGACAAGCACTCCTCATACAGTATTTGTACTCCAAATCCAGTGCAAGGTTCAGTTCCTTAGAACACATTTCCATATCTGAAAATCCAAGCTGCAGATTTTGTCCACTACTGGCATATTTAAGGGTCACCAGAATCCCTTCTGTCTTGCTTGGATTATGTAAAGGAGCTTCCAGCAGTTCCAGAAAGTATAAATCTGTGTAGCAGTACAGCGAGGAGGTGCTGACACACCACAAACAAGATTTAAAATGGCAAAGGATTCAGACTTACCTGTTTCTGCTGTGTCTGTTCCCCTTTTCCTGAAATCACCGTGCAGCTGGGATTTTTGAAATAACAATAATAAAAAATTTGGATTGCTGAAATTGGAGGTAGATCAAAGGAAACCCATCTCACACATATTTTTATACAATGGCTGTCTTACTAAGACGTAGAGCCTCCATTTTTGTTGGGTTTAATTCAGAATTGGTCAGACTGGCTTCTCCTTATGGAATCACAGAGCTTGCCCATTGAATTCCTCTAAACCCTCCAAAACAAAGATACAGTAAATCACCTTTTCTTTTTTTCTTTGAGTATAAATCCAGCTGTTTTCTGCAGTATTTCTAAAAGGCTCAGTTTCAAAAAAAAAGAAAAAAAATCCCAACCCTTCAATTTTTTGATAGGAGTGTTGAATCAGGAGATGCTAGCATTTTTTCTTTCTCATTCTGCACTAACAACAATGTCAACATGCCTCCCCCAAAAATTTGTTCCCCACTTTATTTTTGGACTTTGAGGTTTAAGGAAAAGTTCTGCAGTTTGTTTTGGTTTTGCATCAAATGAAACTAATGCTACCTAAAATATATTGTTCCAGACAGGATGTCAACTTTGTATTAGCTTGCCTTTTCATGGATCCTGTCAGAAAGTCTAAATGCAAATGGGTGGATATTTCCTGGACATCACACGGAGTGCATGATAGTTATGATATGGTTCTGCTGCATTGTGTTTTTTGTACTATGACATTTTGAGAGATGATCATCCTAAATGGAGATCTCTTCATCCTCATGGGAGTTGATGGGACTTCTGAAATGAATCAGGATTTTTTGGATGAGTTCCTAGTTCAGATCAACTTTTTGTGGGTTATATGAAGGAGAATGAAAGATAGAATTAAAACCCTTCTCACTTAACTCCAGCTGTCATTGGTCAGCAGCTAAGAACTAATTTTATTTCACACTACAGAATCTACAAAATATAAGATAACCTCCCTGCATTCATTTTAACACCTCAGCAAATTAATTGTAGTCTTTTAGTGTATCCATGGAGCTGCAGCATTCTTGTCTTTACAGATTTTCAATATAATCCAAACCTTTTTACTTCATGACATAAAATTTCTTTCCAGGACAGTAGTCCTATTCAGAATAAAGTAGTTGTTTTCAAGGTCTTCATGCATACCTAAAATTGTTAAATATACTCACAATTTTCCAATCCAGCAGGCATAGGAGTGCTCCTCCTTGTCCTGACTGTTAAATTTAGCTAGAAGTTCTGAAAAAGGAGCAGATTGGTCACCACTGGCAGGTAAAATCAGGAAATAAAAATATTGACTCAAGGCCTTTGCAGGACAATTAAACAGCTAATGAAAGGGCTGAAGTTCCTGTAACCACAGTGAGCAGGAAAGAAGGAAGATGTGCCTCACTTTGGCACTACTTGGGGTCTTCTGACACTGAAATGCTTTGGCTGTGGAGATTATAAAGGAATTCTGATGAAGCATCACACATAACAGGCAAATGCTTTCTGAAGCATCTTTCAACAAACCCAGGCATTTCATTCCCTATTTTTATTCTTCCAGACAGGATGTTAACATTGCTTTACCTTTCCTTTGGACAAACAGTGGCAGCAAAACTGTGGCAAAGGTGAATGCCAACCAATGCAGGCAAAGCACATCTGCTTTCCTGTCTGACAACCAAACTTTCCAAGGGAGACACAGAAAGCAGTCTAGATAGCAAGAGCAGTAGTCTCACCCAATATGTCCTCACTGTTTTGCCAAACCAGACAGAATAAGCCAGTTTGGTGCTGAAATCCTGGTAGGTCCCATGCCCTGTGACTGGGAGTGAGAGAAGCAGATTCACAGAGTCCCTTCTGGGTTGCTTTGGGGCCAGCACAGGCAGACTGTGCCTACATGTGCCTGCTGTCAGCAGGGAACTGCAAGGGGGAAGGGGCCTCTGTCCCCTCTGTGGAAACTTTAAGCAGCTCGGCTCACTCTGACCCCAGGTGTGTGGTTATTCTCTCCCCAAGTCATGAGTCAGTCTGAGCAGCTCTGGATTTTCTAATGAGTACACTGATATTCAAAAGTCCAGAAACAATAATAATTTACAACCATAGCAGGACATGGGTTTTCATTCAGCTGAAAATTATTCCATTTGTTGAACTCTGCTGGCTCAGTTCAGACAGAATCTAGAATCCCAGTAAGTAGAGGTGGTTTTAGGTTTGAAAGAAGGAGGCTGAATTTGATCCCTTGGTGTATGTGGGGCAAAAACAAAGGGAAATATGCATGAAGTGCATGCATAGTGTGAAAATTCATTCAAAATGTCACAACATTTCTTCACCAAAAAAAAAAAGACCAATGATTATTCTTTTTCTCACACTGATGAGATATTCAGATACTAAAGGCTGCACATAAACCTGAAAAGTATTAGGTGAAACAAGGAAACTTCAAGACAACTAAATTAATATCCAAAGATTGTGGGTTTCTGCTTTTCCTGGAGTGCCACACGAGTTTCTGGGCTCTAGAGTTCTGTACCATGCACTGATTTCCAAAATTAATTCATCCCCATAGTAGAATACCTGTAATTTTGGAGAACTAAAAGAAGGTTGAATCACATGAAGGTCATCTAGTATCCAGACTGCAATAATTCTGTCAAGACAGGGATGGCACTATCTGCCTTAAGAACAGGATATATAGAACAGCAAATAGGCAAGTCTTTGAGAAAGCTGAGTGCTGGGTGGGAGGAGAAGTGATTTGGCTAATCCCATGAGTGCCAAAGCTTGCCTTGTTGATCAAAGGCTAACAGGAGATATGTCTGTCCTGTGTAAACACATTAGGAGGATAAACGTCAGGGAGGGAAAGAGCTGGTTAAGCTAAAGGACAATATTGGCTCAGGAGGAAATGGTTATAAACAAATCATTAATAAATTTAAAGTGGAAGACAGAAGCAATTTTCTCACCATCATGGTGAGGTTCTGGAGCATCCTGCTGGTAGGAGAAGTAGACATTAACTATTTCTTACAAAATAGAGCCCAGGGAAGGGAATATATGACACGACAGCCTGTGGTAGAAGACTCTGGGATTGATGTGCTCCTAAGTGACAAGGTGCAATCACTGGAAAAAGCCTATTATCTCAGATGAAGACTGCCTTGCCCACTGCTATTTGATGTGAATGTTAATGTCAGGCTTTCCAGGGCTGTCTCACAGACTAAAGCCCCCATTCCGTCCCTCTGTCATCGCCGTGTGTTGCTGGCTCTGCCTCGCAGCACAGTCTGGGCTGCCCCAGCAGAACCTGACCTAGACAGACACTGAACCCTCGAGGGTGTAGAGACTTTTTTCTGCCAGAAATGGAATGCTTAATTATTTTTGGGTCAGGGTACCAAGACGAAGAATATTTCTGACCTGATGTCACCCATTGCACTCTGGGTAGTTACATGCTTGCCCCAGTTGTGCTAGCAACCCTTGTCTCAAAAGGGGTGGAAATTTGTGAGATCTGGCAGAAGGTTGAGCCTAATGTACCATAACTCATGGGGTTTTCCAGCTCTCCGTGCTGCAGGGGAGCCTTAGTGGGCCAGTGGGACTTGTTCAGTCAAGCAGCAATGCCTTATGTGTTGCACTGGCTCATAGCAGGGCTTCCCTCACTTTTCTTTTTTGAGCCTTCTTTTTTTTTGGATTTGGAATACGTTTAGCCAGATGTTTGCTGCCAATACAGGATGAATGTCTTATTCAGAAATACCTGTGTGAGGAAGGATTTATTTGATAGGAGAATCCTACTGATGATTTCATATTGTGAATATTTAGAGCAGGGGTTTGTTGCAGCTGTTAACCCTAAAAAAGGCAATTTCCAGAGGGCTTCTCTTGGATCATGACTTGAAGTAGCAAATGGTTAACATGAGTCTTGAGGACCAGCAGAATGGGTAGGTTTTTGCATGGAAAAGAGCTGGCTAAATGTGCCTAAGGTTGGGGACAACATCTCTTAATGGCCGGATCATCTCAAGAGGTTGTTCTAATCCCCACTTTCAGTCATTGCAGGGACCTGGAAAACTACTTGTTCTGGCCTATTTATTTTGTCCTAACATTCATCCTCATGTTGTCTGTGTAAGGAAACATCCAGCTGGTGACTTCTCTGTGTCTGGAAACACAAAGTCTGATCACATTTTTAAATTGCCCTTGTTACTCTGCATCAGCTAGCTGCAGATATTTTTCTTGGATTTTTTTAACTAATCAGCATGGCAAAGACAGGGAGCGGAAAAGGCTAAGAGTAACAGACCAGCGTTTATTTGTACTGACATCTGAGATCGTCTTAAAATTTTTTTGGATATCATGTCAAAAAATACAGGAACTGAGAGTCTTTGGATCTTGTATTAGCTTTTTTCTGGGTGTGAGTTTTATTTTATCTGTCAGGAAATAAATTTGTTGAAAATTACTTCATTGATGACCCACATATAAGTGTGATTTTGTGTTGCTATCCATTTTCTGCTAGAAAGAAAAGAACTGATTTTCTTTAGGTATGGATTATACTTTCTCTGAGAACACTGGAGAGAAATAAAAACATTATGCTTTATCCATAATGACATGTAATAACTTTTATTGGGGAGAGAATGAATAGCTTGACTACTAATAATGAAAGAAAATATGAAAGGTGCCTTTAAAAATATTTAAACTTACTTTAGTATTAAGTAGAGGCTTTAAAGTAGCTTCATATTTTTATTCTAGAAGAGAATCTTCATGAATCATTCATAGGAAGGATGAATTTCTATTCAGTATGCTGCTTCTTCACATATTACCTTCATACTTCATCAGAGTCAGAAATGACTCAATGCATTCATATAGTTCAGGAAAACCACAGAACTGCTCTTCTGTACTGCAAATAAAAGAGAAAAAATAACTTTCAGTGTTAAAGAAATAGTTTGCAATGAAAAGCAAGTCTACTGAGCTGGATGAGAGTGTTAAAATAAAGTAATTTTATCACATCTATGTCCTGAACAAAGCATTTCTGCAAAATTTTCTTTAAAGTAGAAATTTCCTTTCAGCATAGGAACATGTATGTGATATACTTAACCACATGGGATCACTTACAAAGCACTCTGGATCTCATGCTGTTTTCAATATCCTACACTTTTTTGGATCATTTTTTGGCTCATTCGTCTGTCCCTGAGAGTTTGACAATGTAAGAGTCTGAACATTGAAACTTGTTCCTGTTTGACTTGGAACTGAACTCACATAAAGAAACTTGCCATGTGACAAATAAAGGAAAGAACTGGTTTGGTAGAGCTGCCAAAAAGTAGGCCAGATGCAAAGTATCTGGAGGTGTCTGATTTAGCACCCAGAACTAGGTTTGGGCCATGAGTGCCTCAGGCCATCCACCCACCTGAGAGACCCCACTCCTTTATGGGGCCGAAGGAGAGAAGCAGGCAGAGAGCCCAGCTCATCTCTGTCTTGTAGGCTCTCTGATTTCTGTTTCAGTCACCCACATCTTTCTGCCCTCTGTTTTTAAATTCACCTTTCAAATCTAGTTGAGCTCCATCAGGTTTTGGATAGTGTCCCTAACTTTTATTAAACCTAAGACAGAAGGTTCTAGATGGTGTTTGGTGAAGTAAAACCAATATTAAGGTTAAATGATGAGTAAGAAAATAAGGTTTTTAGAATTATGCTAGTGAAAAAGCATCTGCATCCATTGCAGTGCCTTTGAACAAGCTGTTCTCAGTCATGTATTGCCTTCAGCTTTGCCTGAGTCTTGTAAGATTTATTCCTTTGGCTTATTGCTCTGTAATCAAAAGGGGCTTGCCTCTTGTTCATGAACAGCTACCACCATGTCATATTACTTTGTCCCATGCTATTGCACAAAAAAAAAAAGTATTTTCATGATATGCAGTTTCCATAGTAGATATTGGTTCAGTTTTCAGCAATTTTGGATCTGAAAGCAAGCTGCTTTGGCAGATAACAGCAAGGTCATTCTTCTGCACTGTCTTCTACCCAGTATAGTGGTATTTAATAGCAACAAAATAAATAAGTTACCATAATAAATAAGTTACCATATATATACCAAATAAGTTACCATACTTTCTCATCCTTGACTTTAGAATTCATGTTTTGGAGCTTCTGTTTTCTGTGATATTACCTTCGTGAAGAAAAAATGTCCATCCCTAAATGAAAACATGGCCTGGCCCAAGAAATGCCAAACACAGCAAAAGAAATGTTTTCCTTTTTCTCTGCCTTTTCCTTCAGTAACAGCCCCCCATTCAAAGGGGTGATTAGCAACTGGTTATATTTCTGAGTGTTATTCAGCTATGAAAGGGATCTCAGTATTTTTAAATAGATGAAAATTTTCCATTGAAATAACCTTTATGGGCTCTTATCAACTTTTGTTTGTTTTAGCTGTTTTGATTCAGGCAGCTCCATACAGTTCAGTTCACCTGATAATAATAGAACAAAAGGAGCAGAGAAAATCTAAGCAGACATGAAAAGTTCCTAAAGCCAAGATTTATTAAATATAACAAATACTTATTTGATGCAAGGATGTTTAATATTTGCAAAAGGCATAAAACAACCTCTTCTGTTTTGAACACTGATGTATGTTCACCTTACTACTCCAGCATCTCACCCTACCTTAATTATGGAATTAAATTTGCTATAGTAAAATAACTGTTGAATTTTTATATGTCTAGCAAAATTGCTTCACCTACAGATTTTCCTGAGTCCTAAAGCTAAACAACCTGTTGATTATCAGCTATAAAATATGTGCAACCAACTCCTGAATTGGTGCTACACACATTTAAAGATACTGTCTTCTAAAGTTTTTGCTCCCACAAGAGTAAGAACAATTTTACATGTGAAAACTGTAGTAAATTAGACTGTGCCTAGTAAACATCCATTTAAATAACTCTATGCAGACATGTTAAACAATGTTTTTGCACAATACATAGTGAAGTAATTAATAACTAATGATATACATCAGCCTCTGACTATAGCATTTTAATTTGTATGAAATTAAGTGAAGGTAGCAAAGAAAACATTATTGACTTAATAATTTCTCAGAACATATGATAAAAGTGCATTGCAGTTTTAAATGGAAAGAGAATTTTCTAGAGGACACATTGCATTTTTGCTGCTGGAGGGACACAAAAATAACTAAATAAGCTGCTTTTTAGAAAGATGAGCAGTGTAAAAATTCTGGAAACAAAAGAATATAGTTTTTTTAAATTTTGCTTTAAAGTAAAATCTTGTTACTAGGGTTGATTTTATTCCAATTGTAGCTGGAAATGGGTCATGGCCTCCTGCAGATGGCAGAACTTTGGCATAGTGTCTAACAGCATGCTGAATGAAAACAGCTTTTCCAGGTTGACTAACTCTCCCTATTTTAAGATTAACTGGATGATCCTGTGGAGATGTATTTCTCCTCTGATGATCAGTAAAACCTTAGGGCACAGTCTTTTCTTAGCCATTCCTGTAACTCTGTGTGCAGCCATATTCTGGTAGGCTCAAAGAAAGTGTGGAACTCTCTCTATGTAAAAGCGAGGTGGTGATCAGGCTGCCTGTCACCTGCCTGCAGTAACCTAGAGCCTAAGAGCCATGAAACTCATGGGTTATACTCACACATTCTGGTGCAGCAGCAGCAGAACAGTCTGTGCAAGAGCAGCAGCACCCCGTGAATGTGGTCTATGAGCTCTACATGTTCTGCCTGCACCATCCTGAGCAGTTTGGAAGGGAGCCCAGGACAGCTTGGGCCGTGGTGGGCAGCCTCTGGGGCTTGCTGTGGGACATCGCTTCACCTGGGCCCACTGAGGCCAGAAACATCCATCTGACCCCCCCAAAAGAGGTTTAAGCTGAAATATTGATTTTTCTATTCATGTCAGTTGGTAGCATTTAACCTTTGTTTTCTAAGCACGTTCTCTGGCAATTTTAATATATGCTACAGCTTGCAGTTTTGTTTGGAGACAAGAGCACGTTCCTCCTTTTCCAATGCAGTGTCAGTATGTGCTAATTAAGCATTTTAATCATTTGCCCTCCTGCCCTGTACCAAAAGCCTTCCTCTAACCAACATGTGCCTTTTCTTCATGTTTCTCCAGTCACCACAATGCTGTTTGAACATGCTGAAAAAGTCATATTTTATACTGAAATGGGGTTCAGTCAGAAAGTTAGACCACAGCTAGATCAAAAGCACTAGCAAAACCCATTTCTCTTCTTATGTCTATTCCTGTGAACTGGGTTCAAATCCTCAGATTTATTCAACTTTAAATTAAGTGGGGTCAAATACAGGGGCACTGTGTGTTGGAAATGGTTGTATGCAGATTCCGTAATAAGAAGATACTATAAGTAAGAATGATATTGAAAGTTTAATTAAAAATTTAGAAAGAAACATTGAAATAAATGAGTACCTCTAAAAATTAGGAGTGAAGGGTCCAGTGGCCTCTTTTTAACAGTTCTCAGCAAGTGTGAAACAGTGAAATATAGAAAAGTATATAGTAATTCTTCTGCATTCGTGCCTCTCACTCAATTATGACATTTCTTTAAAGAACTAACTAAGGTTAATTTTTTCCCTTGTTGTGCTTAGTACTAACATACTATATCATTAGATATTTTAAAGAAGAAAGATGCCAGGCAAACAGTGTAGTCTTGTCCCCTTGAATATGCGATTTTTTAACTTTATGGGAGCTTTTTAAAAAATTCTTTCATTTTAGGTGAGTGACAACAGGTTTTATGAAAAAAAACCACAAAAACAAAACTCCCAAACCCCCCCATTCTGTCATATTTGCTTTACTGCACTTACTGGAAGTAATTTAACAGTTATAATTTATCAGCCACTTCAAACAATCGCATGAAATCTTTATTCTGAGGATTTAACTGAAAGCATCTCTGCAACAACTTGAGCAGGACTTGGCCATAGATTAGATAGCACGAGTAGAGGGTGAGGCTAAAGACTTTAAATTAACAAATGTCTTATTTGCTTCTGAATTACAATTTAAAGAAAAATATATAAACAAGAAAGAAAGTTTTGTTTATGTGAAAATCTTTTTCTCCTACTTCACAAAAATGGACACCTTCAAATAGTACATGGCATCAAAACATTCTTGGGCAAAAGCAGATGAAAGTCATCCTTTATAAGAGGATGATTTGGGTTTTGTGCAGCCAGATTATGGAGTGACTGCTGCTTTATTTTAACAGGGAAAAGCTATCTATTACCTCTTGGAGGCAGGATGATGCATTTGCCTGATACTTCTGGTGGATGGAGTGACAGAACCAGCCATCAGTGTTGTTTTATGTCTTCTGAATTTTAGTCCAGCAGTCTCCCACAGTAGCTGTTGTTACTCATGACATTTTGCACTCACTTCATACTAGCTTAACACAGGTATAAATATGAAGTAATTTGGTGGACTGAAGAAATCAGCCCCTTAACCTATACTGAAAATCATTGTTTCTTTTATAGAAGCAAGTACAAGAAATACACCTGCCCTAAAGCCTCATAAAATGCTTTTTGACAGGATCAAACAATCAAGTGTTTGACAGCTTTATATTTGCTGAAAATGTGGAACATGAATGCAGTCTAAAGGCTTCCCAGGCTTGGGTTAAAGATTGAAATAGGAAAGTAGGAAGCAGGGTGAGAAGGAAACAGGCTGTTTGAACTTTTTCTATTTTTACTTCTTTTGTAGAGCTGAAAAGTCTCCAATTTTTATTAAGTTTGTAAATTGATGACATTTTTATACATCACACATATGTTTATGTATTACTGTAGAAGAGCTACATTGATTCTCAGATGAGAAGAAAATCTAGAGAAAAAGCTAAGAATTTCAGTTGGCTTTGTTCTGACATGCATCTCAAATCACATGAATGCAGATACAAATAAATGCAAGTACATAAATATACAAATATATTCTAATAATTAAGTATGCTGTCTTTATATAACTAGAGATCTGCATGCAAGGAGCATACAAAACACTAATAAATCATCATGATGACAAATTTAGATCCATTTTGAGCTGTGAAAAACAGTGAAGGATTGAGTTTATAACTTGTGTTGAATTTCCAATTTAAAATTTAATACTCTTCCTACTACCAGAACTAAAAAGTCCACTTGAGGAAATGGAATAAAAACATAAGCTTCTTATTACCTCCACTGCTTACGATAAATAGCCTCTAACGAGAAATTTGACTAGCAATTTTTTTCAATAATACATGAAGCAGAATAACATACCAATTGTTTATTCCTGTGTGCATTGGATTTGCATTATTAACAGTAATAAAATTGTAGTTATCTGCAGAGGTAAGATGGGCTGAGTGAAAGCAAACAGGAATTCAAAGCTATTTTTCTTTTAATGCCTGTTCAGATAGGGGCAAAATCAGAAGAGCCAATACACTTACAGTAGTGTGACTCTGTTATAAATCAAACTGAAATTAGAGCCATGAGATCAACATTTCAAGGTAAAGTCCTGTGCCACTCCCAAAGAAGATCAGTAGAGCTGATGAAAGTTCTGGAGCATGAGTCCTGTGGAGGGTGGCTGAGGGAGCTGGGAGTGTTTAGCCTGGAGAAAAGGAGGCTCATGGTGTGTCTTTATGTGTGACAGGAAAAGGATATCATCCACATAAAATAGATAACTTGATGTTTGCCTTTGATGCCATTACAGAAAAGTAGTTATAGAATCAAATATAAAAAGAAATTCAATGATCACAGCATGGATAATTAATCTCTGTATTTTTTTTGAGATAAAGTTTTTTTTTTATGAGCCTATTACAAGTTAGACTGAAACAATCATGTATAAAACAGATTTTAAAATAAAAGCTCAGTTTTTGACTCAATTAACTTGGGTGATCATCTTGCTTGAAAATAATTTGTATTATTTTAGCCCATTCCAGATATGAGCTAAAGTTTGGCTTAAAATTTAAGTTATATTACTTCCTGGAGATTGAAAATGTGAAGGACTTACAGCATGGTAACTTAAACTTCCATATTCAATCACAGTTAGCACATGCACCTAACTGGAGACTCCTGTAAGACATTTCTTTAACCACAATTATATTCCTACCAGAGGCTTAGCAGCACATTAAATTAATTAAAAGCTGTTCAAATAGGAATTGCAAAGGGCACATTTGCTTCCTTACAGGTTCTTGTCTCATGGGCTCCTATGCACAATATGCGTTTTACTGGTGCCAAAGCCTGCAAAGGCAGATGGCTTGGAGAGAAGGTCAGAGCAGCACTGGAGAATGGCAGTGGAGGGAAGCAGTGGAACTACTCTAATAGTAACAGCAAAGAGGTCCCTGCTCTGCAGCCCACAGTGGAGATGCCCTTTTCATACCATCCCTGCTCCTTCCTTGGGTAAAGGACTGCAGGGCAGCTCGTCCAGAACTGCCTCTAGTGTCTTCTGCCAAACTATCTGCTGCAGCCATGGGGCTGACCAGCGGGTGTTAGTCTTGGCAGGTGCTAAAAAATGTCTTACTCCTCAGGGGTATGTCTGGAGACTGATTTAGCAAGTGCTACAGCACACAGTGATATTTGGAAAACATAATATTCTTCAGTGTTGCTTGACTGTATCCCAAGGCTACATGGGTTTGATATAAGGCACTTGGACTAACCTCATTCTGTGGCAGACTATATTCCCAGAAGGTAGCTCAGGACACACCTGCTAGCAGTAAATGTCCCAAACATTACAGGAGATGGCATCCCAGTGGCATCCTTACTATTCTGGGAATCTCTGTGGGATATTATGGGAAGAAGGAAATCCTGTCAGTTTGCATAACAGCTGAAAAGAGGGGAGAAAATAGCTTGTGTTTACCATGAAAGCTGTGTTTCAGTGCAGTGTCTTTGCAGCTTGCTGTTATCATGTGCTGAGACCGGATGGTGAAGGTGGTACTTCAATGCAGGAGTGAAGGGAAAGTGTACACAAGGGGTAGACAGAGGGCAGGAGGTAAAAGAGGCCAAATGAGCCATTGCTTCTGTGGATGTGCAGTGAATGTGTGTTCCTTGGGCATCTGGTGCCAGTTTGACTGTGGTGATATCATATTAACCCATTCAAGAGTTATGTGATAGGCTAAAGATACAAATGCAGCTGTATAAAGATGTGTCTCAGGACTTTATTTTCCTGGCGTTGTTCATGGTGTCTTTTGGGGAGCAGGATGCTGGGTCTGGGATGGTTTCCCTACAGATATTGACTACAACGATAATTTCTGGTGTATCTCATGATGTTACTTTCAGATCTACAGAGTTTTATGGCATTTCTTTTCTCAGCATTTAATTTGTTGCAAAATAAGGAAAAACCTGGATGCCCAGCCTTCTTAGCCCAGATTAATTTTTTTTTGAAACTCGGTTTCAGAGGCTCTGTTCTCAAACAGCAGCACAGTTTAATGTGCTTAACAGCAACAGGTTTAGTGTGTGAGAGTCTGCTCAGGTAGCTTTGGAGGACTGTCCTGACTAGAAGTGAAATTTAGCATTCTGTAGCTGTGCTTCTTGTAGGCTACTCAGTCTGCTTCTTCTAACATGCCTTATGGAATAACATGATCATAATTTACAAACAGCTACACAGGGCAGTATTTTCTGATAATAACAGAATATTGATTTCCATGGAATGCAGCTTAACATGATCCACAGACTACAGACTGAAGGTAAATCTGGAAGTCAAGGTGAACAACTTCTGAAAAAGTTGTGTCTTGAAATACAGTGTATTCTCTGCTTTTAAATCAAGTTGTCTGTCTATTTCTAGATGCAGAAATCTCTCTTTTTTAATAAGGTATGATATAGTGGAAGGAGGAAACAGTCGGGCTTTTTCAGAAATAGATGAGCTAGTTATTTGTTAGATGGGATGTGAGATTAGATGATAATTGCATTGTTTCTTCTGGTTCTTAACAGTAAAAGCATTTGTGGACTTGATTGAATAATCAGGATGCTTTTGCTTTCACAGGCACCAGTAAATGCTATTTTCTGTTGAATGCTTTTTAATGGAAAATGAAAACAGAAAAACAACATTGCATTATTTTATGGATCAAAGGCAAATGATGAGGTGAATTAAAAGTTGGAATGTCTTTGTGTATGTGAATAAGGAGATTATTAAGAAAGCTCAACAAAATAGAAAAGGTATGAAAAAACACATGCAAGCTGGACTTGGATATGTTATTCTTTACTTTTAAATAACTAAAAAATATTTAAATAAAATATACAGTTGGTAAAGAAGCACCATCACTTTCAAGGTTGACAGTAGAGAAACAGAGATTGGCATGAGCGAAGGAAAAATTCATGGCAAGAATCATCTGATTTTGCAGAGAAGAATGATGATTGCTTGCACAATTCTGTGTCTTTTTTTTTTTCTGGGATGAGGGATTCAAAACTGTGGACACAACAGCAAAAAAATCTCTTATGAATATTTTAAGTCTGTAAATTTTATGTGCTATTCTGTCAAAGGAAATATTGCTGAGATCTTAGGGAAGTGGAAACAGAAAGAGCAGATGTTTTCACGGATATTTTTAGAAGTTCACTCAGTTTAGGCAAATTCCTGAGGACTGGTCACAAGAACTAGATAACCTTCAAAAGTATAGGAGTATATGAAATCTGACAGAGGCTAGCTGATAGATACAAAAACTGTAGGAAGTGTTTTAAGGACCTCAAATGGAGAAACATTTGTAAAAGCAGTGTTTGAAGATGGATTATCTATTTTCAAAAAGAGAAAACTGCTTCATTAACTTGACAGGACACTTCGAAGCCCAAGGTACTAAGACACAAAAAGGGTAACAGTTTCCATCAGAATGGCCAGCCTTTAACCAATTTGAGGTTATAACATATAAAGCTGAAGAAAAGAAAAGACAGTAAACCAGTTGGAAATTTGACAAAACTAGAGGATAGCTTCACATAGTCTGACTTCAAGATATATTAAAAAAAAAAAAGAAGAAAGAAAAGAACCCACATCAACCCATCCACTCTGAAAATGACAAGTAAGCACAGTTAGAACCCAATAACCCAATAATAATGAGACAAACACCACTTATTGTGATAACTCTATCTAAGAAGAAGATCCAAGAAAGGAATATTTCTGGTCTTTGCAGAGTTTCACTGGGAATATGGGACACTTGTTAGATATCAGAGCCCTAAAAATAAGTACCTACTAAGAGGGAATCAAGATCCATTGCTGTGAAAAGCCCCAGACTGGGACTGTGAGATTCTGATCATGGAAGTTTAAAGTTGTTATGAATATAAGCCTTGATTTTTACCTGCCCAGTCTAGCTGGTGTTCATTACTGGGAAAGATATTTGGCAAGGAATGGAAAATGTGCTTGAAATATGCATTCCCTAAGATTGCATATATTTTGGGAACATAAAACAGCCAGAGTGCTGTGCTGGCTCACCCTTCTCTGTCATTTTACTTCCCAGGCATGCTCCAGTCAAATTTCTTTCTTGTATATGTCTAATATCTTGTGCAGTGAAGCTCAAGACTAATTTTTCTCTTTTCAGCCCTAGTAGTCTCTGAGAGACTCCAGAAGTCTGGAAGGAGCAGTCTATTGCACACACTCTCAAATCTGGATGTTTTATTATTTGGTTTTTTAGACAAAACTATGAGAAAACCTCCCCCAGACAGATGCCTATGTTTCATCTCTACTGCCCATCTGGCAACCAGACCTACCTGAAATGGTTTGGAAAGGTAGAAAAAAAATCGCACTTAAAGAGATCTGAGCTCCTTAAAAATTTGGCTCAGTATGCAATACAAAGTGTCTGTCTGTTGTGTACCAACTTCTCACACTGTTTTCCTTCAAATTTCAGACATATAAGGAATTGGTTGCATGGCTTACTAGAAGATGTGGTATGGATAAATAAATTTATAATTTGATTTGTCTGGATGTATATAGTAAGCACTGTAATAATATAGCATTATCCTGTATTATATGGCATACTCTCTGCTGCACCCAGGGAGATCCACCCTGGGTGGAGAGCACGGGCTGAGCAAAGAGTTTTTTAAAAAAATAAAGTAACACATGCTTGGGACCTTAAGTTTATCAGTAACCCAAAGTCACAAAACCAAATGCCTCTTAACCTCTCAGTGAATGAAGTTGTCCTGAGTGCATTTGGTCCTGAGTAGACCAAAATGTATTTCTACCAAATTATGATTGACTGTGGGAGATTTTTGTGCTCTCTTCAGGTTTAGGTTTAAGGTTTTTGTGCTCTGTATAGGTTTATTCAATGCCATCATTGTAAAGCTTTCTCTTGTATGTTATTTTGGCTAAGCTTTCTTTTGCAAAATATTTTTTATAAGCCTGGTGGCAGTGGAAAGATATTTTTATCCAGAAAGAAAAAAAATAACTTTGCTACTGTAGTAACTCTTCTCCCTCCTCTCTGGGAGCAGTCCAAAAACAATGCATCACAGGATGAACTATGTGTTATGCACTTGTACTTACTTTTACTGAAACTCAAAGCAACACAGTATCTTCTAGTTGGTAAAACAACAGAACTTAAAAGATAAATCCATAAGTGAGCAAGAACAAAGAAGTTTTCGTTTTTGCCTTTGGGATCACCCATTAGCAGATTTTTTTACTTATTTTGAAATTTTCATGCCATATTTTCAAGACAGTTGTGAAGTGAAACAATCTAAACTAGCAGAGGTGGAGCATCAAAATCTCCAGTTCATATAAAGCCAATGCTGATCTAAATTTGCCACAGTGTCAATATGCCATCACAGACTTAAATAGCATGTGCCTATTAAACAAAGGAAAGAAGCTTCCTTGGACTTATTTTCAGATATAAAAACCACCTAATTTTTCTGCCTTTTTTATTTGTTTTTCCTTTATGAAAATTACATGCAGGTCCTGGCATACTAAAAAAATCCATCAAACTTAGTCTTTGTAAACTTGTTTTTTGTTTGGTTTTGGCTTTGGTGGGGTGTTTTTTTGTTGGTTTGTTTGGGTCTTTTCCTTTTACGGCAGGAATATGCTAACTGGAGAAGCACTACAGATTAACTGTGTAAGGGAACTCTAAGTGGCCACAGACAGCCCTGGCCTCATGGCAGACCCTGGCTGGAAGTATGGGAGTGGATTAAAGATATTTGGGAGGCCCCTGTGCTCTGTATGAGTTCATAGTGGCAAGAAAGCTATCCTTGCTTTCACCATACTTTGTTATTTTCTTCTTGCAATTCATAATTATGCAATCAACAACTGCAAACCTGTATTGGGCGTTGGAGGGACAAGTTCTACTCATTGCTTTCAGGAATTCAGAGTCAAGTAGTAGTTTGTGGTACAGCTTTTTCCCATGAGAAAGCAAAGAAGAAAATCTTCCTTTTCCAGTCCAAACTGGTATTCTGTTGTTTGAGATTTTTTTTTTGCTGAGATGAAAACACATTTTTCTTATCAGAATTCCTTCCAGAAAAGTGAAGCTGTGGCCTAGCTATAAATATGCACTATACCACTAACATTTTAGAAGTCTTAGATTTCCTCAAGTTTTAGTATTGATGGTGTACTTTTAAAATGGGATTTTATATTGGACTTCAAAACCGTAAGCAGATGAGAATTCTTGTGGCAAAAAGTGCTGAAGGTTAAGGAATTCCCTACTCCAATTTTCTGTCAAAAATATAAAATCACATCCAAACCCCAAATTTGATATGCATAATTTTTCCTCAAAATAATAAACAAATTACATATTTGTTGGTAGTGGAAATAAAATGAAAACAGAAGTCCTCTGTTCCTCTGGTAAGGGATAAATTTGCAATTAAAATTCTAATTATTTTTTCAGCTTATTTTCCTCTCTCTTAATTTGACCAATCTGTGATGAAGAACTACAGCCAAATGGAGTGTAGGCTTTGTAATGAGGAAATAAGATCTGATCACGCTACTCAGGAAATTCTTGAGCACTGTAGAACTCCAGTATAAACTGAGTAGGGTTTAGTGAATGGAAAGATGATTTAGTAGAAGTAATTAAAAAGTCACACAGGTAAGCAGAGTTCATGGAGTCCTGCCAGAAGCTGCTTTGAGAACATGCATTTTAAAATCATTAATATAACTAGCCCATTCCAGTGTTTTCCCAAGTTCTCCTGTTCTCTAGAAAATTGTATGGTTTTGTCTATTCAAATTTTATAGCTTTGTATTATACTTGTCATTTTACCCTCTTCTCCTTACACTTTTCCTTTCATTTCCTTTCCATCTCTTTTAATCTACTGCAGGTGACAAATGCAAATGACAAGAAGCATAAACTGTCAGCAGAGTCCTGGTATAAATGGCAGACATCCTACTGACTGCAGTGGGTGTTACCTTTGCTCATGCCAGGACTAAATTTAGTTTACAAGTTAAGAAACTGAGGCAGCAGGGGAAGAATTCTAGCATTACTATGATCCTCCTTGCCGTGCTTTTATTTTGCTCACTTCTGACATTACATTTTTTTTTTTATCCTGTGTGTTGCAAATCAAGAGAGCTATCCCAGACCCCCTGCATTTGGAGAGCTGAGCTTCTCCAGATTGGAAAAAACCTGTCTTTTTCCAAAGCCCAGTAAACAACACTCATCTAAATTGATACAAAACCCACAAAACCCTTCTTCAAGGGTATCACGTTTTCTCCTTGTGAATCCCACCTGGTTTGAAAAGAACTCTATCAGAATAGAATCAAGTAGAGTAACATGTTTTAGGAAGCTGAAATTGACTAAAAAGCCTCTCTCCTCCATATTTATTAATTTCCAGTGTCATAATGTTCAAATGAAGCCAACCCTTTTCTTTATTTCCTCAAACTCTCCTTTATTCTTCTTTTGTGAAGGTTAGGGGACAGAGGAAGATATGTTATGCTGGCTGTTCAAGGGGCTGTTTCAAAACCCCAAAGTAGACTTGTGGGGAAAAATCTTTGAGGAATGCTCCTCCTTCCACTGGAAATGGCTATTTTAAAAAAAATTAAGAATCACAGGACTGCCTAAACCAAGAAGTTGTAGTGCTGTTGGGATTTGCAAATGAGGAAACTCACAAGCATGAGTGAGATAAGGAAGAACAACCTCTAGCAAACCATCTGGGTTTTTTTATGGTTATTTTTTTTGTCAGAGGACACTGCCTTTCCAGACAAGCTTTGTTTCTTGTTGAAAACTGAAAAGAAATTGGCAAACTGATACTCCACTGAACGCTTTTATAAGAATACACCTAGATGGTAAAACTACTAGTGATGTAGTGATGGGGCCAGAATGTTTCCCTAATTGAAAAACAACACTGCTATTCTCAATGAGGCACTAATTTAGACTTTGCTATTTACTCTAGTGAGAAATGGTGACATTTAGGAAAAGGAAGACATTTAGAAAGTGAAATGAGAGGAGCAGCTCAAGCCCAAATCTATTGGCCAGCTCATGCATCTGCTAGAAGGGGTGAGGACAGAAGCCAGGAGCACATTTTAGGTCCCCCAAAGTCCTCTTTTCCCAGCTACTCCAATCCTCAGCAGGATTTGGCCCCTGGAAATCAGGAAGGGGGAATACAGGAATACCTGTGTCCACCTGGAGTTATCAGAGAAGCTGTAGGTCCTGAGCAGGGCAGGGGTAAAGCTGGGCCTCTGCCTGTATGCCCACCAGTAAACAATGGTAAACAGCAGCTGGGGCTCTGCATGGGCTTTCACTGTTTCTGGGCCTGCAAACCTTCATGGGGCAATGAATACTCCAAAGGAAATTAGCATAAAGATTGATTTTTGTCTTTAGGCTTTAGTGGACCCTAAAACTGGGACTTTTCTGTTCTGATATTGTTAGAAAAGATCTTAGTTTTTGCCCATATTTTTGTGGGGGCTGTCATTATCTATCTTTCAACACATTTTTAACTTTTGTTACTAAATGATGATTTGCACAAAGTCTGATTTACTTTATTTTCACTGCTTGAGATAGTTCACTTTTAATTTAGTACAGACTTGGTTGATAATGAAATATATGTTTCAAATTTCCACAAGTATTTCCTCCTTTATCAGCAAGACAGAGTTTTGCAGGAAATCACTGTTAAGTAGCGATACAATCCCAGCTACACCCGCCTTTCATGAAATACTCCTTTACTGAGATTTTCACAACAGAATTACCTTGCTTCTTCCATTTTTCTTTTCAGAGCCTATTATCCTGGTTACCTTTAAGTAGAGACATAATAGCAGACTCAGATTTGTCCTGTTGCTGTTTGTATTACTGAAAATCATGCTGTAAGCAAAAGTGGTACTCTTTCCATACCATATAGTGGTCTAACTGCCTGGGACACGTTCCAGAGCTATACTTTCCTGGTTTGTGGGGAGAAATCTAAATGAGGCATAAGGAAACTTGGCTGCAGGAGGTATCAGTTTGTAACAGGACTCAAGTCTGCTGAATGTGCTTAGCTTCTTGAGAGCTGAGTGAAAGCAAACCTAACTCCCCCTCCTTCCAAACATTGGATACAGCTGGTGTTCTTGTGTCATGTCTTGTTCACATGGGCTGCTCTTCCCTTTGTGAGAAGCTCTAGCAGAAGTTTCAATGCAGACAGATATTGCAGTTGCAATGGTATGTTAATACCTGCTGCTGCTGTACTTTGCCCCACACTGACAAGGTCCATTTCCCAAAACAAACATGTGAACTGCAGATTTGCTTAAGGAAAAAAAAAAAAAAGAAAGCGACATCTTAAGCAAAATTGCTTCAGCTGGTGGTGTTGGGGGTATGATATAAAGACCAGACTGTGTATCTCTGAAGTATGTAAGCACCTGAATTTTATGGGTGCTTTACTTGTGGCAATACAGGTCCCTTCAATAGGAGCAGAATGTAGTTGTGTCAGTCAGTGGAGCTTCTTCCTTGGTCTTTGAGACCATGGTACTGAAATCAAAGGCTGACTGAGAAATAGAACTGGTCCCAATTTCCCAAAAATAACTCATGCTTCAGATTTTTAGATGGAAAAATCTAATTAATTTATTTGTTGTGTTTTCTTCCAAGCTAGTTTGTTCTATAGTTTTTAATTCTTGAATCTCCACAGCAGCTGGGGAACTATTTACACTGGACACTACAACACTGTTGAGTTTGCTCAGCCAACTCTATCAAATAACATGAAGGCACAGAGGACTGTCAGTTCTTGCGGCTTCCTTCAAGTCCCACTGGAAATATTCCTTGTAAATAACAGCTTTGTAGAGAACCACTGATTGTTAATGAGGTAACATGAGAGACTGTAGCCACAGTTGCCGGGATATCATGGATAAGGATGTGCTGTTCTTACAGGCCTTTCAGGACAGAAAATAGGACAAGATATTTCATAAAATATTTAATTATCCCTTAGCCATACTGGTAACCTGCTTGGCTTTTCTTTCAGAGCTCTCATTTAGCTTTTTCTCTCTGAGAATTGTCCTAAATTCTTATCCTAACAGAAGATGAGTAAAGGAAAAATATTTGCTACACAGTACTTCAGAATGTGACCAGGTAAAACTAAGTCTCCAATATTTCTGAAATTTTTTTGTTAAACAAAAAAACCCCAGCGCTCTTAGTCTTCAGGTCACATAGACAGGGTTCCATTTGAGTACACATCTACCCTCCTCACTGTTTTTGTCTAGTTTTATTTCTGGTAGGAACCAGAATGCATTGAAGAAAGAGGGTCCACTCAGCTCTTGTGCTGATGTCAGTACCTAGTATGGGATGTAGAGCCATGGGTATTTTACAGCTGGGTGATTTACATGTACCTTGGGAGCCACCCTGAGTGGTGTGACTCAGGACTTCAGAGACTGGCATTCTATACATCTATGAACCTAAGAAGTACCACTTCCAGGTCTTCCACTTTTGCTTTGATGTTAGCTTAGAAAGAACCCAATTTATGGGTGCTAATAAACTTTCAAGTTCATTTCATTGAGCATTTCAAGGGCATGGATTTTTGGAGGAGAGTACCCCTCCTTTTTAAACCTGACATGTGAAGTAAAACATTTATGTTCAAAGACAAAGAATGTTTTTTTTTGCTTTGGGGGGATTTGATTAAGTTGTGGATTTAGGATTGCCTTGTTTTACTAACTGTTCAGGGGCCACTGGAGTGCAGGAAGTATTGAAAATCAGGAGCGAAGTTGAATCTGCCAAGAAGGAATGAGCGGGGGGAAGATGTTTTAAGAAGGTGTTTTCAGATTTAATTTTCATTTTTCTCATTACCAATCAACTCAAAGTAAAAAATGTACCTAATTGCCCAAGTTGAGTCTGTTTCTGACAGGGCTGTAACAACTGAGTGATCACTCCCTGTCCTTATCTTGACCCACAAGCTGTTCATTGTATTTCTCTCTTCCCTGCACAGGTGAGGAGGGAGTGATAGAGCAGCTTTGGTGGGCACTTGGAGACCAGACATACTCCAGCCACCTGTTTGCTGTGTTTGGGAGGAGCTCTCAATAAAAGTGTGTGTGTTTATTAATTTTTTCTCATTTAAATATTTCCTTACATACTCCTTTTATAATGATACCTGAAAATCACTGTTCTTTGTCAGCAGATAGAGTGATAACCACTACTGCTTTTAATACCAACAAGCATCTGAATTTACCAAATGTGTTTTTCTCTTCTTTCATCAGGTTGTCTAGTCACAGCCTGCATGTGGCCTGTGGCCTATGGCTATGAGTGTTTCTGAGCTATTTGCAAAGTAGGAAAGGACTAGTATTTATGTGGGAACTATGTGATTCTCCTCAGAAAATATCTTATAAATAACTTACCTATGAAGATCAGTTTATGGATCTGTCTATTCTATGTCTGATTTTGTCCCAGTTCTCCCCATGTTGCTTGAACTTCCCAGTACTAAGATGAAACTGGTCTATTTAAATAAGTTAGTAGCACAGACTCTTTGGGAAAAAAAAAAAGTTTTTTTTTCTATATATAATTTCTACCTATCCACATTAGATTAAATTAAATAATTTCTTCAATGAAAATATTACCACTGTGTTTCACAAGTTACCAGACTATAAATTTCATGTTCTGTTGCAATGGAGAAATTGTTTTCATAATATCAGTAAGAATAAGTATAGTATATACTTATATATATGTTTCATATATATAACATATATAGAAACAAATACAATCGTATGCTTTTTGCATGCTAAATGGTGTATACTTCTTCAAATGTGATGGATTTTACTCCCAGCAATGCACTTTTGAGCAATTAATACCAAATCTTTTCTGGAGGAGGGAAAATATAGTATTTCTTGACTACTCAACAGGCAGGCCATTTTTAATGAAATAAAAACATTTTATGTAAAGCTAAAAGCATTTGTTTTATTAATTAATATGAATGCTCTTTTCTCAAACTATCAACTGCTCTGTTTGAGAAAGTAGTCTACTAAGTCATATTGTATTACATGCTTATATCCATTTTTAATTACATTTGGAGGAAACATGATAACAGCAAGAGGAAAAATAACATCTCTTGATTATATGAGTTAGTCAGTGCTTGGCCACCTCCTCTAGAATACCTAACTTTTATTTGGCTTTGTTGGGAAAGAGTCAGGGTCATGTGATTTAATAAAGAATATCATTATTCTCTTTAATCCTGCCTAAATTCATCATGTTTGGTATTAAGGAATGCACAAATTAATGTTAAAAGAGAAAGTACTAAATAAATGAATAAAAGCAATTTGGGAATAACCTGTGAGGGTAAAAAAAGGGGACAGAGAAATGAATGCTGATTGGTCATATAAAATTTTTCATTCACCTTTTTAGTGACTCCAATTATTTTCCCTGTAAATTAATAGAATTTGGTTTTTTCAATTGCCAAACTCTTCTCCCAGTATGCGGAAGCCTCTGCATCCTTTTAAAATCAGTGAATCAAATCAATTATATAGAGGGTGGTAATCCTAAAGCAGACACAGAATCAGCTGTAAAGAGAGCCTTGGGCTTCAGGTTCAGGTGGTGATGTTTAAATTGGTAGAATAAGTGTGCCATACCCCATTTTGGTTGTTCCTGTAATCTAAGTATACATCCCAATTTCTCAAAACAATTATCACAATCACAGACCAAAATGTAAACCAGAGAGAGTTTGGATGACTGGGCAAAATTTATCTATGTTTACAAACAGATTGGGAAATGGAAAAAATATATTTTTTACTTTTGACTACTGTAGTTTCTAATCTTTATCTTAATCCATTTTTCCATGCTAGAAGTAATTAGTCAACAACTCTTCTATGAGCACATCAGGTCCAGATTCAGACAGTTTCAGACAGATCTATTTTATTTCATAGACCTTACATTTAGTGTTCCTGTGAAGAAATGGTATTTTGACTGCACCATATTTTTTATAGGTTCTGTTCTACATCTTTAGATAAGGATGAATTTCCAGATGGTCTTGGAATGCCTAATTCAGCTGAAGAGGAACAATCCCACTGATTTGTTTCTTTTTCTTCTGCTGGCCATTTCCTATTAAAGGAAAGGCAGATTTCTTTCCTTTCAAAGCTACAAACTCAGAAATTATACCAAAAAAATTTTTGGTGTAGCTGTAATAGAAGATCTGTCTCACTAAGCAAACTAAAAATAGAAGAGTCTCTCAGACACACAATGGCAAAAAACAACAAGAAGATTTAATGTTGGCACCTCTAGGCAGTGGTGGTCTGACTGCCTGCAAGAGTGTTTAATATATATATATATATATATATATATATACACACATATATATACAATAAAAATGACTTCTAGTGTTGTTTGTGTTGGTTTTTTGTGGTTGTTGTTTAAATTTTTATTTGTTTTATTGCCTGTCACAGGTCACAGTTAGTTAGAAGCAGACTTCAGCCTACTTAGGAAACAGTAACAGCAATGAACCTTTTTATTATCCCACCATTGCATGTCTAAAATTTGATGATGATGATGATGATGATGATGATGTCCCTAACGAGAACTAGTAGTTTGATCTACCTTGTCCAAATACAGAGAGATGGTATAGAAGAACTTTGAATGAAGACAGGTAGATTTCCATTTCAGCACGATTCAGCCTCCTGTTTGCCACCAAGTACTATCCAAAATAACCTCAGGTAATTTTTGCTGTGTTTATGGTTTCGCTGTTAGGGACAATCATTCGTGAAGAACCTGACTGAGACCACCTTTTCTTTCCTTAGGGGCTGCCAAAGAGGTGCCAGGTAGTAGTGAGTTCCAGTCACTGGCAGGTTTGAATGTAGAAATTAGGAGCAAAAGAACATCCAGAATCTTAATTGCCCACCCAAATTATGGTTTATCTAATTTTCATCCTTGTTGCAAAACCTACAAATTTTAATTTTATTTTTTTTATTTTTGGATAAAGGGAAAGTGGTAGATCCTAATTTGTTAATAACAAATCAGCTGGACTCGGACCTGAAAGTAGTGAAGAGGCAAAATCTGGGTAAAACCACAGTGTGTTTTTGGTTTTGACAACAAACTGTCTGACTTCACAGCCGGTTTCCTTCATTGACTTGAAAAGGCAGCAGGTTTTTGGAAGCTCTGGGTAGAAATGTGCTTAATTGCACATTTCACTCTTGAACAGAGATGCTGCAGTAGAAGGGGAGCTTGTTGAAATGCCAGGGTTGTTTGAATATTGCTCTCTGTGATTTGGCCTAGAAACCAAGTGGACCTCTATCAGGATGGACATTTGCTTCCTGTTTCATATCCGGAAAGATAATGTTTCTCAAAACATCATCGTTTTTAAAGACCTCATTAGATAGTTCTGCAGTAGCATTGAAGTTTTCTGTTCAGGGAAGTGGATGGTTACTTCCATCCATGGGGCTGTCTAGTAGTAAGACCTTGCAATCTTAATTTCTTTACGATTGTTAAGGGATTTTGAACAAAGCCATTCCTGTTTTGCTTATGCTATCTCTCATAATCCTAGCCTTATTGAATCACCAACATCTATTGCTGTTTTATGACCTGTGTTTCTCTTTCATGCAAGCCCTGTATGCCCTTTAGTGCTGTGCTGCAACAGTGGCTGTTATTTCCCAGCTTCTGTCATTCCTATCCCATCCCCTTTCATATTCTGCACCTGATGTTCAAGTTCCTCTGTTTAATTGTCTAGGGTCATTACCTTGTTATATAAATCCACTGTTTGTCCCTGAGAGCAGGGTTACACTTATGTAACTTCTGCCATTCAGAAGTTACATCTCTGAGCTGAGAGGGGTCTTCTGTGTTTCCTCTGTTCACAATTGAGAGAAATAGGCAAATCCAGAGGTGGATTTGTCCCATCTGTTTCAGGCGCTTAATTTAGGATGAGATGAATAATCTGCTGAATACATTTTATCTTTCTGCTGTGACTATAAATGGAGGTAGATGATTATAGTAGGACAGATGCACAAATGTAACATAGTTGATTTTAGGTGAGATGAACCTGGATTCTAGACAAACTTAATTGTCCAAGTTCCCTCAATAGTACAGAAAAAAATTAGCACAGCAAATTGGTACTTGTTCCCCTATATATTTGGATGGTGTGAGTTGCTGTTGGAGTGCCTCTAGAAATTAGGGCAGAAGCCTAGCCTTACTTAAATTCATTTCTGATAGCTAAAGCAGGACACATGTCACTCAAACTAGGACACCACAGATATATTATTGTTATTGGTAGAAATGTTTTCTTTATCCTTAAAAAACAGACTTAAACATTCTGCTACTCTTTCATCAATTATGACAACTTTGAATCTAATTTCCCACTGCCTATGGGCTCAATCTAACCACAGAAATTATAAAAATGTATCCCAGAGTCTTTCCCATGTCACTGCAAATAAATTCTTTATCACTCCCATCTGAGTTCTATAGAAATTGTGCACATCCAGGAAGTCACATAGAAAATCATATTTCTCTTTTCACCATCCACAAAGATAATGTTAATTTTGTCTTAATTCTCTTGTTTTAATACCTTATATTTAGTAAGTTGCTAGATATTAAAAAAAAAAACCAAACAAAAAAAAAGAAGACAGAGAGAGAATTAATTAAGAATAAAAAGTGAATGCACAATTCTCCAGGATAAAAATGAGCAACCCAAATACAATGAATGAGCTGTAAAGCAGAGTCTAGAATCTGAAAAGTTCTGCTCTCAGTTAACCATGGTAAATCTGGGACATTGGGCCACTGGAAAATGACAAGTGTGATGATTTTCTGAATGGAGAACAGCGAGTCTCATTGAGACTTCAGTTTTGTGAGATAACTGTCATAACCAGTTTAGCATGAAAGTTTGACATACTCAATAATTAGAAAAAAATTGCAAGTTGGTCACTGAGAAATTGAACAGACACCTGTTATTCTCACAATGTGCCTTATTTAAACCCTTATTCCCAGCAAGATAGGAAACTATATGTCACTGGTTGTTAACTCAGTTTAATCTGAGAAATCTTCTGCCCTGAAAATACTGCTAAGGTTAATTGGCACTACAGAGGGTCATTTTTTTGAAAACAAGACACATATCATCACTTACATTATTCAATTTTAAAAATTCACATCCAAGTTTATTGAATTACAGGACACCAGTTGCAGGATGTTAGTTCACTTCTGGTCTTGTGCTCTACCTAACATTTTTACCACATTAAAATATTATGGATATACCATGTATTTTGTTGCTTAATAATCAAAATGTGTGCAGTTCCAGTTTGCAGCCAGAATCTATTATTTACTGAAATCAGCTGGAAGACACCTAGGGAACTGAATGAGAATAATATCCCAGAAACAAGTAGATTTTGTTA
This sequence comes from Molothrus aeneus, assembly GCF_037042795.1. NCBI lineage: Eukaryota > Metazoa > Chordata > Aves > Passeriformes > Icteridae > Molothrus > Molothrus aeneus. Next base: position 91,478,945 of record NC_089648.1, on the reverse strand, counting down.
ATGGATTATTCATGTTTCAATTAACTAAACCAATTCAGACTTTTTTGAATGTGAATTTTTAACAGTTTGTCAGCTGTCAAATGAATTAATGGCAACCATTTTCCTTGGGTGAAAGTGAAGGCAAATGAAAATGGTATTGCAGAAGGATAGGTAGCATCTCCTGGCATCCTGGTGCAGTATCCAAATGGTTTTATGGGTCTAGAGAGGTTTGCAAACTTGAATTAAATATTCACATACCTTAGAAGTGTACTTGCTCAATGAGCAGCTGCAAATTTTATAGTTTTTAAATGAATATGTTAATCTTTCTAGGCCATTCATCCTATTTGCTGGGTTTTTCAAACATAAAAAATTATAGTGGTAAGTTCTGACCTTCAATGACTTTCTCATAAGTGAGAATAGAGTAGTTTTTCATAGTCTTTATGGTGGAACCAGGAGATGAATAAGGAGGGAGCTTTGACTTGGCAAACCATCCAAGCCAGGGCATGCCATTGATGGAGTTAATGGGTATTAATGGAGAACAGCACGGCTGCAGAAAGTTGGGCATCAAGCCTAACATTTGTTTAGTAGAGACATCCCCACCATGGTAGGCAGCAAAGCTGGGTAAACAGAGAGGGAAGGACTTCTGTGAGACTGAAATAAGAAGAGGAGAAATTCAAATTGAATGCATCAGTGAAATGGGAGTCAAAGGACCTTCATTTATTATCTATGTTCTTCAACTTAAAAATGTCATTCTTTGAAGGAAAGTTGGAATGCTTTGTCCCATGTGCCTGCTATGCTGAACTATGTGTCACAAAGAAAGTATACTTTGTTCTTTAAGTAAAACTATGAACTCTCTCTTGAATTATTTATTAGTCTAATGAAAAGGATTAAACACTTATTCAATTAAGTTATATATCTATTAAATCTGGATTTCTATGTTATTATTAAGTCTGTGTCTCTGTAGGTGATGTAACATTTCATTTGTTCAACTGTGGGATTAGATTTTTTTTTGAAGCAAAGGAACTCAAGATTCTTTACATGCCTTGGAACTATCAGTGAGAATATGCACAGAGAAGTGATAATCACTGGAAACAGTGGCAAACCTTGGCCCAGGTGCCAAATAGAGTCCACTGGGACATTTTGTGCAAGTCTCAGACCTGTTTCAGATCTACCTCCTTTGCCCTAATGAGCCTTGAGGTGCTCCTTACCCAGTGTCTGTGGGCTTGTGTTTCTCCCTGTGAGATGAGCCTCCTGCTCTCTGAGGACACACCTGCCTGTGGGATGGGTGTTTGTGGGTGATAGGGGTGTGCTGCTGGCTGAGCACGTTGACTCCAACACCTTCCAAATAACACCTTAAATCCTCTTATGGGGGAAGGGAAGGATTTCTGCTTTGCTTCTCTGTTTCTTCATGAAGAGAGTGCTTTGATAACTCAGCTGTTACTATTACCTGTCTCTCACATGGAAGCTGATGATCTCCAGAGTGAGAATGAGCACTGTTGCTGCAAGAGGCTCTGCTGAGGTCTTTTGTGTCTCTGTGTAGGAGTGCTAGAATTTTTCTTATGTTTTATGGGTTTTTTTCAGTGATTTGGGTCTTACACAATGGTAAATAGTTTATTTTCCTTCACTTCTTCCCCTCCGCTCCCCACATTGCTGTGGGACATGCCACCTGAAAGTCATCTGTAGAAGCTAAACAGCTTCCTACATTGGAGTGCCACTCAAAATTCCTTCTCTTTTTTTTCTGTTTCGGTTTGGAGAACAAATGGTAAACCAAAATCCTCTTTGCTAAACCTAAGTATACCCTTTCTCCATTTTCCTGGTATTACTGGAAAACTGCAAAGCTATCATACCTTTTAAATGATGCATCACAATGAAGTGCTAAACTAGAGTTGCAATTTACCCTGGCTTATAAATTTCTGACATATGCCAAGAAGAGGCAGGGTGCCCCATTTGACTAAACTGGAAAATATTCCACGGAAGACAAGTCTACCTCACTGTTTTATTTATCATTTCCGTAAGCTTGTCCACCTCTTCAGTCAACATCATAAATATCAAGAGCAAACAGAAAATGTCTGTAGTTTTATACAGTTACACAGAAGACTGGCAGTGGATTCCCATGCTTTTAAAGGGCTGTCCCAGTCTCAGTGAGGGCTGTAGTTCACTGCAGGTGCTGGAAAAAAGAGGCTGTGCTGAGCACATAGCAGCAAGATTTCAGTCACTGAATTTCAGAGGCTGCCTCTGCTCAGCCCAATGGGATATCTCAGCTGACCTTATCAAACTCATAGGCAGCTGATTAATACAGTTCACAGTGTACATTCTAAATACTAGACTCAAGAAATCTCTTCAGATTTTTGGTGTCACATTAAGTTTTACCTGTAGGGAATCTTTCAATGACTTTGCAAGATATAAAGTGGGAGAATCATAGCTCTAATTCTGTGCATCCCAGAAGGCTAGAACTGGTCTTGGAACTTAAAATTCACATTCAAAAAAGTAAAACTTCTGATCACAGTCTGAAAAACATTCTAAAATTCTAGGGGAATCTCTTGGTGGGCAATAGAGCTCAGCAGGCATTTTGAGGTGGGACCTGTCAGTCTGTCTCAGACATCTGTATGATGATATTATCTGCTTCCTGGAAATGTCTATTCATACATTAGTGAAAAAAGCATGGAAAAGGATTATCTGTGTGGGTGCTGACTATCAAACACACAGATAGTTTTGCCAATGTGACATTTACAAGGTCCTGACAAAAGCATTTGATAGAGAAAGAAGCTTAATGGAAGTCCATGACACCTTAGAAAATGGACGATTTTTGTAGGACAGTCCCTATTAATCACTACTTTAAAAAACCTAATTGTCAAACTTTATAATAAATTTTAGTTGGATTGATGATTTCTACTCCAGGGTTTGCCCTGAACTGCAAAGCAGAGAGATGCTCCAGGTAAGGATCAGTGTTTTTGGCAGAGTTGTGTGTGGGCAGGGAATGTTTAAACAGCACCTGTCCATGCTTAACCTGATTCAGATCAATGCCACAAGAACATGATATTGTGTGAGATATTACTAATGAAATGAATAATGAAAGAGATGTGTCAGCCCAGAGGAAAAAAAAACAGAAAAACTCTTTTTTTCCTTTCCTTTTTTTTTTTCATCTGCACCTGTATGGAGAATTTCACTTTGAAAGCAATATGCTTTCAGAAATTAAGTACTGCTGCAGATTCAGAGGGAAGTGTTTCCATATTAAGACAGGTGGGTAAAGAACACTTCATTTTTTATTATTACTGGTGAAAAAAAAAAGATGAGTAAATGTTAAATTCCTTCATGTATTTTTTAAAATTTATATTTAAAATAGCCACTCTGAAAGGGGTTAAAAGTGAACATCCTGGAGAGAAAACCTAGATTTTTAGGATTTTAGCAATTAGTACTGCCATCCTACTATCAAAATTCAGTATTTTCTACTGATTTGGCATATGATTCTTCAGCTGTGTAAGAAGTTGTGAGAATGACATAATGGGGAGCCAGTAGTGTGGATAGGGGGCACCAAAATTTTTAGGGCATGAAATTAGTCCAGACTTTATCCTGTCTCATGCTTATGTGGTAAGAATAATCTGCTGGAATAAGACAAGGATGGTAATGGCTTTTAAGTGTGGCACATCCATTTTGTTGAAGATTGTTTAAGTTGCACAAGGAAGGGCACCATGTTGCCTTCAATGTTTAGCTATGGATCTTTTGTAGCTGTTAAGGCGAGTGTAATTTCTACACAGGCTGTAAAAGAAGTAGAATGAACTTTCAAATGAATAATTGGTTCCCTTTCTAAGCAAATATTTTTCCATTTTTCAGTAGCTAGAGAATGCTGCTGCTTCTGTTGACTCTGCTCTCCGCTAAGAGAACAGTCTTCCTTTCCAAACCATTGGTATTTGCTTGAAGATGAAATCTGTTTGGAGATGTTTCCTGTTCTGGAAATGCAGCCAGAGGGAGATAAGCTTACAAGTTGCTGTCACCCAGAAGAAAACTGTGGTCTGACTGTTTCACTGGGGCACAAGTGCATCACTGCAGTATACCAGGAATTTGTGCTGCCAGGACACGTGTACAGAGCTGAACATCATAAAGTAAGCTGAGGGAGAAGCAAGACCTGTGGAAAATGTATTGTAACATATCCTGTGATACTGGAACAAAAAGGGAGAAAAACATAGCTGATGGTCTGCTAAAGCCATGTTTATTCACCAAGTTTCTCTGTATTTGAACTGGTAAAAAGAACAATGTGTGACTGTTCCAGTTGGTTTCTAGCAACTGGTTAATCCTATGGGAAATTGTCCCTCAGTGGAGGCAAGTCTGTAAAAGACAAGGGGAGAAAGTGAACAAGGTACAAAGATTACCACATCTGTGAAGCCTGAGGGCTGGCAAAGTCATGCAGTGATGGAGGTAGAGCTTATCTTGTCAGTCTGAGACAGAACCAGGTTCACTCAGACTGTCTTTCACCAGATATTTGACTTTATTTTCTTAAAACTACACAAAAGTAAGGGATTTTTAGCATCTCTGCTACTAAAACCTTGCCATGAAAACCCAACGAAAACATAAACATTCTTTGGAGCCATTATTACCTGCTTTTTACACAAGCATTCAACTTTGGTCCTTATGTTTCTTTCCTTCACTTTCATTGTCCACCTTGCAGAGGGAAAATTTTTTCCAAAGGGTCAGGGCATTTTGAACTCCACTCTTGACAAAAATACATTTAGGCTTTCCCAAGTTGCTTTGAGGTACTGATTTTATATTTTAATTGCACAAGCAACTTCTGTTTCAGCATCTAACCAAGAAGATTGCTTAGCAGTGTATTTATTATAGTGGACTCCTCTAGGACACCACTTCATCTGCACAGCCAGTTTCACAGCATGTTACTGACACATGTTCTTTGAGCTTGACTGAAGCTTCCTCTTGGAGTTTTCAAAGATTTTCTAGCACTTGTTGCCTTTCCCAAGCTGGACTGACTGCACTCATCACCCTGCATTTGTCGTTTGCCTGTAAGAATACCTATTGTACTCATTGACCTTCAGTGTTTGGGATGCCATTTGTTCTCTATGACCAGCAGTTTCAATCACTTCAGTTCGTTCTTCAAGTTTTAATTACTTTGGGGTAAGTTGTATCAGGTCATGATACTGGTTTATCCAAATACTCTTTGAGGTCCCATGTCTCTATCCTTCCTGTGTTTTCATTTCTGTACCAGGTCAGTTATCCTACACATATGGTCAGAAGTTTCCTCTTCTTTATATGTTTGTTAGGAAAGAATCAAACAGGATATGGAGTATTTTGATTTTATCAGTGGCACCTGACTGTTTCTTCACATTTGTTTCAGCATCTGCTTTTTGTTTTTAAATGACCATGCAACTGTTTTGGAATGAATATTAAATGTGTCAAACAGTGGAGCATTCATGACATGAATTCTTGTATATATACCTTTTGTGCCCTTGGCTCATCCTCTGCCTTTGGACTGCAGAGGTTTTTTTTCTCCTGCTACCTAGTATAATGCACTCCTTTTTGCTCCCTGTGGTGACATCACTGTTTTTAAAGCTGAGGAAACAACTTGAGGCTAGGAAAACCATATGAGAGCATAATAAAGATCACTGTGCACCTTGAACTACATACTGACTTTGTTATTGCTCCTGGTATGACAAAATCAATAATGCTAACTGTAATGTAAACCTCTGCTTTTCTTGAGAATGCTTGTAAACTTGCTGGCCTGGTTGTGTATGGCTCCTGGTGTGCACAAAGGGACACTTCAGAGATTTCCTGAGCCGCCTTTGACATCTCCCCCTCTGAGCTTCAGGCTTCCTCCTGTGCCTCTCACTACACATTTGATGTGTGTTTTCATGTGCTGCATGCTCTTCAGGAACTGAGCCTATGGACATGTATTTTGGTCACTGGAATGCCCTGATGGAGTGTTCTGAGTAGGGGAAATTATTATACTTGTAGCATCAGTTCAATTCATGGAAACAGATTGTGGATGCTGTTCAGGACTCCAGCTGAGGAAAGACAGAGAAAATGTTTGCCTTTAAGAGACTTTTAAAGAGCTGGAATCTGTCAGAAACCTGAACTCATTCATTGCTGAACACTATGACCAGTTCACCCAAGGGGAATTCTTGACAAAGAATGAACTACACCTTCAGATTTTTTTTTTGTGTGTGTCTATGGGAGGAAGGGAATGATTTTTTTCCCCTGCTTTTTTTCTCAAACAGAAACAGAAGACCTGGGCAAAAAATGATCAGAGGTTTGTGTGTTGAACAGGTAATACAAAAAATAGTGTCTCTTCCAGTGTCTTTTAAAAAAAGCTAAGAAAAAAAAGAACCATGCACAACCATGCACAGTATAGCAAATTTACAGAGACAAGTGTGTTCTGTATTCAGGTCCATTGTATTCAGAGAGTTCAATTGGGAAGCAATGGTAAGAATCAGTGTAAAAAGATATAATTTTTCCTCAGCCTAGAGGTGGTTCTCCTTTCTTTGCTGGTGAGGCACATGAGCTGTGTACAGGTGAGAGGTGGGGAGTGTGGCAGGTACCAGCCGTGGTGGGGCCCCTGGCATGGGAGGCAGTGGTGCTCATCCACTGGGTCATGGCCTGCTGTCCAGCCACAAGCTCACTTTTTGTCACCAGTGAAATCCTTCCTCACCTTCACTTCTGTTGCTCCATTAAACATTCATGAAAAAGCCCAACTTCCTACTGAGTATCCATTAGCCACCAATGCTGATGTTAATGAGCAAACTGTGAATGCACCAAAGAGCAAATTGAAATGAGTCACAAAATACACTTAGGATGTGCTTCCTGCCAGTATTGGTGCGTCATTGGGAAAATGCTGGTTCCTTAACAACAGGCGTATAAAGAGCAGAAATACAGCTGATTGAAAAAAGACATTATTTAAAGGAGTTCCATTAAAAGAGATTAACTGATTTATGAGCAAATGAATCATATCTGCACATTAGCTCTTTATTTGTCATGCCAACTTGTTTTCTATTACATTAAAACACTTCTAAATTAAAACACAGCATTAAATTCAATTAAGGCCTGCTACAGAAAAAAAAAAGTATTTCAAAACAGACAAAATTTAATTATAGTTAACCTGTGTAAATAAAAGTAAATAATTAATTTATGACAGTAAAAATGTGTTGTGTTACATACTTTGTTCAATTAAATACATATAAAGGCCTGCAAGTACAGTGCTTTCCTGTCTTCTTTCCTTTCAGCTTTACACCTCTGAATATTTAATGCAAAACAGACTGCTGTTAAAAACATATTGACATGCATCACTTGGCTGGATGGGAGGAAATTCCTTCTGCATTGCACAGGATGACAGCTGGTACTGATCACAATTTCAGGTGACAAGTCAATCCTCAAAAAAAAGGCCTAAAAAGAGTTTAATCCATGTTCATCCCAGCTTTTCTGCTGTCACCCAGGCAAGGGACGGGACATGTGCATTTGCAGTGAGGTGCTGGCCACTGCTTGAGTCAGAGCAGTGTGGCCACAGCTCTGTGCCTGGGGACTGTTGGTGCTATGAGGATCCCCCGAGGCAGGGAAGAATGATGTGAACAACTCCATGATATCAGAAGGCTAATTGATTACTTTGTTATACTATACTATACTATACATATATTACACTACATTACACTAACAAGAACTATTACTAACTAACTAACTAGAAAAACTCTCTTCCTGAGAGTCCCGCCACACACACGTGGATCCAATTGGTCAATGAATCAAACCACCATCAGCTCAGGTAAACAAGCTCCAGAACACATTCCATATGGGACAAACACAGGAGCAGCAAATGAGATAAGAATGGTTTTGATCATTCTTTTCTCTGCTTCTCTCACAGCTTCTCTCAGGAGAACCTGAGAAAGCTAAATCACTCTCTGGTCAGAGGGCATGTGAATACCACAGGGGACAGTCTCTCTATGGCTTGCAGGAACCACACCAGGCTCCAGACACCTGCTTAGTACAGAACTTCTGTCTGGGATGGTAGCAAAGTGCCATTGCTTAAAGCACAAAAAACCAGCTTGGAAGTCATGTCACAAGGCTGGGGGGAAAAGGGTGGGCATGGGGAGGTAAGGGAGGCCTGGAAGCAGCATGGAAAGCCAGCACCTGGAGGCTGCAGATGTGTGCCAGGAGGTGGTGGTGGAATCTTTTCTGGGAGCCCCTTGCTTTTCCTCCTCCATGAATGGGGTGAAAGACCCAACTGTGCTAGGGTGGCTACAGCTGGGCAATTTGAAATTCTAATATATGGATATGGAATTATCCAATGCAGAGGAGAAACAGCTGCCTCAGAGGTGAGCTGCAACCCACTAGCAATTCAGATATGTGCATGATATATAAAAAACTGAGAGATGAGGAGGTAAAGACTTAGACAAAAGCCCTCAAGAAAGAAGTGCATGATCTCCTGAGATTTTACAGTGTTTGTTGTGACTGGACTCATATAATCCACTTCAGTTCCCCCTGAAGTCCATGGAAAGCCACCAGCTGAGCGCAGAGGGGATTGAAATTTGTGTGCAGTAAGAGCATTACTTATGGTTGGTTGAAAAGCTACTATGGAAATCTCCACTTTGACCATTCTTTGATATAAACAGATTTGCTTTTGAAGAACTTTCATAAAAATATTTGTATGAATGTTTGTGAAGTTAAGCCTGTGAGCAAGCATTGGTTAATCTGGAAATCAAATTTACTTCGTGAGAAAAATAAATTAGTTCTGGGCAGAAATGGAAGTAGTTTATTTATTAAAAGAGGGATTTTAGGCCATCTGTCAGGAAACTCAAATTAAACAATCTGCTCAATTCTCAGCAAATGTAAATCTGTGAAGCTCTGTGGATTTTAAGTGACCAACAGCACAGCTCAGGTGAATGTGAAAAAATTACAGATAGTTTACTCACAACTGATAGGCTGAAATTTGATCACAGAAATATTTTTGAAAAAATACTCTAAACCAGTTGAAAAAAATTCAGTTAGAAAGTGAGATTAAATCTGCTACATGTTTCAACCATGTATTTAATTTATCATTATTATATCTGTCTTGCTGCAATAACCCAGGATATTTTCCCTGGAAGCCTTTTTTTTGGTTTTGTTTCTTGAAGATCTGTGACACACAGCAAAGTAGTCCAATTACATGTACAGTCTTGCTAAATATAAACTACCCTATTACAGGGTGGTGCTATTGAGTTCTCTTAAGAAGTCATACTGGCAGAAATCATATTCTCTTCATGAAGGGTTCTAGAGAAGACAGTAATGCTGGGTTTACAGAGGACTTTCTGCTTTTGATCAGTGCTTTTTAGCATTCTTTCTTCCTAATAGAATGTACAGCAACGGGGTACAGCAAAGAGGAGAAAATCCAGATTGAAATATTTGGGGATGTCTTGATATATTTTAGGGAGGATGTGCTTGCTGGGAGATAAGTTGCAGCTTTCAGCACAGGGATGGACACAGAGAACTGACAGAATGTTGAAAATTATGAATCTTGTGGAAGAAGGTGAGTAAATCTCTGGGTTGAAGTTTCACACCAGATCTTAAACAAGCACCACTGTCCATAACACACCATATCCTGGCATGTTTGAAGGACAGCTCTGAGTTTCATTGCAGAGCTCTATCAACATTTTGAAAAAAACAAGGTCAGTTTTTTTAACCAAAAATGGTGCATGATGAATTTTCCAAAGCTTTCTCTGAATTTTGACAGTCCTATACATTACCAATAACAGCTCTGGAGTCATAACAGAATCTAAACTCAGCAAAAATACAGAGCTTTTTCTAACATGAAAAAGTCTGTCAGTCTGAGCCCTGAAATTAGGACAGCATGTTTGCAATACATGAATGAAAAAAGCTTAAAGGGGTCACACTCTGTGAATTCTCAGTGCATTTGTTGTGTTTTTGTTAATTAGTCTTACATTTGATGCCCTTTGAAATTTGTACATTCCAGAATCTTAAGGTTTGCTTCAAATTGGACTATAAAATAACTGCAGAAAGAGACAAACGAGAAATTACTGGAGGTGAGAGAGAGAAAAAGGACATGACCTAAATTTCTAATGCCTCATAATTACCAAAGTTGGAGTAAAAGTTTATTCCATTACAATTTTGTCCAGCTGTCTCTTCAGTCTTTGGTTCTGTCCTTATACAGTCTGTGGCGCTGCTGGTGTCATAGGGAGGTGGCTGGCAAACTCCATCTCCAGTAATTCTCCTTCCAGCCACCATTTGTTTCTTCTGCCTGGATCCCCTGAGCAGGGTCAGGTCAGGTCATGGGGAGGAGGGAGAATCTGGCTGCACGGCCGAGCTGTTGATGCGCTACTGCTTTCTTTGGGCCTGAATTTGTAGCCACTCCCTCTTGAGAATTCCTCTTGATGGCTGCGGTAGTTTCAAACTTGTGTGGCTGCAAAACCAAGCCCTAAACCGATTCTATGTCTCTCCTTGTCAATATTGTGTTACTGCTTATTACAGCATTGACAGAGAGGTTTATGTATCCATGGTATTTGTGTTTGGTCATGAAAAGAGGGAAGGAAATTATTCCAGTGCAGAGTGAGTAGGTTCTGGGAGCAGGGGCACAGAGGGGAAAAATCCCTGCTGAGTTTTTGGCTTTTTCAAGTTTCCAGAAACTCTCAGTACAAGATTTAATGATGAACTGGAATATATGAATTTTCACAGATGATCAACAGCTACAAGTACTTTGGAAGGGATTTCTGAATTCTTTTCCCCCATCAAGTCTTTCATGTAAAATAAAACAGTGCATTGTGGAAATCAAGAACTGAATCCTAAGAAGGAAGCTGTATGGATCAGAGAGAAGAATCTTACAGAAGCCTTTGACAAGGCAGCTGAAGTTAGAAACAAGTCCGTCCTAGCACTAGAAAAGGTGGAAAAAAGTCAGCTGGAGTCATATATGTCAACTCTCAACCTGTGGAGTAGCATTTCTGTCCTTTTAAAATGTTCCTGCCATAGCTCTGTCAGCATTAATCTTCTCATTTTAAGGATGTTTAGGACAGTGGGGTGCAAGGAAAACATTACTGAAATAATGCTTCTTTTCTCTGGCATTGTATTTATTTCATTTAACAAGCAAACAGAATGTATATAGCTCAGTCTCCCTGTAGAACTACTAGCACAGCTCCCAAGGGGCTTAATTACATTATTAGATTACAAACATACAGTGACTCAGATCCTGTATATATTAAATTCTTCCTCTACTCCAAGGCTTAAAAATATGACTCAGAGATGTTGGTGGCAGGTCTGATACTTTTGAATCAAGAGGCTATGCTTGTCTTCCGTGGGTAGATAATGTCAAATTTCTTTCAGAAAATCCAAGCAGGTGTTGCTCTTTTGTTTTAAGTGTGGCAGGAGAGAGGGGAATGCGAAGGCCTGGCTTAGCCAGGCAGCAGGATGAGGAGCAGAAGTATCAGAAGCACAGGTCTGCACTTCCAGGTGTGTCTCCTCCTCCCCATGAATGGAGGAGGCAGAGGGGCTGCCATTTCTGAAAAGTCTGTGGGCAATCTGGGAGGGGACAGTGGGCATGTATTGAGCTACTGTGACTTCTCAACCAAAATACCTGCAATTGAAGTGGTATCTCTGGCATCAGTTGTTTCCTTGGAACAAAGGATTCGTGTCCATGTCTCCCAGGAGAGAGATTTCTCTTCTTTGAAAACTTGGATCCAAACTAGATATAAACTCTCTGTCTATAGTTCACATTTAATAGATTTCACTGATATACATTTGTTTTCTATGGAACTTTAGTTTATCCATGGTTGTCTTCGCTGAAAGCAGATCATGTTCTATCACAAGTGGGAGAGAAAAAAGGAAAAGAAAGAAAAGTCTAATGCAGTATTAATAAGCCTAATATCCAGCAGCAGTTTCTGTTCCAACAGTGTTAAGCATTCAGACATGTACATTTTTAATCAGCTGCTGATTCTTATTGAAAAATGTACGAATACAACTTTCAAGAGAGGATTACACAACAAGTTTCAACTTGTTTCATTAATTACCTTTCTTTTTCCAAAGGAATAGCAGAAAATTGCTGGCAGGAACCTCAGTGAACCATGTCCATGGGCCATTAAGAATGGATTAAATTTACTTTTATAACCTCATTGATTTAAGACTTTTTATTTCTTTCTTTTCTAAGGCAAGCTCACTTGCTTGAAAATGTTATTCAGGAATTGTTCCTTTCCCGTAGTGAAAGTGCTAAGAAGAAAGAACACATTATTGGATTTTACTGTTCTTTAATACTGAAAATGACAAAGGGAAACAAAACTGAGAAAAGTGAAGCCCATGTATTATATACCATCAGGCACAACACCTCTAGTTATGCTTTTGTCTGGTGATGAATAAATTCTACTGTCACTTGCTTTGACCATTATCATGAGAATTTAATTAAGAGATGGTGGTCAAAATGAACTCTGTCACCAGATTATAGTGTCCCACAGCAGGACTTCTGCTGAGGCATTTAGAGAAATGTTGACTTCATTATTCTACTTCATTTCAAACATGTGGAAAATATTTTCCACTTGCAGTGTTAGTTGGATCAAGATTTCTGTTACCCTACTCAAGGCAAAGGCACAAGCCAGTTTATGTCTCCTTGAAGAGGTTAACAGAATACCAGCTCCGCTCACATTTTTAGGAAAGTAATGCACATCTACCACCCCATCATGGTTTTCCATACTTTTCCAATGTTTAGTTGGAATGCATGATATAATTTGGAGGCAAAACACTACAGTTAATATTTTTGTCCAACAATTAATTTAATTACTGACTTAAATACAACCCTTTTACCTAAAATCCTAAAACCTAAAATCATACATAGTTCTACTGTTTTCTTGGTGATGCTCCAGAGCATCAAAGCATGCAAGCATGAATCTTGTATTCATACCTGCATTGTCTTCTGTAATAAGTGGATTATTTGCATTATAGAACTGAGCTCATGCCTAAATATGTTGCAGCGTGACAGCTAATTCCAGGGACATTTCTGAGTTTCTCTACTTGTTTATCATTGTATCTGAAAGCATATTCCAATGCAAATAGAAAAATTTTCCAAATTTCAATGCTGTTGGTGGGATTCTGCAGCCTAGCACAGGGTGTATGGTTGCATCTAACTGAATTACTTTTGTTCTTATATATTCAAAGTTCAGAAAAAATCCTTTGGAATGTCTTGGTCACACAGACTTAGAACAATCTTTTCAGTTGGAGGCATGATGATGCCCAAATATGTCTTTTTGGCATGTCATTGAAAATGGTGGCTGTTAACATTAGCTCTCCTTAAGAATACATAGTCCACTGGTGGTCCTTTATAGGGGTAGGAAGAGTTTTGGCCCATGTTAGAAAAGTGCTTTTGCAGAGGCGTGCGATATAACCTCAAAATCTGACAATAATTTACAGTTCAAAGAATGCATGACATTAACTGAACCAAGAGAATTTAAGATTGCAATATTAGTAGTGTGGAAATATAAAACATAGTAAATTTATTTTGTGGAAATGATTATGTAGTGGAATGGATATTTCATTTTTAGGACAGAAGACAAACAACAATCCAATTGTAGTTTTACATTTTGGTATTTTAATGATCTTGACACAATTTTTAAGACAGATATGAAACACTATTAATCAAATACACAAAAATTCATTAGAAAAATTACATTATAAATGCACCAAGGGTGAAAATTACATTCACATGTACAATATAGGAAAAAGGCAATGTGACAAATTGTAGTGTTGAATAAATAATTCTGTGATGGGGAAAGGTTTTGTTTAGAAATGAAAACTGCAATAGAATTTAACCTGTTTGTTTCCAGTCTTTTCTGAAAGCAGATTTACATATTCTTCTTTGTTTCTATATCCAGCTACTTTCTGGAATTGCTGAGGCACGTGGAACATAAGGCCATAAGTACTGCCTGCTCAGATAACACTGAAGATCAATCTATCCTTCAACACCAGCTCCATCAAGGAAGGAGAATAAAATCTGGGACAAGACTAAGTAACATCCACCATCAATTCTTTCCATTCCTTTTGTTCCCCCTTTCTCTTACTACACAACAATCTCAGTGAGCAATCGGTGGGCCAGATGTGACCATGAGAAATAATGAATTATGATTCCCCAGTCAACTGCCTTCCTTCCCTCTGTGATTGCATTACACTCCTCCTCTACCCCAAACGTTTTTTTAATTTTGGACCTGCCTTAGTTCTTATCCAGTGGCAGTTGAAAATTTTTAATAGTTTAATGAAGGTCCTTTTATGTTACCCAAGGGGTTTTATCAACAATGTTTTTTTTTCTTGGCTCCTTCAAAGATGTCCGATTAGGTATTATTTTCTTCTAGAGGTTGAAGACTGAATAGATCTAATGAGCTACAATTGCTATTATTTATTGGTTTGTAATTATTTTTTACCAGTTTACCTAGCTTATCTGGCTGGCTCATAGTTTCCAGGATCATGCCTGAAGTTTTTTAAAGAATTGTTGTCACTGTTGCCGCTTTTATTCTTCTAGTGATTTAAGCTATAGGTTACATGCTGTGGTTACTAGTTCATCAGTTCCACATACAAAGTTCTTTTCCTGAATTTTTGGATAAATTCCACCTGATATCTTGGTTTGATAGCATTCACTTCATTACTCTGCTCCAAAGTCTCTTTTGTTAGATCATTGGTTCTTTTCCTTTATCTTTCATAGTGCTACCTGCAGAGCCTTGGCCTAATACAATTTCTTGCTTTTTATAGTGTGCCCTATTCCATTTAGCCGTCAGAAAATTGGTCCCCACAATATGAAATTATTCCATTATTTGCAGTGTGAGTTTTTAACACAGGCTCAGTATGACAGACAAGTTGCCCCATGATAATAGACTATTTTATGGAATATCTACAGGTTTCTATATTTTCAACAGCTTATGATTACATTTTTGGGTCAAACACATTAAAAAGTAACAAGCAGACAATATAGCTTGGGGAAAAATTGACAACTTTATTTTCCATTTAGTAAATAATTTCCCTACTATTATTCAGACATTTTCTCCTGGATGGATCTATATTTTGGTACTCAGTTTCACAAGCGCATTTTAACCAACTTTGTCAGTGAAACTCATTTTTTCAGCAGAATGTTGCTTTAACTTGAATATCAAAAAGCTTGAAAATAAGGAAAGAGAATATATTAAACCCAAATGGACTAATTATACACAGCTGTAGGTATTTCAAAGCATTAAAAGTTTTTATAGTTTTGGATTTGTATTGACAGAAAGAGACACAAGGGAAAAAATTCAGAAGTCTTAGTTCTACTTCCCTCAAATTTTGCAGCTGGGGTTTTTGAATCAAAATGTGTTGTGTTCCAGACTGGGACATGTGGGAAGGCCTGTGTTCTCTGCATGCCTGATTCTCCAAAAGAACCTTATTGTCATTATTGAAAAGTTTTTAAGAAACAGGAAAAAGAACAAACTCAATAAATGTAACGCCAACTGCAATAATGAAGTGTTACTTTTGGCTAGTGTGGTTATGTGGTTACACACATTTCAGTTTACTCTGATTCATTGTATTGCCTTGCCTTCTTTTTCTTTTAGGAATATGTAACAGATCATGCTCCATTTTAAATCAGAGTTATATGGTCTGAAATACCACTGGGTTAGAAAATAAGCTTGTGTGAATCAATAGAACATGGACTTTCTCTGATTTATGCAGATTGGGGATCTCACTCAGTGTGTTGAATATGGTGATGAGTGAGGGTAAACAGAAATAATACTGTGATTTTCCTCCATGAGACTTAATTCACAGGACCTAAGCTGGTATTTTCTTGCAGAATGTATTTTTGGAAGGGAAAAAGCTTCTTTTTTTCCTTATTTACATCTACATGCAGCTCCCCTTCTTGCACAAGCAAGGTGGCCCATAATGGGAAAAGACTTTGTAGGCATCTTTCCCCTTCCTAACACTGCAATTTATGATGTAATATAATACAATTCCCATCAGTTCCCCATGAAGGCCAGATACGTAGGTCTGCTCCTTCCTTTTTCAGTGAGTGAAATGATTGGTTTGTTTTCTTTGTAAAAATGTTCTTTTGTCTTTGACCTAGATATCAGTTCATATAATGTGTTGCTCTTTCAAAGATGTGGCCTTGAAAGTATTTTAATATAGCCCTTATAGTAGGCACCTCAAGACAGGATAATCATAGGAATGATATTGATCTATTTCCATGAATTAATGTTTCAATATTTATAATTTTTTGTGTAGGAATATCAAAGATTAAGCGTGAGAAACTGAAATGCTTAACTAATAGATTATATACTCCTTTGAATGTATATAATCCTAAATACATTTGACTTGTTTTACAACTGGCTCTGAAGGCTCTGTCTCCCAGTTAGTCTTCTAAAAAAATTGAGGAAATATAATTAATAAGATAGTAAACACCATATGTAACATTCAGCTCAAAGCTGGATTTTGGTTCTTCTTTTTTAATTTTTACATGTCATTTCTAATTTTATCAAGGTAATTCCTTTAGTAAGTTTTAATGGTGAAGATCAGAAGTGGAATGTGGGCCTTGAATTTTATATCTCTTCATAATTTTTTGAACGTATCCTGCAGTAGTTTCTGCTAGACAGCTGTCATTAATAAGAAACTGTGCACAAATGAACAATTATGCTTTGTCACTTCAGCTTGACAGTGGAGATCAGCTGGCCATAGGATGATATTGCCAAAGGAAAGATGAATTTCTGCCTTTGGGCTGTGTTTAAGAGACTGTACCTTTTGGAATGCTATTTTGTTTTGAAATATATATTTACAGCTATATGTTACAGTACAATCAGCTTAAACTGAATGATCTGTTGGTGTAATGGAATTTATCCCTGACCCTAATGGAATAAACCCATGGTTGCAGAAATGGTATAGCATGCCTTTTTTTTATTTCAGTGCTAACAACAGCCAAATGTTTGCAATGTAAGTTAAAGCCATCTTGCACCTGCTCATAATATGTCAAATGGATAAGCTGCTTTTCAGCCACAATGCAACAGGAAAGGTCATTTGTGGACAATAGAGTTTATGACTGCACCCAGTGCCTCAGATGAGACTTTTTGTGATGGTTCTGGTAACATGTTTGTGATTTCTGTCCTCTGAGTTCTTATTCAGTTGGGATAAGACAGACTGAAATCCATCTTCAATCTTAACATCAGACTTGAAGTTTTTTCTGGCTCTCTTTCTTTAGTCAATGAGGTAATCCACTTATTGTGGTTACAAGTATGCTTCAGGCCATTTAGGAGTAGAAACAAAATATAATATAAATCTAAAAAATCTGTCCCATATAGTTAACATTATTTTGGTTCTCTGCGCAACTCCAGTGAACATACAACAAAAGTTTAAAAGCAAAATAATGCCCACTTGGGAAGACTCAGCTCCAGACAGAGTGCTGGAGACATTTAGCACATCATCATCTTGAGCAGAAAGCTTTCTGAAATCATCCAATGGGGAACCCAGGTACTGGTGATGTGGTCAAATATGGATCAAGTATCTCACTGAGGGCTGTGGGGAGGTGCTGGCACCTCCTGGGGACACAGGGCTGCAGGCTGCAGGAGTGGACAGCCACCACCTGCCAGCCCTGAAACAACAGGCCTCCTTTTTCTGTTTAGGAACTTGATTCCTGAGGTAGGAGTAGATGGAAACAGAAATAAAGACATGGGGAAAGCTTTGGGAGATTGATCAAGAAGAGGGACACTGACCTTTTTCAGATATGTGCATCTGCGACATTCTCCCACAGCCGCTTTGAACTCAACACTCTTGGAAAGCAGAGAGATTTCAGACATCTCAAACATCAGACAACTACATCACTGCTAACAGGGTGTAGAAGAATTCACTCTTTTTATCTCCAGAAATGATGCCTTTTCCTCAAGCTGAATTATTAAGTAGGTAGTTCTGACTACCTTCAAGACTGACTGGGTTAAAAAGACACAATGCAGCAACTTACCTTGCAAGGCTGGGAAGGTAAGTTAGATCCTAGTTTTAGAATTTAAGGCTTTTAATGTATTTTATATCAGGCAGTTTTGAAATATAGGACTAAAGGAGCAATGGGAAAAAAGATCAGAAATCCACATACCTTCTCAAAAGAAATGGCTGCAACCACTGATTTTAACAGTCTTTCTCTCTATTTATCAGATGTCTGATCTTCAGAGGGCACCAGCTTTTACAGAAACAACCCTGATAGTGCTCTGCTGCAAAATAATGACTTAAGGCATGGGGAATCCCACCAGGCAAAGAAATCTGAATCCCACCAGGCAAAGGAAAGGTTTTTCCTGTATGGGTACTCTAATTGCTAAGCTAAGATATTAAGTTGTTTCACATCCACCAATCTCCTCCTCCAGAAGTTCTATTGCAAAAGAAAGAAGAGTTCCTCACAGAATTTTAGGGTCTGCCCTCATCAGACGATGTCCCACTCATGCAAAAGGAGGCCTGGTCTTTGAATAGTGACTGGCTAAGGAGGTAAGTTGTAGGTTGCTCACACTTTGGTAGATCTGAGAATGGGTATGAGCTAAGAACTCACTCTCAAAGGGAAGGAGCACTATCAAGTGATTATGCATCTAAAAGGCTGGCATAGTTAGTAGAATCACTGCCTGAGTAGAAGTTTTTATAACAGTGGTTTGAGATTCAGGTCACTAAATACTGCCCAAGTCCTGCTTTTGGGCATTTCCTTTATAATCTAACACTTAGTTGTAAATGTCAGATCCAATCAGTTCCAAATATATATATATCGAGAAAGGTGTATAGCTAGTGGATAATATAGAGGAGATGCTAGCAGACTGTAGTAATGATAAAAGATCAGGAAATATAGCACAGTTTCTAATACATGTAGAAACAATTGCTTAAATCTACATGTAGCTCTGATGATGCAGCACATCACTTATAATTGGAAAGGTGGGATCATTATTGTATAAAGTGGGAGCATTATTGCATTCATTTGAAGGCATGAACACGTGAACAGAGAAATGTCTGCTCTTTCCAAGTCTGTTTTACCCAGCCTAGGCTACAGAAGCTACAAGACAAACCTGGGGTGTAAGGCACAAAGGTGGATGGCGTGGTGGCAGATGTATATGTAGGAGCAATTGAAAAGCAAAATTACATTTGAAAAGCAAAAAAAGGAGGACATGATTCAATAAGAAGGAATCCGACCACTTGACAAGTTTAGGTCTGATTTACCCAGGGGAAATTTGCTTTTTGTGATGGATCTAGATATACTTTGGTGTTTAAATCATTGGTCTGAGGCTATTTATAATCATGCCAGCTTGACATTACTTGACAGGTTAATCAGGTCTATAGTCTCAGTGAGACTTTAATAGACAGAAATCAAAACAAAGCAACTTTATTTTAATGTGCTTTAGCACCAGCAGTGGAAACACCAGGCAGAGAGATGTCAGTAGCTTTTCAAGTTAATGAGTCAGTGTGAATAGCAGCAGCTTGAGAGAGATTGAAAAGACCATTCCTCATTTGGACACCCTACAGGTTATCATATGTGATTGATCCAACACAGAAGATTGATGAAAAGTTAGATATGGATATTTGGGCATGATCTCTCTCATATTTGACCTTTAGAAAGTGTCAAGTATTATTTTTATCCATCTGTATTTGGTGATATTCATTTAAGGTATTTTTCAGGTGTTATTAATACTGGTGATTCTTTGGAGGTCAGTTTTTCAGTTTCAAATATCAAGTAGTTTATTTCTGATTTTCACTAAGTGATAGGCATTAACAGTTCCATAGGATTTATTGTTTCTATGGATCAATGGAAATAAATTTCTGTCCTGGTTACTGGGAAAGGAGGTGGAGTTTTTAGTGCTGTGTGGATGTGACCAAGTTGTTTGTTCCATACCACGTACGTCATTGCTGGGGAGCAGGATTCATCTGGAAACAAGAAGTGCCAGAACTGGAAATTCTCAATTTTCAGAATACCAGGTGATGTAGGTACAGAATGGCTGCCATATTGCCTTTGTCTGGAGACCATGTGGGTGTGACCTTCAGGAAGTGTTTGTTTTTGTTCCTACTGGTGAATACCCTTCTGTTGGTAAAACACCTTCTCTTTTGTATATTTTTACAATTAATATTCCTGTCATTATTTTGTGTGTTTCATTCCACTGCTCTGTGCTTTTAGGAAATTGTTTCAATTCATAATCTCTCAGTTATTGTCCCTCCTTAACTGGAAGGGACAGGGAAAGGGGAGTGGTTTAATTGGAGTTTAATTTCCCTGCTGGTCTTAAAACCAGAATATTCCCTTAAGAATCTGAATTCAGAATCTGTTCAAAGCACAGGATTATTCTGCTTAACCTTGTAAAATTTACTTTGTGCACTGGTTAGATATTAAGAAGTAGTTATCGTAAACAAATTTATTCATTCATGCATTCATACATTCATTAAAAAAAAA
Source organism: Molothrus aeneus (assembly GCF_037042795.1). Classification (NCBI taxonomy): domain Eukaryota; kingdom Metazoa; phylum Chordata; class Aves; order Passeriformes; family Icteridae; genus Molothrus; species Molothrus aeneus. Next base: position 91,458,607 of record NC_089648.1, on the reverse strand, counting down.
AACCAAACAAAACAACAAATTTTACATTTCTGGACCCTAATTCTGTGGATCATGGCATGTTTTAAATATAATTCCACATCCAAATGAATACCTTGAAATCTAGATTTTTTTTTTAAAGTTTGCAAAAAATTAAGTTTAAAAAATGTTGTGGAGAAAAATAAATAAAGCCACTCATTATTAATAAACATACCATTACTCATATAGAAAATTAGCAGGCCCATACCATGTCAGTAACTGTATAGGTAGCTCAGTGCCTATGTCCAGCAGCAGACTCCAACTGTGCAAGTGGAAGGTAAAGTACTGAATAATTCTCTCCTAAACTTCAGTTATTTTTGGTTCTGTGAATTTCCTGAGCTATATGTGGGTTTTGGGGCTTCAGTGACCATCAGTGAATGTCTTTTCAATCTGTTTCTTCAGACTGTCCTTTGCTGTCCATAAGCTTTGCACCCACTGCATCCTTTGGCAAAGGGTTCTTATGACCAGATGTCTGGTGTCAGACATTTTTTTCTCCTTGAATCTCACTTTTTCTTTTCTTTCCTGTCCTGTATTTTTTTCTATGGCAAAACAGAAGGAATAGTCAAGCCCTATCCACCCTGCCAATGTTATCTTAATTTCTGAGAGTTCTATCTATCCTCCACCTCTCCAGCTCTCTCTTTTCCAGACTAAATCCAGTTTACTTAGTCATTCATACTCCTAGAAGGTATTTTATTAATTTAACAGAGCTGAAAGGTATGAGGACTATAATTAGTCCTCAAAAGAGTGCTAACACACTTTGGATTAAAAACAGTGATTGGGGTATGGGAAGATAATTGAGTGAAAAACAGTTTAGGAGACAATGACAAGCGTGTCCCTGTTAGCTACATTTTCAACTCCAATTGTCTCAGAATTTGCCTCCGACACTGGTTTAATGAGGGATTCTTCCCAATATTACCCTCTTTGAAAGAGTATTTTCTTCATATTTAAAAGAGAGAAGAGGGATGCTGCTTTATTTGGCTTTTTATCAGCAGTTTTGATATTTTTAAAATATGTTAAATATTTAGAACAATACTATATCTAAGTAGTAAAAACATATATTTCATTTATTTTTCTGTGAGGTACTGTAAACATTGAACAATGAAAAGGAAGAGAACAGAAATTAAAATAATATTCTTTTTGTGACTAAAAGATGGAAGAATATTATACTCTTTTTGCTGTTTATCCAATTCTTTCCTAGTAGAGATCCAGTTGCCTGTGGTTTTGCCTGTGATTTCAAAAATAGTAGAAACAAGAGCTGGTCTGATGCCAAATAGAAGTGACTATGGCACTGAACTAACATTTGGATTTGCAGAAATCCCCTGCCTAAATCTGAGATGTCAGTCCAGATTTAAGGTTTTGTCTTATTAAAAATAAACTGTTTAAACAAGAGTTTATATCAAGCTTCTATTTCAGTTTAATGCAAGAGGGATTCCTTCCAGCTGACATTTAACTCAATGTTTATAGATATTTATAATGCATGGGGAAGTATAGCTGGATTTGACCATATTCCATTCTCAGAGGAAGTAAATGAATAATTTTAAAGATTAACTGTTTCTAAAGAATCTAGCTTTGATTTATGTGAACAGATTACTCTCTAAATTATCTGTAATTCAAGTCTATTCTATAATGATCCCTGCTATGTCACTCTACTGACGGACCATAACTTTACAAACTGAAATGATGCTGCTTAAATTACATGGCAGTGCTGATAAGACATAAGGTATTTGTCCTGTTCCCTGATTACACAAATATGCACAGACTTCCAGTCTCAATGCCTTCTAACCTTACATTTAAATGTGGGTTTTGAAATTACTCTGAAATCCATTTTCCATGAACATGAAATGCAATCACTTGCATATTGTCAAAAATAAATCCAAAAGGAACATGAACATAAATAAAGCTAAATTAAATTGATCTTAAAAATGGCACTAGAAAATCTCAGGTATTATTTTCTCAGCTTTTAGTTAAGACATTAAGGGATTTTATGTAAATATTATTGGAAGGTGATATCCTCTCTTTTTGCAATATAGACACACTGCTCATTGTGTCCTAATCCAGCTGTTGAGGTGTTCAGTATTTCTGCGGCAATTTCTTTATGGGAAAATACATATATTTCACTTTTACATCCCTAAAGATTAACAGCAGCTCAAAATTAAGTTGCATGTAGAACTGTCCTATGCTTTCATTAAAAAAAAAATATTTGTATGTTGCTCACTTCACACAGAATTGAACAAAACTAGATTCAGGCTTCTAGAGATTTGTGAAGTTTTTATCATCTGACAAGAGTGGCTTTTTGTGCCTACTGACACATTGTTTTGAAAGTAAAGTTCACACAGAAGCAGTTCCCCTGCCCCCCAAATTTTTCCCTTCTAAATTATAATTTCACCTCTTCTTTCTCAGTTTAGTGTGTTTCTTCTAACTTTTTGTCTGTGAAAAGCACAAATATTCCTGCACTTTGTGGTGAGTCCTTGGGTGATTGAGACGGTGCTTCCTGGCACTCTCCTGTTTTCTGACTGTGGGCTGGAGACCACAATCCAGTTTTGGAAAGTTATGTTTCCTCCACTGTGTTCTTGAATGGAGACTATTTTTATTCTTTTTCACTGATTAATTCACTCAGGAACCTATGATGTTCCAAATATTAGGTTTAGCAGAAGCCATGCACTGGAGCCAGTGATGTGGAAGTGAGAGACTCATATAATTCAAAATACAGGCAGACCTGGCTGCAGCAACATGTTAAAGAGATGGTGAGGGGCCAGAGGCAACTGTGAGGAGTAGGAGATTGCAATTTGTTTGGGAAGGAGTAAAGGGATAGAAGGAAACCCTGCTTGAGAACTGGAAATGAATGTGCTTTTTGTGTCCAGGAGGAGTTCTTTCTGTCAGGCGTCCTTGGCCTGGCATTCCATGCAGGATCTGCAGTTGCACTAAAACCTCTGTCGCTACAAAGCATTTTTGGGGCAGGTGGGCATGACAGTGACAGCAGAGGGTGTCTGTGCAGAAACAGAGTCATGGAGAAGGGACACTGTGTACCATGCAGTAAGTGTGCACCCCCCAGGTGTAGCCATGGCAAACTCAACCTGCCTTGTTGTCTCGGGGTGTCCAGAGGATGTCACGTATATTATTTGTGTCCTATGACTCTGGGTTTCTGTCCATTGACCCTAGGAAAGAATTAACTGGCTGATCCAGGGCAACTGAATAATGCAGTTTGGGAAAGCCTGTAATTACACCTTGGGTGCTTAATTTAGGGGCAAGTAAGATGGTCTGAGAGACAGCAAGCCCATCTTATCCCTTAGCAGTTTGAATGACTTTACTATGGCTCCCACTTAAAATCTGTGGTGAACCATACATCTGCTGTTTGATAAAAGCTGTTCATTCCCTGAATCTCCAGTAGAGCCAGCTTCCTCAATACTTTACATAAACTCTATTGACTGTTTCAGAGCACTGGAATTCTAGGGTTCCTCCATGCTAATGAGTGTTTCTTAGTTTCATATTGCTTCTCTTGTACCATGATTTATTCAAAGGCTCCCTAATAAATACAGCAGAAATCTGTCAAACAGTGTCACAGGGCATGACAACATATGCCATGACATAGCTCTGCAATGTGAAAACATGAGAAACTTGACTTAGAAGGCATGTGTATTTGCTAACTTTTAGAGAGAAGGACACAGCTCTGGAGAGATTAAAAAAAATGCAAATATAATTCAAAATTGCAAACAGAAAAATGAAATAACATGTTCTTACAATGACCATGATATGTTGCTTCTCTAACTGGTTAATAATTTGATTTTTTTCTAGAATGGTGTTCATCCAATTTTCTAAAGAAGCTGCTGAAAATGTCTTTTATTTTAAAAGTTTTGCAGTGTGCTTGCTGTTGAAGGGTGTAATGTTTCCAACCACACAAACTCAAGAAAAGTGTAGAGAAAAATGAAAAAAAATCCCACCAGCATCTGTTCAGTTTGGGATTTCTTTGGCAAAATATCCACATAATTCCTTCTCAAATGGAAGATTCAGTTCAGGTTAAGACACCTAAGCATAGTTGTTTTCGTCTGAAATACCTAAGCTTCTGCAGAAGTCAATAACCCTGTTGTATTTGTGGGCTCTCAAGAGCCTTGCAGCTGACCAGCTGCCCAAGGCAGGAATTCTGGTACCTCAGCTCTCACATCTAGTGCTGTTTTAGGTGTCTGACAGTATTTAAGGCATCTGCAAGAAGCTTAGAAATGCACCTAAAAGGAAATCCTTTTCTGGAGCTGCATCTGGAAGTTCAGTGTGATTTCTTATGACATTATTTTCATAAGGCACTCAACACGTTTGTGCAACAGAGCTGAAAAACACAGCAGAGATTTTTTTCCCTGTTGTATTTACAAAACATATCCAATTAATTTGTTCCATTAAGAACTAAAGAGCTCAGAATCTGGTTGCAGTTTTGTTTTTTTTTTGAGTATAATGTTTTTTCTATGGTCTGCAGAGATGCTGTATAGAGGTACTAAAAAACATTCTTATATTGATGACAAGCTTAGGATGCTTCTTTATTTTTTCCAAAATGAAGAATTTGGATCATCATGGGGTTTTTTTGGGCTTTTTAGCTCTTGTGGCAGGAATACACTCTATGTCTTCCATATATAGATTAGAAATGATGTATTGAAAAATTCATTTACAATCATTATGACTACTACTACAAAGAGAATTAGTCTTCACACATCTCAATGCAGCGTTAGGGTAACATAAATGTCCAGATACATTCAATGACAATAAAGTCAAGTGTGAAAATGAATCAGCACCATTTAAGGCAGCTTCTGATAAGTTTTTTGGTTATTTTGTGTCAAAAATGTTTCCATAAAAATAGTTTTTAGTCTTCAAGCATTTTTTCCTGCATAGAAATCACAGAAACTGTGTGCAGTATGCATTGATGTTTCATATCCATGAGTTTCCACAGTTAGTTACTGCACCTTTTATATTAGCAATAAGTGAAATGTCCTCTTTCCAAAATTTAAAAACCTGAAATGAGGACAAATAATATGATGCAGACTTGAAAACAAGGGGATCAGTCCAAAAAAAGATCCGTTAGTCAGCTATTTACAAAAGCTCATTTCTGCCCTTCTCTGTTGTAGCAAGTACATCTTCAGCCTTTTCCAAGCTCTCCCACTTCCCAAACAGATGGTTTTTTAGCAGCCCTGGAAGGTCCCCAGATTCAGGCTATTTTGGAATGAGAGAAGGAGTAAGCTCTCAGTCCTGGAGTGCTCACAGAGAAGGCTCTGCCAGACACAACTTCCTTTGTGCAGGAGAGGATGGATCTCCAGCACCCTGCTGACCACTTGCTGAGAAATCTGACATTGGAAGAGGATTCCCCCCTGGAGAAAGCCAACACTGGCAATTTAAGGCTTTGTGTGTTTTAATCAACTTCTTTAAACAAACCAGACTAAGTAAAACTGTGTTTCTGAGTACCCATGTGGGGTAATTAATAGTAGATTTACTTGCAATATAGTGTATCTCTAACAAGTCTATGCTTGACACAAGCCTAAAATGTGTTGTATACACTTATGGGCCAAATAATTTCCAAATTCCTCATTTGTTGTGGAAGAGTTTGGTTAAATATATTCCATATTTTTCCTTCTTTTTCTTCTTTTTTTTTTAACAGTAGAAAGAAAAATTTCCTTTGAGGAAGATGATTGCACCAGCCCCCCTCCCTCCTTTTTGATTATTTCTTGGGGAAGGTTGAGCATGTTTTTGATCTCTTTGATTTTATGAGGTGAACATAGCAGAGAATGGCCTCAGTGTTTGCTTATGAGCCCTGGTCCCAAATTATCTTGTCATGGTTACAAATATCTTTACAAAAAATAGTTTTTCTTTGCTGCACTGCAGAGAATAGATAAAAGCTTGGTTAAGTTTATGCATGCTCAAGTAAATTGTTATATTTCCTAACTTGCAAAAAAAAAAGCAGAAGACAAAGGTGGCCTGAAACACTCTGAAGTATTGCCAGCTTTCTTTCCCTTTTATAGATCACCAAGTATTTGCAAGTAATTTAAGGAAGAAGAATAAATCATATAATTTCTACTTAGCTCTAGGTCACTTATTCTGTTTTACAACAGACTTTGGGAAATTCTTTTGATTGAATGCCATTAAGGTAATTTGGGCAGGAAACTATAGTCTCTGCCAGTGGAACAAATAAAGTATTTTATTAGAAAAACTGAGATCTGTTTAGTGTATTTCTAATTGATATTTCCAGATCTTTCCATATACACTGTGCCTATTTTATTAGAAGTTGCCTGTGGAAAAGAATACTTCACATCCAGAAAGGCGAATGAACTGGGCCATTTCAGGATACCTTATAATCTTTTTTGTCAAACTTTCTTGGCACTATCACCAGAGCATTAAAAATCTGCTAATGCAAAAGGGAAAAGTTGACGTTGGGATACGAGTTTTCCAATCCAAACACAAAATTAATTAAAAACATGCAAGATAGTCAAGAACTAGATAGTAAACACTTGCCTTCAGAAGGTAGAAATTATCTATTTTGCTTTTTAATTACCAGTGATACAAAGAAAAAAATCATGACACAACTTTTCTTTTTCATCTTTTTCTTCTCCCTCCCTCCCCACTCTCCCCCGTTTGTGATATATTTTCAGGATAGCTGGACCATGAACTCTACTGACTGGAAACCCTAAACGGAGTTTAAATGTAAGGAATATTTTTTGTTTCTTTAGACTTTGCTTGTTTTTGTTGCAAGGCTCTAAAGCCTGCAAAAATACTCTACCACTGTAAAAATAGGCCAGAATAGATACTTTCTATATGAAAATCCATTAGGATTTTGAGTTAGCACAGATTGCATTGTAGCACAGAACTGCCATGTTCCTAAATGTCTATAGCAACGTTAATTTCTGACTGAATGTAGTTTTGGCTATTTTTAGGAGATCTTGGTACTCAGTATTTTAAGGCAATGTTTATACCAGTGATTTCATACAGAAATGCTGGTCAGGAGATCATAGCCACTCAAAACAGTCTCCACAGCGCACATTGTGAAATTGTCTAGAAAGTACTTTCCTGTAATTTATATTAAAGTCATATCTGAGTGAAACAGAAATGAAGCACAAATACTTGTGTTGGTTTAATTAGCTTTCAGAGGGCTTTAAAGTAAACCTGAAATTACATCAGAGTAAGGTAAACATATTTCTTTTATCATCCTGATAAAATCATATAATGGTATTTGTCACCTGAAAAAAATCCATAAAGTACCTTGTTGTAAAGCCAGAGGGTTCTCTGCTGTAGTATAGTAAATAATATTCTAAAAATCAAAATCACCTGAGATGAAGGTTGCTGCATCCTGTTCATGCAAGCCTGGCTTCTTTTTTTATTTTTTTTTTCTCCAAATGGAATTACCTTTTGGCTTTTCCTCGTAACAAGAGTTTTAAGTTCTGTAAGCCAACAGGAGTAAAAATCAAAATAAAGCAAATTCAGCTCATTCAGTAGCTGTACTTCTTGAACCTCAGCCTGAAACATTCCTCATTTCTACAAGATTCAGTTAATTCGTGTGCAGGAAGTTTTATACTCTTATCAGAAGTGTGGGAGGAAGTACAAACTCTGATAAAAAGTGCTTTTTCTGCCCTTGAAAAAACCAGACGTTGTTGATGAATGATTTACTGAGGCAAATAAAAATACTACTTTGTAAGGGATCCCAGGATGCAATGTAAACTATCACAGCAAAGAGGGCCCAGCTCTTTTCAAAACTGCAGGCTGGATGCTAATTCTGGCAGTCACTCGCTGGTCCTGTGAGGGTGAGTCATGCATTGCCTGCAGATACAGCAGCAGCAGCACGTGGGGCTGAGAGCCCCTCGTCCGCCACCGCAGCTCCCTGCGCTTGTGCACCCCAAGAGCAAGGCAGGACCCTGCTTTTCCTCATTTCTTGTTAAAAGGTGCATTCCCTTGCTTCTCAACACTGCTAGAACCAGATTAGTAATAAAAAGAAGTTGTGCAAATTGAGGCAAATAGGTATTTCTGTACAAAGAAAGTAGCATAAATATTTTACGCAGGAATCACACACCCACTTAAATCTAGTGAATAAGGTTACACTATGTACTGTAGAATTATGCTTTAGTGTTATGACTCATTGCAGGATAGTAGCAGATGTTCATGAAGCTCAGCACAAAAAAAATAGGAAAAATGTCCCCATACATTCTTAATTTTCTCCCCACATCATTACAGAGATGCAAGACACCTCTCTCTAACACTTTGAATGAGTCATTCCATACAATATGAATAAGTGCAGAAAAATACAAGATTACATGAGAATCAAGTATGCAGGCAGAGTCAAGAGTTTAGAGACTTTCTCCTGGGAACCAAAGATTTATACTTTGGATAAACGACTTTATCCAATGCTGGGACAGCTACAACTGCTCAACTGCTACAATTTTCTGGACATATGAAAAAGAATATAGAAGTTCATGTTGATGCACCATGTTTGTGCCTGTAAACACAGCATTAGTAAGATGCTCCTAGACTCATCCTTATAACCAGATCTGTTGAAGGACGTGGGGTACATCAGAGTTGGGGAAAAGGCTAAAAAGTAATCAAGAATCTGGAAGAAAAACCCTTCTGCTGTGAAGCTTAAGTGGTTTAAAGTGGTTCTTCTTGGTATAATCAGAAAGGATATTGAAAGGCAAAGCAGTCACTGTACCGAATCACTGACAGGTAGAAAACAAGCCTTACATCTGTTCAGTCTAGTTTGCAAAACCTTCCAGGATCTTGTGGCTGAAAGCTGACCTTTGACCAGTTTACCCTAAGAATTTCCTATTCATAAGGGTAGGAAAACCTCAAAACAACTTTCAGGGGTGATGGTAGAAGGACATTGTTTGGATTATTTAAAACTAAATTTGATCTCTCTAAACATTGGTTTAATACACTGTATTAAATAGTATCTGAATTATACTGTCTGAATAACTTTGATGGATTTTGTGGTTTTGTTTTGTTTTTTTGAGAGACAACTTGTAGCCATTTTCCTTTCCTTTTCTCAGGCTCAGCTTCACTTACCATTTCTGATTCCTATAATGTCTTTTTCCTCAGCAGTGCAGAGGGTTGGGGAATAAGATTTGTTGTCAGTCCATAAGCAGCTCCCCTCTGCTGCTCCTTGCTCCACACACCTCCACACTCCTCCCACCCTTGCTGAACTGTGGGACTCTCACAGGTTCACCATTCTTACCAGAAAACTTCTTCCTGTGTGGGCTCTTCCCAAAGGCCACAGTTCCCATCGGGAGCCTGATCCTGTGCTGGGTCTCCATAGGTTGCAACTTCCTTCAAGTGTGCAACCACCTGCTCATCATGGCATCTGCCATGGGTTGCTTTTTGGATATCTGGTCTGCTGTGGACTTTCATGGGTTTCAGGGGAACAATCTGCATCACTACATCACAATCTGCATGGTCTTCTCCAAGAGTTGGAGAGCCCTTGTGGTCCAGACCCTGAAGCACCTCCCTGCTCTCCTTTTCCATGGATCTTGCTATCTTCAGGGCTGTTTCTCTCACATCTTTCCTCACCCTTTTCTGCCAAGCAGTATTTTCCTAGAAAGAACACTTACCCCAGGTCACCACCACAGGGGTTTCTGGGCTTGGCTGTGTCCTGTGGAGGATCTGCTGGAGCTGACTGGAACAGGCTGTGCCCAGCATGGGGCAGACAGAGCCTCTCCAGGATCGCTGAACTCAGTACAAGGATAACTAACTGCAATGCGATCACCTGTGACACAGAGGAGGTCAGTCTAAGTCCTTTATTTGTTTCTTCTGGCATTAAACTCCATGAAAAGTATTTTGAAATGGTTTCATGGTCACCAGGGCACAAGTGCTGAAAGAATGGGATCAAGTAGCATGAAGTTTTCACACCACATCACTAAAAATATGTGACAGCATGCAATTAGTTTTATATAAGCTAGTGAGAGACAGCAGCTAGATGCCTATTTTATTTGCTACCAGTTTATGTTGCATTCAAAAAGGGGCCTTGGAGACAAAGGAGTCTTTTTCACATTGCCAGCATGTGAGATCAGGCTGCTAAGGGTGAAATCATATCGTGGTGGCTCAGGTGTGCAAATTTGATAGCACTATTACTTTCAAGTCACCTGCAAGGTACAGCTCCACAGTGCCATGTCCTACTGCCTCTGCAACAGGCACATAATGCAGTGTGCATTCAATTATAGATGAATTTTTATATCCAATAAATAAAACTGTTTACTTTATATCATATATCATTGTAACTCACAAAAGAATCTGCCCAAACCCCCTAAAAAGTCACTTGTCATCCTAAACAAGTCCAAAGAAAAAATATTTAGAATGTCTTCAAGCTACAATAAACCAAGATAGAGGAATACTTTGAAAAAAAACACTGACTATAAAAATATATATATATATGTGTGTATGTCAAAGCCTTCTCTAACATGAATAGAGCAATACAGATTTATGGCTGCAGATAAGCTCATTCCTAAACCTTAAGTCACTAGCAAAATAATTTCACTGAGCTGAAAGAGTCGTCAACCTGTGCAGGTTTGAGTTTATGATGTGTAACTCAAGGGGGCACACGTGATCCCTGAGGCAGTGAGGAATTGAGTTGAAATCCAACACTAAACAGCTACACACCTCCAGTATGTAGAAGTCATGGTTGAATATTGTGCCTGAAGTCAAAAGTATATAAAATAAGTGCAACAAAACCAAAAAAAGTGGACAAAATGCTGGTGATTGATTCTTTGGTCAATATCTACCTGAGGAAATCCCTACTCTGTGGAGTGTCCAAGATGGGGGAGACAGAGAGTAGATAAGGAAGATGTCAGGGAGCAGATGAGTAGACTCTCCTCTGCACACCAGCCTTCCTGGTCTCTCTCAGCACTGGTTATCAGCAATGCTTCCTGCCCTGTGGTCCTCTGGACTGGCAGACCCATGCTCACATCTTCATGAAAATGTAGCTATAAAGTAGTTTCTTTCAGTATTGTTTTTATTTTTTATTTTCTGATGGATTTTATATTTATTTGTGCACCTCAGTTTGCATGTTAATATTTTGTCCGAAATAATTATTCCACACATGCAGATCACTGCAGAAAACATATGCATTTAAGATGATCCTCTTCAAAGGTAGGTTCCCCAAGAAGACATCCCAGCCAAGGAATGACTCCTTCTCATTCTCTCCCTTGATTTTAAAGGGAGTCTAAATAAAGAGCTCTGTCATGAACACTTGAATCCTGGAGATGTTTAATGGCAGGTCAGTATCTGCATCCTAGACAACATATTGGAGAGCTTGGAGTTGAGAGCAGAGAGAATTTAATGTCTTGGAGTAGGTGATCCTTGAACCAACTTTCTTGGGCCTGTCTTCCCTCCAGGGCTTTATCCCATGGTACTTGACCAAGCAGATCCTTGAAGAGGCTGAAATCTGCTCTACTTAAATATCAGGGTAGTGAGCTTGCAGTGTGCCCTCCTCACTGCCCTTGATCCTGAGTTCCAACATTCCATAGTTGCTGTCCTAAAGCCTCATATTTGCCACCAGCTCCTCCTCATGGGCAAGAACAAGGTCCAGCATAGCCCATCTCCTCGTTTGGCTCCTCTATCACTTGGAGAAGAAGGTATCCTCAGCATATTCCAGGAACCTCCTGGATTGCTTATGCCTTCATCTTCTTTGTCTTTCTGGTCAGGTAGCTTGTGTCAGACCCCTGCTACAACGTCGCCTATCCCTGCCCTCCCTTTCCTCCTCACCCATAAGCTCTCAGTCATCTCCTCATCCATCCCACACCAAACAACACATGCTCTGGCTGGTCCCTGACAGAGTGCCAATGTCCTTGTCTCCTCTGCTTGTCCTTCTTAAAGAGCCTGTGTCCTTCCATCCCAACACTCCAGTCACAGGATTCATCCCACTATGTCTCCATGATGGCACTAAGATCATAGCCCTTCTGGCTTAGTCATACCTTTGACTCCTCTTGCTTATTTCCCATTCTCTGTTTGCATAGCGGCATTAAATTGGGCCCCCAATGAGGCTGGCTTCCTGGCTGGAATGGCTGGAATTCCTTTGGGCTGCTCTGCAGGTGCTTCTGCTGACCTGTGATCTCTCTCCAGGCTCTGGGCATCTATTGCTGACACAGGCATCAAACTGGTAGGAGTGGGATGGGCTGAGGTTTCCCTCCCCTGGCAAGTTTAAATTAAAGCCCTCTCCACCAGCTTGGCAACCCTATGGCCTATGTGTGTGCCACAGATGCTTCACTCTGGATTCCGAGGCTCTGCAGAGTCCCTTTCCACTGGGACAGATCCATACAAGGGTGCATGTGCACCAAGTCAACAGAGCAGGTGCCTGTTTCAGCACAAGTTGTTAATTTTGAGGATCTTGGAAAGTTAGGGTCCAGGTCCTATCCTTGAAAAAGGCACTGCAAAATAGGAATGAGATGCTTGTTATTTCAGTGCTATTTTTTACTTTCTGAGAAGATTTATTCAACTGAGAAGCTTTTTAAAAAAGTCTATAATAAATCATTGAGCAGTTCATTGTCAGCCTGAGTCTGAACAATTAGCAGAAGTTAATTATAAAAGTGTCTAAAATTAAAGAGAACAAGTTGATTAAAGGCATCAAAAGGCAAAGCCAAATATTGATCTTTTTTATTTTGCTTTGTTTATTAATTCCTTCTCCTAAGTAAGGGGTTAAAAAAGACTATTTTTCTTTTTTTTTTGTCTCCTTCTTTTTTTTCTTTCTCCTTTTTTTTTTTTTTTTAAGTACAGCCCTGGATTTCAGACTATTTCACAGGGGTGTATGAGCTGGGCAGCAGCTGCAACAGTCAGACTTTTGCTTGAAAAAAGGGACAGAAGCTCGAAAAATTTAACATTTAGCAAATGTCAAAATGTATTCTAGGCCAGGTTCTCACTTGGTGCTGCTGGAGGTTAGAGTCTGACGTCAATGGAATGGTTCTCATTTCCAACAGGTGCACTCCCAGCCCACTAGCACAGTGTTTGCACCATTTACACCATAGGGGAAACAAAGGAATACTGAGAGAGCTTTATCTATTTGCCTTAAGTAAGAAAAGCTCTTTTCTTACCGGTGAGTGCTATAAACTTGCTGGTTGAGTGCATGTGCTCAAATAAAAGGCTACATTGTTTTCCCTGCTCAGTATAGTCTGTTGGATTTTCAGAGCTGGTTTGCTGTTTACCACAAACACAGAGGGCTTTGTGCTCACTCTGACCTTTGAATAAGAATTCATCCTTTGAAGTGTTCATGATTTCTCTAGACTTGACTAAAATGCATTTTTAATTTGTGGTCTGGCCAAAATTCTTCCTTCAGGAATTGCTTGATGGTCACAATATGGGCCCTTTACTTCAAGAAAGACATTGAGATAGTGAGGCATGCCCAGAAAAAGGCAACAAATCTAGTGAAGGGTCTAGAGATTAAATCCTATGAGAGGCTGAGGGACACGGAGTTTAGCCTGGAGAAAAGGCAGCTCAGGGAAGGATTTATTACTGTCTAGAACTACCAGTAGGGAGGTGGAGGTTGACCTCTTCTCCCAGGCAATCCATAGCAAGACAGGAGGAACTGGCCTCAAGCTGCACCAGAGGAGGTTCAGGTTGGACATCAGGAAGCATTTGTTTGCTGAAAGGATGGTTAAACATTGGAATGGGCTGCCCAGGGAGATGGTGTAGTCACCATCCCTAGAGGTGTTCAAGAAGTGACTGATGTGGCACTGAGTGCTGTGGTTTAGCTGACATGGTGGTGTTCAGTCAAAGGTTGGACTTGATGATCTTGGAGGTCTCTTTCAACATTAATGATTCTATCATTCTACGTCTCCTTGGGAAATTTTATGTTTTTAAATGAATGAAGAAAACTTACATATCCATGTGTTTACTTCTTAAGACACCCCCAAGGTCATCCTACTGCATCCTGCTGTAATTGTGGCAGTATGAGGCTCAAAGTGGCTGAGGTGATTTCCTTTTTCTCTCAAGTAGGCCTGTATTGGAGAAGATTAAATTCCATGAAATGACTCAAGGGATCCAGGAGGCTTTCAGATGACAAATCTATGGAAGTAAAATTACCTCTCTGTATCTTTCTGTAATGACTTTTGTGTCTCTCTTCACCCTCCTCTGCCTCATAAAATAGTTATTGAAGTACTCCTGCCACTGTCAAAGTCCATTGTGCTTTCACTTATGAAGCTCATCTCTGACACCCTCTTATCCTTCAGCTCTTGCTGTAGGACACTTAATTGGGAGGAGCTTTCCACTGCCTCGAGGGCAGAGAGGTCCTGCTGCTCAACAAATTATAGAAATGGACAATCACGAACCATATGACATCATATAAGATGCAGTTTTCTAGAACACTGATCTTCATCAGGATTAGCTTTATAAGTAACCCTTTGAATTTGCTGTTTCATTTTTGAAAGCAGCATCTAGTTACTGTGGTCACGTGTGCCAGGGCAATGAAGAGTTAAATAACAGACATTGTCAAAGCATTACTTTCAACATTATGGCAATGGTTTACATCCTCTAAAATTCCCATAGTTGTATACAATTCACTATTGCTTCCCAATGCTTGCCTACAGATTTAAGGCTTCTCTCTCATATCTTGGTGCAGTGTGGTGCTTTAGTCTGCCTTATTCCAACTGCTTATTTGGTACCTTTTACAGAGGTAGAAAGCCATCTTTCACCCAAAATCTTTCCAGTAGTAATACATTCCTTGCTCTACTGATTTGTACTGTTTGGACCTTCCTGGTACTTAGATAAACAAAACCTTTGATTTCAGATGTCTTAAATGATTGGTTGCTGTTTCTACAATCAGATGAATGACCAGGAAAGAGAAAGAAACCATCCTTGTTGGTTCAAGGAAACCTTTAAGAAGACTTAGAACAGCCTAAATCTCTTTGGGGTCTAAGTGAAAGTAGCAGCAACAAGAAAAGTATGTGTATGTGTTTCAAATAGTTGTGTTTGTTCTTTAGACTTTTAAACCTCTAAAAATATCCTGTCTGATAAGATTTCTGTATTCACCAAATTTTCAGTTTGCAGCTGCTTGCTGCTGGATTAAAAATCTGCAAGAAATTGCAGCAGACTTTCACTACACTATCTTTGTACATCCTACACTCTATCCTGTCTTTGGCTGGGATAAAGGTAATTTTCTGTGGTTTGGATTTAGGATGATAATAATGTTGTTAACACACTGATGTTTTAGTTGTGGCTGAGCAGTATTTACACTAAACCAAGGCCTTTTGATCTTCTCATGCTGCCCTGTAGCAAGGAGGCTGGTGGGCCACAAGAACCTGCAAGGGAACACAGGCAAGACAACTGACTCAAACTGGCTAAAGAGATATCCCTTGTCATAAAATGCCATGATGAATGAAAATACTGGGGGGAGTTGACTGGGAGACGGTGGATTGCTGATAGGTCAGTGATAGTAACTGCAGATGAGCAACTGCATTGTGCACCACTTACTTTATATATTCTTTCATCATTATTACTATTTACCTTCCTTTTCTCTCCTATTAAACTGTCTTTATCTCAACCCACAAGTTTTACAATTTTTTTCCAATTTTATTTCCTATCTCACAGCAGGGCAGTAAGGTGTTTATCCTGCTACATTAAATCACAACAATCCTTTATGAGGCCCTGTATGGGGCTTGCAGCATTGAGATAATGACAGATGTGACCAGAACATGTTAAAACAAATTTGTTACAAGCATTCATTGTATTAATTTAATAGTCATTGGTCACAATGATGATTTATTTAGTCTCAGAGTTGGTGCACTTGTTCTCAGGGTTTTGTATGCAATACCTTGCTTGCTGTATGTGTTTCCTGTTGTGCTGGGGGTTGGGTTAAGGCTATAATTTTGCTGCTAATTTTGTGTAATACTGGCTTATGATAAGATAAAATTGCTAGATGGAGACTAATCTGGTTTTTCTACTGAGTTTTGATGTCATCTCCATATTTCAAGAACTATCTATAAGAACTAATAATAATTACACATTTTACCATTTCTCCTCAAAGAAGGACCCTCCAGGCTAGCTCTTGAGAATGTTGAATTTCCTTGGGATGTTCAACCAGCATGTTCCTATTACTATGCCTCCTGAATGTGTTGCATATCTTGCTCAAGGTTAAACACCTCTTGAAGAACACCACCCAAATATCTGCCCTGAGGCTGGATAGCTATGAGTGGCAGGATGTGTGGGATAGAATGGAAAAGTACCAAGGACAGTGGGCACCTCTGGTGTTTTGGAACTTTATCCATGAACAAATCCAGAATCCTGAAAAACTACTAAAATATTTGGAAAAAGTATGCTGTGAGCCTGTGAATTCCAGAAGGACACAAATCACTGGAACACCATGTGCTGGAGCCTGGTCCATGTCTTTTGAGCCATGTGCATTGCCCTCAGAGGGAGAGGAAGGTCTGTGCATCTGAGGACAAAACAACAGACACCACAGCTAATCCAGCCCCTGCACTGCAGCCAAACCCAAGAACCAACTCCTGCTGGTATCAGTCACTCCTGTACACAAGAAGAAATATTGGAAGTCAGATCATTTAGAAAGGGAATGAATTCCTGCTAGGAGGAGGAAGGAGGAAGAACTGGACAAAGCAGACTACTCCAAAGCACAACCATTACCAGAGAAGGAGGGGGGACAGGCAGAATTCATAAATGAGGCAGTAACAACTCAATCCCTATTCCCGAGGGAGCTACAGGATATGCAAAAAGCTTCTAGCTATCATCCCAGGTGAGCACATTGTCACCTGGCTTCTCTGATGCCAGAATTGGAACAGCTGGGATCACTTCCTTGGAATGGGGGCATTGATGAGAAAATTGGAAAAGGGACACAAGTCCTCAGCCTCTGAAGATTCTTTTCAGGCATGGAGGAAGTGAATCCCTTCAAGGAAGATGCTATATGTCACCCAGACAACTGGATGAATATGAAGGGAGATTTTCAGTACCTGAAGGAATTAGCAGTGCTAATGTGATTTATAATGACCTGGACTATGAAAAGTTACCCAAAGATCCAGGTGAAGGCAAGTCTGCATGACCCAGGTAGTGAAAGTTTGTATAGAGCACATCACCAGCATATGCCTACTCCTTCATTTGTGGTAATGACTTGTGGCTTCCATGGTAATGACTTCCATGACCATTTGTGGTAATGGAAAGATGATGAAGGAAAAATGGTGGCCAAATTGGCTGGCCAACTCCGTCAATAGAGAGGAAGTCTCTCTTCACCCTGTGGGCCTGCATCATGGATGCAGAAAAACTGTAATGGGAAATTCAGCAATTCAAAAAGGATATGTTCTACTCCTCACCTGTAGACAGCAGTACCTCAGGTATTAGAAATAAGAGTTCCTCTCTTCAAGAGGGAGAATATAAACCATGGGGCAAATGCAGTTTGCCTGGGGTTCCACAGAGGGGGCACTAGGAAATGGGATGGAAAATCTACCTCAGCCCTAAAGGTATGGGTGTCTGAACTGAAAGGAAAAAAAAAATATTACAAAAAGAGAAACCCTTTTGTGCAAAATTTCCAGGAAAATTGCTGCTTCAGTTTCCAGTGGGCAGGTTCCAAAGAGGGTAGAAAGGCTGATCTTAGTTCTGATATTAATAAAGATACTTTTTATTTGTATTTGCAAGAAGGGAACAACAAATAGTGTATCAAGGACTAGAGGGGCCCCACCTTCAGCCAGGTGGGACAATATAGTTTATTGGACTGTGTGGATCCCGTTGGCCTGGCACATTAGATCCACAGGCTCTAGCAGACACCAGTGCGGTGCCATCAAGGCTGAAAGAGGCAGAACCCATCTGGGTTCTGTGACAGGAAGGATTCGGCTTTAGCATCATCTAGGTTCATATTCATGAAAATATGAAGTAGTATTGACTCCTGAGGACCAGTCTCACAACGACAAAACTGATCTGTGTGGTGTCAGACCCAGTGTGTTTTTCCATGGCTTTTGGCATAGATGTTTTTATCTCCTGAGCTGTGTTACAATCATTGGAGGAACTTAATCTGTGATTCCGTAAGTAAGATCTGAATCCTCTTTTAATTTACAATTACTAAATAGAATATACTTGGCCATTCTAAGCTTCATTGAGCTTGGGGATCTGGTTAAAATTTGGTTAGAATTTATTTTTGTCAGTGAAAATGCAAAGTTTTTAATGCAACCAAATCCAGTATAAGGGAATAATTTTAAAATATCATTTTTCCCATCTAGACCACATATTTCTTCTGACTACTTGAGCGCATTCAGAAGTTTTTCCAGAGTCTAGGGCTACTTATACCAGTAAGCTATTTTTCCACTTAACAATAATAATAAAAAAATATTTTCTTTTATACAAATCCTCACACGTTAGCAAAGTGCATTTTTAATATATATAAAATCCTTCTGGAATCTCGCAGAAATTATATGCACTACAAGTGATGCTAGATATAGTTTTGAATCTATAATGGATACATTGCACTTACATATTAGACATCTCTTACTCTCAACACAAGACTGGTTTCCACATCCTTCAGAAGCACTGAAATATTGTTTTGGGGCAATTCTATTTTTCCCTGCTGACAAGATCTGTTGACACACAAGTGCTCACATTTGAGACTGTTACTTTTTCTTTTTTT
Source organism: Molothrus aeneus (assembly GCF_037042795.1). NCBI lineage: Eukaryota > Metazoa > Chordata > Aves > Passeriformes > Icteridae > Molothrus > Molothrus aeneus. The sequence goes on along the minus strand of NC_089648.1, from coordinate 91,440,036 downwards.
TCTTTTAAATAAGAAACAGATATTCTGAGAGAATTTCATGGCACATTTTCTGTTTGTTTCAACAAATGGAAAATGATTATAAATGATATTGTTTCTTAATGAGCTTCAGTGGGTATAAGCAAATGACAGAATTAAACAAATCCATTCCTATACTCTTCAGCTGCCAGCAGCCTAACACATTCATCAATTGACCCTTTTTAAGCTACAAGAAACCATTTTCTGCCTTGCTTCATCCTCTTGCCAGTCTCAGACAACCACAGTAACTTATTTCATCCACATCTTTTAGTTTTAGGACCTTTTCCCAACTTACTGGGGATGGGAATGGAGGAGAGCAGACTATATTTTGCATGTGTCCTTTCACAAAACAGTAAAATCAAAGCTCCTTATCTCACCATTTCTCATATGTGAACAGCTGATCCTTTTTTTAACACAATGTTGTCCAGGCTTATCACTGGACAGATCATGACATTTGTTTACGATGACAACAATATTGCCTTTTTCTAGGAAGGAGTGAATGTTGCCTGTGGCAAAGAGTTTTTGTGCTGGAGTATGTGAGCCTTTTTCCCCAGTATTTTAATTTCAAGACAAAAACTCTGTCGTACTCTTTTCCTAATGTTGTGATATTATGCTTCTAGACTGCCAAAAAGGTATTGACTATTTCTAGGTTGATTAATTTCTAATTTTTATTCTTACAAAATTTTATTTTTACATTTTTTGATTTACTGAAATCTGTCACCCTACCCTAACTATGTGGCAACCTGCCATAGGAATTAACGACCCATTACATTGCTTTCTTTTTTTGACTTCATATTTCCAGTTTTCATATTTTTATGTCTATGTGGGAGGTTGATGCAATTGGTGATGTGCTTCTAAGTGAGAAATCACCTCTCATCAACTACATAAACAGAATACATTTTGTTGAATTATGCTAGGAGCTTTATGGTGTTGAAGATCAAAATGAAGTGTCTCTTGAGAAAGAGAGAAAAAGCACAAGATTTTATCTTTGAAAATTCTTGAAAAAATCCTCAGCTTGTTTATAAGTATTTTTTCAAAATGTTGAATCTGTTTTACCTGCTCCACTCTTCCCCAGAAAATGTAATGAACAATCAGCAAGCTATTCTAGTGTTTGGCCTAAACTTATTGTACATCAAGGGACAGACACACTCAGCTGGTCTGAACTCCACTGAAGATGGAGCTAGAGTAAAGGCAATTCCAATTGCATTGCGTCTTATGCAAATTATCTCGGAAGCTTAGCATTCCTGGGCTTGTCCTCTGCTTGGATAAGAGACCATCTGGAAGTCCCAGATAAAGTAGGCACAAGCCAAGACGTCGTGGCTGAACACTAGACCACAGAAAGTGAATGAGTTAGAAGGCAACGTTCTCCCCCTCATCACTGGTGGATGAGTCAGAGAGCTAAAGTTACCAGCACTATTTTCATTCCATCAGTGAGAAATGTCTCAGGTTTATACTGTAACTTGAAAACATTAAAATAAGTGAGGTTATATGAAACTTTAGCTTCACAGGGACCTTTAACCAGGGTTAAACAATCCTACCCTCTATGATGCCTACGCTTCTGGAAAATTATACAAACGTACTAAAACTTGTATTTCTATATTGGGAATGAACATAGGGTACAGAAATAGCTGTTCTGTTGTTGCTGCTCTTACCTATCAGGCAAGTCCTGTGTGGTATGACTGGCATGACAGCTCTTTTTAATGCACCTCTCATTTATTCAGAAGTGAAGAGCTTATTTTGGCCCCCATTTCAGCAGAGAAAGTGAAAAGTTTTCTGTGCTTCTGAAAGAAACCTCCTGCAACCATTCAATGAACAATATGATATGGGACATAGCCCTGTGCAGTACAGTAACCAGCATTTTTCAAAGGAGAAGCTTTATGTGAAGTATTCAGTATTGTAAGCAGGGTTCCTGCTTCTTTGTTTGAGGTGAACTGGATTGTGTGGATCACTGAGAGAATGTAGCAAGGACGGGGAAAGGGGAAAGGGAGCTTGCAGAAAAAAACTCACCTAGGAAAAAAGAGAGGCTAAACTACTAACTTTTCCTTTTAGGCTAAATTGTCAGTTCTCTTTTTTCAATGGAATAGCACTATAACCTGATAATATGTATACCATTGTTGTGGTTTAAGCCTAGATGGAAAAGATCATTAGTTACAACACAGGAGGATTTAAGTGCATTTAAAATTTGTGAAGCTGAAATTAATATTTGGTCTGATTATAACGAACATTAAAGATATTCTTATGGCATACTAGAAGATGTGCAACTTTTAAGACAACTGGTTTAATACCATAAAACCAGAAGAATGAAGTCAAGATGAAAAGCTACAGTAAGTATTTTCCTCACTACTTCTCACCATCCAAATTCTGAATATGGAAGCTGTTCCAGCTTTGTGTTGGAGAATTTCTCTTCACTGAGTAGCTCTTTTCACTCTTTCATTCTCTCCTCCTTTTCTGGCAGTGAAGCACATTCTTTTCCCCTGTAATGTAATTATACACAAACTCACAAACTTAACCATATTGCCATGATCTAGCATCACCCACAATCTGGCAGATGCCACTGACTGAAAACACAGCTCTACTTCAAAGTAAGTCATATATATGCACTGTTTCTATATTTAAAAACACAGTTTCCATGGCATGACAGCACTGTCTGTACATACGTGGAACTGACACTAAAGCTTCTTTGTGTGGTGATTCTTTCTTCATCTCTCAGAAGCAACATTAATTCAGGATTAAAAATGTGCAAGGATTCTTATTTAAAGATTCTGAATTTTTAATAATTTTGAAATTACAGTAATTTTTACTTTAATATCATTGCCACTTATGTGGCCTGATTCAGAATTTGTGGTTTGAATTTGAAACAGCTATTGACTCCGTTTACTTGGGAAGCAGGGTCAGTATTATACTTGGAGATCCTCATACTCACTGAATTCATCTTTTCATTCCCATAGTTTTTGTACATATAAACACAGTACACAGACAGAATCTTCTATCTGATACAGTGGGTTTACTGTAGTCCAGTGACAGCTATTGCAACTCAAGTGAAGTTGTTTGGATTATAATATCTAAGAGTAATGTCATGGAGCATGAGCTTGAGACCTTGCAAACATCAAAGTGCAACTAGCTTTACCTAATATGAATTACAAACAAGTCACAGGAGAGACGAACAATTTAATTTTAATTACTTGAATTCCTTTTTTTTTCTCTGCCATAGAAATAATTTAAAACTCTGCCTTACAAATAAGTTTAAAAATGTGTGCAGCAACCTCACTATTTTAATGTAATTTATCAAAGTTGTAAAAACAGAAAATACAGACCCATCAGTGCCTAATACTTTGCAAAGGCAGAAAGCTGGATGTCAGTGTTTAAATCTAAAATTTCATGTAAGTTATAGTTCAAATAGCTGTTGTAAAGAAGAAATTTTCACTTTCCCCATTGTTGTCTGAGATACATAATTTATATCTTTGCCCCATTTGTAGAAAAGCATGAGTTATGGAAAATGGAAGGCTACATCAGGGTAAATAATCTATCCATTAACTCAAAGGGTTAAGCATAAAGTAGTCTTGGATGAAAAAGTAAGTATTCGTACTCTACAAAAGCAAATCACAGTATTTAAATATTAAAAAACAAAATAGGAGGAAAAGGAGAGATGGTCTTTTCAAACACATTTTTTCAAACAAATTTGTCTCGGCAGAGTTTCTTGGAAAGAAATTTTTGAAAATTCTTCCTTGAATGGGACTCTAAAAGCACTGTCAATGATGATGATTGTTTTTAGGTGAGGGAGTATTTTCATTTAAAGACTGATGAATCTTGCTTGTTTTGAATCACAGCTCATCACACTGCTTCATAAATAAGCAAATGTCAAATTAATAACTTATTTTCCTGAAACCAAATACTTCAATCAGGGTTTCACATAAAGTTTTTATTCAAGGGTTTTTTTTAAACAGCCAGACTAATTAAGTTCAAGAATCTTAAATTTGAGTCAGATCACCCTTTTTTCCTTTCTGCTTATAAAACTTAGTCTCTCCTACAGCCATAAAGGGGATAGATGGTTTTAGAAGAAAAGTTCTTAAATTACATTCATTCCACTAGCTCATCCATTAATTAAATCTAACCTTTCAACATTGTTTTTGTTTTGTTTTGACATCCCCCCAATGGCTTTCCAAAAGCTCTGGAACACTGTAATCTCTACTGGAAAGTCACTTCCTCATGGAAATATTCTTTAGTTTCCTTTGTTCTCTTCTCTCCTTGATGGGCTGGCTGCTGCTTGTCCCTAGAAATCAATGGGATGGTCTGTAGTGAATGTTGTAAAGTCAGGGATGTGAGTCAAGAGGCAGACAGAGGTGCTTGTTCAGAGTCATTCATCCAGTTACTTCACTGAAAGTGGGAAATGAATTTCTCATTGAAGAAAAATGTTTGCCTTTTAACTTAATTGCTCTTACACTCACACCACGAAGTGAATGTCACTGGGAACACAGAGAACTGGGATGAAACACCACAGTTACTGTGAGAGTAATTCTAGAAATTCCTTCTCTATTGCTGTAAGTTGTTAAAAGAAAAAACATTTTGTGTTCTTGGCTCTGTCAAAATATTGGGAAGCCATAAGAGCTAAGTTTTGATTCTGCTTGATAACTAGACAGAAGCAGGAGGGAATACTTTCCACCCTCTTGCCATGAATGACAAGCAACATATGTCCTGTAGAAAAGACTCTGCAATATTGGATCATATAAAAGTTAGCATATTATATATTGTATTGAATACACAAGGATATATAGTACACTCATAAACTTCAGCTTTTTCAATATGTTGGCATATTGTTTTTTAACCAACACAAGCAACTCTGAATTATCTCTATTTACTTTTATTTATAATTCTCATCCTGGATGAGGAGATTGAGAATACCTTCAGTAAATGCATGGATGACACCAATTTGAGTGAAACAATCGATTTCCTGGAGGGCAGGAAGGCTCTGCTGAGGGATCTGCATGAGCTGGAGAGATGGACAGAGACCAGTGGTATGAGGTTCAACAAGGCCAAGTGCTGGGTCCACACTTTGACTACAGCAGGTCCATGCAGCACTGCTGTGGCAAGAAGTAGGGGGAAGAGTTCCTGGAGCTCTGCCTGGTGGAAAAGGATTGGGGGATGCTGGTCAGCAGCTGAATGTGAGCCAGCGTGTGCCCAGGTGGCCAAGAAAACCAATGTCATTCAGGATTGTATCAAGAATAGTGTGGTCAGCTGGACCAGGGCAGTGATTGTGCCCCTGCACTCAGCACTGCTGAGGCCACACCTTGGGTGCTGCGTCCATTTCTGGGCCCCTCACTACAAGAAGGACATTGAGGTGCTGGAGTGAGTCCAGAGAAGGGGAAAGGAGCTGTTGAAGGGTCTGGAGCACAAGTCCTGTAAGGAGCAGCTGAGGAAGCTGAGGATGTTTAGCGTGGAGAAAAGGAGGCTCAAGGATGACCTTACTGCTCTCCACAATTTACCTGAAAAGAGGTTTTAGCCAGCTGGGGGTCAGTTTCTTCTCCCAGATAAGCTGTGACAGGATGAGAAAGCACAGCCTCAAGCTGCATCTGGGGAGGTTCAGGCTTGACACCAGGAGAATTGCTTCACAGAAAGGGTTGTTAAACATTGGAACGGGCTGCCTAGGAGGCTGGTGCAGTCACCATCCCTGGAGGTGACTTTAACAGTTCTGTAACACTATTGGACATGGCCCTCAGTTGTGGTCTAGTTGCATGGTGGTGTTTGTTCAAGGGTTGGAATGCAATGATCTCAGAGGTCTTTTCCAACCTAACTGATTCTGTGATTCTCTAGTTTTCCATTTGCTTCTGGATAAAATTCAAGATAATAACACTATCTGAAGTCCCATATCTACAGTGTTAGTTTTGGAGGGTTTTGTTGTGGTGGGGTTTTTTTAGGACTCTGTGCTATTTCCTGAGGGAATCAAACCACATTCACATACTTGATACAGTGGTGACATCACAAACTGTAATTACAGTCAATTTCCAACTCTCTACAATTTTATAGTATCTTCCTTGTTACACACTATTTAGGTCCAAGGTAAGAATTCAAAGACTCATTACCTCTCTGATATGCTGTGAATGTTTTAGCATAATTAGGAACTAAAAAATCAGCTCTCTGCTCTGAGGACTGATACACCAGCAGAGCCAATACATGACGGAATAGATTTGTAATCGTGCTGCAAAAATTCTTCTGTTTCTGTTAAATATTTAAAATGCTTATGCTGTCAAAAATTATATTTAGAAGACAAACTGCTAGGCTAGTAAATACAGAGCAAATCCTTCAAGGACAAAGGACCATTGTTGCTGGTAGACTGATGCAAGATGCGATTTGGCTGTGGAAGCCACTAGATGTGACTGAGTGTTTTTTAGCTAATACTGTAGAGAAAGGGTGTCGTTACTGCTACGACACCTGTTGTATCATAACTGTCCTGGGACTGGAAGATATTCTGTGTTTTATTCAATGCCTATCTTTGATTATGTATTTGTAAATATATTTGTATATATGTGATGGCACATTGACACCTACTTACCTATCCATCCAAGAGTAGATAAAACTCTTAAAACATAATTATACAAGTCAAGAAAAAGGAAGAAAGGGATAAAAAAGGAAGCTGGATTGATTAATCTAGTGTCAGAGTTTAAGAATTAATAACAAAGTCCTGCCACATTAAAAATGCTTTGGGGAAGATTTATGGCATTTACTTTTAAAGACTGGAGTATTAATAACTGTAAAGGCAAAGGAAAGGTTATCACTGACAGTAATAGTGCTTTTACAAAGTCAGAAGATTAGTTTCATTTCTCCTACAAAGAAATCCATTCTTCTTTGGGAAATAAAAGGAGATCACACAGGGCTATGTTGTTGAGCACAACCAATCATGCTTTATTCAGCCCTGGATGAAGGAAAGTTTGGAAGAGATGAAGCTGGTGTCCAAGAACGCAAAGGTGGCACAGAAATTTACTGTGAATTGAAATGTGCTCTCTTACACAGGAACCTGATACACTTTGCAGGTCCTTTGCTTGGAAGTGCTGGGAGGAGCTGGGACCCCAGTTTTGGGATTTATTTACTGTCAGAAAATGGGCAAAGTAAGACCTGATTTCACACATTGGATAAGAGTAGCTGTCAAGGTTACTCATGCTGAGTGGAAGCTATGTGGGAATGTGGAAGGAGACTGTCGGTATGAGATGTGGCATGGGAACAGATATTATTTCAAAGACATACTAGAAAATGGCTTGGCAGAGAACATAAAGGCAAGATTAGGAGAAAGGTTTGGTAACATAAAAGGACCCAGTCTGATAGTGTGATGGAAAACAAAGAGAAGGAAGAGATGCGGTGAAAAGCAGGTCTCTGTAGAGGTTGATGCCTTTGTATTTGAAGCATAGGAAGTAGAAAATAAATGGTTGCAAATTATAGGAATTTGAAAGTAGGCACTTATCTTCAGCAAATAATCTTTAACGTTTTGGCCTTACCCCTTCTGTTAGGCAAGACTATCTTGGTGGCACCTACTTGATTAGATAGTCTTATGAGCAGCTGTAAAAATCAAGTGACGTCTGTTTCTGAGAAACATTTCTTCCCTGATTTACAGGTGGACATTCCCTAATCTTGTGTGTCCTGTGTGGACAATTTCATCCATGGCAGGTGCACCTGCTCCAGCAGGGATCAAGGCCCTCCAGTCAGTGACTTGTGTCTGACCCCAGCCATGTGATATTTGGCTTCAGCCTTTTAGTACTGACCGGCCCTGGCTAAAGTGACCACATCTGACCACAGATCAGACTCAATGAGGGTATGAATGGAGACTCATCGGGGGGGTCTGCTGAGTCTGTCCTGCTCAGAGCAGAGGATCTGCAGGAGGTCTGCAGCTGGAGCCTCTCCCCTTGGATGGGATTGCTGCCCAAGTTAACCCCTCGAGCCTGAGATCTCTGCCTGATTGGGTGTATGATTGCACATTCTGGGTTATCCCTCGAAAACCTCAAAAATTCTTAAATCACTCATGTACTACTGATTATATTTGACACCACAAATTGTCATTCAATTGCAGGTAGAGTTTTATTTGCTTTAATTGGTTTATCTAGTTTAACTTGTTTAGAAAGCAAGCCTCATTTGAATATATTATATCTCTCAATTTTGTAAGCTTCCCTGACATCAACTTGCAAATCTATGCAGAAAGAACTATATATTTGGAAAGTGTGAAAACTTGCAATAAGCAGTGCAGGAGGAAGTGCGTTCTGCATTCAACATCTGAAAATCAACAAATATCATTGTCATCATCCAAGCTTGGATCCAAAAAAAATAAGGGAAAAACATGAATCTGAAGAAAATAAGGGAAAAGAGACTTCACATTACATATTTGCTTACCCATTCTTTCAGCCTTAACACTCGTTAATCAGTAAGACAAGATTATCAATATGAGAGCAGATATAAAAACATTCATATCCAAACTACCCTCCCTCCTCCACCCTTATAAGTACTGAGGAAAATACAATAATCATATTTCTTTGTCTGATGAGACAGACACATGGCCTATTTTGGTTTTGCTGCAAGTACTCCTGATGTTTTGTTCCTAGCTCTTAGGAACTACAACTAAAATGTTCCAAAACTAATTGGCCTTTACCTCTAAGTTCGGATGAGCAGTTTTTTTGCCCATACAATTTCACTCGGCAAAACCATTACACAGTTGCAAAAAACAATAACAGCATTAAAACTGTAACCTCAAATTAGGTCTACTGGGAACTGTTCATGTTTAACAGTCATGTGAAAAATAAAATGCTGAATAAATACAACAAACTATTTAGCAAATCTCTCAGAAAATATAACAAAAAACCTTTCATATCAGACAAAGGAAAATACCACAAACTATGTTTGAAGCTGCAGGAAAATTAGTATGAATTGTTTCCTTATCATTCTAGAGTAGTCAAATTTTATCCCATTAGTGATCTGAAAAGAAAAGGAATAAGATGCAGGCGTATATAAGACACTGCTATGAAAGCATTGAATAAAATTTGTAATGAAACTTTTGCAGGTTTGGGGTTGCAGGCAAAAGGTTTGGCCTCTGCAGGACAAATTCATTAGAGTCAGTGAGTAACCAAGATCAAGAAACAGGTTAGTCTTGATAAGGACAAGATACTGCAAAAGAAGAAATAGTTAAGCCCTTCTTGCTTCTCAAGGAGGCTCACAAATTGGACTACTCTATCTGGTAAGGTTTTCTGGAAAGAAAAAGACAGTAAAACTGTATACACATGGAGAAAGATGCCCTTTTATACAGTTATGTATCTGGCTACATTGATTTTCCTGTTTTGAAAGAAAATAGCAGCCCAAAGTAGTTCTTGAATAGTCACTGGTGATTTGCACTCCCAGTACCTAATTTGGGTGAACTTTGGTTTTGACATCAATTGATTGTAAGCAATCCATTGTAGACTTTCTGTTTATGGAGTAGTCGCATCATGAAGGTCTGACATGTCTTTAACTTTATTCTACGTATTCAACATTTATGTCTCTGTGTATCAATTCCACTGGACCTTTTTAATCTAAGATAAAATCCAGTTTTGCCATGTACATCCAGCCTAGTCCTACCAAGTTCTTCCTTTGATGTGATGCCAAGCAAGGGTTTAAAATCACAATTAAAAGTCCCCTAGTATAAAATACCTTGTTGGCACTGTCTTTCATTTATATTTATAGATGATATGGATATATTAAAGCCAGTTCATTAACTGGCATTTATTCACTAGAAGTTAAATGCATTAAGGTAGGTGTTTTTAGTACTTGCATGTTGACTACCTGTGTTATCTAAAGTACTCAGCTTTGGGATTAATAATCTTTTTGGGACATCCCCAAAAGGAGGCCCAAAAATGATTCTATGATATAAAAATGTGATATAAAATGCAAACATGAACACAAACACAGAATGAGTTTATTTAAATGTCTTCCTATTTTAAGAGATTTAGAGAACTAAGCAACTCTGTAATAAATAATTCTAGATAGGAAATGTCCAGAGCCTTTGCCATGTACCAATTTTGTCTATGGCAAACTTTTTCTGCTTCTTTCATTTGGGGCTGATTTGCTTCAATGGACAGGTCATCATATACAGCCAGCAGACAGGGAGATGCAGCATTTACATTATAATTAATAAGGTTCTTAGAGAATGCAGGCTTTCTAAATTCAGCTAATATAACTTTATTGTGTCAAATCAACTTCACTATGGAAAGGAATGTCATAAAATGCCTTGTTTTAAAGCAATTCCTCAATATATAAATTGTATTGACATATCAATTAGAGAAGTCAAACCCACACATTTTACTCTTTAATATACTGGCCTCATTTTAATGATTTTAATTTCTTTTTCTTCCCCAGACTTGAACTGCTGTGACTTGCTTTTTTCTATAACAGTTCACTGCTCATTTGGTATGCAGTGAATCTGTGTGGATCTGACAGAGCAAGTACAGCCCTCTCAAAGAGCAGCTGAATTTTGCAATGTCCTTCTCCCTCAGACAGTGGAGTGGCTGCTGTTCCCCTTGGAAATCCTCTTCCACCATCCTCATGAAGAATGTAAGGATGTCATGATCCAGCATAATCAGTGGTGGACGCCCCTTGCCTTTGAGGGAAGTGCCACTCCTCCTGACTGTTCCATGACCTACTTGCCCTGGAAATCTCAGCCTTCCTCTGGTCATGTATTCTTTTTACTCCACCTCCTTCCATCCCCTTTGGTAAAATGGCATTCCCATGTACTGGCAGGCAGCTCTCTGGCTGGCTGACAGGACCAGTGGCCCCTTCCAGTTAACTCTGAAATTCAGCAGAACAAATAATTCCTGACTACCACATACACCAAAGTCATTATCATGGAAAATGTCATAACCTCACAGGCTTTCATGTGGCAGGTTTGCCATTTTGATCACATTGCCATGTGATCACAAAGCACCCTCTGACTGGCTGCTTGTTTCCTTTGGGCATGAAAGTGCTGTTATATAACATTTACCTTTACATTTTCCCCTCTATTTATAGAAATATGAATACAAATATTATGAGTACAAATATGAATAAATATTGGTTTAAATTTATTTATATATTAATATATCCAAATATAAATATAAATATTTAAACATAAAATATATATGCACAAGTGTTTAGGTATATATTGTATCAGACACTCTTTATTTAGAGCAAATGAAACTGTTAATTAAGTTTAAATGAAAATATTATCTAATTAAATTTTTAAAAAAAGCAAGCTTGGATTCCACCATTTTACAATGTTACTGAATCAGCCCTAGCTTCTTTAGAGTGGACAGAATCTACAGAGGTGTGGGACCATGAGCAAGTTACAACAGGCATGCAGTTAGTCTCTTTCTGATAGATCAGCTGCTGTTCTCAGGAGCCAGGTAGCTGAAGGACAAGTTGACCTGGCCGGCACAATGGGCCTGGCCAGCTCTGACTGCAGATTTGAGTCTGGAAGGAGAGAAGAGCTCAACAGTATGGCCCCAGAACCCAGGGAAAACCCATCCTGTCTGGCTGTGGTGTTCCTCAAGCAGAGCAGCACCCATGGGTGTCTTTGGCAGCACAAGAGGATGAGCTGTCATGGCCTAGGAAAGCAAAGAGACTGGTGGCCAATATTGGCAGTGATGCCATGCAGGCATTCAGGACAAAGGGGGCCTTTCCTTGTCCAGGCTGAACAGTGACTATCCTCTAACATACTTCAGTCCATTATCTCTTTGGCCCTGTGCTAGACTTGCTCCAGTAAGTCCATATTTTTCTTGCACTGGGGTGCACAAAACTGGATGCAGCAATCAACATGTGGTCTCACTAGGGATTAGAAGACAGGAGGGATAAACCAGATGGTAATGCTCTTCCTAATGCAGCCCAGGACACCCTTGACTGAAGAAGATATTACTTATATTTACAAGCAATATGACCTAGTGATGAAGTGAAATTGGAACAAGCTGCCAGACTGATGAAGGACATAGTTAGAATTCACAATGATTTTCACCAGTTGGAGAAATGATCTGAAGAATATTGGGATTAAAAGCTGCAAGTATGAATGAAAGGATCCATGATTAGGGGGAAAAACATGTAGAAAGAGCTACAGAAGGCCTGTGAAAAAGAAAACAGTGCTTATAGGAAATAAACTGAACAAAGTTAACAATATCATGTGCTTACAAAAAGAGACAGGTGTCATCCTGAGATATATGAAAAAAATCCAGATGTATAAAAAGAAGTTTCAATTACACAAAAGATAAAATTATCTTACCATTCTTCTCAAATTTTAGAGGTCAGAGGAGAGAATGCCTTTTTTTATTCACCACAGTTGGAAAAAATGAGGACTTAGAGAGACCAAAGGAGAACCTCTAGAAATCAGTGTGAAGAGCTTACTCCTGCCAAGGCTGGCTTGAACTTCTGGATTGTATCCTCAGTTCACTGAGAATCGAAAAACCAACTTATCACTTTTTCCTGCCTTCCTCTTGCAAGACCTTCATCCCATCCCAATGAAAAAGTCTATTGGTCTTGAGAAGTATAGAAATAAAACCAGAAATAATGACCTGTGAACCTGGCATAAAAGCAACTGGATAGTCTAAGAAATATGATGGAAGAGAGAAATAATGGCAGTCTTCAAGATTATAAATCTCTCATAGAAAGAGTGGGATCTGTTCTTTGGATTGCTGTTGGACAGGATGAGGAGATTAAATTGCAGTAGGAAAATTCAACTTGAATATTATAGAAACTTTCCAGATATGTACAGGTCTGATTAGCACTGGCTTTCATGGTTTGGGGTGTTGGGGAGGTTCTTGTTACCAAAGGTTTTTAAGAGATGTTTTGATACGTGTTTGTGAGAGCTTACATGGGACAGAGGATCCTGGTTGTGTCAGAGAAATATCTTTTCTCTCCAAACTTTTCCTTCCCAATGTAATTTTCTGTAACTCTCTCACAACTTAATAAAACAGAAATGCTTCAAGGATTTTCTTTTGGAAAAGGTGGAGTTTGGGATGGGCAGATTGATTTGCGAGATCAAAACAATGTTCAATATTCAAATGAAATTCAAAATAAGAGATACTTTAGAATGCAAGGCCTTTCTTTTTCTTTCTTTCTTTCTTTCTTTCTTTCTTTCTTTCTTTCTTTCTTTCTTTCTTTCTTTCTTTCTTTCTTTCTTTCTTTCTTTCTTTCTTTCTTTCTTTCTTTCTTTCTTTCTTTCTTTCTTTTCTCTCTCTCTTTCTCTTTTTTTTTGTTTTACTTGAGAAACTAATGACATTTCTTTCACTTTTGGCTAGTACAAAGGAAGAGAAATATGCTCCTACAGACACAATTTTCTATGCCAGCTCCTCTGGATTTTGAGTTTACAAGGATTATATTATGTCAGCAAACTGAGACACATGTTAAGAAGTGACATTAATCATATATAAAAAGAAATTTTCACTGAGACCTGCTAACTCAATAAAAAACGTCACTAAAATATGTATAAGGACATTCATTTTAGGATAGGAAGCATAGAAAGTACAGTCAACATAGAAAAATTTATTGAAGAATATTTCCTTAGCCAGAGCTTCTGTTTCAAAGGTGGAGTGATCTTTCCTAAACCAGTCTGGAATGGCAGGATGAGAATGCCAGGTCTGCTGGGGAAGATGAAGATCAGTCTTTGGCCTGTTGCATGTCTCCTAAGGTTTACTTTGGACTTCCTGTTGCCACAGAAAAAGGGTAAACCAGCACATCTTTTCATTTCATAAGTAATTCCTGCAGATAATGGTAAAGGATTTTGTACATTCATGAAGACTGGAGATTTTACAACCTATTCTATAGCTTCCTAATGGCAATATTAGCTAAGGGAACCTGACGCTTCAATATTATCAACCTGGATGAGTTTTGGCTCTTAGAGAGGGATCCCGAGAGGCAACATGGGTACCTCCAATTAAGGTTTTGCAGAGCAAAAACTTGGTTTTCTTTGCCTGTATAAAGTGAAATAAATCGTACCACTTCCTCACTCTTCTTATATGGTCAGTGAGAGATATAATTTCCTCCAGAGATGAGCTACAGATTTTAACAAGCAGCATAGAAAGCCACTAACAAAAGCAGAGCTTGGGAGTTCTAAGCACTTGCTCCGTCTTCAGAGGAAAGCTTGAGTAATGTGCTCCCTGGGGAGCCAGAATAATTTCTTGCAACTCCCCTTGCCTCTGGGCCCTGAGCTCCTGCGTGTGGCCTGGCTGTGCTGTCACACCACACCAGGCTGAGCTCCCCTCCTAATGGGCTGGCTCCAGCTGGCAGGGAGCGACTGCAGACTCTGGAATGGAGCTATAGCGCACTTCTAAATGACCGTGATGTTCAGGTAACTTCTCAAAGCCTTCCTGAAAAGATGAGGGAGTAAAAATGCACCTAAAAAGATGAGGGAGTAAAAATACACCTCGCATTTCTTTCCCACAGACAAGTGCAACAAGTGTGCTTTAAAATTATCAACAACAACCACAACAAAATTCTCAGAGTTTGTTATTATTGTAGCAGGATGTGAATTTGTTTAATGAACACTTAAGCAGAGAGAATGGAAAGATCTTAATGTGTCTGCTGTTGGGGGCTGTTTTTCCAGGTATTAAGTAGCAGAACAGATGACTCTCTAATCCCATGTGAGATATTATTTATGCTTATACTTGGAACCTGGCCCTTCAATTAAAACTGGAATTAGATATGACTGAATCTCACACTGATTATATTTTACTGACTGGAAGGGTATCTGGATACCGCAACTTTGTTACTTAAGCTTACTGCAATTCAAGCCATTAAAGACAAGTGCTAAAAATGTAAACTAGTTTCCATGTTTTAAAGAAATATTTATATTGTTATAAATATTGTGAAATAATAGCCAGAGTTAATAGTATTTTTTCAATAGTTAATGTTTAATTGTTTATCAGCCACAGAAAGTGCTATCCTTTCTTTCATGTCTCAAAAGTTAAAAGATTTTATAACTGACCTTCCATTAATCTACTAATGTTGTACTGTCTTACAGAAGCAAGCTGTTTTGTCTATATTTGTCTTATTCCAGCAGATGATATGTAAGATAACACAGTTGGTTATACAAGAATCCTGTTTTTAAAAATTCTGCTAAATAGAGCCAACTGGTTTTGAGGTCAAGATGGAAGAAGAATCTACTTGTACTTTTTCATTTATCAGTCTCTTACAGTTATTTTCCACAAGCAATAGTGTATGCTAATAGGACATGAAAAATAAATGCAAGATAATTAAGATTGCATAATAATTTTTTCTATGCTAAATTCTAAACTAAACAATTCCTTAATTTGTTCTGTTCTCTGCAGATGTTCCCTCTGATTTAAATATGATGGCTGGAAGCATAGAAGACAGCATGCAGCAAGCAAGTAAACTAGTCTAGTGCTAAGATAACTAGTTCTTGGTCCAGTTTTGGAGTTGATGAGATCCATAGGAAGACCATATTCTGCAGATGTTCTCCAGAGTTGTAGATCTGAAATTACAGGCAGTTCAGATACCTCATAGTTGTTGTGTAGCCATGGTCAGGATTTTCTGCTATATTTTACAGTTTCTTAAAGACATTTATTTATTTATCAGAATTGCCTTGAAAACTTTAGAGTGTAGGTTGATAATTCCATGATCAGAATGAAACAAGGCTGTTCCATCTGGCTGTTTCAGCTTTTTGGGAGGGCTAAGAAAAACCTTAGGAATCAAAATTACCAAATTGTGAGTAGGAAAAAAAAATGCAAAATACAGGGGAGAAGGAACTGAATCCACAAATAGCTGAGGACAAAAGAGAGCATAACCACCTGAGCTGACCTTAAGAGCACATATCAGTAGATATGCAAAGGGTTAACTGGAAATTCATGTAGTGATAATGAAATTATATCTACAACACTCCTCTAATGCTAGGAAAAACTCAAGCTACAGGTATATATAATTTCTCAATTAAAGAGTTGAAGAAGTTAATCACTCTTCAGTTCTGTTTTTAAAGGAGAAATATGCTATGAGGAACTTTGCATAAAACTAGGGTTTTGAAGCCTATCTAATACTGTCTGATATACCAACTTAAGGGCTGTCTGGAAGCAAGATTCCTTTTTGATTAGACTTGAGAAGTGCTGGCTGCAAAGAAATCTTTTTGATGGGGCACTGTTATAGATGCAGTTCACTCCTCAAAACTGTTGCTTAACACTTAGTGTTGTAGAGTAACCTTGGGAAAATACAATTTGGCCAGTTCAAACTGGGGCGTTTCTCTTCATTTCTCAAGTATGGCATTTCTCTTCTCCTCAAATATGTACTAGGAACAGGAAAATTTACCCACTTTCCTGTTGGTCAGATTCCTTAGTACAAGAAGTTTTCTTTCTGTTTTATTGTCCTGAGTGGGCATGCAAAGTTGTAAGCACTCCACAGTGGTCATTATATTAAAATCATTCATCAGTATTGACCTCATTATCAGATAAAAATAATACAGAGGTGAAAATTGAAGTATGTGGGATTTCCTGCCATTTTCTCACTTTGTTGAGTTTCATTCCAGTTGCTCTGGGCAGCCATAATAAGAATGTGCTCATATCTGGTACCTTTGACTTTCTTGGCTGGGATATGTAATTTTCTAATTAATTCTCTGTTCTTCTTTATATTTCCAAACAAACTTAATGTTCAGGATGAACTGCCAGATTTCAGTGCTATTATTGTTCTTTCTGGCCGTTGTAGATGTTCCTGTACCTGACACACGTAGATTGGTTTCCTTAGGCAGAATTCACTGAGACAAAGAAACAGATTTTCATGGATCCCCAGAGGGTGGCAACATGCATATAAATCTTCATACTTAATTACTGCATTGTGCTATGATGATAGAATTAAGTCTTCTTTACAAAAGACTTTTTCCCCCTGGTTTTAATTAGCACCTAGATTATCTAGAGGAAAAATATTAAACAAGAAGAGGCCTTTATGGTATACTGCATAATTTTACTGAGAACTGAATTAATTTAAGCATAATTAGTGACAGCTGAAAACCATGCAAAACATTGTTTACTTGAATCTCATTGTGGGTAAAAATAAGTTTTTTTGCAGGAGATTTCCTTTTCCTAGAGCCTGTAAGGACTGAAATACTAGTAATTTTTTTCAATAATACTACAGTACTTCGGAACTTGGTTTCAAAAAACTGTAGATTGATGGCAAATTTGTATAGCTGTCCACCTTTCCAAAAACACCCTGGTTTTGATAGCAATTTGGAAGATTAAACTAGTTTCATTGCAAGAGATGATAGCTGACTAATATGAAATTTCTACACACCTATACTTAAAGCTCCTGTCTTTCCTTAAATTATCTTGATTTGTCTTTGAAACTTAGCAATGCAGATGAGAGTGATACAAGCAGATGTTAGCTCATTCAGTGGAAGCTAAATGCACAGAAGTTGAAATTAATCTTAGAGATGCAATTTGTTTAAACTTTTGCAACTTTTCTAATAAACTGAGTGTTTAAGATTCATGTCTTCTGAATATAGACTGATTCACTCAGCCATGTTGTGTGGGAAGAGAATTCTCTGCAACAACACATTGTGGAGGAATAGCCTGTTATTGTATTACTCCCTTCAATAGTGGTTTGTGAAAATTAGCTGGTATAATAAAATGGAAAAACCACGAGAATAGAGGAGAAAGTTCAGCAAAGACATTTCAGCAAAGGCATTTCCATTCAAAAGCTTCCAGCTTTTGGTGTCCAGTCAGAGCAATGCAGAACTGGAGTTGGGTCTTAAGGTCCCCTTGCATTTTATCTGACAGAGTGATCCTCAGAAACCTCCACTCCAATAAATTTCTAGGCTATATTGAGGTGAAATGCAGAGGAAAATTGTGAGTTTTGGCCGCCTCACACTGAGCCACACAGGAGAACTGGATGGGGACTAGACACAGGTCTTCAGTCTGAATCCTCAGCTCTGAACCTTCCTTTGGAATGCAATTCCAAAGGAAAGGGATGACTATACTGAATGTCACACAGGTCTGTGTTATGAAAAGTTTGGGTCTAATACCCTGTTTGAAGGACAGTTTTGAAGTTGTGTCTGTCATATTAGAGGGGACCAGACACACTGAACTTTTGGTCTTGTTTGTTAACTTCATTGTTTTCAAAGATTGGTAATTTTGCTTTGTAGTATCTTGGGATGTGGACCAAATATGAACTCCCACCAGTTGAAAAAATCCTTTTCTTCCCAATATCTGTGTGACTTCCATGCATTTATTTACAGAAATTTAGGCATTTAAAGGCTTTAGCGATTAGGCAGCTGGTCTGAAACTGTCAATGACACTGAACTGAAAGACTTGGACAGATTTGGCCTAAGACCGAGGTGGTTTGTTTGAACTCTTTTCTTACTTAATTTTCAAAATTTCTTTCACAGTTCATTGCAAAAGAAGAAGTTTTTTGTAAAAAACCAACCCAACCCAAAACAAACAAACCTCAAACAAAATGTCAGGCTTGATTAGCTTTCCACTTCAGGATCATTCTATAAACCTGACACGTTATTGTGTGCTTTTTTCCCCCCTCTGACTCAAAAAGACATGTTAGAAACTTAGGAAATAACAAGCTCACAGATATTTTGTTGTTGTCAAGGAACACATAAAACTCAGAGTGAAATAAGAATTGAACAAACAGTTATTTCCTAGAGCAACTTTTGTCACAATTAGTCAAACAGAGAAGGTGGAAGACTGAGATACAAGATTAAAGAAAATATTTGAACAGTTCTAGTACATGTCAAAGTTACTACTACAATTAAATGGTAAAAGAAAACAACATCACAGTTTAATCAAAACAAAAACATCAGCAGATCCATAGGTTGTAGTGTTATGGGGCTCCTTCTGTTAGAATCAGAGAATATGCTGAGTTGGAAGGGAGCCACAAAGATCATCAAGTCCAGCTCCTGGCCCTGCACAGGACCATCTCCAAGAGTCACACCAGCTGCTTGAGAGCATTGTCGAAATGCTTCTTGAACTCTGTCAGGCTTGGTGCTGTGACCCCTTCTCTGGGGAGCCTGCTCCAGTGCCCAACCACCATCTAGGTGAAGAATCTTTCTCTAGTATCCAATCTAAACTTCCTGACACAGCTTCAGGCCATTCCCCTGGGTCCTATCACTGGTCACCACAGAGCAGAGATCAGTGCCTGCTCCTCCTCTTACAAGGAAGCTGTAACTGTAGTGAGGTCTCCCCTGACCAAGGGCCCCCAGCTTCTCCTCACACAGCTTCCCCTCAAGGCCCTTCCCCATCTTTGTTGCCCTCCTTGGACACTCTCTAATAGTTTACTGTCTTTCTGACATTGTGGTGCCCAGAACTGCCCCTAGCACTCGAGGTGAGGCTGCCCCGGTGCAGAGCAGAGCAGGACAATCCCCTCCCTTGCCCAGCTGGTGATGCTGTGCCTGATGCCCCCAGGACAGGGTTGGCTCTCCTGGCTGCCAGGGCACTGCTGACTCATGTTCAACTTGCCATCAACCAGGTCCTCTTCCCTGGCACTGCTTTCCAGGGAAATCTATTCCCTGTTCTGTCTGTACATCCAGGGTTGGCCTGTTCCCCAGGTGCAGAATCCAGCATTTTCCCTTGTTGAACTTCATGTGGTTGGTGGTTGCCCAGACTTTAATTTGTCAAGGTCTCTGCAGGGCCTCCCTGCCCTGGAGGCAGTCAGCAGCTCCTCCCAATTCTGTATCATCTGTGAACTTGCTCAGTGTATCTTCCAGTCCTGCCTCCAAGTCATTTATGAGGATGTTGAAGATCACAGGGCTGAGGAGCCCTGTGGAACAACCCCAGTAAATGACAGGTGACCAGTCTCATGTCACCCCATTCCCTATCACCCTTTATGTCCAGCTTGTGGGCCAGTTGCTCACCCATCCCATTATTTGTTTATCCAGCTGTGTGCTGGATATTTTGTCCAGAAGGATCCTGTGAGAAAAAGTATAAAAGCTGTGCTGAAATCCAAAAGGATTTTGTCAACTGGCTTCCCTTGGTCAGCTAGGTGGGTTACCTTGTCATCAAAGGAAATCAGGTTTGATAAGCAGGACTTTCCCCTCATGAAGCCTGCAGGCTGTGACCAATGACACCAAAGTTGTTTTTCAACACCTCCCAGAATAATCTTCTCCACAACTTTACCAGGCACAGAAGTGACACTGACACACCTGTGGTTTCCAGAGTTCTCCTTCTTGTCCTTCTTGAAAACTGGGACAATGTTAATCAGTAGCTGGAACCTCTCTGGATTTCCAGGACTGCTCAAAAATCATCCAGGGAGGCTTTGGGATGACACCAGTTAGCTCTTTGAGGGTTCTCAGATGATTCCCACCAGTCGCCATAGCTTTTGATGGAGCAGCAGATCCCGCACAATTTCAGGGTTGACTGAAAGGGTGGAGCATTCTCACAGTCATGGTCCTTCAGATCAGGGCACTGAGACCCCCTTGTTAAAGACAGAGGGAAGGAATGTGTCAAACACTGTGCCTTTTCTTTGTTCCTGTTTGTGAAGTGACCATCCTCACCCTGTGTTATTTTTACACTTCCTATTGCTATTAATATAATTGAAAAAAAATGTATTGTCCCCCATGTTTCTGGCCAGCTTCAACTCCAGCTTTGGCCACATAAATTTTCTCCCTTCAGAGGCAAGCAGCATCTCTGTATTCTTCCCATGACACCTGACATTACTTTCACTGGGTATACACCTTCCTTTTTTTCTTTTCTTTCCAAGAGAAGAGTCCTGTTCAGCTAAGCCAGCCTTCTGCATTGCCTGATTGACTTCCAATAGTTGGGAATTTTCTGTTCCTGTGCCCATAAGGGGTGATGTTGGAAAAGTGACCAGCTCTGCAAAACATTTTCTCAGGGGCCTTTACTTGCTAACTCCCTGAGAAACCTGAAGTCTCCTTTCCTCTTGTTCAGAGTTGGTGTTTTTCTCTCAGTTTTTCTTCTGTCAACAGAGATTTTGAACTTAACTGCTTTGTGGTCACTGCACCCAGGATGGCCACCATTCTCCACTTTGTTCATGAGATCCCCTCTGTTGACAAGCAGCAGATCAAGTCAAGATTAAACAGGTCAAGTCAAGATACTCTTATTTGTGTGCAAATTCACAAATCCAAATTATGTCTAATACTACTCAGTACAGGACTGATTTATTTGTGCCTAATCTGAGAGCAATACTCGCATTAGACATTTTCAGATACCCAGATTGAGGTACTTTTCTATGGGTTTCAGTGTAGTAAAAGTCAAGGGAACTATTTCTGTCAAACAAGTTTTGGATCTGTTTCCTCCTGGCAGAATACTTGTTATGCAAGACACTGCTGTTGTTCCTGCTGTCTTTAATGTGGCAGATTTCTCTTGAACAGATGAAAAGGCCCAGAAATTTAAAATTTACTTGTATAAATGCAGTTGAAATTGGTACAAAAATCTTATACTATGACTGGCAAATGCCTAATAAAAAGAATCCATCATGCAAAACCAAAAATAGATTTTAACTGGTGGCACTCTGGTGACAGCAGTGTCTTCGTGCTCTATTTTAGCCAGCATTATCCTTGGAGTTTGAAAATGGCTTTGTGAAATTATGGGATTTATGTTTAAGACAGTTTCCAGGACTGATATTTGAATATTGAGTAACACAAGTAAATGCAAACATTGCCTATTTAATAAGAAATAGATACTGTATGTGAAGTTCAAGATAAATCAATAATGCACCTTCATAAGTTAATTCAACTTACATGTAAATAAATGTGCATGCACTAATTTGAATAAATGCTGGGGAGAATTTTAGCCTTTTAAAAACCTAACCATTAAGAACTGTCATTACTGTAGGAATTTTTAAATACATAAGCTGCAGAAAAGAACTGGGCAAAAACACTAGCTCTGAGAGATTTATGTCAAGGGTTTTTTTTTTTTTCCTTTTAAAAATTGTTTGTTTGTTTGTTTGTTTGTTTTTCTTCTTCTTCTTTCTTCCCAGTGGGATTTTCCTAGGAAAAAAGAAGAATCAGAAAACTTGAAATGAGTTCTTTGCACTCATTTAGGTAGAGTTAATCAACATTCACATTCACAGGTATACGTCTGATATTGTGATCACAGAACTTTGATATTTTTAATTAGTTTTCATAAACTGTACCCTAAACCAGACACAAATATAAAACCATTCACAGCTATTATATTTTAGCCCATGTTATTGTCTCATAAAATCTGTGGATAAATATTTTGCTCATTCTCTTTTACTGGGTTTCAAAATATTTTTGTTTTTCTACTCACCCTAGGTTTGGATTGTAATCCATGTAATCCATGTAAAGACTCCATTTTCTGTCTATGCTGATGTCAAAAGCCAGAAATTCAAATAAAACCTTCTGTCAAAATCACCAAGTTTCACCTAATCTTGTGAAAAATCCAGAGATTTTGCATGGTGTCCATTCAAAACCACAAATCAGGACAGCTTTCCTCAGTACTATGTTTCATAATACAAGAATGCTTGTGAAGTTCAGAAAAACTTTCGAAGAACTTGGGCTAAGTTTTGGACTTTAACAGAATTAAAAAACAGATGTTTCATACAATTTGGAGTTTTACACTGAAAGCTTTGCCCAGCTCTTATTCACAGCTAAATGAGACAACATTCACTAAGACAACAGTATTTTATAAAGACTTTATTCCCATTTCTCTTAACAAGGTGGACTTTGAAGAATCTTTATGAGAAAATTGATTTTTCTAAGCCCCTAAAATGAAGAAAAAATAACAGAGGTTGACTGGTCTCATGTACTCTCAGTTTTATGACATTCTGAATGCATAGTATGTTGAAAGAGAAATAGAAGATTGCAGTGGAGATATGTCCTGGTATCCAGCAGATTGCAGAAGACTTTCTAGCCTCCTACCTAACTCCAGACTGACCACATTCCATTGCACCTTCTACTTTTTTTTTGTCATCTGAGTTGTTCATTTTCTCTCCTTTCAAGTGTGTGATTTATAAATACTATTGCCACATTCAGCTTATGTAACTCTGCATGTGGCTGCCTAAATAGAACAAAAGACAATTTCTATGTAGCTGGCGCATGTTCTTTGAGCATTGCTAAGGTCTTACTACACCAATCATTCACAGACAACTGTTGGCATACTAACTCATAACACCTCCCACAATACAAACTGCAACATGGTGAGTTCCTTAATATATCCTGTGGATTGTGTTGTGTTAAGGGAAACACTCCCGAAAATATTTCTCCAAAGGCATGTATCACATTGTTGAAGCAGAGCTCACTTTTTCTTGAATGTTTGTAGGTTGGAATGGGTAGAAAGTTTCTCTATTTTATATGTGGGCTGAGGTACTCTAGATAGAAAAATGCAAACCCCACTTATAGTTACTCTGAAGTTCAGTTTTCACATGTTGCCATTTATTTTTGTCCAGTCTCCCCCAGAATTTGCCATCTAAGCTCTGAAAATCTGCTTCCTACAATCCAAACAATCCAAAGAACAAAACTAGGGGAAAAAGAAAGACCTGTAGAGGCAGCAATGTTTCAGTGATAGAACAAGGGACTTTAAGGTCACATTCCTGATGCTGAGCATGGTAGTTGTAGATATACACCAGAAAAATGTTCCCAGAGCTTTTAAAATGTAATAGGCAGACTACAAGGGGAAAGGATGTGGGGAGAAAATGGAAAGTTCTCGAGAGTTTTAGAGAAAGTATTGTCGCAGACATCTTTTCATTAAAAATCATTTCTTAGGATTTTTCTTCCTGAGAAGCTGAGAGGCTTCAGGAACAAAATGTAAACAATGGTTATCTGCTGCTGTGGAATGCAACAGGTGCATCTGTGATTGGCCCATCTTGGATGTTTACAATTAATGGCCAATCCCAGCCCAGTTAGCTTGGACTCTCTGTCTGAGACACAAACCTTTATTATTCATTCCTTTCTATTCTTAGCTTAGCTAGCCTTCTGAGATGAAACTTTTCCTTCTATTCTTTTTAGTATAGTTATAATGTAATATATATATCATAAAATAATAAATCAAGCCTTCTGAACATGGAGTCAATATTCTCGTCTCTTCCCTCACCTGAAAACCCCCGTGAACACCGTCACAAGTATAAGTTAACTCCCTGAAATTAAGTTAGATAAGACTATATCCAAAATTATTCTGACACCTTGAGATTCCAGGTAACTAAAAGAAATTTTAAAAAGAATTAGAGAACAACATGAAGCTCAAAGAAACTACAGCAGCCTGCTAATCCATACCTTTTAAGACACCAGAAACAAGCATATACCTAAGAGGAAAAATACAGGTTTAGTTGGAAACAGGAGACAGAGGAACTTAGAAATGCTTATCAGATGGCAAATAGCTCCTTGTTTTCAACCCAGCATATGAAATTTAAATGACAAAATAAATAAAAAGAGTTAAAGGAACATCAATCCTGAAACACTACAATCAGTTCCTTTAGCATTTATCATTTGCAGACTTGTACTTAAATGCCAGACAACATTTAGGTAAGTCTCCTTTTGATCCTTCCACTGCAAAGACAGATAAAAATAAGAAGTTGTCCCATGGAAAAAGTAAAGGCAAAAAGATATTTTACAGCATTGCCCAAGTAACTTTAATAGTTATGAAAGGTACACAGAACATCCATGATCTCATAGTAAAAATATATGTTTTTAACACTGGGCAATAGAGTTACGTAAAAAACATCTGCCAGCCAAGCTCTGTCTACCAGACACTTATGCCAGCCCTTTTCAAGAGAGAAAGTGTAAAAAAAACCTGAAACCCAACTCCAAAAAATCAAAAAGGAAACAAAATTATGCCATTAATACAAGGAGTTCAAGAGAGAAGCCCTTCACAGAAAATATCTATTGAACAAATACATAAGCTCACTTAACTGGCCTTGCTAAAAAAGAGATTTTTTTTCAGCTGATCTGAAAGTAAAATAACTACTTGGCAACCTTTTAAAATATAGCTTATGGCTAAATGTCCTCACAGTTAAAGGCAAACAGAAAGAAGCTTTTGGTAACAGCTGCAGCTCTACTTTCCAGTGATGTGACCAACTCCTCTAAAGTACTTTGTTTGTCTTTTTCTAAAGCTACATTTTAAAAATATAATCTAGGAAATTCAGTGATTTAAATACTGGCCTTAAACTAAAGACAATTTTGTCCTTAGAGCAGTGCCCATAAGATGAAGGTATTTTTCCAAAATAAAAGTTGTGGAGGGAGTTGTTTGATTTTTTCTTTGTTTTGGGGTTTTTTTTGTTTGTTTTGCTTTGTTGTTTGTTTTTGTTTGTTTGTTTGTTTACAGAAAGCAAGTTTTTCTCTGTGAAGGAAGAAATGGGAAAAACAGGTATTACTTTAGAAAACATAATTTTGTGTTTTGTGTACTTTATGGGATATTGTAGTGTCTGCTTTTCTGTTCACATGGATTTTCCTCCTTTTTTTTCATAATAAATTAGCTTATTTGATTTATGGTTTTGAGTCTTTTTCCTTTAAGTGTTTAGCGATGCCTAAGCTTTAAAGGCGAGGTACCAACAACTAAAAGCAAGCAAGCAAGACACCAACATGAAAAAAATGAAGAATGTAGTCATTATAAAAATGTTCCTGCTGTTGAAAAGTCTGTTTTATACAAATTCATTTTTAAAAAATAGAGTATTATAAAGATTTATTATTAATGATCATAAGGTTGATGTAAGTTACTCATGTCTCTATGGGTTCTGTTGAGTTTTAATGAACTTTGGCATTGGAGACGCAGATTTTATAATTTTAAATCTATTTGCAAATTTGTGTAGGAATTTGCCAAACAATCTTTGAAGGGAGTTGGAGTGCAGGCTCAGAGAGATTCTGAAGAATTTACTGTTTCTTATTCTAACAGGTCAGTTGTTGCAACAGCTATTTAAAATACAAACTCAGCTACTAGAGCTTAATGGTGGCAATGGTAGGGTTAATTTGTTAAGGGTAAGAGTTTGGGGGAAGGCCAACAAGGCAGATGTCATGGGGCAAATCTGTTCTAGATCTCCTAACTAGGATTAAGAGGTAGATTCTGCAATTAGCTGGGAGATGTCTCACAATTGTGATGACATTCGAGGTCATCTGCTCCATAACCTTCTCCAGCACCAAGGTCACACTGACTGGGCTTGCTTTTAGAGACTGGTCTTGCTGCTAAAGACTTCTCCCAACAGTTAAGGGACTAGGCCCAGCCAGCATGGGTTTATGAAAGGCAGATCCTGCTTAACCAACTTGATCTTCTACTTTGACAAAGTTAAAGTTAAAGGGTTAATGGATGAAGAAAGGGTTGTGAATGTTGCCCACCTGGACAAATAAAGCCTTTGACACCATTTCTCATAGCATTCTGCTGGAAAACCTGTCTTTCTGTGGTTTGGTGGATAGGTGGTGGCTTAGTGGCGGACTTGACAGTGCTGAGTTAATGGCTGGACTTCATGATCTTAAAGGTCTTTTCCAATAGAAAATGATTCTATGATCCCATTCTTTTTGCCTGAGTCGATCTGACTTCTCAGTTAGAGTATGGCTCAGAATCAAGCCAGACTAAAAGTGTGTACCTGTTGTCTTTGCTTTGTGTAATTAAGGAAGTCCTTTCTGGATCAGGGATTGGAAGCCAGGTATCACACCTCCCTGGCGATGTCCCAGCCTTTAGGTTAACAGCCAGATGGGGCTTAGGGACTGATGTAGTGCCCCTGTAGAAAGTGGATCAATTCCAGGTAGAGAATCTCAGGTAAGGACATCTACCCATGAAAATGAGAATCTTGGGTTCATTCTCCTCAAAACCATGCATTTGACTTAAATGCCCCCTCCATTCCTTCACGTAAATAATTGTATTTTGTGTAAAATTCTGATGTATTAATTGAATAAATAACCTGAATAAAGATTTGGCAAGCTCAGTAGTGAAGAGATAGGATATCCGAGCTCAGACACGAGGCAGGTTGATAGCAATAGCAAATAACAATAGAACCACAGTCCAGAATTTTAAGGAGTTTTAAGGATTTTACATCAGTAGGTATTCATTTAAGGGGTGGGGAGGAGGGGGAAATCAAGGCATTTAAAACAGTAGACTAGAAACAAAGAACTCCATAGAAGTGAGGCTCTTTTCAGCTGTTCAAACTACAAGCCTGCCATACTTCCTCTTTTATAAATACCAATATCACAGTTCTCTCATTTAGGAGAGTGAAAAGTGTGTTGTATAACTAATCATTTCACAATCCATTCCTGGTATCAGTTGACCCTCATGACCACGGAAACATCTTGGCACCTTTCACAGATGTGGTGTTTGTGTGAGACCAAGAACTTATTGTTACAACAGCTCTGAGTTCAGTGACTGAAAGCTTTTGGAGCAAGCTCCTCTCTGCTGTGGCTCTGGCCAGGTTATGTGCTGCAGCTAATGTTTCTGACATGGCTGTGCAAGCAGCCTGTATCACCTGGTGCTTTGTTAAAAGAAAATGCTGTTTCTATTATATATGTATATTTCTATAATTAGACAAAGTTTCATTATGAGTTTAATAATTTTTAATTGTTTTTTTTTCCCCTCTTCTAGCCTGTCTCAGTGATTACTTTTGTGAGTAAAAAGGAGTCCTACCAGCTAATGTATTGGTCATAAATAGAAATATTTCTAGGAATTGAATAAGAGATTGGGTAAGAAATGGCTAAAAATATGATGATTGTACTACAGGACTACTCCCAGCCTTCTACAACAAATCTGCATTGCAACAAATAGTTTTAGATTGGGTCAGGAAGATTTCAGGGTAATACAAGGTGACAGTTTGCTTAAGTTGAAGGGTTAGACTCTTACTGTTCATGAAATATTCAGTAATATAGGAAAGGCTTTTAGGGCGCTCTTCTTGCTTGTTCTCCTTGCTCCCCCAGCTCCCAGGCTGCCAAAGAAACAATGACCCAGGACCCCAGCACTACTTGAGAGGGTGGCTTCATGCAGGCTGCTCTGAGTTCAAATTTTCCCAAGTCCTCTTTTTTCTCATGTGGCCCCACAGCTTTTCCCATAAAACTGAGGCAAATTTAATTGCTCGTTTCACCAAAAATTTCAGAAATCTGGGACTGTGCTCCAAATCAGAGTATTTGGAGATATCAAAAACCTCTGTTGATGAGACACATTGTAAGTGCACAAATTGCTTGTGTTTCTGACCTCCGGCCAGTCATTTAGGGATCTACTTCCAAGACTACTCCTGCCTCATAACTTCAAATGAAGTTATGGGAAACTCAAGGTGTTTGAATATCAGGCTCAAAATAGAATAGCCATCTTGAAAATTGCTTTGATTTGCTCAGAATCCCATTAATTTTTAGCAGTGCTGAAACAAGTATAAGATAGGATGTGGAATAAGTATTTATCATACATTTGGAAAAATGTTCCACACAGCTTTTGCATTTAAGAAATACTTCAGCAAGTCTTTTGGGATACACTGGAGAATCAGACAGTAGAAGGTTTAAGTGGTGTGATCACCTTTTCATGCAGGCATTAGGAAGAAATCCTGACTAAAGGACTGACAATATTCCCCAGAAAGACACTTGTTACAAGGCATGTAGAAATTGGCTCACCCTAGAATGTGGTAGATGTTAAAATTAGGTAATTATCCAAGAAGTTTTAACAATTGCTCTTACACAATGATTCACTTAACTGTGGCTTGTGAGCCCCCAAGGACTCAAAAGTGACCACAGGGATTTAATGTGTTTGCTAGTAGTCAGCAGCTCAGCTCGTCTGGCAGAGAAGGCCTCAAAAACAGCTGAAGGGATCGCATTAGGAAGAGAAAATCTGCTGTTAAGTGCTTGTAATGGCTCGGTCCCTCCAGGGCTGGAAGTGACTGCTTGCACCTGCGGCCAGAATGCGCAGCTGCTCCTGCACCCAGCCTGGGGAGCTGAACTGCTGCTGGATGAGCTCTGGATGAAGACAGATGTGCTTAAACAGAGCTGGTTTTGACACAGTTCAAAAATGCTAAAGGTCCTAATTTGGACCTTCAGTAGCTCTGGCTGTGCGTTCCTAAATTCTCTGTCCAGTCTGGAAATCAGTAATTCCCAAAGTAAATAGTTGTGAGTGGGCTATTCAGCTAGCTGGAAATGCACCTTCCGTAGGGCAACTTTGTAGTGGGACTGCTTTGAAAATGAGATTGCCAGAAGCTTGCAGCTTGCTTCCTTAGCTAGTAGCAGCAGTGCTTGAAGGAGCTGAGAGCTCAGGCAGTTGGGATTTTTTTCTGCTATCTTTTTATGATTTGGGTTAAATACTTTTTTTTTTGTAACCCCATCCAAATTACTAATATTTTAAAAAGCCTAACTACCTTCTCAGCAGTTCTCAGGAAAGTCTTCTCCCTGGATGCCCTTCACATAAAATGACATTGCCCTGCAGATGTTTGAGGTGAAATGTTCTGAATGATATATTTGTCTGTGCACAAACACTCCCTCCCTGCCCCCAGCCCTTGCCTTCAGTAAGTATTAACTTTAATTTTAGCCTGAGAGAAAAAGGCAGTCTGGTGCTTCCCCAGAGAGCACGTGTCTGTTTTTCTGCTTTCCAACAGTTTGCAGTGAAGAGTATCTGGATATCTTCATTTCTGTTCTAGTTCTTTTTCCCAGCTGCTTGTGTTTGATGACAACAGTACTTTCAGAAGTAGAGGTGCAATTCACAAAAGTAAACCACAGCAGTTTTATAGATACACATAGAAACACAGTGGTCTTTTGATTGACTAAAAAAGAAATGAGGCTGTTTTCATCATCTGAGCTAAAAAACAAAGTAAATGGTCCTGTGAGGATGTAAAATAATTGAAAAACTCTATCTGTTTCTTAAGTTCTATTTTTGCTAGAAAGATATGTTGAAGTAAATATCAAGGGATTTTTTTGGTTGAATTATTTCTCATTCATTTACTGCCTCAAATTAGCTAATTTAAATAGGATTGGCAAGAGTGGAGATTTCATTCTGCTTCAATTCTCAAGGTCCTCATGCAGTACTTGCATTAATTTGTGGTGGACCCTGTAGAAAAGAAATACTGCCAAGAGGGCAGAAACTAAAGGGTTGAACTCACTTATCAGGAGAAATATTTTTTCTTCAGACAGAGTGGTTTCTCCTGCCTGAGCAGAAGGGTCCATACAAAAGAGTTATGAAAATGATGGCCAGTGCAGAAAGAGTAGAAAAACCGCTCTTGTTACTGGGAGCTGGAACTTGGAATTTGAATGATGAGATTTTGTCTTCCAAAGTCTGGGGAATGAGGCTGAATATATTCATGGTAAAGTTGTGTCAGTAAGTCACTGCTTCCATTAGAGCTTGCAGGGCCCTCTGAAGTCAGCTGGACATTCTGATTAACATGAAATGTTAAGATGAACATTGCATGGGGTCAGCAACCACCAGGGCAACAAAGAGACACTTAGAGACAAGGAATACCAGAGGCAGGCACCTGGTGGAATGAAGCTGTGACAGCCCAGACAGAGACGCTCTGAACTGAGCTCCTGGCATGCTCCAGGGAGCTGACCCAGCCCCGTCAGTGGAGGTCCTGCTTGCTTCAGGCCCTGGGAACATCAGCGACCAATGAACAGGAGTCAGAATGGTCTCTCACTCAATGAGACTGGCTTTTGAATAAAGTCCAGTTCTCTTTAAAGATAAGGACAGCTTTGTAATCTACTTTACATAGGCTTTCAATTGTATGGGATAAGTAAAAGATAAACTTTAAACAATAAGCATGAGTTGAGTTCGTTATCCTACCTTGATTTTGTGCAGGAAAGGAATGGATATTTAGGAGTAATGTCATGTGGTCTTCATGTCTTCTGGAAGTATCAAACTGTTTATTGCCTCTTTGCTTCTGGTTCAGTGATCTCCAATATGCTTCATTTTACAAATTAAAGCCTCTGTTGTGTGCATTATTGCAAGAAAAGCATTTATTCCTAGGTGTCATTTCTGAACTTTTAATTTTCCAAATAATAACAATCCCAGCGCAGTCTCTAGTCACGAATTGAGAAATCATTTTCATTGACACATCTTGGCTTCACAGTAAGGCTGTTCAGCTTTTCAAAGGGAGCTGCTTCTGGCACTGACTATTGTTTAAGGAAGCTACTCTTCGTGGAGGTTGTTGATGTGACTTGGCTGGTTTTCTGTGAATTCAAAGCCGACTAGCTTAACAGATATTTTACTTCTGAACACTGGATTTTGAATGTCAATATAGTACCAAATGAACTATTTTTAAAAAGATCCACAGTAGGTGCTAGCCCATTTGAAATTATTTTTATTATTTGCCTGTTAACACCTGCTGTATGTGAAACTACAGTTTCTGATAAACCACAGGACTGCAGGATAAATGTGACATCAATCTTCAAGTGGCACTACACCCTTCTTAATTCTCCTAACTAACTTCACTATGTGCACACTAAGGTGCTTTAAAGAGGTCTGATGGCACATACACAAGGGAAAGATCTCAATTTTACACAGCAGTTGTCACCAATGCCCATCTGGAGGCAGGTGGAGATATTACATCTCTAACTGTGGACTGCTGATTATACAGTGGTTTTGAACAACCATATTCACAGGAAAAAGGGGAGCTATTTGTGGTCAGGAACCAAGCATAGTCACTTCACTACTTTCATGAGCAGTGTGCTGTGGTAACTCACTATCTAAGAAGTGAGTGGTGGATGGGTATGCGTGTCCCATCATGACGTCATATGGCAGTCACTAACAAGCTGTCATGAAGCCAGCTCTGGGCATGATTGCTGAAAAGGAAATCACAATGTTCTTTTGATGGTTTTCTGGTTTTCAGGATTGCTTTAGTCACCTGCAGAGCAGAAAAATCTGAGAAAAATGTCATAGAAATGTATATTGTATATTATCTAGTTAACTGATATTCCTGTTCTGGAGCTAAAGAATGTGTCAAGAAAATGAAACACCAATCCAGCCTAAAATATTCAGTGTCAATGAACAACTGAAAGGCTAAATGTACAAGAAGAAATTGTCCACTTCTTGCTGGGACAGAGGCTTGATATGGAGCAGCAGCTGTCATTTGCTTACAAAGTTAATTTTGGATAATTCTTGCACTCCCACTGGTATATTTACTGAAGTGCTTGATTGGTGAACAATGTGGGAAGTGTCTAAGGTTTCATCTCAATGTTGTTAAATGTGCAGTGAAACCCACCCTGAGAAATAATCAACCAGAACATTTGTGTACTGACTAAATGCTCTTTCAAAAGGTGCAGGGAAAACTCTGTGGTGAGTTTCCCTCATTAGCAATAGCCTTACATCAGAGAGCCTGGTCAAACATCCAGTCTGAGAAGACTGCAGGCTCCTTTTGTGTTAGGCACAGAGTAAAGAGCCTTGGATTCAAAACCAGCCTACTCCTTGGTCTGAGGGGAGCAAAACCATCCCATTATCAAGTCTGTTCCTGAGCTCATGTGAGAAGAAAATGTCCAGGTCTAACCAGTTGCATCCCATCCCCTGTTTCATAATCCATCAGGGCAATGCTGGATAAATAGAGAGTGCTGACCCCTGCTCTGCAGGTGGGCTGTAGGAAATGAATCATTCTCAAATGTGGAAGGACTAAATGTCAGTTACAGCCATAAGAAGCTGAAAAGGAAAATGAGTGTGGGCTGCTGAAACTATTGGTATGATGCTATTAAGAAATGAAAAGCAGGAATAACCTACTATGATGCTGCATGCCATGTCTATGGATAAGCTGTTGTAGTAGATAGTGGTGTGACAGTTCCAACTGTTTGGACAAAGATAAAACATTTGCCATGCTTTGCAGGCTGGTAGAGGAGCAACACCTCCATTTCCATGACATTGACGAGAGAAGAACTAAAGAAGAGTGAGCTGCCACAGGTGTGTGTGCACTGCTCAGAGCACAGTGGAACGCTGGTGACATTGGTGAGAAGGCTGACCAGGAGCAGTGGGAAGGCTGGTGGGCTCAACAAGGAGAGTTGAAGAGGTGCACAGATGGCAGGTCCTCCCTTGCACCTGCTTAGCAACCCAGCATGGCACCGTGAGGAGTGAATCAATCCTTTTAAAAAGGCAAACTAGCTTTCCTCCATGCAAGTATTTCTTACTCCAATCTATGCTGAGCCAGTAACAACATTTTCTTTATTTTTGTGATTGAAAACATTATTTTTCCTATGTAAACACAAGAATAGCAAATCATGGGGAAAGAAATCTCTTTAAACAACAAAGCAGAGATTCCTGCACTGAGCACTCTGAATTGTCTGCCTTAAGGGCAACATACAAAAAATGCTTCTGACAGGAAAAAATGAGATCAAAATGTGAACTTTTTTCTAGTTTAATATTTATATATTTTCCTCATATTTCATTTTAATTTTCTACAAGAAAAAGGCCCTGTCTTGCAGGATCCTCTACGTTGCAGTAATTAAACTCAGTTAAAATATTTTTTCATATTTGTAACTGATTTTAGTGAGGTGCTGCTGGAAGACATTAATCCAGTTTCGACCTGTTTAACTATTTTTGCCTGACACTTTCTATTTCAACCTAGCAATTATCTTTTTTTACATTATTGTACCTTTCCACTGTAATTTTTTCTTAATACCTACACTATCTTTTAGCCCATGCGTGAGCTGGATACTCTGGTGTAAAGCACTGTATAGAAATTATGTTAGCCTCTAGAAACATTTGCATCACTTCAAGTTCCCTCATGTGAATCAAATTAAACTGCTTCATTTGAGCTTTCCAAACTCAGGCTTCAAGCCTGAGTCTGGTGTTGGTCTTGCCTGGTTGTTTCTGTTTTCTGCCTCCTTCATCAGGAACTCCAAGCATAGCTAATACTCAACCACAGTGTTATAAAAGACATCTGAGCAAGCTGCCATGCCAGAAACACTCAAGTTGTTGACAACATGGAGTTCAGCATCGGCTAGTTAACCTTTTAAAGTAACAACAGTCAAATTTCTCTGATTGTTACATATTTCCTCTTTGCCTACTGATGGGGAATTCAGTATGGAACCAATTCTAATAAAATGTAGATTGTTTCTAAAATAGTTTTCAAAGTGAATAGAAGAATAATCACAAATAAAAATATGGCATATGTGGTCAGGGTTGTCAAAATAATATCCAGACCACTGCTGAAGCTTTAACACAACCAAAGATCATGTGGCACAGACAATTGCTTAGGGCAGAATTTTTCCACCCTAACTTAAGTGTCTTTAAAGGTGGATACCTGAGTCTAAGTAGTATGTGAGTAAATATTGAACTAATAGAAAGAAGCAGGTGCTTCCTAGTAGTAATTCAGATAATCCTGAGCTCAAGATGGTGTGATGACTTTACCTCTAGAAGTGACTGTTTTCCCCTTGAACACAGGGGATGATTTAACTATGTAATCTTTAGGCAGTAAAAGTGGGAAAGGTGGGAAAAAGAGATGCTGCTATGAAAGAGGGATATTTGATAATGTGTTACCTGGAGCTTTTCTGGTAATCATTTTAGGGTCCTGCTCAAGCAGATGTTTATGGTTTTGAGAACATTCTGACAATACATGAGAAAGTGTGCTACAAGTGTGGCCACTCTGCTACCCTTTTAAAATGTGTATTATTGCAGTGAAAAGGTGCAGCAGAAAGAATATTAACACATTGAAACCAGAGTGCTGGTTTCAGAGCTCCTAGAACTTCAGTTGCTGCTGTAATCTGATGCTGGAGGTACTATGCCCCATTGAGAGCTCTCCCTGTAATGTAGAAGTTGCCTGCATAGAAATGGATGAATTTAACAATGGGCAAAACTGGAAAAAAAATCTGTGAGGTCAACAAACTTTGTGGAGCTTTAGTAGGGCTTCAGGGTATTTACATACTTGATGCCCTTTGATTTAAATGAATGCCAGTGTCGCATAATGTCTCTGGCTTCACAAAACCAAGACTTGACTTTCAGTAAAAGTCAAACATCAAGGTGCTTTTTAAAATAGCTCAGTTATCTTTAATTTAGGTGGTATTTACATTTTAAACTAAAAATTTAAACTGCTCTGATCAAGAAAAGGTTACAGGTGTCCCGTCTGGATATGACCACCAGCAAGAATGAGATAGAAAAGGGGCATAGGATGTGAATCTCTGGATTCTGTTGTTTGGAGCACCTGCTTCTCCCCTTCTCCAGCCTGACATATAGCACAGCACATCTGGTCATGATGAAATTAGGTGTGCAGATCCTGGTGGTATAAGTCAGGTCTTCACCTGACTTGGAGCAAGGCTGATACTTTTATGGCATGCTTTAGGACCTTGATGATAGCATTCTGTGGGAGGAGAAGAGCAAAAAATCACAGGGCATTTTTTATGTCTCTTCTTTATTTAAAGTTTTTCAAACCTTAAAAAGCAATTAACCTAGGAAATGCCAAATTTGGAGTATAATAGTATTTCTTTAAACTCTTATGATTAAAAAAATACTTCAGTCTTTATTAAAAAAATTCATGACAATAGACAGCTAGACAAGGATAGAAGTTCCACTGTTAACCCTTTGATTATTCTACTCAGCAACTATGCAAATACCTCATCTGTTCATTTCTATCTGGTAAGTCTTGTGTCTAAAAGAGAAAAGAAATTAATCTTGGGCAGTTTAAGAAAACATCTCAGTGATTTTTAGTTATCATGTGGAGGATCCATAACTTCTTCCTGAGTCATTTTAATGCAATTGCCTAAACGTGATAAATCTTCACCACCACTTGTCAATTGTGCTCTGCACAGGCTGGCTGTAACCACTTTTATTCTTTGCAGGTACTTTTTTTCCCCTTGGGAAATATGTACCCTTACAGTTCCAAAATAAAAGATACTGCAGCTGTTATACATACTTATCTTTTATCACCTGTTACTTCTATGGAAAATGTTAACTCTGGCACATTTTCAGCAAGGAAGTCATTTCATGCTAACAAGCCTTGCTTGCTTCAACAGCTATCTTTAATATGTCAATTAGTCTCAGAAATGATGTAAGCATATGTGGTTACAAAGGTATTTCTTTTATATTTTTTTTTGTGGCAAATTTATCATCATTAAATTATGTCCTATTTCAGAACTCACTTTGTTTTCCTGAATACATACTGATAAAAGGTATATGATTTTAGATATTCTTTAATACAGGTGGTAGAAATGCTGATCTTGTGGGTAGATTAGGGCAGTTTCAGAAACTTTAAATATTGCCCTCATAGAGTCCCTGATTCAATACTAAAACTCACTGAGCTGTGCTAATTTACACCAAATCTTGACAGTGTGTGCACTACTATCTAATCCTGAGTAATGTAAAAATCTTCAGTTTAGGGTTTCTTTGTTTCTTTTTTCAAAACATGTAAGACACTTCATCAGTAACTAGAATTGCTGTGTGATTGACCAGGGCAGAGTAACACTGAGCAGTCTGAGTAGCCAGAACCTGACTGTAGCCATCCCTTGAATGGTACCTGGGATCTGGGAGAATTTTGTGTCTGGCTCTCCACTCAGCAATCCAGGACCTAATTCTGCCAAGCCTCACATCTCTTCATCCATCTGGCAGAAGAACCTGAAAGAGGAAGCAAGAGCAAGGCATTATGTAGGAGACAGCCCTACCATTTTCAGGTCTGAGAACCAACTAGTAGATCTCATGTTAATTTTATTTGGAAAAATATAATAATAAATTATAAAAACCCCCAGATTTAGAAAGAAATTCATAATTTGAAATTATAGGTTTTGTAAAATAAAAGAGATTTTTCTGTCACCATTAAACAAGAAATATTCTTTTTCTTTTACAAATGGTATCATTGTGTGCTAATGCATTTTTTAACATTTCTGATTCATCCTTTCTCAGAGCATATCCTGATAATACATCACACTCAGAGAGAAATTAATCTAACTGGCAAACAGTTACTGCATTCACTCTTCCTGTGAGCCATCACTTGTCCTGGGGATAAAAATTTTTATCAAATCATTCTGCCTTGGTAACACAGGGGTTTTTAGTCCCCATTCCCAACTTACATTTTCCAAGATAATTTAATATGCATTCTATAAAGTTAAAGGTCATATATTTAATTGTTGGAAATACTTCAGTTGAACAGAGCTAACCAGTAGAAAAGATCTCATCTCAAAAAGATATTATTTCCCCAAACTATACATTTCTCAAAAGGGTGTTATGACTGTTGTTGTTTACAGAGTTAAAATAGGTCAAAATATATTTTAATCTATTTTACTTTTTAATCTTTTGGAGTTTCCAAAATAGTTGCATTTGACAGATCTCTCCACCTGATTCCACTTATTGGTCTACTCTGCAATGTATTTGCAGTCTCTGAGAGATTTCTTTTTGTTGCACTACATCAAGAACAAATTCTTTGTTGGAAGTGGATGAAGTTATGACAGATAAAGACAATGAAGGAAGGAATCTCATGAAGATTTCTCCATTCTTCACCTACAGGTTGTATAATGTAAGCTAATTTTACTCCTTTAACAAAGGAAAATAGCACAATTGCACGTGACTCGTCCTTTTAATACCTACTGATGTCAGTGGGATGGACCACACTGCACTTGGAAAAGAAATTAATTCCAGCAGTTAAGGAGTTGAAGCACACATGCCGTCTCAAACTAGTTTTTTCTACTATCTTTTGGTAGCCAGTATCCACATATTCAAAGGAACATTGAACAGGAGAGTATAATGAATAATTAGCTTCTAATGTAATTTCTGTCTTGCTTCAGTTCTAGTTGAGAGAGAAGATCTGTGGGAGGATTCAAATATCAACATCAATGTAGTCAGCATACTTCCAAGATGTAAGCTTTGAAAAGCCCCAACGAAATGCTACCTAGTTATTGATGCAGGTGAGGTACCAATGTCTCAGACTGGCCAGTGTTCAAATTCTTGAGACATTTGAAGAGTTTTGGATAAGCTTTTTAAAATGCCTTAACTGCAGATAAAGTTAAGCTCACCTCAGCCCTAACTCATTTTGAATTTCAAAGAGGGATTTCTCCATCTCTTTTTGTCTGTTTTCTGTAGTGAAACACACAAGTTTTCACCATTTCAAATGGTGGCTGGATTTCTGGTGTTTTACTTCTTGCTTTAGTAAATTATTCTTTTTCCTGTAAGTGTGCAGTCTTTCTAGATGACAACTTTGAAGCCTGTGGTCCTGTGAAGGAAATCTAAAACTAACCTGAAAATAACTACAGGGAATATGTGCTAAAAATCAATTTGATCCTGGCAAAAAAGCAGATCAGATAATTTAGCATCTTTTCAACTCTGAGTTCTATTATCCAGTACTGACTCAGTTGGTCTCCTGTCAGATTCCTCTGTCGTGTGTATGTTGGAGAGAAAAGAGAATAAAGAAAATGGATGTTTGCTTTGTATCAAGTTTTCACAAGATGACTGTCAGTGTTGAATAAGGTTTGGCATTTCCATCTGATAGACAGTTTCTAAAAAATTTTAGTGAGGTTTTTTTTTAATGTTAGTGACTTTCAGAAAGTTTCTAGATCTACTCTTTCACATTAAAACAGCAAGAAAATTAAATGAAAAGAGAGGAAGATTTTGATTTTCAAAAATAAGGTTGTTTTGGTTGTGGCTTTGTTTGTTTGTTTTGATTTTGTTTCTAATGGTAATACTGCTTTTAAGTCAATGTACAAGCCTCACAGCATCCTTCATCACCCCAGAAATATACTTGCCTTGAAGTGTTCATTCAGCAATTTCCTCCACATTCTTTGTGGAGGAACATATTTTTGTGAAGCCACATATCAAAATACATTTTTTCATTATTTCAACCTTTGCATCACCATTTCTCTGTTTCGTTCTTTCTTCATTATTTTCCAAAGAAAGTGAAAAGAGAAGTAACATAAAGACACAGCTTTGAAAAACCTGTCTTCAAGAAATCATTGTAAATGAGTTCATATACTCCAAGCATTAGGCAGAAAATCTGAGGGAGGTCACACTGGATTTTTATTAGCCCTGTCATCCTTTTTCAAAGTTTTCACACAGTGCCAGAAAAGGTACTGTAATATTTGGTATTCTAGGATTAAATTAGAAACATATTAAATCAATTAGAAACGCATCCTTAGAAACATATTTTTCAATCTGTTCTGTACTATTCAGTTTTAATTCTCTTTGTTTGATCATAGATTTCTTAATTTCTTTTTACAAAAGTCCTAGTTATTAATTGAGCAAATTACAATAACCCACTATTTCAATATCAATGTGTTAGCAGCACACAGTATGCCAGGAGAATTTGAAACACTGCTGGAAAACAGGTGTCAGTTGGTGCTCACCTCTACGTGAGCACAATGTTACGGTTTTGGGGGTAGAAATCAGAACAGTTTGGAAGTTCTCGAAACCTGAAAATCTTACCCAAATGCTATGGCAGCATGTACAGGATGGAGGCACTTGTGAGGGGATATACTACTGGATTTAGGTTTGTGTCAGGTCCTGAATGCCTTTAATAGATCTACTCCAGTGCCCCTGTTGGCTCCAGCCTACAACTACTACCAAAGTGAAGACTGGAAGAGGTGCTGCAAAGTTACTTTAAAGTTAACACTTATTTGTGAGACAACACTGGTCTGAATTATTACAAACAACAATCTAGTTAATAGTTTTCTTAGGCTATTTTACTGGATCTTTTCCTGTTGCAATTGCATTGCATGTTCAGTGATGTAACTTCATCTTTGTTATAGAAAGCATGAACCGGAGTTGTCAACCAAGCAGTATAGAGTTTTAATAGGAGCAATATGTCAAAAACATCTTTCTGCAACATGGCAAACTTTGTAACCTTCATTTTTTCATACAACTTTTCATTTTCTTTTTGGTTTCAAGATTTTTTAAAATTACCAGCATATGTTCATTTATCTCTAAGTATATAAAACTCACAAAGCCATATGTTTTTCTCTAGAAAGTTGGCAGACCCCTACGCTATCTATACACAGGCCAAAAAAAAAGAGGCTACTGTTATTGACTATCCTATATACTTTTCTCTCTAATGATGCCATTTCTGACAGAGAAAATGTGAAAAAATTATCATCCAGAACAGACTGTGCCCACTCTTGTTTTTTGCACAACATTGATATACCTAGGAGAAACACAAAATGCCTACATCATGGACATGTGAAAAGGATTAGTATACTGCCCAAAGGTGACATTGTAATGAAGTATAAACAGATAAAATAAACAGTTATCTTCTGAATTCATACAGATCTTTTTGTGGTGATTAAAAGTAACAAGATGTTGAGATAGGGGTGTAGGTGGAAGATGAAAAGATGGCCTTGCAGAAAATGAAGCATTCAAATATGCCATGTAGTCCTTTGTCACAAATCGTTTCC
This sequence comes from Molothrus aeneus, assembly GCF_037042795.1. Classification (NCBI taxonomy): domain Eukaryota; kingdom Metazoa; phylum Chordata; class Aves; order Passeriformes; family Icteridae; genus Molothrus; species Molothrus aeneus. Next base: position 91,399,913 of record NC_089648.1, on the reverse strand, counting down.
AGAGAATATCAGGGATTGTGAAATGTGACTGCATCTGAGCAAACATAATTCAATCCAGTACTTCATAACTCCTTGTTCATCTCTTACTTTTCCTTGTTCTTTGAAAATATTCCAATCTATTGATGTAAAGGAGGTATTTTTCAAAGTCACTCTCCCTCTAAAACTTCAGCTCAGTGAAGTATCTGGTAAAGCTCAGTCTTTCTTTTTCTCTGTGACTTATCAGCTGGAACCCAGCAGTCTGGCTGTATTAGCAGTCTATGACAACATTGTTCCTTATTTTAGTAATTCAGCATGATAAAGGGAGATACTTCAACTGAGTTTTCAAATATATAAAAAATTACTTGTTAAATCAAAATTTTGCTGAACTGTGACTGTGGAAGGTGTGGCTGCTACCCCAGAATCACAGGGGTTGTGCTTATTCTGTAGAAGCAGTGATGTACATAGGTCTGGGTGCCCCTTGAAACAAAATGGCAAAGAGGGATTCACATTTTCATGTATGGACAACCTATGTTAAATGTACAGAGTCATGCATCTTGTATTCTGTAATCCCAGGTTGTCTGGGTGTTTTATTTCCTATTTATGTGGGTTCCCTCATTATTCTCCATATCCCTGCTACTTTTTCAGACAGGTGTCAGCAATGTGCATGGAGTACTAGGTAGAAAACCTCAGTGACCCCCACTCAGCCCTACACTCATCTCTAGGTGTAGTATTTTATGGAGCAGCAAGGGGACTGCCAGGATACAACCACCCATGGATGCAACCTGGTACTGTCACCATGTCCCTTTCTAGGCAGCAGGGACCATGTACTTTCCCTAGAGCATCTGGTCCCCAAGTACATGGAGCCTGTTTCAGCAGTTTGAAGATAAAATGATAGTATGGACTTACTGAGTCTTCACTGACGCTATGGCAGAGTATGTGATCTATGCATATATATTAGAGGAAATGTATTGTACTTGAATATCTGTATAGAGGCTTTGCCCCGGGAGGTCCCGGTTGCCCTTGATGGGCTGCAGCTGTGATGTCCTTAATTGGGCTGCAGCTGTGACCAATGAAGATAACTGGGATAAAAGGGGGTGGGTTAGCCAGTCTGGGGGAAGCCTTGAACGGGGGAAGGATAATGTGCAGAAGAAGGAGTCTGTGCTGTGAAGAGCTGTAGCCATGAGAATACACCAAGGAGGTATGGGCTTTAAAAATCTGATAACAAGAGTATGGGACTCTAGAAATAGAGCAACAACATGAATACAATATGTGACTATTAGGAACCAACTCCTAATTTTAAAAGCCTTTGTTTCCTATGAAATGCAGTGCAGTAAATGTTTCCTGAAAACATTTGTTCCTTAGGATCCTGGTTAGACTTGAGCCACCATGTTTACTGTCCATGTGCTGTACACTACCCCTGGATTTTCCTGTGTCAGGACTCTATTCTTTCCATATCAATATGGAGACAGACAGGAACTTTTGTGAGAGAGATATTGAATGACACAGCTTAAATAGCCTCAATGGTCTCTCAGTATTGAGTTTAACCATTCACTGGGTTTGGTTAGTGATGATGGCTGTAGCTCTCTGTGAATCCCAGATCATACCATCATGTTTCCCCTCTTTTAGTGGCTCAGGTGCCACTGTCCAAGAGTGTCAGCAAGTAGGGAAATGAGACATTTTTGTGTTCAGCATTATATCAAGCAAAATGGTGCCCACAGCCTATGTTGTTACTAGAAAATAAGGACTGAAAAATAAATAAATGCTTCAAATAGACACAAAGAACTTCAGAAAGCTGCTTGGTTCCAAAAATTGACCAAAAATAGTGCATTGTGATACCATGGATGACACCACAGAACTGAGTTCTAAAAGTGAAGAATTTACAAAAATAGTGAATTTCAACTAATTTTGCTAAGAGTTAGTCTACATTCATGAGAACTTGTCATCTATGAGTGACAGGGGCAATAACTTTTTTAGTGTCTTTTCTTAGGTTGCTTGTGTATTTTTTATAAACACTTCATTTCATGGACTTTATTCTAGGCCTTGTACAGTTCCATGGAAATTATTGACTCATAAATCAAACTTGGCTCAGAAACAGCTATGCTAAAATAACTCATCATTTGAATCTCAGAACAGCAATATATTTAAGCTCATGCTTTACTTGAAGTGAGGCAGCACAATATTTAGATGCTATAATGTTGTAAGGGAGCTTGCTGTTCACAGTGCTGACAGGAAGGAAAAGGTCATTGTTCTCTTACTGTACTCTGGCAGGTAAACTAAAATATGAATTTTAAAAAACTCTTGCAGAATGAAATGCTCCTGTCATTTCACCATGTAGAATTTGAGTTTGGGGAAAATAAAGTTAAAAAAATGCAACTAAATCTTTGGACATACATTTATTTTCAGAAAGAATATGAGGCAGACATTGAATTTTACTGATTTGAATCTGCACATGGCTTGCAGTGCTGGGTTATGAGAGCTGCTTGTCATGGCACATCATATCAGGACAAGTAGAAAGTACACTCCAAAATAAAACCATGAACAAACTGGACTAGGCTTAGATTCCTAAGGTATTTTAGTGGCCAGATTTTCAGAGCATCCATTCGTCCGGAGCTGAACTCTGGAAAATCCCAGAATCTGCTTTAGTATCTCAGTCTTGGAGTTGTCTTAGCATCTAAGCTTCTCCTGCTTTGCACAGAAGGAGTTAGATAAAACTCAGTGCCTAAACCTCTGATGTGACAGATATGATGAGACAAGGTACCTCCCTCATGTACCTCTTGCTTGCACCCTTGAATCCTATTTAGCAGGTCAAGTCTTGCATGAAGCTGGACTATGAAAAACTAGGAGAATTTCTTGGGCTATCAGAAATTCTGCTACTACTTTTCAAGACTGCTAAACTCCATGGCTGCTGACAGCTTATTTCAAAGGTGCACCAGTAGTAGCCAGGCATAATGTAACTCATCTCTTGAGTTTCTCATGACAGCCATAACAACCAGAGAATATACTCATAATCATGGAGTTCTATTTATTCATTACATTAAAAGGATCATTTTTTTCCAGTAAGAAAAATTATCTAAATATAACTGGATTTAATGAAAGATTTTTTCCCCTAGTAGAAACTTACCCTCAGATCATTCTCAGCCAGTATTTTCTCTTGGATTTCTTCTACTGGCCCAAAGCTTGGTGAAAAGAGCCAAAAGATATTTTAGATGGAGAGAAAATACAGTAATTATAAATTTATATGGAAATCAGTTATTGATTTTTACTTGAAACAGTGAAAAAAGTATGCTTGTTGAAAGTAGGAAAGAAAATGACAATCACCAGACATCAAACCCTCAATGTTCTCTCATTGTTGAGGAAGTTAAAATACAACTATCATTTCTAGCTGAGAGATGGGAAGGAAAAATATGAGCAAGCATTGCCAAGTACTTTGATTTACTTTCTATTTTCAAGACCAGCTAGTTTTTTTTTTCTTGAAATTTCAAAGGTAAATTTCTCATTACACTCCAGATGGCAGATTTTCAGTCCAATATTCTTTCTTCTTCACACACACAGAAGTCTTCACAGCTTTTCTTGTTTCCAAAGTTAGCATACTGAAATCAAAATTTATCAAGTATTTGTAAAAGGTGCCACCTCCCCAAAGCTGAAAACATGGCGTCTGTTCTTTTTCAGTGGCATCAGTTCAATGGGAACAAACTTCACATTAGTCAGAACAAAGAATAAAATGCATAACATTTTACATACCAAGGTATCAGCGCAATCAACAAAGACAATATGAGGTTTGTCCAGTTGTTGATCTACGTTTTACCTGCATGACTGAAGTCTCAGGGGCTGAACTTTGAAGGCCAGTCTTTTTTTTTTCCTTTGGTACCTCTTCCTCTCCCATTTCAATTTCAGGTAAAAAAATTTCCTCATGAAAAAATAGCTTTTTTTTGTTTGTTTGTTTTATGGCAGCTCTAAAATATGAACTCTGAATTGTCAGAGTTACAACAGTGATGTTATATCATGGCATCTGAGTAATATGAACATAGGTATATGCAGACTTCATAAAATTTGGAGTATTTCTATAAGCATATAGAAATCTGTACATAAAAGATAGATATATTTTCTCTTTTATCAAAACTCATCCACCTGCTTAGCAGTTCTCTACCAACCAGGGACCCAGGCATTTCAATGTTATGAATATTTATAATATCCCTGTAAATGATGAATTGCTCTTTAGACATTGAAAAACCACAATTCCCAAAGACCTAGAATCAGGAAGAATTTATTTTTTGTTTGTTTCCACAGTTCCCGATTCCTTTTTCAATAAGCCAGTAATAAGGCACAGAGCAGCTGAAAAGCTTAGGCAGTTTTGTCTTGGCACCCACAAATAAAGCCCAAGCTCCTTTCAAAGTACTTCACATGGATAGACAGTGGTTTTTTCTGCCATACTCTCACTAGTCCCCAGCTAACCTGTATAAGTAACAACAGTTTGAGGAAATTGTACCTGAGTACTGATGGATAACACTATCTTATAAAACTTTCCTGTTCCATGGGGGAGATTATACCACATAAGGTTTTTGCACCTGGTTATTTTGCACCTAAAAGTCTGATTAATGTAAAAGTAAAAAAATCCTGACAGGTGCAGAAGAAAATCTTGAAACTAAGGTGGCATAAACATGCACTGCATGATGATTAAAACCAAAAAAGTTAAAAAAAAATTTAAAAAAAAAGAAAAAAAACCACCCTTGGGTTTGACAGGAGCTATCAACTTTTGAACGTAGTAATTTTCCAAGACAACAATTTCCTCTTGGTAGTTTCTGTTGTACATTATCGATTGGAGCCTACATACTTTCTTTCTCCTTCCTTGTTCTTTCTATCTGCTCTTTGGATGTTCAGTCTCTTAGGAGGATACGATTTCATAATGCATTAGCTGGCATTTGAAATAAGCTGAATAGCACAGAAGCAGCCAAGAATTGTAGTCAACTAGAAGGAGAACAGCAGGTAAAATGATTTATATATTGCCTCCATTTATGCTTAATATTTTTCTTTCTTACTTAAGTTTGATCAGATGGACTTATTTTCTGTAGTAACAGAAAACTAGGAAAAAATGTGGGGTTTATTTATTTACTAATCATTCAAGAAATTGTGTATTTGCAGTTCAAGTTTTTTCCTATGATCTAATAAAAAGAACTTTAGAATTAACAATAACTGCAATTACTGACTGTTTATGTAAAATCAGAATTAATTTCACACAGATGTCTGAAAATATGCATATATTTCAAGCATCTATTTGTTTTGGTTTACATACTGGCCTGTTTCACCATGACATGCTAAGATGATCCTTGTGAGAAACAAATTATCATCTTCAAGAATTTTCCATACTTTTAGAACAGATTTTACTACTTAAGATTTTCAAGAAGTCTCTGTATGAAACCATGTGCTGCACAGTGCACACATATATACACATAGACACAGAGTTTTGGCGAGACCTAAGCTATGTATTTATCCCAGCAGAGAGATCAGACCTCTTTTGAGGGCCTGAATTTCACAGACTGTTATTGAGGAGAGTTAAGAGCATGAAGCTGGTCCAGAAGCATGAGCTCTTTCCTTCCCTGGGGTATGAGTTCCTTCCACGACCTAAAAATTAAACCTGCCCATCCATTTGGGTTCCAGAAGATTTAGCTGATTTCTGAGGACTCATGCCTGAGGAAACCTCTCTTTGTCAAATAACTTTGACTGTTTGGATGCTCACTAGGCAGGATCCTTGACTATGTGCAGCTTCAGATGTTCTACTGCTGCAGTCTCCGTGACTCACTGCTTCCTTCCTACTGAACAGCAATGGTGTTGCAAGGGATACTTGAATCCTGGTGCTAAGAGGGTGCTTATTTCTATCCTCATGGTTTGGGCATGAAGGTGGGAGAATTTATGCTTGAAAATTGTATGGTGTTTTAAATTAGTTGTAATGCACAGACTCTCAATGACTTTGAGGCAAGTACTCTCCTTTGTGTGTATCTTTTCTGCTTCTGCCCCTTCTAGCCTGGTTATTTAAACAATCATGATAAAACAAAGGCCTTGCTTCAATAGAAAGTGGGAGAATGTGCCCATCCAGAATATCTGACTACGTAGCATTTGAAGAACATTTGGGCCCTGGTTCCCCAATAGTGGGATGGACAGAGCATTGAGATGGTTACAATGTCCTGGGCAGGACCTCTGACAAAAGGTGCTTGTTCCCTGCTGTGTGGGGGTTTGTAATTAACATCACTGTCACCGACTGCAAATGAACTCAGACCTCATCATGGAAGATGGGGACAATCATCTTCCTATACCGGGGGCTTTTAAACTGTTTTGTATTGAAGTTTAGACATTCACAGCAATTTTAACAGCCACCTGAAAACATTTTAAATTACCAAATATTTGTCCAGTGTTGAAGAGTTAACAGGCTGGCTGATAGGGGAAGACCTTGGCATCAAAGGAGTGACTGAACATCAGATAATATGGTTACTTTCCCTAACTACTGCAGGATTATGATTTAATTTGTTTTGTCATTTTCATCACAACATTTTCTCTGTATGCTTTTGTAATTGCCATAGGTTTGAGGCAGTGTTGTTTCATGTTTATCAAAGACCGAGTAATATGTCTTCTAAAGACCTCTACAGATATTTTTCTTCTGTTAAGTTGTAGTTTTAATTCAATGCAGCATCCACAATCTCCCACTGAAATTTTTGTCAGCATCTTGAAAGTGTAAAAAGATCTCTTGTGGCACTCACAGATAGTGTTTTGTCAGTGCTGACTGATTCTTGTAGCAATGTTTTGCTGATATTATCAACTGTACAAGAAATGTAACCTCAGAGGATGCTTCAGAAGTTTGTTCATAGTAGTCATAGAAGATGATCTGAACTGATTTTTAAAGCAGTACAAAAACCAGAGGATACAATACCACTGACAACAAGCTGGCCACTTCAGCATCTTCTTCAGTGTCAAGATAAGGTAGTAGTAAAATACTTATTGTGGTAGATTTTTAAATGTATATTTTAGCTCCTGAGTAGAATCTGTAAAAGAAAGGCTGGTGGGACGATGCTAGGTGACATTTAAACACGATTTTCTAAAGTATCTTCTATGGCTGGTACCTTATTTAGGAGCTAAAACAAAAAATCGTATCCCTATCCAGATCATATCGCACAGACTTCCTTAGTCACTAGCAACTTGCATTTCTTTCCCACAGGTTGTTGGAGCCATCTATGTACACAGCAAGAGGCTGATCTCTAAACTTCCTCACAGTCTTCAGATTTACAAGTGTGAATTTGTGGTTCATATGGGTTTAGTGAAGTGGAATGAGCCCTCATAGTGCTTGAACTCCATCCTACATGCTGCTTTTCAGCACCTTGACGTTCCCTGCTTTTCAGAGAAGAAAAAGAAAAGTCTGGCAAGGTAATCTTTGACAGGTGAATAAAAAGAACTCACTGAGGAACTTGATTAGTTTCCCAGTAATTATCAGACTAAAATTATAGTTAAAATTTATCCTCCTGTCATTAGTCAACTGCTGAAAGTTTGGCTCAGGTTTGGTTGTTTTGCCTGAAGATAAAAACATCAGATAATAACTGATTGTGATTAGTAAGGATGATGCAGTCCAAAGTACATTCTGAGGAGTGATGTTAGGAAAGAAACGTGATTACCAAACCACAGGAAATCAGTACAAATGGCGAGCTATTGCCTAAGCTGTTATAGAAAACTGTAAAATTTGACTGATAGGGAACTGATAGAAATGTTATCAAAATGCAAGAGTGGAAAAGGAAGAAGCTTACATTGTTATTGCATTATATTCCTATATAAAAAACTATAAGGAATGAATCATACAAAATACACTTTTATTAAAAGGAGATAAGGTGTTTTCTTAGTCCATTATCATTCAACTATTCCCATCAAATGATTCTTTCAGTTGCTCAAAAAAATCAGTGCAGCTGTAGCTCATTTTCCCTATACCAAAGAGTGTGCAAACAGCTTTCTGCACCACATCTGTCAGATTCAATCAGGTTTTAATATATATCTAAAGCATACATGAAAATAAATGGAAACAATTAAAATTTAATAGTTTAAACAATTAAAATAAATTAAATTGCTTTTGTTTCAGCATTCCCTATTATTTCCAGTGGTGATAACTTGGATGCTATTTATTCCCACATCCTTGGAAGCCTTTGAAATTGTTCTGTTTTGCAACTCTTCGTCCTCAGTGGCCCAGTGCCCAGTAGAGTTTTTAACCCTGAATCAAACATTTAATTTTTCATTAGTGGAGAGAATGCTTTAGCAATAGACCACCTGGGCAGGAATCACTTAAATCATCTTGCAATGAAATCACCAGGGCAGACATGAAAGCTTAGTGCAGCTTAGACAGCTGTGCTAGAGCCCTGAGGCCTGTGGAGCATGCAGAACCTTTCCTCCTTGCTTCCAAATTATCCTGTTTACTCATTAATTGTAGATCAGAAGGGAGGCACAGACACAACTCTTATCATGTCATTAATTCAAACAAACTAAAAGTGGATCTGAACTTTTTTATTTTTTCATCTGCAAGAGAGATTGTGATTGAGGGCGAGTCATCTCATGCTTAACAATCAAAGTAAAACATAAATTCATTTCTATGACAACTTTCCGTGCAATACCAGGGTGATTCTTTTGCAGTGTCTAGTTGCTGAGTCCTTGGAGGATTAACACCCGGTACCTGAAGAATACATTTTATTAGAGTATGATAAGCAGCTCATGTGCTAAACTTGCAGACTGACACTTAGTCTTTCCTTCCCCTTTTTCACCTCTGCTGAGACATCCTTAGTGAGAAAGGTTTCTTTTGCCATTGATGTGCTAATGCAACTCCAGATATAAATTTTAAGTAGCACTGTATTGGACTAGAACAATTATAACTGAGAAGCCAGAGAAATTCCTTTTTATTGCTTTGGCCTTGCCTGCTTTCCTGGTTAATTTTTGCAGTAGCAGTGAGGGGGCAGGGCCAAGACCCAAATGATACTGATGCCATCTTGTACCATTGTCAGGACTGGGGGAAAAGGGACTCTTTCTCTCCTCTGGGAAAGAACAATGTTCCTTTCTGGTCCTGGGAAATCGTGGTGGGCAGAGGGTAGATTCATAACTGTTTTCATTGTCCCAGGCATGGTAGCATTTTGCATGTAAATCACCCTTTCTGGGTGACATTATGTCACTGGTATTTTTGCTATTTGTTTTCTTATCTCATTGCTGTTTCCAGTAAACTGTTCTTATCTCAACACATGATCTCTGCCTTTTGTCTCCCTCTGTTTTTTTTTTTTTTTTTTTAGTGGGAGTACTAAATTGAGGAATACCCGTGACAGCACCACACCCACCAAGAGATCATCTGTACCAAATTTTCCACCTGCATTTTGAGATATAGGCAACTTGAAAGTCAGTAGTTTGTTTTTATTAGGTATCTGTCACTGATTCCTAGGAAGAAATGAGATTTCAATAAACCACATTGTGCAAACACTTTGATTATCCCAGAAAATGCTAGATCCTGTCCCATCTGGCTTCTTCCAGCCTAGTGAAGAAATAATATTTATTAAAAAATCAAAGAGAATGCACAGACCCAAATTTCTGGACTTTTAAATCAGATTATAAATTCTTCCTAAGTTTATTACATTAAAACATGAAACTTCTTTCCAAACAGCTAACTGGTTCCTGCAAAATAGGCAAAAGTGGTTCACTGAAGAATATAAATAACCTAAATCTCAGCATAATAAACAATTGAAAGGGTTATGAATCTGTTTCTTGAAGAGGAGCAATCCTCAAAATCAACTGATCATGTCTATGTGTCTAGTATTTTCATTCTGCCTGTGTGGTAGAGCATTTTTTTGAGCTTCCCATTTCAATGACTTTTCTCACCTGCAAAATTATTTGCTATAGTATTTACAGGACTTCAAAAGGGGTTTTCCAGAAAAAGTGAACCCAAGTTATATTTCTCTTAGTAAAAAAGCAGGACAAAGGCTTTCCTCTGGCATATGCTTACTCATCTGAGATGTCTCGGCCCCCAACACCGCGTGTTGAATCTGTGCTAGCTATTTATTAACAGTCTTTAACACATGTTCCCAACCAAGCACTGTCTCTGGTCCTGCTAAATCTCTTGGACCAAAACCATGCCAGGCAGTTTGGGAACAGTTAAACAAGGTACAGGTGCCAGACCTCAGCCTGGTTCCTTCTGCTGCTTAGTTTGCTAACATAGGCACGGTCTATACCTTTATTTGACTTGGTTTTATTGCAAATTTTGCCAAATAACAACAAGAAGTGTTGTTCTTTTTTCTCTTAAATCTAATTTGTGTTAGATTTTAATATTAGGTTTCCACAGAAACCTTTCATTTTTTATGTAAAGAAAAGTTTTTCTAATAATTAAAAACACATTTATTTTTCTCTGTTCCTCAGCTATGCTATACTGAGGTTAGTAATGATAGTGTCAGGAACAGTAGTAATGAAGCAATTACTGTGGTGCTTAAAAAAGAATTGCTTTTAATAAAATGGATTAGTTTTCACATAAATGTTAGAAGTGGGATTAATTCAGATAATTCAGATAAATCCAACCTATCATTGATAGTTTAACTGTGACAGATTTATATAAAATATAAGTATAATTCACATATAAGTGCATTTGGCAGTAATGGGAAAACAGGAGTTGTGCAGCAGAGAATTAAAGAATAAAAGGTGTTCAAGAGGAATATGGTGAATTGAAAAGAGAAGGTCAATTCCAATGCTAAAAGAATTGAATTTTAGATAGTTTTGCTGAATTTGGATGAGGTAGAGGACAATAATGGAATCATGGCTGCATTTCCATTTTTAGAAAAAAGTCAAAAGAACATTTAATTTAGTTTTCCTAGTGCAGTTGAAGAGACAGAGTCTATGATATTCTGACCCTCTAAAAAGTGAAATTTCTAAAGGCTTTTCAAATTTTTTCCCCTTTTTCTTATGAACATTGTGAAAAGCCATTTTATATGTTAGAGTCTCCAGTCACCATGACAACATCTATGCTGTGGGACTCAGGAATTCTCCCAGTTTCTGGTACCATGTGTCTCAGCTGTATTTTATTCTATTGTCAAGGTGAAAAATGGGCATACATATCTGCCCAAGGCCAGAGATTACTTGGCTTAAGAACAGAGAAAACCCAGACATATGGGCCAAAAAGCAGACAAGTCTGAAAGGCACTTCACTGCAGGCCAGGTCTCCTGATGCACGCACAAAACTCCTCACTGAAGGAGAGAAAGATTCCAAAGAAAGATAATTATGTTAGTATCTGGTAAAAATAAATTAAAGTCAATGGTATTATTCACATCTTATTTTATTGCAAACAAAAATGTAGGTAGGATTCCCAGTATTTTATAGTACACAAGGGTCTTTTGTCCATTCAATATTGCAATTTACACAGATACAATAAATAATCTAATTTTCATCTCATGCTTCATGTGCTTTTAGACACAAACAGAAAATTGAAATATCTTTATTTGCAGAAGAGAAAAGAACACCTACATTCTTACCATGTTTACAGGAAGGTTTTGTTTTTTTAAAAACGAATTTCAGCTGAAGGTGTTAGATATTACAATCAGTTTTACCTTTTATTCTGCACTCTCACAATACAATTTCCAAGTGGGTACTTCAGAATATGTTAGAGTGGCATTTTGTAGCACTTTAGCATTCTTGTTAGGAGAGGAAAAGGAAGAATGTGAAAGAAACAAGTTTTCAACTCTTTCAAAACTCCTATTTCACACAGCTGACTTTGCTTATTTCATTTTTCTTGCGCAAGGATGAGACCTAGATGCCTACACAAACTATACCTAGATGCCAGTAGAGCACCAAGAAACCTTGATTGAACAAATCAATGAAGGTGCAAGGTCAGAGGCCCTGTGTATAATTTTCAGAAAGTTTCTGTCTTGGAATTTGTGTGTCACCTGTTCACACAACACTACTTCTCATTAAAAGTTAATCCTTTCATAAATGTCTCTGAGTAGTTTTTTAGGTTAATTCACTTGGATTTTACTTTTTCTGTTGCATCTTCACTGGTAACAGCTTTTTTTTTCCCAGCTGTTTCTCTTCTAAGATATTTTAATTTTAATTTCTGGTTTTATCTTTCTTGGTCATTTGGGTTTTTAGAAGGTTATTTCAATAATTCTAGAACAATTGGAAAGCATTCGCAATTCATGAAATGAACAACACATCATGGATTGCAAGTTTTATCCAAAATCAAAAAATGCTTTTCCAATGTCTAAATTGTCCTCAGCCAAGAAGTGAAACTTTTCCTCTAAATCCTGGAGATCTTTTCAAGCTGCTACTTATACTGATCCCTGATGCATTATGAGTGGTTAAACAGACAGATATAGAGATACATTGCAGTGTTTCCTATTCTATCTTCTCTTGTGAATCTATTAATGACATATAAGAAAACCATAAATTTGGGGGGGAAATTGGGTTGGTTACCTAAAGTGAGTGACTGAAGTAACAATGTTGAGAGTAACAGATGCACTGACGTGCGTCTCTCCTCTGTGTACAGCTCCGGCTGCAGGTAGGTTCTGCTGGCACTATGAAACATTTTGGTTTAACAAGCTAGATCTGCAATCAGAGAGGGATTAACCCAGATGTACAGGCAGGTGTTCTGGAGAGCTTGAGTCATGATTTATGACTGTCATTGAAAGGCTTATGGGTACCGACATTTTCCATTACCTCAATGAAAAATCTGATCATGGAACTAAGAGAACTCAAGACGTGTGGCAGTCCATAGACTTGTGGAGCCACCAGCAGCAGATGCAGGGAACATGGTTGAAATAAATGAAACAACTAATTGTAGGGCAGAAAGTAGTGTAGCTCTTGGGTAAGATATGGAGGACAATATGGTGTTGGTACAAGGAGAGGTGCATGAAGCAGAGTAAAAAGCAACTAGAACAGTTAGTTTAATAAGTATCTACTGTCCATCTTATCAAAAGGATATATTTCCAGAGCTTATGAAAGATTTAAATGCCACTGCTTCTTACAAGAGTTCGACCCCTAAGGACGCACACACACATTTTTGTGTGCCTAGTACTTGGGGCTGTATGGAAATCACAAAGGTCTCTTCAGCGCTTTGATGAAGCCCTCCACCAAGTAAGGGTTTTGCAGAGGCTTCAAGGCCAGATTAATCATGAAAATTGCAAATATTATGTAATATGGATTTTTTTTCTATAAGCTTATTATTTGTGGAATGATTTCTCTTTAATTCATATAGGTCTGAAGTTGCAGTTCTTAGGCAAGGGAGTCTCTCAAATGTGAAGTTTAAAAGAGTTTTGTCTGTCTAGCTTCTGTCTTTCTACAAAAAAAAAAAAATATTGGCTGGGACATCAAATTTGCTTGTCTTGGAGTTAACATACCTCCCTGATCAAGTCTTCAACTCAGATGGTCCGAGAGCATGGGCTTAGAAAGGACCAGAGTGTCCACTCTGGTTTTTATTGTAACCAGCACTTAAGGACTTCAGCTTTTTATCCTGGATATCTTTTATCACTATCATCAATTCCTTGAACTTTAAATGTCTTACCATTTTTGTATGCCTGAACAGCATCCTAAGCATACACTTTTCCACATATCTTTTCTTTGTTGCTATTTAAGACGTAGCTGTGCTGAGCGATCCCTGTCACAGAAAAGACTGAAATTTCTTCTTTTGCACATTAAATATACTTATGTCTCTGACAATCCACCATTTCTGCCTAGAGGCAGCTATCCTTCCTACTTCTATTCCTAAATGCTGTCCTACTTGTGAGTTGTGACAACATTTAGTTAAATCCTTTATATACCTGTAATGGAAGCACGATCCTTTATATAGCTTACACTGTTTATGCAGAACATAAAATAACAAGGGAAGGAGAATTTATATTTGAAAGGTGTGTTCTTGATCTAATGACTAGGAAGGTTTGGCCTGTTACTTGGTGCACTTTCTGGTCAAAAAAGAAGGCAGGGTTGGCCCCACCTGGGTTTTTCCCAGGTATGGTGGCTCAAGGAAGTCACAATGGATTGCATCCTAGGATGCAAACCCAGGATGCATATAATATTTTACTATTGTTTGGTTGCCATATGACTTGGGCTAGAAGAACAGTGCACCAGCTACTTTTTTTTCTAATCTATTGGCCTTATACTTAAGCAGCAGTGAGCTAACTGGGAGCACAGTTGAGAAGACAGTGACAAGGGTGACAGGCACAGAAGCAGGAGAAGGTGAAAAGGGCAAAAGCACTGGGGTTGCTATGAAGTTTCTGTAAAGGGAGAAGGGAGAAGCAGTAGGAGAAAGGAAGGGCTTGCTAGCATGAGGGAGCTTAAACTGCAGCCAGCAATATAATGACACGTCAGTATTTTTTTGTCCTTGCTGCTGAACCTGCTGATATCACTTTCAGCTCCTGCTGTTTGAAAATGTATCATCAAAACCCAGGGAAAAAAAACAAAAACAACAGGATTTTGACCAAAATTATTATTTTTTCCAGATACCTTTTTTGTTTTTTTGAAGAAAACATTGGAGAGTCACTGAGAGTCTCCCTGCTGTTAACTTCCATTTCTTTGGGCCACCCTCACGGCTTCCTACGCTTTTGCTCTTCCATGGACCACACAGTTAGTTAATGAGAGAGAGGCTAAAAAACTCTGAGGAGGCTGGTCCCTCCACAGTGCACAGTAAAAGTAACAACTCTGAGAGTTCTTGCACTCTGGTGATAGAGAAAAATACAAATAAAAGACCCGACTGTCCAGATTCTTAACATGAGTTGTGATAAGGGTATGGATGTTAAAAATGTTGTCCACAGGGCACAACATCATCCTGTCTTTTGGTCAGAAACAGGAAAGTAAAAAGCTCCTTCAAAGTGGGAGATTGGTATTAGGGCTCCTGAACTACTGTCCACAAATTGCTCTGTTTTAATTCATGATCAAAGATGAACAAAAGGCAAAAGTGAACAGCAACAAATCTTTTCAGCATATATTGAGGATAGGTTTTTTTAGCCTTTAGTTATATATATGTGTAATGAATATTAAAGCTGAGCTGTGTTATGACTGCTCTGTTTCAAGCACTCGTGTGCAGAGGGCATTTTTCTGCCTGTAAATAGTTAATTCTCCATATGAACTATGGATTGATGTGTCAAAACTCTAACATAAGGGTATGTTTTTTTTGCATGGAGAGTCTCTTTGGCGATCCAGAAGTGACACATATAATAACTAGATTATGCTGAGGGTGCACTGATCCTTTTGCACAGCACTGTACACAGGAATATCCTCAGGTACTTTACTAAGTTGCAGTTGCTGAGTTTAATTTGATTGATGCAACTCTGTAGCAGAAGAATATGTCCAAACTTGTGGTAAAGGATCTGACCCTGCATCTTTTGAGAGAGTTTGCACAGCACCACGGGCAAATGTAGTCTTTGACCCAGGCAGAGCAGGTAGAAGACCCATTATTTAGGACATTTCTAATACAAAAGTACAGAGCCATATCATGCAATTGTGTCAGAACACAAACCTCCAGCAACCACCTTGCCCATGGTAAGTCATGTCCCAAGGTTCTTAAACTTCAAAGACTAAACAGTACCAATTCTCTTGTCTGGGTGTATATCCAAATATTTTTATTATCTAACTGTTTTAAGACTTTAAAAGATGTCTTTCAGCTCATTTACTTTATTGGAATTACTCTAAGCTTATAGTTGTGTGATAAGTCAAAATCAGGTCCTACATAAGCAGCTATTCAGACTATAAGACTTGGAAAGATACTGTCAGAAGAAGAACTTGCCAGAATGCTGCAGCAGTCCCTAATGCAATGCATCTCCTTCATTGATGTGACAGTTGCAGCCAATGGGCCTGCTGTCATTATTGAAACCCTATAAATATTTCCAGAAGACTGAAAAGCAAAAAAAGAAAAAAGATTGAATATAAAAACTAAAGACCATGTAAATTTTCATTCACAGAGACAGATGAGCTTATGTAAAGTTCAAATTGTATCTTGGGTTTGCGCTGCCAGGTTTTGATAGCAGGGGGGATACAGGGATGGCTTCTGTGAGAAGATGCCAAAATATTTCCCCTTGTCCAACAGAGCCAATGCCATATGGCTCCAGGATGGACCCACACCTGGCCAAAGCTGAGCCCATCAGGAACAGTGGTAGCACCTCTGGGACAACAGATCTGGGAAGGAAGAGAAAAAATTGTGCAACTTCAGTCAAAGAGAGGAGTGAGAATATGTGAGGTACAGCCCTGAGGACACCCAAGTCAGTGGAGAAGGAGAGGGAGGAGGTGTTCCAGGCACTAGAGCAGAGATTCCCTGCAGCCCATGGAGGGCCATACTGGGGCGGAGATCCACCTGCAGCCCCCGGAGGAACCCACACCAGAGCAGGTGGATGCAGCTGGAGGAGGCTGCGATCCCTTGGGAACACCATGCTGGAGGAGACTCCTGCGGACCTGTGGAGAGAAATCCCACCCTGAAGCAGGTTTGCTGGCAGGACTTGTGACCCCGTGGGGGCCTGTGGGAAGGACCCCAGTTGTAGAAGTTCAGAAGGACTGTCTCCCAAGGAAACGACCTCAGAGTGTTCCCCACTCTGGAGCAGGTGAAGAGCGGGAGCAGCCCTCCTTGTTAGGAGTCATGAGCAGTTAAGAGGTAGGGCAGTTGGGAGTACTGTTGAGCCTAGGAAGAAGGGATGGGTGAGGCAGAAGGTGCTTTAAAGGTTTTGTTTTGTTTCTCATATACCCCACTCTGATTAGATTATTTGTAAATTCAAACTAATTTCCCCGAGTTGAGTCTGTTTTGCCCATGATAGAAATTGATGAGTGATCTCTTCCTGCCCTTATCTCATCAACCCATGACCCTTTTGTTATATTTAATCTCCTCTGCCCAGCTGAAGAGGGAGGGATAGAGAAGTTTTGGTAGGAACCTGGCATTCAGCCAGGATCAACCTACCAAAAATGTGCAGTTTTCTACCTTAATATTTAACATATGCATTATGCTCAGATTTAGATTTAACCACTATTATAAGATAAATTGTCAAAAATCAGGTAAAAAGAGTCTACTTCCACTCTGTAGATGTGCAGCTCAGAGGTCTTGTACATACTTACTTATTTTTTCCCTAATCATAGTATGAAAGCAAGCAGAAGAAATATGATATTTCAGGAGCTGAGACTTGGGTGAAAATTGGCCAGCAATAATAAACAAGCTTTTCAGCTGTAATGATGATACATTTCCTCAGGACAGAAACACAGTGACATTATGGTATTAGGGAAAATTGTTCTAGAAAATCATGCTTCAAACTGTATATGGGTTAACTGCAGGTTTAAGTTATTGTTGCTGACATTGGAGAATTTAGGATGAAAATACTGCTGTCTTAAAACCTGAAAGAAAGAAAGGATGTGGTATACCTAAATGGACTAATTTTCACCTAATAAAAGAAATGTATAACTACTCTCTTCACTGAATTTACATTTTATTTGCACTTCAGAGGCTTTGAACTCCCTGTGGAGAAGCACATCTGGGAAGTGTCTTGCATAGAAGGTTAGACAAATGAAGAGGCTTTAATGTTTTATGGCAGTCATGTTAAGAAAAATACTTTCATTAGCTCTACAGACAGATTATACATTTTAGGGCTGTTTTGTTTAATATTTTGAAGTATCATAGTTCATTACTTCCTTGAGAAAAGTTCTGAAAATGCAGATTAAATGCCTCAGATGAAACAGTACAAATGAGAACAATATGTATCAGTGGAGAAGATTACGACTATGTCCTCAGGTAAAATGCCTTGTGCATTTATATTTCCCATGGAATTCCTTTCACTGTTCCAGGATAATATTGCTCTATTTGCATTACAGTCTGTGCGGTATGTGGAAAGTATGAAATAGGAGTTCTTTCCACCTGCACCACAAACTAGACATTTTGCTGCTTCTGTTCCTTAAAGAATAACCCCCCACCCCCATCTTTTTTTAAAAAATTCAATTTTAGTTGTGTAACAAAAATCTATTAAGTACATGAGCCTTTAATAAAGTTGATCTCTCAAGTAATCCCTTTTGCAAAAGTGTATTTTCAACCATTTTAATCTTCTGTTTATTTAGAAAACCAGACATTTTGAACAGTCACTGCACATTCTTGAATCTTGCTGTGCTAAATATGTGGATAAGAGAATTAACATGCATGGCTGTTGAGAAAACTAAAACTGTTTAGGATTTTTTTCAAAAGATGGCAGTATGTCATTTCAAGCATAGAAGTTTGGAGGTTTGGACTCCTGTCAGCATTTACAGCAACAGACAGCACTTAAGGCAAAGGTCAACAAAGGTCAGAGGAAAATGACCATGAGGATGTCATCAAGTTGTAGAAGACAGGACAGGTTTCAATCCTGATCATGATATTGAACTGTAGGTGTCTGTATGAAGATCTTTATGTTCTCATTAGTCAGTGAAGCTCTGCTCAGAACAGGCAGGTGTTAGCCAGGCAGGCAGTCACCAGGTGCCAGCTTCAGAGCAAGTTGAATCACTTTGAGGCACTAAAGAAAAAAAAATTACCTGATTCCTCCATGATTTTCTTTTTTTTGTAAGGCTTTAAGAGTCTGTTATGTACAGATCACAAGCTGACATGGAAAAGCTCTATCTGTATTAGAAAACTGCATTTATCTTTGATTTTTCTCTGATACTGAGGTATGAAATGACCTTGTTGGTCTTGTATTGAACAGTCCTACCCTGCCAAATACAATGAATACATCTAGACTGATACTGTGAGTGGTTTCTGGTGTCTGCTAGCTGACAAACTATGCCCAGGAATTACTTGTGAAGCTGCTAATTAGATTAGGCCAAAACTGTATGAGGACAACTAAGTACAGACTTAAGATCCAGTGATGGGAAACACTCCCTGGTGCTTTTTAATTTCTTAGCCATGAACAGGACTACTAAGTGCGAGCATTCAGAAAAGCCCTAATTTCCAATGAGCCATCTTCCTGTCTGTTTTAGGAGCCAATGACCACTCTGCAGTACTGTTATCACAGCTTTTATCCATTCTGTACATTCAGTGGTCTTCTTCTCTGGTCCATGTTCCCCAGTGAGCAGAAAATAAGTCAGCCTTTGAATGTCATCAAATATGTAGTGCAAACAAAGTTTTTGGTTGCATCTCCAGCTGACTGGGAACAGTTGAACCCACTGAGGCTGAAGGTTAATGCCTCTATGGCTGTTCATTAGTCATGGTCTGCAAATGGTCTGGCCATGAATCTGTTACTGGACTCTGACCAAAGGCCTCCTAGGGTAACACAGATGTTTTTTGTCCTCTGTGATCAAACCAGGCTATAGAAAAGACTGGCCACATCGTGTCCTTCTTGTCAGTGGCAGAAGGAAAGATTGTGGTAGCCAAGTTTGAGACCTTTGATTTTCCTTCCCCATTGTCCACCCCCCAAAGATTTTAAAACTATAGAGGTGGAAAGCCAACAAGGCATTGTAAATCAATTTGGCCATAAACATATTCCAAAACCTAAAATAATTTTAGAAAGTGGGAATCCTTGTTTAAATAAAAATTATCTAAGACACAATTTAAAATACTGCTTTCTTAGCTTAAAATAATCCTTGTCATACCAAAGCTGCAGTAACTGTTAGAGCTATGTACTGAGATTATTTGTCAAGCTGATTTTTCTCAATCTCATCACAATCCCACATGAAGAGAAGTTCAGGCACATTGTTCACATTGCAAGAACATAACCTTCATAGCACTAATGCAAGTTACATTTGCTTTACCTAAAATCAGTTGTTCCCAAGCTTTGTTGCACCTAAAGCAACAAACCCATTTATGCACCTTATAAATGCCTTAAATCTTTGGGGTGTGTATACTAAGAGAATGAAATAGTTTTAAATTGTGGAGCTTGTTTCCAAAAGGTTCTGTGACTGTCAAAATGGTCAATGTTTTAAAAAAAAGATAAAGTATAATCTCGACAGATAGCCATTGGTGGATAGTAAACATGATGCTCCAGATGAAGTTTTGGCTCACAAGGTTCTGAACCAGATTTAGTATCTGGATTTTAGTACATGTGCCAGTGAAATGGTCAAAAGGTGTTTTGGTGTTCCCAGCAAAAACTACTGGCCTCTGTTGAAGTCAGCCTTCAGACTGTTGATATATGATCATGCTTACCTTATTCCCTAAGCAAAACAGCATTGCCTTTATCCACAGACCCCTTTTCCTCACACTTTTAACAGTTCAGTAGTCCCACTAGCCTCTAAAAAATTCTATTAAATCAATATGTATTTGTTTATTACAATAGATCAGAGCATATTCATTAGTAGTATAGAGATAGGAGGCAAATGTTACTTGGAGGAATTCTGAGTCACATCTGAGTGCTTCAAGTTGCTTAACTTGAGACAGACTAAGTAGCAGTTTTTTAAAAATAGTTTTAATGACTCGAAAGCTCAGGAAGTTAATACTGTTCAGCTCACTCCGTTTGGGAGCAAAGCTTCCGTGGTGTACTTCGAAGTCTTACACACACCATTTGCCCTTGCTGCCATCATCCAATGAATGTTTCTAAAGTACAGCATGTTCTAGGGATAACAGCAGCTGCTTCTGGGGGAGCTCCTCCAAGGTTTCTGTATGATCTCTCTGCCAGAGCCCTAAGGAAGAGCTGGTAATTTATTTTTTTTTGTAGCCTTCTAGCAAGGCTAATGAAATGTCCATTTTTCAAAAACATATCCATACTTCTTGAAAATATCACTCACAATCTTTGTTGTAATTTCATATAATGTGATCATCTGGAGACTTCAAGAGCTCTTCTGGCTTAACCCCGGGGTTATGTTATTCCACTGCTGATTAGGAAAGCCAAAACAAATATGTAAACTGAACAGCTTTTGTCATTGATTTCATTATTGTAATCCCTACTCCAGTTGCTCTGGTAAAATAATGAATCATCACCAACTTACTGTAAAAAAATACGTTCTTTCAGCACCAACATGATTTTCATGGCAAGAGACCTATTCATTCTGAATTGTGAGTATAATCTTCTGCACATTTTTATGATTACATGCTTTTTTTTCAGAAGGTTTTGTGTTGAATCTTAATAGCAGTCAAGAAGTAATGTAATGAAGAAAGTCTGGAGATGTAATGAAGAAAGGCTAGAGATGTTTTCAAACCCCAGATTTTTATAATGTATTTGTGACTGATGCCACTGTTTTTGTGGAGTGAATGTATGGATTTACCCACTGCTGCTTTTGTCATCAGTGGGGAAGTGGGAGATTGCAATATCTGGTGAGACATCTCATAGATGGAAGTGTCACATGTAAAAGTCACTCTTGCATCTTTTGTATAGCTTGTATAATTTATCTCAATATAAACCAATGCATAAGAAAGTCTCACAGGTTTTTGTGTAAGGTCATAATCTTTTTTACATGACTTCCTCCTTTTCTGCAGTATGACTAACTTATATTCTAAAATATATTTGAGATATTTAGGTATTTAAGGCATAATAGCACTCAAGGAGCCATAAGAACATTGTAGGCAGAAGTCACTGCTGAGAGAGGCAAACTGGGTTGATAGAGCCCTTAGAATATTTTGAAAATGCAAGTTTTACCTCTGCTGTTTACTGTTATTCTAATCACTTGTCACTTGTTTTGAAACATGAGGTGAAATAGATCTGCATGTCACTGCAGTCACCTACATCTAAATGGTCAGAAAAATAGGTGTTATTCAGGTACTTTATATTTATTTTTGATCTCTACTCTAAGATTCCATTACTTAAGTCTTAAAAATCACACAAGCCTTTTATAAATTTTAAAGAGAAATAAGAGTGGCTAAGTTAGATGTAGTTGACTAAAACTTTCACCCTTACATTCCACGACACTTTTGAACTGTGCAATCATATTAAATAGCCCTTTGAAAATTTCATCAGACAAATATTATGAAAAAACCCCATAATTCAGAGATAAAGGACCAGGCCAAGTTTAGAAGGAAAGTCACTAACATAAATGAAAAGGAAAGTTCAAACCAAGTATCCTGAGCAATGAATCTGCTGACAATCCCACCACTCTGAAATGGGATTGTGAGATATTCTGTTCAAACAAAGATATCCAGAACAACTGAGGGCTAGGCACTGCAGTAAGTGCAAATTAAAGAATGTGAGAAGCTGTTTCATCTAACATCCAACTCCAAAACCATGAGGTTAACGCTGGGTTGATCAAGCACTTGAATTTTCATTTTCATAGGGGCACGGTGATTTTTCAGTGATGGAAAAGGGAGGTATGTAAAATAATTAAAAATATATCCCAGTCACATATAGAGCTTTCAAAGAAGAAATTTATACAAAGGTTTTCAGTAGAATTTTATCACCTGACACAGGATATTATTTTCAAAAATATAGTGCTCATGATTTTTGGTCCTCAACCTTCAAAACAATTATAACACAAAACTTGGGCAAGTGAGTTTAAATTATAAAATGTCTATAGCTACAAAATCTGCTGAGTGGAATAGAAAAGAATCTGCAGTTTGTGTACAGATAACTCAGTTCTCTGACAGACATTGGGTCACGTTTGACCATGGAAATATTGACACTACAGAAAAAATATTATGAATGCACAGGTCATGGCAAATTAAAACACACACACACAAATGTGCTATCCCATGATGCACAGATTACAGGGGAAGTCTTAGTCTACAAGAATGTACTGCAACTCTTTCATGAACTCTATTTTCTCCCATGGAGAAAAACAACATTATTGCAGCACCTACTTGTAGTTCCACAGTTGTATACATCCTCTAGTCATTAGCAAGCAATACATTTTAGATTGCTTTTAGATTTTCTCTCATTTCAGCCAACTTGGTTCCAACAGGAAAAGAACTGTCTACAAGTCTGATATAATTTGCCAGGTTTGTGCATGGTTATATGGGAAACCCCTGATTTTGTGGAAAATTATGTAGAATCCTATGGCTGTTCAGGGAAAAAAAAACATCCTGGATTGTCATCAAAAGATTTAGATTAAGTGCAAGACAGCAGTAAGCTGACTCAGATTTTGTAGATGTATCAAGGCCCTGGCCTAAATGGCTTTACCAGAGCATGAGATCAGTTCTTGGAGGCATACCTGCATTGATGTGAAATCCAAGACCCCTGATATTTGCTATTCTGAAAGACACTGCCTCCCTCTCCTCCTCTGCCTGTACACCCTTATGGAACCTAAACCAGGTAAAAGTCCCCAGTCAGCAAGCTACAAGAATTAGACACTGTAACATAGAGCAGATTGATCCCCAAGGACTTTTACTATCTTTAACTATATCTGAGCTACCATTGTTGGGACCAACAGAGAATTCCAAAATCTTGAGACAAACTAATAAACCATCTAATGTGTTTTCTGTTTGCTTGTTTTCCTCCATCCAATTGCTATTGTCTTTTTGAGGTCCAAACTGTGCCTGCTCTTCATCAAATTTTTAAAGTCATATTAAAATCTGATTATATTTAGCAGATAGAAAACCATTTGTATGCAGAATAACATAGTGAAAATCTGCACTAATTTCCCACTGTTCCCATCCTGCTGACCTTTTAGTTGCCTGGAGAAGAAGCCCAGAAAAAGCTCCTTGGATTAGCTCTTAATGGAATCCAGAAGAAAAAAAAATCATGTTTTGTATTACTTGTTCTGTATCATTAAGATAATTAGATAAAAAATCCCACCAGAGGATAAGGAAACAGCATCTCTATACTGAAGAATTAGGAATTATAAAAATTAATTGCATAATTCTTTACAAATATAGATGCTGTTTTTCAAATTTTCTTTCCCACACAAGCTGTAGCCACAGAACCACTGAATTAAAACTTGTTAAAGGCTGGGGCATGTCCAGGGAGGACAACTGAATCTAGGAACTTGGAAGCCTTCATTATATTCTTAATTCATATAGGTCAAAGGCTGCACCCAGTGTGCACATGAGCCCAAGTGGTTAAACTCCACAATATAAACAAAATTGAGGCTTTCCATTTGGGGGCTTCCTGAAGCTCCTGTAAGTGGAGATAGTCAGGGATAGAAAAGACACTTCTAGGACACAGAATAAGGAAGAGTCAAGGAAGAGTTATGTGAAGTCAAGTGTGGAAGGAATGAGGAGCAGCAGAGGGTCCCTAGACACCTCAGGTAACCTGAGACTGCTGCTCTGTTTACACTCTTGTTTTCTCCTAGAATCTGACTCTGGGATACATATGCTAACTAGATATCAGTGCCTATTAAAGTCACGGTAACATAATAATTTATGTTAGAAGAGATGTCTGGAAATCATCTGATCCTAAGCCCATTCAAAGCAGGGCCAACTTCCAAGTTAGGCTGCCCAGAGACAAATCCTGATCAATTTTTTGGAGATTCCCCAATCCATCCTCACAACCATTTCTGCAGACAACACTAGAAGCTCAGCTGCCTTCTCGACTCCAGCCCTTCCAGCTCAGAGTACCTTTCTCATACACAGACCTCCTACTTCAGAGCTGCCTAACTTCCTGCTAATTGGTGTTGCTGTTGCAGAGCTGAATATTCTGTGTGACCACTGCCCAACTCTTCACATAATAGAATGGTTTATGTTGGAAGGGGCATTGAAGATCATGTTGTTCCAGCCCCTGTGCCATGGGCAGGGACACTTTTCACTAAATCAGGTTGTTAAAAACTCCATCCAATCCAGCCTTGAACACTTCCAGTCATGGAGCATCTACATCTTGTGGGCATCCTGTTCCAGTCCCTCACCACCCTTAGAGTATAGAATTTCTTTCTTATAGCTGACATAAAACTAACCTCTTTCAGCCTGGACCTATTGCCCTTTGTCCTAGCACTGCATGTCCTTGGTGAAAAATACTGCAATTGTCTGAAAATCGTCTAGGTAAAAAAAAGTAGAATAAAAGCTTTGCATTGCTTATATCAGCATGGAAAAATTCAGAGAAACAGAAGGTGCAAGTTTAAAACAGACATGTTTGAGGGAACACTGTCTGATTTCTACAAATGCAACTACCTAATTATGCTAATTAACATCTTCCCTTGTAATGAAAATTATATTCTAAGAAATAACAGTTTTTCAATCAATATTACAAAACTGAGCTGACAGCTAAAGATAAGTAGTTGCTGTGCCATGGGGAAAACAAATTTTTATTAATGCATTGGGACTAGGATGAGACCAGGCTGAAAATTTTTATGATTTATATATAACTCCTAATTTATTTGAGTGAAAATATTGAAAAATTAGTTTACCATAGTACCTGGTAAACAGGGAAGGTAGAGTTTTTGCTTGTGTCTGAATACATACCTAATGCTAAAGGAAACCTTTGTTTTAGATGTTTTTCTGCTTTCCAAAAATAAAAGAAGTCTTCAAATCCAATAAAAACCATTCCGCAGTAAACAGGTTTTGTAAAAATATTGCCTTTTTTCATTTGTTTTTAAAAATAAGTATTTGAAACTAGAGACCTAATAATCTCCCTAGACTGAATATATTTACTGAATCAGTAGCCTGAACACTTCCAGGCCAAAGTGCATTCATCTCATACTCAATATGGAATTCAACTCCTCTGACCCAAATGTCAAAAAGAGAAATCAATAAAACTTGCACTACTTGAAACAGACAAATCATGAACAGGAGAATCATTCTCTGCCTGTTTAAGAATAAGTCTCTTAAATATCTGAGAAGAAGGAAATACTGCATGAGTAATAGAAGTTTAAAAGAATTTCCTGGCTACTGTTTATACAACAAATAAAAAAATTATAGGCTATATTTTAACAAGCAATATGTGAGACAGCCTGACATATGGTGATGATGTTAAAGCCTGGACCTCCAATCCCAGAGTTGTGGTAGGGAAACCCTGAAACTGGAGTACCTTTTTTATTCTTCCAACTCCAATAATTTGCTTCTAAAGTTCATGTAGTGATTGTTTGCGTGAGTAGAAGTCTCCAAAGGCCTTACTTTCTATGATCCAGTCTCACAATGTCTTTTGCAGGCTTGGTGTGGAAATTTGCAACACCCTGTTCTTCCATGGTTTCATTGCTAACAATGTGGTTTACTGATGAACAGCTGTAAGTGTCTGACAATTTGGAGAAGGGTTGTGCGTGCCACTTGCTCTGAATAAAGGCTATCTCTGTGCTACCTGATTTTTTGCTGACTGTATATCTTTGTAAAATAAACTGATGACAACTTTAGAGAGTGGTGCTTCTGGAAAGTCTGTAGCAGTTGACAGGTTGGATGGGCAGTGCTGCATTTCTTTTTCAGAAAGTATAATTTGGAGGAAATGGCCTAAAATTTCCAAAGTGACTAGAGAGATTTTGAGCAGTGTTTTTTTATTCTTTCTTTTATTAATGTCTTTTTCTTCTGCTTCCTTTTTTCCTTCTTTCTCTCTCTCTCTTTTTTTTTTCTTTTTTCCCTTTTTTCTTTCCTTTTTTTTTTTAATCTCTCTGGACTATGAAATTTAAAATTGTCTTTGTTCTTAGAAAGGAGCAACTTAGCCATTGCTGGGACAAAAATCTGTTCATCTTTCAAATTAGGTGCTCACAAATTCATGCTGCACATTTTACCACATTTTACTTTTTTTATACAAGGTCAAAAATCTCATAAGTGTCAAAGCAGACTTACTGATGTGCTCACAAAAACAATTCATTGGAGCAACTCCATCCCATGAGCAGCAGTCCTCCCCAAACTGCTCCAATGTGGGTCACTCTTCCAAAGGCTGTGGTCCTTCCAGGACAGGCTGCTCCCATGGGTGCTTCTCTCTCCATGTGCATCCCATGGGGTCACAGCCTCCTCTCAGGCATCCACCTGCTCTGGTGTGGGGCCTCTCCCCAGGCTGCAGGGGGATCTCTGCATCCCCATGGCCCTCCCCAGGCTGCAGGGGGATCTCTGCATCCCCATGGCCCTCCATGGGCTGCAGGGGGATCTCTGCATCCCCATGGCCCTCCCTGGGCTGCAGGGGGATCTCTGCATCCCCATGGTCCTCCCCAGGCTGCAGGGGGATCTCTGCACCCCCTTGGCCCTCCCTGGGCTGCAGGGGGATCTCTGCATCCCCTTGGCCCTCCATGGGCTCCAGGGGATCTCTGCATCCCCATGGCCCTCCATGGGCTGCAGGGGGATCTCTGCATCCCCATGGCCCTCCATGGGCTGCAGGGGGATCTCTGCATCCCTGTGGATCTGCACAGGCTGCAGGGGCACAGCTGCCTCTGCCTCACCCTGGGCTGCACCAGGGGCTGCAGGGGAATCCCAGTTCCAGTGCCTGGGGAACCTCCTGCCCCTCCTTCTCCACTGATCTTGTTCCTCCTCTAAGAGTTTTTACCCCACTCTTCCCACAATCACAACTGTGCAATAACTTTTTTTTCCTTTCTTAAATCTGTTATCACAGAGGCCTTACCACCACTTCTAATTGGCCCAGCCTTGACCAGTGGCACATCCATCTTTGGAACTGCCAGGGATTGGCTCTGCTGGACATAGAGGAAGCTTCCAGCAGCTTCTCACAGAAGCTGCCCCTACCAAAACTTGGCCATGCAAACCCAATACACCGCTTTGTTCTCATGTGATTATAACCTAACAAATATGACACAATATTTTATAAAATTTTATAACATTGCATTTTATAGTGTACTGTACTAAGAAAAATAAATTAATCTGAAAGATATAAGTATAATATAATTTTTTTATTGTATTATACTTATAAGTATAAGTATAATACAATAAAAATGGAATAATATTAGAACAAAATGCTTTATCACATAATATGATGCATATATATATATATATATATGTGTGTGTGTGTGTGTGTGTACAAAAATATGGCTATGTCATACCTTTGAAGTCCTTGGAATTACTGGACACACAGGCCATAATGGTAAGCTAAACATTTCAATTCAAGCATCCTGAGGCCAGCAATGCAGCTTGATGTAATTTATACTGTTAAATTGTCTCACCATCCAGAGCAGGGTGGTCATGCTCAGGCTGACTTTTAGATATGGTCCTTGGCACATGCTTGCTTCTGAGTCACGCCTAGGAGCAGTTTGGGAGATCCGTGATTGCCCAACATAACCATTCTAGGGACCATTGTTAGTAGTTACAGATGTGCCAATAAAGTTGAAAAATCAGACAACCTCTCTCCCTTACTCCATGTTTTAGACAAGATTTAACCAATTCTCCTGGCAGATTTACAGAGTAATGCCACCCTGCTTTAACTATTGCACCTCATATAATTTCCATTTTAAAGAGTAGGCCAGTACTCCTGCTCATGATTAAATAACATGCTGAATGAATATGTTATAAAACAGCACAGAGTGTAGCTGATTTTAACCTTTTTCTTTAACCTACTATTAAAAGACTGCTCTTACTTAAATGTTGATGCTTAGGAGAAGGAAGCTTCTGCTGGAATGCCGTGTCTTATATCCCCATTACCATCCTCATCACAGTCTTGATAATGATATTTGTCACACTCATCATGACCTACAATTATTTACGTTTTGTGCTGCCATGCTGTTTAAAGAATCATGTAATTGAGTGCATTATAGTTGTGTTTAGGCAGCATACCTGAAATTTCAGGTCTCAAAGAGTTCTCTTCTAAAGCTGTGGGAAGAAATAATTGTTAGAGATAAAGAAAATGGCAGTAGAAAGAAGAAAATTGTGATAAACAGCTTTAATGAATGTCAGTCACAGCACACCAGCTGCTAGAATTTTGAGTGTTTAGCCAAAGGGCTGATACTTCAACTACTTATTTTCCTGTATAAACCTAATGAACTGAGCATCCACAGGGTCAGGACCCCTGCTTGCATTTTGTTACAGCTGTCTGGGGAGCTATGAATTCCATGGTGTTCATGTTCTTAGCAAATTTCCGTGACTTTCAACATGTTGAGGTATTTGTGGATGGCTGGACGTGAAAGTAATCAGCTGTGCTAAATTCACTGAGAACCCTTGAGTGCTGCCAATTTAAACTTTAGGCTGAACAGACAGTTGAAGAAGTAATTCAGCCAAAAAAATTCTGTGGTAATATTGTTCAGACTGTAGTTCTCTGCATTTGTTAAGTATTGGCCTCCTTTGTTTCTGGTGCCAGAGAGAACCACTAAACCTAACTTTCCTTCAAAGTGCAAGAAGAATGAAGGTACTTAAGAACTGTGAAATTCATTTGGATTTCTTAAGGCTTTCTTCACTAAGATAACTCTCATGCTACTCTTCTTGCTGGCATGTTTGTTGTAAAATAAGATTTTAAGGTTCTCTTCACAGGGTAGGTAGAGAAAACAATTCCTTTTCCAGCTTGAGACCAAGGACAACCATTTCAAGCTTCAGGCCTAGATATATAAACAACAGGAAACTGAAGAAGAGCAAACAAGGAGGATGGGACTTCATAACTTGAAGTTATAATTGGACAATTAACTCCAATATGCAAATGGACCAAAACTTATAAAAGTATGAGACCTCGTGACAGGTCATCCATTTTGTGACCATTCAGGATCCAGCTTGGGTGTAGCCCTGGCCAGGCTCTTGCACTGCCCAAGGTGTACGCTTTAAGGCCTTTCAATAAATACCTACTTTATTCCTTTAGCTCTGTTTAGTCTCTGTTCCAGGTCAGCCTCTCAAGGCATTAAGTCATCCTAAGTATTAGCAAAAAGCAGTACCTCTGCTGTTTTCTGTTTGTGAGTCTTTATGCCTGGAAGAATGATTTGCATCTGATCCTACGTTGCAGCCCTGCAGTATTTCTTAGGGTCAGGCTAGATTTAATTTGGCAACTGTCAGAAAAAAGTCCTGTATTTTGGCTCTGAAAAAAGACCATGGATCATTTTTTAGTACTCTGCTAACTCTAAAGGTACAATTACAAAGGGAAGCATGTAGGATAAGATTTATGTCAGCTAATTTTAGGTGTTTTAAAATTTAACCTTAAAATCTAAAGCAGTTGCTCCCTCTAAAGTGATCAACAGGCACTTCCAATGGACATTTATTCAGGCATGTATTAAGTATTTATTTTTAGAATAAATTGATCTGATTTGATATCCAGAGGTACCTATTTCACTATAGGACTATAAAGAGACCCAAAGCACATTTAGCATTTATCTGGGATTTAGAGCTAACTTTTATTTATGCTTAGGCAGATGTATCCTTCTGTTAACACCAGCCAAAATGTTTTTGTATCTCATGGATCAATATCTGAGAAATAAATCAATGGAAACCGTAGGAAAGGTTTCTTATTCTTGTGAAAAAATAGGAATAATGGTTTCTAGAAAATATCCTTGCCATCTTACAGATGTGTTTTCACTCTCCTGAGTTTCACTTGTTATATATAGTCAGATGAAGTCATAAGCATTATAAGCTCTTTTTTTATGACCAAACCTTATTCAAAATCTTTTCCTTCTCAAAATACCTCATTCTCAACATTAAGTGAGAGCTGCAATCTTTTTCTAGCTCTTCACAGATGCCTGAAGCTTAAGTGAACTTCTGGACTAAGGACCATCAAGACACAAAACACCAAAGCAGAAAGTGATGTTATGGCTCTCTCCCCAGAGCTCACTTGGTTCCCAACAATTTTGTCCATTTAAACTGAAAATCAGTCTGTAGATTAGCAATCTAAAGCACTGCTTTTTAATGCTGTGCTCCAGTTTACTCTGTTCCTGGAGAAATGGCATGGATATGAAGTTACTCTTAGCTTACTGTAAAACTGGGCCACTCACTCCTTGGCACATCACAGTTCTTTCAGTCTGACACCAGGGCAAGTCTTCATTTAGTGGTGTCTGTGCTCAGCATGGTATTTTGTGACACAAAAATTGTGCTGCTGTGTCACCCAGCCAACAAACCAGAAATTCTATGGCAGATTATTTTTGGTTTCACTCATTATTTTCACATAGCTAATAGGATTAAAAATGTGCTGCTGTGCTCAAAACAAATTCTTCTAAGATGCAGATAATGTCAGAGACACATAACAATAATCATGCTGGATGATCAAAACTGACCTGATATAGATTTTGGTTTCTACAGATTTCTGAACGTTAGGAAAAAAGCAGAATTATGTGCCTAAGTTGGAATTCTCCCATTATATTTTCAATTATTTTTGTTCTTCTTTAGTCCACTTTCTATCCTATCTCTCCTAAAAACAATTTACCAAATGCATATTTTGGAGATTAGTTTTACAGTTTCCTGCAGCCGTTATTGGCAAGGATTGAAAACAACAAGTAGATAACCTGGAAGGTGCTCAGACGTGCTGCAAAGAACCCTGTGACTTATGTTTATGTCCTAATAACTCTGTTTTGATGAAATGGTGAGAATCATATGGACCTTTAAAGCTGGGATTAGGAGGGAAGGTCAGGTTGTCAGGGAAGCTGTGGTCCTTTTACCTTCCTCAGGCACAGAGTATGTTTCATGGCCTGGGGTTATTGAAGCCTGTTCCCTGCAAAGCTGAGCCTAGACAGATTCTAATGTCTTCTGGTTTAGGTTTGTGATTCACAGTTTAGGCCCATAGCATTTCAAGTTTCTTGTTTACAGTCAGAGAGTTTGGTACTTTTGACCTTCCCTATGTGGAACCGAAAGCAGCTTTACAGCTAAAACAAACTTGTAGTAAAGGACAAAAAAAACCAAAAACTCAACAGTTTAGCAAATTTACTTGCAAAGGAATGTGAACCACATTCCACAGGGGCTCTGTAAAATTTTTAACTAGTTGTATCCTTACCTTGTAAGTGCACAGTAAACAGTTGCAGTGTAAATAAGACTTGGGATAGGTTTCCTTCCAGTCTATCATTGCTAGAGGTGATATTTGTGCTTTCATATCCTGACAAGTGGATAACTGGTTTTAGAGACTAGACTTCTATAAATGAGCAGGCATCACTGTGAGCTGTGAAACACTGGGATCATGTTAATGAAATCACAATTTAATGGGGAGAAGTCTTAACATTAGCAATGATATGCAAGAAATAAAGTAGGTCGAGTACTTCCAGTAACTGCAAGTTTGGAAAGAGGCAGAAGTAGGCTTTTGACATAAACACATTTGATACATATACTATTGAAAAAAGTAAAATGTTGCTAAGGAGAGAGGTAAGGAAGCTGACTGAGTGTAAAACATCCAAAATTTTTAAAAGCAAAGCAGTAACATATACAACAAAGTGAAAAATGTGTATGAAACTGAAATTTTTTAATAATGCTTTTAAGAATTGTAGCCATCCTGCTTTTAATGTTCCTTATGATTTGTAAATTACATTAATAATAGGTAAATACATCTACTTCTTACATGCAACAGTGACATATGTATCAGATTTAGTCCAGATTTGCAACATATCCAACTAAGGGTTTTTTTTTGAGAATGAATTGCATTGCATTTACCATTGCAGATTACATACTGAAACAAGATATTGGTATCAGAAAACACACCAAAGGCACTTGTGGAACAGAGGCTCAGAGCATCCACTGTATGTATTCCATGCCCTTCTTGTGGTTCACTGCTGCTGAGTAGCCTCTTCATACAGGGTTGGTTGTAAGGTTGATTGCTGTGGGGAGTGGTTTCCACCTCTCTGATCTGTCATAGATAATGCAGGATCAGCCAAAGGAAGGTTTGCCCAAGGACACCTTGTTGCTAGAGCAGGCAGCCTTCTGGGAAATAGCTAATGTTGGTAGTTTATTATTTCTCAGGATTTGGCTTGGATAGCAATGGATGTGAGTTGGGCTTGCATTATGATTCTACAGTCAGCCTTAAACAATGGACTTTTCAATGAATTTCTCTTGGCAGCTTCATGTTTTTAGTTCCCCCACATAGTATCACCAAGAGGGATGATGCACTAACCTTGTTAATATCTGTGTGAGTAAACTTATTGGCTGCTCAAGAGCTGACTGCTTTTCTGAGGTGGGAACAAGGAATTGAAGAAGGAGTAAAAAAAGAGTAAGGAAAGGGCTAAAAATACATAATGGGAGAAGCAAGAAGGAAATTACAGTAGAAAATAACCCCAAACAAGAAGATGTTCTTGTAAAACCTGGTTTTTAGACTTATATTTTAATGACACTGTGAGGTTCACTACATGGAATTCTTTGATATAGGACAGATGCTTAGGTCAAAATTATTCTTACTTTGTAAAAGAGCTTGCAACTATCTGTTCACTGTAGATACACAAAGAATGAATCTTCTGTTGCTGAGCTGGAGCCAAACTTTAATATCTGGGGTGGAATTTATATCTAATCTTCCTGGGTCTGTCTGGCTCACATACTGAGCTACTGGCCCAGGTAATTTAACATTCTGAAAGGGAAGCACACATGACACAAGCAAAGAAGACTTTGTTCTGATTTAACCTCAGATTAAAATGCTATCATTACACAGATCTGTAAAGATATCATGCTTGGAAAACTGCATATATTTAGGATTTTTTAAAAAATGCCTGTCAATAACCTTCTTCTTTTCCTAAGAATTCTCTGATTTCCTAAATTGTATAATTTTCCACTGCAGGTTTTAATTCATGTACCATATTTATTTTTGTCCTAAGCTGGGAAATATTAGAAAATTATGGTAAAATAATTTTTGATGATCATGATTACTTTGCAGCAGCTGCTTTTCCTAGGCTTTTGTCCTTAGTTACTTCGTTATCTGTTTTGGCCTTCCTTGTTAATAGTTATTCCTGTCTTCTGAGAGTAAAATTGTGAGGAAAATTAAAATGAATAGTGATTTTATATATTTTCTTGGCTTGTTAATTTTTATTTGATGAAAAGTTTGTATGCTTTGATGAAAATATTTTGTATATCATTTTCAGTTGGACCAGTACAGCTGCAGTATTTTTTCTTTTTTACCACCATATTTTGAACACAGGATATTTGTCTCTATTTTCATGTGTTATGCAAATGAGAAGGTTTTATTTTCTTTTGAAAAACACAAGGACTGAGCGCAACCCTGCAAAACCAGCAAGAATGTATCTCACCATCTAAGTACTCCCACTAAAATTTTAATACACTTAAAGTCTGGTCTTTCACTGGGAATTTATGTGGAAGTGAGAGCATGAAATGTTTTCTTAAGTCTGTTAAAATGCATTGGATGCATTATCTCAGAAATATAGTAAGCAGCTCATGTTGCATTTTAGTTTTGTCAGAGTTTAATTGGCCTTTGGAGTCCCTTTTTATGAAATGGGAAAGATTACAGGACAATATTAACCTTAAAACCACTGGACAGTCAAAGTTTTTCTCCCACTTGTGTTTTAGGAAGTTTCAGAATATCCAACCCTATGTAAAAAATCTCATAGACTCATATGGAGTCCATCAATAGATTATACCAAATTTACTATGGATTATATGTCAGCAGAAGGAATTAAAGTTGATGAGAAGTAGTGTATTTATTTATGAGATTTATGTGAGTTTTGTGCAAGTTTGTCACAAAAGGTAATACAGGAACTCTTAACTAACTTTATGTGGATTGGAAGCTATTAGATTAAGTAAACCATCTAGCAGTCATACTTATAAAAGTTATTTTCTGACTGACAGACACAATGCTGGTACAAGATTTATATACACAGTAAGCAAAACTGGTAGCATTACATGTGGCTATAAAATCTTCTTGACATCCATAATTGTAAAAAAACTTGGGCAACTCAGCTGAAGTGACTAAAAGAATGCACTGGTGTATTGTAACAACTGAAAACCAGACACTGCATTTTAAAAAAAGGAGCTTTGAGTAAAAAGTTGCTATTGCAAAATACTTAGAGCTGTTTATAATTCCCTGACCTATAAAGTGACAATAAAAAATGACACACAAAGAATTTTTCTCTTATTCCTATAGTTTCTGGCAAACAAATAGCTATAATGACTTTTCCAGGACTACGTCTTTAAAAAAAATCTTGTTAAATAGTATTTACACTACAGCTGGAGTTCCTCTGTGTAAATGTCTTACTGTTTAAACAGCCTAATGCTCAATTCAGTTGTGAATCATACTGAGAATTAGAAGAGGGAAAGAAAACTTTAATGAAATCCTGATATTTAAAGGATTAGAAACCAGCTCTTGCTGGGATTGCAAGAGAGTACAGAGCTTTAATAACCCTCTGATTTGGCCTTATTATCACGCAGAGCAATATATCCCGGCGGCCCGGTCCCCAGGGAGACGGGGTGCCCGAAGGCTAAGCTAGCTCAGGCCGGTAGCCACAGGTCAAACCCCACAGCAAGCTCAGGGGCTATCAGCTCTTACAGTGATTGCAAGCTCTTAGGATTTCACCTCCTGCTTGCTAGGTAAGTTTGCCCTTGGCTTCAGGCTGCAGCAGACGGCGGAGAGGAGAGAAGGAGAGGCGCTGGCTGGTTCCACAGAGATGGCTTTATTGGGGAAGTCTGTGAAGGGTCCCAGCGACAGGTCTTCTGTCGAATGGGCTAAAGTATGCTTCTTTTATAGGGCTCGGGGGGATCCAGATTTCACCAATGGTAAGGGTTAAAGTAACATAGCCTTATAGGGTTACAGAGATAGGCTATGGGGCGGGGGTCAGGGAGACAGGAACTTATTTGCTGCTGTGTCAGCATTCCTCTTGTTCAGATCCTCCATGGTGCCTTTCCCAGGTCCATGGAGTTTACTACAGAGCTTCAGCATATAAATTCACAAACCTTTTCTCATAGGTTTCCTGCTGACAGAAGACAACTGCATACTGTAATTAGACCAACAAAAGAAGGGAAAAAGACCTCAACAAAACCAAACTGGAAAGAAAAAGGAATTATACTTGGCTTTGTCATTTCTGAAGCTGAAGGGCAGGGAACCAGGGCAGGACAGTAAAAATATCCTTTTGTACATCTGCAGGGTTATTTAAAAAAAACACAAACAAAAACATCTGACAGCAAGGTTCCTAGCCTCCATCTGTATCATGGAAAACCTCTTATAGTATCTGAGAATCTACAAAATTATTTCAGTTACCCAGAAGCTATCTGTGATGGGTACACTTGACTCCAGGCTGTACTTTGGTTCAGGCTGGCTAAGAAGCAACAGAAACCTCATACCCTGTAATAAAGCTGCAGGCTGGAATATTCCTTATCTGAGACTGAGATCCTTCCTTGCTCAAGGTGGAGACACCCCTTACTTGTGACAGATCCTCAGTGACTGATAACACACTGAATTAATACTGAAAAACCAGTATTAACCCATGTAACTATTCAATATTATTATAAACATTGTATAGCTAATCCATTAGGCATAAACCATTGTCTAAATCAGAGATTAAGATTGGATCTAGCCACACCTATGCTCCATCTAGAGTTTTGGGATGAAATGTGTCCTCTCTGGACCTCATGAATCAAGGAGAGGGTCTTCCTTACCCCTTGTGCCTCCAGGCTCTGTGTGGATCATTCCAAAATGTGTTACATTCCATCAAATTTATTGAACTCTCTTAAATTACTGTTTCACTTGAATAAAACCTGTTACTGCTTCTCTCTTTTGAGTGATGTGCATTCCACTCTTCCATGACACCAGCTGAACTGAGCAGCTACACCACAAGTCAGAGGAAGCTATGACATCCTTTCCCAGGACTGTGAGAGATTTAATTTGGCTAGCTGGAGACTCTGAAGGTAGAAAGAAGTCTCACAAGAAAACTAGCTGGATCAGCTTAAACAGCAGCTGTAAGCATTTGTTATTGCAAAAAGCCCCCAGATATTTTTGTTTATTTCTGTCATGTCCAACTTTTCATCCTCAGCTCCACTTTCCCAAAGGATTTCAAGACAAATTCTCTGCTTTGCTCTACTCTCTATAAAAGGAAGCAATTATGTGTTGCACATCATCTCTGAGGATTTCCTGTGGAGGCATGGTGGGTGACCAGGATTAGCACAACCAACTCCTATTCCTGTTTGTGCAGTCTCTCATGCACTAGTAGATCCAAGGGGGACAGAGGAATGGCTGGAAAATGATGTTCTCTGTTTATCCCCAGATGGCATCTGGTTCCAATGGACCCATTTCCATCTGTCACAAAGTTAATTTGAAACACATTTCATTTTAATTTGGATAAATGAATCTGTAATTATGTTGAAAAAGCATAATATATTTAGGACAACTCAGTGAACTTACACATAAAATTAAGTATTATGATTGTTTGCAATTTCTGAATTAAAGATTCTATTAAAAAATTATGTCAACCTGATTCAAGTGGGGGAAAAGATGAAGAACATGTTTTTTAGGATACGAGTTTATAATCTGTTCCTTCAAAACTACAACATTTTATCATTCATTAGATTTTTCATCTTGATTTTCTTAGTGTCCTATACCACCCTTCATGCTGTAGTCCTAGCATGGACTTTTTGCCAGTCTAGAACAGGAGAGTTTCAAAAACCCCATGAAGAAATTTGGATATCCAAACTAAATTTTTCCCCTTTATCTGTTGGGTGGAGGGCTGCCTTGTGGATTGTTGTTTCTCCCCAGCCTGTTTTGTATGGGTGTGTAACTGGAACACGTTTCTAGATAGGTATTCTAGGACTTCCTAACATATTTTTTCCTAACAAGAAAATAAGTCTTCTAATTCTCCTTTGCTCCAAGAAATCCTTGTAGTTTGTCTGGAATGACTGATTTGTTAATTTCCTACTGCAAAGTTCTTGGAGTTCATTCTACCAAGACTAAATGTAATGTGAGTGTGGCAGTTCCAGTCATAGAAGGTTCAGTTTTGTGATATGTGTGTGAGGATTAGAGGATGAGTTTTAGTTTTATAGTCTCTGTGTTGTTTAGGAGCACAGGGCATAGGCAGACGTGGTATGGGAGAAGTCATACAAGTGGTTTATGAGTTCAGTGGGTTAATTTAAATCCCCATTTCAAACATTTGCTATATCCACATGCTATTTATCAAACAATTTGGGGTTGCTAAGGATGTCAGTCCATGAATTCCCATTCCAATCTCTTCAAGTACTTCTGATTAAAATTCAAGGTTAGCTATAGAGTGTTTCCTGGCATCAGCTATACCTGGGAAATCTGTCAGTGCAGTGCTGTGAAATACTTAGAAACAAATTTTTTTGCTGGTCATCTCAAAGTGAATTCCTTGTCTTGTTAAGACTTGCTCTACATCTTTTGCATTAGATTACATTACTGACAATGCAAGTTGTTCCAAAACACATAATTCACAAAATCCTGGTCATGCTGTGACTGCTTTAAACATGACTAAATGGTAAAAGACTTAGTCCATTGAAGGTGCTTTGCTTGTATTGTCCTGTGACCTTTCAATCCTACTTGAAAAAGCAGAAAATAGTGTTTTTTTAAAAATCTAGTTATTTAGATTTCTAACTGGTTCATTAAATGTCATTATATGGCTCAAGAGGAGAACTGTAGATCTCTGAAAAAAGTTTCCTTAAGAGAAAAAATATGAAGCCCAAATCTTCCTGCAGGTTTTAATAAGAACATTTCCACTAAAGCTAGGAAGAAAGAGAAAGCACCTCTGTTCCTGAAGATGAGTTTCAGGTCACTAGCATGAAAAAGTATGGCACAGCAGGAGTTTAGAAACAGACTTGGCACAGTGCAAGAAAGTTTATACTCCAGTGTACTTGCTGTTTTTTGATGGCTCTTATGTTGAGAGTGTGATGTTTTTTGTTTTAGAAAAATCTTGGCTTTATGTTGAAGTAAAATGCATACGGATGTATATGTATTTCATAAGCCAGAATTTTGTCCAGTTCCACTGAGAAGACCATACTATGACACTGGATAAAAATGGACAAATTCTATCCAGAATTGCTCAATTTTGATCATAACAGACATACTTTTATTTAGTCCATTCAAAGCAAAGCAGAGTGCCAGGACTGAACAGCAGAAAAAAGCTTCCAGTCACTGAAGTATTGCTTTTCTTAATTTTTTTTTTAAGAGTGCCTCAGAACTGGTCTCATCAAAGCATTTCAAATTAAATTTATACAGTACTTTTTGAAACTAATGTTTTTTATTAAAAAAATAATTAGGTGGAAAATTTTCATGTTCTTGGATGAGTACGGAAGATTTTGGGGCAGCTAAGGTTTCTAATTTCCTTCATAATTTTTTTATGGACATTCTATTTTAAAAGTAAAATATGATGGTTTTTAAAGACCCAGGTTGTTTTGCATGAGAAATTTTTTTGCACTATATTCCCTAGGTATTTATGATATGAATTATTACATAACTGAAAGCTAAATTTGCAAATCATTTGCTTGGCCTGATGAAGACATTAATATTCCCCAGTGCCAGAGGAAAAGTGGAGCATGCACCTTACATGCAGTCCCAGAGAGTCCTCCACACAGCTCCTTTGGCTGATGGGAATCTGGCATATGCTCCTCCTGCACCTGCTGCTTTGCTGTTGCTCAGGGACATATTGTTGCTCTCACATCATCTGCTTCTGATCAGCTTTCAACATCTGCCAAAAACCGAAGGACACATGCAAGACTC
This sequence comes from Molothrus aeneus, assembly GCF_037042795.1. Taxonomy (NCBI): domain Eukaryota; kingdom Metazoa; phylum Chordata; class Aves; order Passeriformes; family Icteridae; genus Molothrus; species Molothrus aeneus. The sequence goes on along the minus strand of NC_089648.1, from coordinate 91,360,704 downwards.
TCTGTAGTGGAATGGGAGCAAATACATTTTCTTCCCCATGAAAAATGTGTTCATACACAAGAACTATCAAGTACCATACTCTGTGTTACCATAAGCAGATCCTTCTTGAGGGACCTTTGGTATCAGATTTGGACTGGTATCAAGGCCTTGTTAACTGGAGCTTTTCCATTGATCCTGATGGCTTCTGAATGAGGTCCCATCAAAGACACTGGCAGAAGTTCAAACAGTCTCTGATGAATAACAAAGGCATTCCCAAGCAGCTGCCACTGTTCACGTGCAGTCTTGTCTGACTCAGGAGACCAGCCCATGGAAAAGAAGAAAGGTAAGAAGTGGAAAAGCACAGGGTGATAAAAGCAGCATTAATGTACTTAAAATTTAAAAACTACCAACAAATTGTTTGATCTTCATGAAAACTAAGTAAACTAAGTGCAGTTGCCATTGTGAATTTATTTTATTTTAATTTACATTTTATATATTTTAGTTTAGTTTATGCATTTTTATTTTATTTTATTTTATTTTATTTATTTTATTTTATTTTATTCTTTTAGTTTTTTACTGTTTGCTATAAGGGCATAGGTAGAAACTCAAACTTAGTACTGCTCCTCAGCCCTGCCACTTCCAAAAATATATGCACCATCCTTGTGCTGATGGTAGAAAATAACTCTTCTGGAAGCAATATGTGTTTTCTCTGTGTTCTTGAGACATGAGTATCTTTCTTTGAACCAGTGTGTTAGAGAAGTAATGGAAAAGCAGCTTTGAAGGAACCTATTAGCACGCTGAATGACATAAATCATTCTGTAAGTCAGACTTTAAATGCTCTGCCCAGCGATACAGGCATCTGTCACTGGGTTATTTTAAGGAAAAATGCTAAGTAGATTCCTGTTAGGTCCACCTTTACTCGACTTGGGGACAAACCAGAGAAAAGTGTGTTAAAACTTTAATGTTTTCACCTATCAATCAAAATCACCTTTCTCATAGAATATTTTTCTCTGAGCTTTTTTTCCATTATGATTAAAACACCTCCCAAAAAGCAGTACAGAATATTTTCCACAAGATTTGCTAGAGAAAATAAAACATTCTTTGTAATGCACACCACAGACATTGTCACGCTATGAGTGACTGCACATTCAGTTGCATTCCATGAAATTATCGTGGGATTAGGAGACATTCAGGGCAAACCCTTCCAAATTATTGAAACCAAGATTACTACTTGGGCACTGGAAAGGAAGAGGGAATAATTATCTGTTTGGCATATCCATAATAATGGATGTTCTGTGTTTAATTAGGGAACCTGTGCTCTACTTGCTGCTTGCTTAATGTGAGATCTGTGAGGACTTTTAAGGCACAGAAGGCTCCTGGGAACAGTATGGCTTGAATTTCTTTTAACTGTTGGATGATTGCTTATAGCACACAGTTTTAAACTGAGTAGAAAATAACTGGAGTCTAATGCATATCTTTGCTCTCAGTATACTCCAACAGGTCTCGATAAAATAAATAACCATGAGATTTTTTTACATTTGTGTGTGTCTCTCTGTGTGTGTATACACATTTTATGTATTTTATCTACATCAAAAATTGTTATGGGCAAGTGAGTGACTAAAATTCTAAGGATTCCAGTCCCTTCCATGAAAAGTCTAATGTGTTTTACAGAAATCAGAAGTGTGATGATGTACATTTAACCAGTATGACTAATATGATTGTACATGGCAACAGAGAAAAGAGAACTAATAATAAAGTTTTACTTGAGAAAATAACCTTATGCTTTACTTCAGGGGTCCCTTTGTCCCCTTTGTCCCTCTGTATGATCCCACCAGCAGGGGGGACATGCAACAGTTGTAGCAACACCCAGGATACGAGCTAGGAAAAATGCTTGCCAGAACATAAACTGCAAGAAAACATTGGTTATTTTATTTTCTACCATCAGCACAAGGATGGTGCATACATCTTGGTGCACGTGGCAGGAATCCAGCTTACATGTGCAACAATGCTCTGAAAAACTACCTTACACAATAGCTTGTAAATTTTATTCACACAAAGATGAAATATCTCCTAGTTCTTATCTAGTCTTCAATACATTACATGGTTACAGGCAGACTAATAGATTTCCTGGATGATGGTTGACAGAAAACAATGAACAAACGAAATATCTGACATTAAAATATGACAGAACTGAACATGGATATCTGGAGTTGTGGAATTTTAGCAGTTCTCTCCGTCTACACAAAATCCTTTCTCTCTTCTATTTGGAGGATTTCTGAATTTTCAAGAGATCAGCTCCAGAAAACCAGCATCTCAGAGATGGGAACAGCTCTATATACTTCCACTTTTATATGCTCCCCCTTTTACTCATATGCACACATGCAGAGACTGGCACAAGGGGCAGTTTTACAGGAGGTGAGATGTTACAGCACCCCTTCACACAGAGCCAAGTCTTGATACCTTCCAACAAATAATCCCATCTAGCTTTTGTTTCTTCTCACTTCCCACCTTTGCAGGGAAGTGTTGTCGTGCATAACATCACCAGACACTGCCTTCAAATGTCCTTTGACATTTTTAAATTATGCTGAAATCCCTTAGCAGATATGTTGCAGTCTTTAAAGTAGTTATTGGGAAGGATACACAAGGCCTTTTTTGTGCTCAGCAATATCCTTATTTCTGGCTGGCCTAAAGACCAGTGCTGTGGAAAGGAACATCAGGCAAGGAGGTTTGAAAACAGCTAGGAGGAACACAGCGTTCCAAGTCTGAATATCTCCAAAAATACTTCCAAAGCAGCTTAGCATGAGTGAGAGTTAAAAGAATGAGCAAAGAGGAGAGGGACTGGCTAAAGGACTGAGTTTTTCCAGACAGGGAAGTATAACTAGCATTTGTTTGTTTTTCAAAGAAAAATCCCACACTGTATCTGAACGCCAGACTCCCTTATAAAGGGACCCACATAAATCACTCTCCTCCCCTCTCCCTGTCTCTGCACTGTGAACCCTGCCCAGAGCGACAGACTGCTCCTCTTCTGCTCCTGTAAGGGCCTCTGAGCTCCCTCTCTGCTGTTTGTCTGCAGTGAATCATCCCAGGATGTGAACCAGGAAAAGCAGGCTAAACTGTCTCCTGCTAGGAGGGAGGGGAAAAAAGGGACCCACGTGTTCCAAAAGTATCTGAGTGTCTGGTTCTCTCTGAAAGGGAGAAATAACTGCAGGACTGGATTTCAGAAGACCACAAAATTTTAAACACCAGGGATGTTTTCAATAAACACTGAAGATGTTTGGCTCATAACCTTGTTCAGATTATGCATCTCTGCACACTGCGGAAATGCGTCTCCACAACATATGTCAGCAACCTGAGCATTCAGTTGCACTGAGTTTCTCGGTGCTGGAACAACATGGAATCTGCTGCTCTCACTTCTTGCTGCTGACACCCATGACTGTCATTTGCCTTAAGGCACCAGACTAGGAGGGAGGCTGAGGGGAGGGAGAAGAGGCAGCCAAAGAGTTCACCTTGATGCGTGTGCTCCTGGGCCTTCATTGACTTCTTAGAGCAGATTCTCCCATCTATTTCCCTGTCTCTGCTCCACTGTCTTCCTTTACCTAGGCTGGAGCATGACTATTTTTTAAGAACTCATGTAAACTTGTATTTTTCGGCTTACTCCTTTAGCTCCTGCTCTTCTCTGGAAAAGTTTTACTTCCTCAAAGATAAGACTGAAGTCTTATCATTATAACTACTGTGGGCTACAGCTAAAACAAAAGTAAAACAGAATAAAACCTTTTTTTCATTATCTTCTTTGATCTGTCTGCACCATACCTGCTTCTAAGTTTAGGACTCACCCTGCTTGGTGAGACACAGCTTCTAGTGAAGAATCTGCTGAGAAATCATTGTACAAGAGCTGCCTCTGCTGTGTCAAAGCCTGGAGTTTTAAACCTGTCAAATAACTATCTATCAAGGTTTTAATAAACATGTTATATGGTTTTAACTAACAAGGTTTTAATAATCATGTCAATAACATAAAAATTAATTTTCCTGATGGCAGAAATTGCCATGAAAGCCATTCAGAGACTTTGCAAGAAAATTGTACAGATGTATATTAGTAACTTAGGTACCAAAGCTAACAGTAAATACAAAAATAACAACAAAGGTATTCAACAGAGATGAAAAACACTTGGCTGTTAGAAGAGAGTTCAGTTTTCAAAAGAAATGTTTTAATTCTATGAGATAATGCCAGATAATAGCACCCACTGGGTAGCCCTGTTAATCTCAGATGGAAAAAGATTAAATTTTCTACTATGTGAGCTTGGCCTAACTGTATTTTTGCTTTTAAAAACATCTTAAGCAAAAGGAAAAAGGAGTTCTTTTAACTTCAAACTACTGAACAGTTTTTTTGGCATCTGACAGAGTTAAAAAAGATATTCTAGTTTCAAGTATAAGTGCAGTGGAACTGGGGCTTAACCTGCAGCAATTATTTGTATATGAGTAAAGCAACTAGCAACAATAGTAAGCTGTTACATAAGAAATAATTTATTTTTAGATTAGAATGAATGCAAGGTTAAGATGATTTTCAGGATGATGAAGACACTTCCCCATACACATTAAATTTGATTTCCTTCTTCTGTGCATTACCTGGCACTGAAGGTGCAGAGCCTCAATGCACCATCTCTTTTCATGTGAAGAGAGAGAATTACAGCACACAGCCAGGCAGCCACAACTTGGAGACAGCCCCCCTGCTACCCACACCATGGGCTGAGCACAGATACACCACTGTCTGGCATGCTGGAGGAGAAAGGGAGCACACATAGTGGCTTTCAGAAGTGCAAGGTTAACCTGATATGCTCAGCTGTGGAACTTACAAAATGATTCAGAAGGAGATGCCAGTTGCACTACAGAGAATCTGGAGTTCCTTCACTTTTACAGTGAGGCAACTGTGTACAAACTTGGCAGGGCACTGTGCTTTCCAGTGCAGGAGCAGGGGAGCTATGTTCTAAGCCCATGTTTGAAGATAATCACTCTATAGAGACTGGAAATTGCTAATTAGTGCCATACATAAGTTAATGACTTTTTTTTGCTGCAGCTTCAAGATATCAATAAATGTGCAGAAGGTCATTTCCCATTCCTTTCTATATTACTGGTAATTTCATAGCCATGAATTTCAGAGAATTTTCTTTCTTTTTTTCCTAATTTGTTTTCACTCCCTCAGTACCCATCTCATGGTGACCCACAAACCCTGCAACTTCCACAGGACTGATTAAAAGGCAGGAGTGTGGTTTGCTAAAAATAATGAGGAGCTCTACACAGAAGTCAGGATCATTATTACTGAGGGCTAGCTAGCAGAGTCTGCCAAATTTTGGTTTATAAAATCATAACATACAGCTTATACACACGACTATAAGTGCTCTATATCTAGTAAATCCTGTTAATGTCTGTGGGTCTGTACTGTTTAAATTCATTATCTCCTTAAACTGCAATTCATACAAATTCCAAGGACTATTCTTCCCATCTACTGCCAGGGGAGGTATTTGGGACATATTTTGCACTGTGTTGCTTTATGAAATGACAGGTGGGCTTTCAAAACTGGTAAAGATATTCCAGAATTAACAACTATCTCAGGAAAAAAAAATCTGTCGGAGTCTGACTATACCTGGGGGGAAGCATGTATTGATTTACAGCATTACTTTGTACTGCTGACAAGCACTACTGTAAATCAATAATATATTGATTTATAGTATTGTATAGTAGATCCCCAGGCCTAATCCATGTTTCACCTGAGATTATTACTTCCCAAAGAGGAAGAAAGCTGGTTTTGATTGCAGTATGGACACTAAGGACACTCTTCTATTGCCCAGTGTAGAAAAGCAGGGGAAAAGTGATGGAAGCTAGCTTTGGGGATCTTCTCCTGAGGAGGTGGTATGTGAGGAAGAAAAGGATAAATTCACTCCATTCCCTGCATGTGAAAAGGGCCAAGCACACAGCAAGGGATTGCCACTACCAGGGAGTGGATCTGCAATCTCCTGTGGTGATCCCTGATCAGCAGTAGCTCAGGATGTCCTGTATGAAGGTTTAGGACCATGAATTTCAGGCCAGAAAAGGGAGCTGGAGGTTGATCCTCATGGGAAAGCAGATCCTCACAGTGTCCTACACAAAGACAAAGCTAAGGCTGCTTATTATGGCAATGTAAGTATTATAGCTCAGGTTCCATAGATCCAGGCTTATCAGTTGTCATGGAAACTGTCCTGGGACTGGTCCATTAGGGGTAGCATGGAGTCAAGACTTCTCACCATTTGCTATGGTTCATCCTTTTTGTGCTTTTGGCTGATTCATGAGAAGGGCCCTGGGGAAACCTAGGTTCCATCTATAACTCTGCACCCCCCCAAGATGTGCTAAAGAACCTGCTGTTGCTATAACAGCCCTGGAAAAGGACTGCTGAGGAGATTGTGGACTGTGTGTGTGCAGGGGTAGGCAGGGCATAACCCATGTAAAAGGTCAAGAGCAGACTCCCTGAGTGGGTGAACGAAGTCAGAAATATTGTTTGGAGGTCTCAAGACTCACTTCTCTGTCTTTGGTCTCTGTTTCAATCCACACAGAATTCTCAGACACCTGAGAGGGCAATCTCTCTTCAGAGATATTGCTGCAACAGAGAGAGAGAGAACATCTTGCATGGGACCTTGGTGTGGAAGAGAGAGCAAATGGAACAGGCTTGATATGGAATGTAAACTGTTTTTGAGCCAAGTCCATAATCACTTGTGCATGTAAAGTTGGGGTCATTCTGCCAGAATAAGAAAATAAAAATGCCCCATGGGTCAGTGGAAATGTCCATCAGTGCTGGCAGTGGCTGTGGAGGAAGCCAGGCAGGAGATCCTGTGAGCCTCAGTCTGCAGTCCATCCCACTGGGACCTCCCCAGCAGTCGCAGCATCTTTGGAGAGAATGCCAGAGTTCAGGAGGTCAGAAGATCTTCAGGATCAAACCTGGCAGGTGACCAGTGCTAGAGTGGGGTGTTTGCTCACTTAGTTTGCAAACACCTCTGCAGAGGGTGTACCTTGAGGTGTCCCCTCATGCAAAAAACAGCTAGGAAGATAAATCTCAGACTTTGCCTACCCTGCTTTGGAGACAGCTGGTGGCTGGGTTGCTTTTCCTGTTCATTGTCATGAGTTAAGGGACTGCAGGAATGAAGGAAAATGAAATGCAATTAATTATGTAGTATCACCACTGCTGCTTCACATTTGTGATACTTATTGATGATACTGAAATAATAGCTAGTCAGAAATTCTTTGACAAACTGTTTTGATTTTTTTTTTTTTGTCAGCGAGGTTTCCTTGTGGCAAAGATTTGAACTCAAAGCAAAAATGTCTTTTTGAATATGTCTCTAAGACTCTTTCTACATCTTCTCCTTACCTCAAACTTTCCTCCATAGGAAAGCAAATTTTTTACTGAATTTTGCTATGAGGCATACCTATATGAAAGGAAGTCTGCTGTTAGCTTTTGGACTGGGACTAAGATGAACTAGGAAAGTAACTGAGAGCCAAAATAAAGACATATATTTTATGTTAAGTCAGTTCTGAATGTCAATTGACTCATGAAAATGAACAAGTGCCCATATGCCAGACTAGTCTTTGAGAAAAAGATATGCAACTTTTTAATGCAGAATTAGAAAAAATACTTGTTAATTATCTAATAGATGATTCCTAAATGCCTGAAGTAAATTTTTAAAATACCAAAGCAACATAATTTCTGGTTTCTGAAATAGATTAAAATATTTATGATTTAAGAAAAAAAGTATCTTAAAAAGCAAATATTATAAAATTAAATGCAGTTTTCTATTCAGGAATTTACTGTTCCTATCCCCTGTTTAAGTCTGGAACATTTCATCTTCAATAAATATTTCTATTCGTACATGGTCTTCTGGAAGAGTCCCAGTTTAAATGAAAAGACCAACTTCTTCTAGATTGCCACCTCATTTATACAAGGCTGGCTGGAAAAAGTAAACTGAATGAGTTTGGCCTCATTTTTCTAATCCTTAATTTATGCAGCAATACACATTTACATATTAGTTCAAGAGGGCTTTTTCAGGACTAGCCTCTGAAGAAAGGAAGTACAGGTCTGAACATTTTTGCTTTGCCAATTTCCTTAAAAAGAGAAAAAAAAGGAGCAGAAGTGCTCAGAAAATTTCTGCAAATTCCATCCAGGTGTCATGAACTCAGATAACCCTTTGAAGGATTTTTAAAGAACTAACTTTAAAATAAAAATTATCTGTTGTCTCTTTGGTATTCCTAGATGTTAGAATGTGAAACCATTATTTTTAATATTTTCTGGAAAACAGAAACCTACAAGTAGGAAAGTTGAATATGGGGAGTTGGGATTTTCAAGCCTAGGAAGTGTTTGAATGTGGGGAGTTGGGATTTTCAAGCCTAGTACACTTGTGTTTCTTCTTATTTTTGCCTTTTTTTAAATAAAAAGAATTAACCATAAGGGACAGGGAAATTTAGTGATGATACTTGAGAATAGACAAGATGAAACACTGAGCTTGAAGGGCAGATGTCAGTGGCACAAAATCCAAGTAGAAGGTGAGTGCTGATGGTAGTTCTCAGGGGGTAATCTGGGGCCAATGAGTGTTTACGTGCACCCTTGGTAATTTACTTTACACATAAAAGCCATATGAATGAAACTGTCAGTAAAGTGCAGGGCAGGGATGCAACTCAGAGGAACCTCATCAAGCTGGAGAAATGGGCTGACAGGAACCTCATGAAGAATAGTGTAGGAGTAACCAGTGCCTGCCAGCTGAGTGAGGGCATCCTTCCCTTCTGGTCAGCACAGCTGGGATACATCTGGAGTTCTGGGTCCAGGTCTGGGATCCCCAGTGCAAGAGAGACAAGGACACACACAGGGAGGTACTTCAGTGAAGATCCATCCAGAAGGTGGAACAGTGGAGCCCCTGATGCATGAGGAAACACTGAGAAAAGTTGGCTTGTTCAGCCTGGAGAAAAGGGGTTCAGGAAGATTTCATTGCAAACTTCCACTAGCTGAATGGAAGGTACAGAGAAGCCAGAGCCAGGCTGCTCTTGGAGTTACAAAGCAAAAGGATAAGGGACACCAGACCTGAGTAGAAGCAAGCAAAATTTAGACTTTGTATAAGGAAAGTTTATTTGCTGCGAAGGTTATCAAACACTGTAAGAGGAAGCCTGAAGATATGTGGGTCGTCTTCACCCCTGCAGGCATTCAGAATTCAACTGGATGCAGCTCTGAGCAATTTGCTGAAATTTCACACTTGTCCTAGCTTTGAATAAGGGTTCAGGCAAGAAAACCTTCAGATATCCCTTTCAATGTGCATTATTCTTTGACTGTATGTTATCTTGTAATTCATGATGACTTGCTATGAAAAAAACAGATAACATTACATATAAAAATTTTACTAGCTAGAAAATCTTACAAGACAGGAAAGAAAGATGGGGTTAATAAGAAATGTACATAATATGCCCTCAGTGAATACACAGAATTTTGTACCATACATGAGAGAGAAAGAAGGATACAATGATGAGCAATATCAGGGACTGGACCTGTGCACATATGAGGTTGCTTTGTCCAAGTGGTAAGCAGGAGAGGGTGTGCCCAGGTGATTGTTCCTATGGGCTGAATTCAGTCCATTCCCTGCATGGCATTTAGGCTATTTTGCAGATGATATACCACCATAATATGAAAATACAGTTCTGGTTTATTTTTAATCTAGGCATAATCACAGAATGTGCCACAACCTTCGTAAATCTCATTTGTGGATTGAACCGCTTGTGATTTTTCCATGCTTCTTATGTTTTACATTTGTCCTTTACATAATAGGGAACCTTCATCAAATGCTGATGTAATTACCATTAGAAGCATAAACAATTTCTGAAACAAAGTCAAAGCAGTTGCTAGGGAAAGAAATTATTTGAAGCTTTGAAACATATTTTCCAATTTCCTTGGTCTGTAGTTTTCTTGAAGTATGTAAATGTTAAACACGTACAAATTAATTCTCCAATGGCCTGTCTTAGCAGAGAGCAAATCTGTCAAAGCTTTTGTGGAGAGATAGTCTGCATAAAAGCTATCAACAGTAATTAAAGGTCTCTCCTTCTTTTATACAGTGATTTTCTCCAGCTGTCTAATTGATATAAGCAAAGTCATTCATCCTTCTCTTCCCCTTCCCCTTCCCCTTCCCCTTCTCCTTCCCCTTCCCCTTCCCCTTCCCCTCCTCCTCCTCACCCCTTATCTTGTCTGGCTTATGGCAAAGTTGTGTTTTAACAAATGAAAAATCTAGTTTTTACTGATTCTTCACAATTTTTGGCAAAAGGATGCTGTTCTGATCTCTACACCAGGGTGCAGGCCTAGTCTTTTGGCTTGGGTATATAATTGGGAATATGAAACTGAAATGAATAAAAATTAATGAATTGTCTTTTAAGAGTAAAATGACGTGTTCTTAAAATCTGCTTTTTCCTTCCTCCACTTCTCTTTCATTACCAAAAAAGAAAAAGAAGAGAAGAGAAGAGAAGAGAAGAGAAGAGAAGAGAAGAGAAGAGAAGAGAAGAGAAGAGAAGAGAAGAGAAGAGTTTTTTGATAGTTGTTCTCACCTAAACTCATCATCCTGTCTTTTTTAATCAGCTCATGCAATATGCTGAAGGGATGGTGCTGATCAGGCAGGGTGTTGTGACTTCAGATTGCAGTTCACTCTGGGCAGATCTTTGAGGCATTTCTGGAAATGTGAATCTTTACAGCAAGCAGAGACAGGGCAGGGGCAGAGAGTTCAGATCCAGACATGCATCACAATGTGAGTGCCGACCCAGTTGAAGCTCACAAAAAGATCTGTCAGCTGGAAAAGCTGCTCTCAGGGTCTGGTAAAATGCTCAGGAAAAACCAAGCATGCTTTGAACACTGCCAGTGCATCACTTGCTGCTTTTATAAATTGAGATAAATTTGGAATCAGGGTCACAGATAAACTCTATGAGCCCAGAGTGAGCACTGGCAGGAATAAGTGGGAAGCACTGCTGTTATACATTACAAAGATTTAATCTTCCTGGAAACTTTATTTAGCTGGATATTTACTATTGCAGATCATGTGAATACTCAGAAAACCGAGTGCCTGTTAGATAGTTCGGCTTTTCAAATTTTATTTCGGAATATCATCAGAATAGTGAAAGTCTAATATTCAAAATCTAATTTTCTGATGAGTTAAAGAATGGAATAAAGAGGCTGAATTTTTATTTCATTATCTATTAAGATTATTTTTGTTTATTAAAAATTGCTTATAAACTAACTAGTTTGGAAATTTTGTGTATTACTTTCATTTCTACGTTTTGGCTTTGTCCTTCCTTATATATACTACACTTTCTGAGATGAAAGAAGTGAAGAAGAACAAATCTTTAAGGTAAAATACCAAATTCCATTATAAAAAAATAATAAATTGAAAATAGCGCAAATATTTTTGCAAAAGTTTTGGAAAATGGAAAATTTTTATTCAAAATGAAATGCATTAAAAAAAATTAGTTGGATCAGAGAAATATAAATAGCATTTATCCAAGTTATAATAATTATTGTTTCTTGCTATCTAAATATATTTATATTATATATATGTGTGTGTGTGTGTGTGTGTGTGTATTTTTATGCATATGTGTATGTGTAGGTGTGTATATGTATATATAATAATAGTTTGTATGGTATTCAATTTTGTATTTGCACATAGAGTCAGAAGAAGGGTAATGAAAAATGAGTCCAGCCTAAATGATTAGATGCTTGCAGTTGTAACTCAATCTGGGAACAAAATTAATTACTTAACATTAATTAATGGTTGACTTAAGAACCAGTAAGGTCAGCTTTGGTGTAACCTGAAGGATTGCAAATTAACAGTTTTATCCTTTAACCTTTTATCTTGGGACTAACAAGATGCTTGCTCCCAATTACTAAGCCATTCATTTTGTACTTTTAAAATATTGGGGCTACATTATCAAGTGTCCACTTTGAAGTGTGCCTAGTTCTGCCCAGTAAGTGAAAAATTATCAGTGACTCCAAGAAAAATCCTCTTCCCTCAGCAATTACAAGAGATCATCATGACTGCTAGCATGGATACATACAGGAACACTTTGCAGTAGAAATTTTCTTACAATTGTTCTTATACAAGAATGTAGAAAAGAGATTTCTGACTTACCAGCCTTAAATAACTCCTTAAATAACATCAGTTAATAGGCAAGTATGAGGGATGTCTGGATTAAATTATGATTAGTTTTCCATTTACGGTTTCAAAGTTAATATATATATGTTGCAACTTTATTTTCCTTAAGGCAATGAAACTACTCATTGCAGACATGATAGGAAAACTCCCAAATTTCTTGCCTGGGAAAAATCTTTGAGAATAACAGAAACTAGTAATGAAAAATATTAATTGCACCTGTTTCCTGTCCCAACAAGAATATTTTCTAATGTTTTTCTAGTTTAATTGGATGTGTCCCAGGCACTGAAGTTTCCCCTTTTGCCTACACAGGATTCTTCTATTGTCTAACAGATTTCATTATCAGGATGTTTTACCTGTTCTAAACTCCCTGTCTTTGTTTCACCCCATTTCTCCTATTAAACATTATTTCCAGACATATCTGCAAAAAAGTGTTTAGTGTGCAAGTGATTAAGCATGAGAGGAGCCATAAATACCAATAATAGACAGTAAAATCTACCCTACTACTTTCTCATTTTCTAAGGTGTTTTTAGTCCTAACACTTAATTGCAGCTGACATTTAGACAGAGCCACATTTTAAACCTCAGGCAGGTAGGGAGCAGTCAGATTAATAGTTCATTACCAAATCCTTCATGTTGGCATAAATCCAGTAAGATATGCTAAAGAGTTGTTATGAATTCTTAAAACCCTTTCTCCCTGGATAATTATGTACAATCATTGGAACATCACTGCTGGCATTCTCAATAGCTCACAATTATGTCAAAGTGAAACTGTCTAATATTTGTCAACATTTTTCTCTTTCATCTTTTAATTTCTCTTCATTTTGTTTTTTCTCATAAATATTTGGTGCGATGGAAGCCACATAATTAGTTCTGAAAGCAACAGTTTAAAATGAAGTGTAGTTCTATTATTAACATAAGCATATGTTTCAAATGGGTAATAACTTACTGCATATTATTTTATCATGTTTCTTTATGGAACTCAAATCCTGAAAGAAGATGACTTGTATAATGTCTTATGAAGACCATTTTAAATTTATTTTTGCCTCATTATAGTGATTTTCAGAACATGTATCATTCTGTTTTACACTGCAATTAGATTCTGATGTTTAATTTTTATTTTAGAGTCTATAAAGGAAATGACTCTGTATAATAATCCTGACGCTTTTGATATAAACTAATGCAAATTAGGGATTTTTTGATGTCAGAGATAAGTAACTGTCCTTGATTAAAAAAAAAAATTGTGCGAACTTTCAAAAATATTTTTTTCAATACTTTAAGCATATTTTCTGTCTTGAAGATCTGTGAAAGAAAGGAAATTAATTTTTCCATTCTGATTTATTTCAGTTTGAAGATAGTTCATCCATCATGCTGTTAGGAATTTTAGAAAGTACTTCATACCATTTTACTTTTAGGGAGGCAAATAGAAGTAGATGTTGAATGATCTGCTAAAGAACATGCTAATTACTCCACCATATATGCAATTTTCATTGTCATGTGAAATTTGGCTCAGGCAACCAACTTCAAGAATTTTACCCAGAGGTATTTTAAACAGAAATATAACCTGAATATTAATAACAAAAAATAAAATCATAGATAAAGGTATATTTTAAATTCAAATTTGTACTATAAAATATTTTAAATTAATTTTACTGAAAATTCAAAATATTAATTACCTCCTCATATCACATTTTCTTGCCTCTGCTATCCAGGCCAATTATTCACACAAATTTATTTCAGAAATGTTGTGAGGGATCATCCAGATGTCCAACTATGACAAGATAAAACTACAAATCAGGATAAGGAAATTTGACCTTGATTTTTTCTCAAGGAACATGTGGTAAAAACTTGAAGGAAAATCATAGGAAATAAGAGACTCAGAGAAATTGTACTAGGCTAGTTTTTCCCTCTTTAATGTCTGAGCCATAGGTCCTGCTTTAGGCATAATTCCTAGGAAAACCAGACTGCTGTAATATTCATAACTGCCTGCAACAGATGTTGAATGCACTTTTCTGCTCTCCCGTTCCTACAGATGGAATGTGTATGCTTATGCTCCAGCATACTTGCAAAGGGAGCAGACAGGTCTGTCAGGAGACTCTCACCAAGGAGCATCACAGAAAGCTTCTCTTTTCCTGTACAGACAAAGGCCCCAGGAAGTGGAAGGACTTAATCATGTGTGCATGAATCATGTGCTATTCTCTAACACAAGCACGCTCCTGAAGGGGAGTGTGCTCATATCTAAGGTGATAATATTTAAAATAAAGAAGCAGAATTTGAAGGTAAAGGATCTGTCAGCTTCAGACTAACAGCACATTTTTCTACTCTAAAAGTTCTTTATTGCAAAAGAAACGTAGAGGTTATAGGGGCATTTCATCTCAGTATTTTTAATTCCCTAAATCCTCTAGGATTACTCCTAGAGGAATAATCCTTACTTGATTTCTTCAAGTAATATGAGGAAACACAGACCTGTGCAAAGAGTGATTTCTGTCCCCTATCTCAGTCATCTGTCTAGGGCATCACCTTGGGATGAGATAAAAGATTTCCATTTTTTTACACTGTCTGCAAAAAAGAATCTGCTGACCACACGAGATTTCAATCATCAGCTTTTAGACAAGAAATTTATTCTATCCATTAGTTTCTCCATCTCTGAGAATCTGGCTTTGAGGCATCTGGGTGCCTATATCTTCTCCCACTGCCCTGCAAATCCTATGTCTCCAGATGTTTCATTAAGCCACAAGAGTTGATGCACACTTTTCAAATTCTCATCAACACAGGCTGCTTTATTCATCCTTTCTAAACTTATCACCAAGTTCCAAGTCATTCTGTCAGATACACCACACAGCAAAGACACCTCCTAAAGCATCAGGTGAAGAACAAGGGAATGGACTACGCGGTAAATCGTGATCTAATGAAAGGTGTCCCTGCCCATGGCAGAGGTTTTGGAAACAGATGATTTTTAAAGTCCCTTCCAATCCAAACCATTCTATGATTCAGTTCTATGATTCTATGAGTCTTTCATCTTGTGGTAAAGCTCTGTGGCAAAAAGGTAAATCTGCCTGTAAAAGACCAGGTGCTTTCCTGGGTCCCAGGCAAGAAAAGTTAAGGCATTTTAGAGAAGTGTGTACTGTCCCAAATCTCCATGTCTTCAGCTTCAGATGCTGTAATTAGCCCATGTGCATGGCAGCATGTGCATGGTAATTGCACCCACTCAAAAAAACCCAGAGCAAGAACATTTCTCAAAAACATGACTGCAGCACAACAGGTATGAGTGTGAAGCACATAGACACATGCTGCCTCCTTGTATGAGAGCACACCCACTAAACAGCTCTGGTGGGAGGAACATGATTTTGGCAGCAATTCAACTATCTGAAAAACCCTTCTCTGAAGCACTGGGCTTTCCCCAGAGATATGAAAGATAGGGCAAAAGCACCTTGAAATCAGCTGCTGTCTTTGGGCTTTGGCAAAAAGTCGTTTTATCTACTGTCAGAAATCAAATCCTTAATGATCTACTGTCAGAAATCAAATTCTTAATGATAATTTTAAGCAAAAATCACCGAAACACTTTTTTTTCCAGTCTAAATAACAACTATTCAAAGAGAGGAGTGGCTATAATCTCAGGAATGTATCAAGTACAAAATAGACAATCCTTTACTGATATACAGCCAAAGAGCAATTTACCAACACTGTTGCAATTAAATATTTATTTGTATATGCAAATGTGCACCAAGTTCAACTATTAACCTATACTTCCAAGTCCACCAGTAAACCATGTCTTTAAGTGCCATATTCACATGTCTTTTAGATACCTACAGGTATGGTGGTACCAGCATTTCCCTGGGCAGCCAGTTCCAATGACTGGCAATGTTTTCAGTGAAAGCTTTCTCCTAATAGTCAATATAAGCCTCCCCTGATGTCACTTGAGGTCATTTTGTCTTGTCCTTTCACATGTTGCTTGGGAGAAAGGATTGACCCTCACCCGGCAGTACTGACATGGATGCATTTCTGAACTTTCACAGCCATCTAATTTTAGGCCATCACTACAAACTGTGAGACAACTGTACACAGTGCAGTGAGTGTGAGAACAACTGCACCCATTCAAACACAGGAAGACATACCAATTGTTATGAGATGGCTTAAAAGAATAGATGGAATATATTGGATTAAGAAAGAAAGTGGATAAAGTAAGAAAGTGAAATTTAGACCTAGACCGCAGCATAGAACAGATGCATAGGTCGAATAACTAGAATTCACCATGTAGGGCTACTACCTTAATAGTGAATGCACACATCAATTTCTGCCTCAGAAAGGGAAGGGACAAATTGCATTAAAACTACCAGATCATCTTTTGATCCATTATCACAGAGAACTGCAAACAAATCAAATTCCAAGCAAGTATTTTTTTTTTTCCCAAACAGTCATGTTATGCAAATTCTCCTGTGAACCATGGATTACTATTGAGATTCCAGGCAAAAGCTGTCTGTGATGTCTACATAACAGAGTGCACATCAAAAGTCAGGATAAAAATCTGCAGCGATAAGGTACCGAGTTGGGACTGCCATGCAGGGACAGATGCCAAGATAATAGCACAAAAACTATGCTGAGCTGGTTCTCTGTCTGGAATGGAAGATGTGGACTACTGAAGTTGTAAGTTACACAGTAACCTGAAGATGGGAGTGCTGCTGGGGAGAAAGGCAGGTGTCTTCTTGAAAGACACTACAGTGCAGTTTCTTGCAAAGCAAAATTGACATCAGAAGCTATGAGAAACCAGCAAAAAAAAAGTGTGCCATTTAAGTTGAGGCTTTGTCTGAGAACAATGAGGTCTCTTAGGTCATGTCATGAGCAGAAATGAAAGACATAACTATGTCAACAAGGAGAAGTGCTAAACTCTGGTGACATGTTTAATCAACATGTAGAGGATGCTTGCACAGGATTCTATGAAAGTCTGCATCCTGAGGTAAATATATCACATTTTTGCCTAAGGAGCTTATAAAAAGTCACTTAATCTCCAAATCTAGGTTTTATTGGAATGTAAAATCCTAGACTAGAACAAAAGACCTAACTCAAACTCTGAATAGAAAATACCTGTACTCTGATAGCTAAGATAGATGACAATATGAGGTTTAAAAACCAATCCTTCTCACTCCTTTCTGCTGTCTCCTTGAATGAAGGACCTCTTCTTCTACACTTATTGTCCTCCACACTTATTCTGTGCTTTCCCAGGTTGCAAGCACTGCATACACTGTTTTTTTCCTGAAGAGGCTTTGCTCTTTGTGGAAATCCTCCAGCCTGAGTTCATGAGCAGACCTTGTGTCTCCCATCTCTTGCTCTGCCCTCATCCAGAGATGATCTGCATGATTGGCACAGCCACCAACTCTTAAGATGATTTTGGCCAAACATTTACCCACCTCTGGTGATTAGTCAAACCCTTGCATGAAGTAAAGCAGTACCCTGTAAGGCAGAAATAAACATATTGACCAGAAGAGTTTCAATCTCTGTATCAGTTATGCTGGTCTTTCTAGCTCTACATATTGAGAGAAGGGCTTGATACCACCAGCAGTATTGTCTTACATTCCAAAGATGGAATACCAGCAAAAACCAAGTGTTACAAACATGTGAGCCCTTAAATCATTTGAAGAGGGCAACCACATTCCTTTGCACTTTTCATGTAAGTGAATGCATCAGTGCAATATCTGTGCACAAGGTTTTGGAAACTCCTTCTTGTCTGTGATATGGTACTCTTAAATGCTGCAGGTTGATATCTACACCTCTCAGACTTCTGCTTTGAAGGATTAATTTGTGTTTTTTCTCACCCCTCAGCATTTATCTTCATTCACTGTAGTTACTCTCACAAATTATTTCCTCTTGTGCATATGTGAGTATAGGTGCGAGTGAGTGCACCCCTTTCATATCTCAGTTGTAAAAGAGCCCAGTACAGCATTATGAAAATTGAAAGCACTGTTAATGAGTTGTATATTAATAGAGTCTCCTTTAAACTTCTGTGTCTTTCACTATAAAGTTTATTTTATGGTTTCCCTATCTCTTGTTCCAGCTACAGCTAACTTTTGCAAGTAGGAAATGACAGATCAGCTGTCAGACGGGAGTCACTAGATTGCCATCCCTAACATTAGTGGAACAGCAAAATTATTCTGAAATTAGCATGTATGGATGGGATTCAACTGTATTTTCTAACACAGATGTCTAAAGTTTATTCAAGATTGAGAAAATTAAAAGTGTGCCAGTGTTAGCACCATCTTTAGTAACAACAATTTTAAGCATGCATTGTTTCTCCACTTTCACTGGTTTTATGAGTAACTCATTTTGCTGTTAGGGCAAGAAATGCAAGACTGATGCTCTGCTAAAAGCACCTTAGCCTGGAATGTCATCAAACATTAGGTGATCTGGACTCCACAGTCTTGTTTTGTAGGATTGAAATGTCTGAGATATCTTTCAGTGTCCTGCAGGGTCAGAACAGTCCTAAGTCCCCTCTAATTCAATGAAAGCCAATGAGTGCTGTCAACACACAGGGAAAAAGTATTGCCAACTTCAGAACCAATTAAAATCTTTAAATAGCCCCCTTCTTTTTCTTATGGTATAATCAGAATTCTGTGCAGTTGACATACCTGAAGGATGGGATGGCATCCAGAGGGACCTGGACAAACTCAAGAGAAGTGGATTCCTGGGAATCTCATAAGATTTAACAGACCCAGTGCAAGGTGCTGCACCTGGGTCAGGACAACTGGCAGTATTGGGGGATTTGTGAGGGATGTATTCATCCCCCAGAGGTCAGGTTGGATGGAGCTCTGAGCAGCCTGATCTAATGAAAGGTGTCCCTGCCCATGGCACAGGGGTTGGAAACAGATGATCTTTAAAGTCCCTTCCAATCCAAACTATTCTATGATTCAGCTCTATGAGTCTATAAGTCATTCATCTTGTGTTAATTTTCTACTTACTGGTGAAGTCATGTTCTTCCTGCTGTGTTCTTTTTTCCTAAAGTCATTCAGTGGTCAAGTCTCCCAATCTGTGCCATTTTTCACATCCTTTTCCTCTTTCTGAATTTGCTTTGTGGGCACTGCTCCCATATTTGTTGCAGCTCTTATGCCACTGAAATGATTCATCATCACCAGCTGGCCCTGTTTGAAGGGGCAGAGCACCAGAGAGTGAGAACTAGCAGATCAAATAATGTGGAATCAAATTTTTCAGATGTTCCCAGCTTCCAGGCTGTCCTAGAGAGTTAAAGGCACTCCACATCCACTCAAGGCTTCCCTGTGCTTGCGATCATAGCTTCATTTCTGGGAATCCCACTCATACAGGACCTGGGTGGCATAGTTAAGCAGAGGGAGCTTGCTTCAAAAAAGAGAAAAGAAAAGGGCACTGGGAGAAGGATGGTGTGTAATATTTTGTAGAGAGTAATGAATATTGTTTGCTGTGTTCAGTTTTTGGGGAGGGTGTTGGTTTGTTTTTTTTTTTTTAAAGGGAGAGTAAAAGGAGAAGTTCTATATGACAGGTTTTTTAATGAGGCAAAACAGAGACTAGGACTTCTAGTCTAGAAATTCTCAGAAAAGTAGCAGAAAATTGGAAAGGAAATTTAAAATTATTTAGTAAAATTCTCTTAATTCCTTGCGTAAAATACTTTTCAGAGTTAAAATCTCTCACTACAATTCAGTTTCCATCAATTACTTTCCAACCTGGAATAAATGAAATTGAGATAATTGGGGAAGCACACACACAAAAGTTTTACCCATTTTATCTAGCCCTTTAAATCATACATTTACTTAAGCAGGCTTGTTGATGCTCTAGAGAGCTCCCTTAAGAAGGTCTTGAACAAGAAGCAAGAAAGCAGATATACTCAACTATCCCAGCTCTAATTCCCCTTCAGACAATTCAGAATAAAGATCACATCTGAGGCTGAAAAAAACAATAAAATGCAGTATTTAGATACCGCATTATCTTATGGATTAAAAAAATGTCTGAATATGGTTATAACTCCGCTAACCAATGCCTGAAGTACAAAAAAGATTAGAAATAGTCAAAGGAAATATACAGCCTCAGCTTCCAACAAAAAAGATAATTTCTGTAGCTGTCGTGCTTTGATGCCTTTCATATTTATTTTTTATCAGGTTTACTCATTTGGTGTTGATTGGGCATGACTTTCAAAGCATGCACAGGCAGTGCATTCTAATTTTGTCTACCTGAGTAGATAAAACTGCATCAGAATTACTCTTGCTCTAATTATTCAAGGATTGAGTGAAAATTAATAGCATGTGATGCATGTCATCCTAATAAAGAAAATACCTTGAATTTCTGTTTCTTGGGTTTTATATCTCAAATTGAGTGCTGGATGCTTTCAGAGAAATGTTCACAATGACCCCAGAACAATTCTGCAATTTATGAATATGATAACAAAAAAATCAAATCCAGAGAAGAATTATTTGATATATAGGTATCCTGTGAACATATCTACTTGCTGAATTCAATTATTTAATGCAAATTACTTAATATTCATATGCACCAAATGTGGGAAAGGAAGAACACATGAAGTCATAAAAACTGGTATAAAAGTTCATTATTAGTTTTAAAAATACATTAAAAATTAAACTTCCAATAAATCTTAGGAAAAGCTTTTTGACAGCAAGACTATTAAACAGCCTCTAGGGAAGTGAAAAGAAAACTAGATATTAGAGTCATCTAAAATTGGACAAGACACAGGAAGTTGGAATGATGGGCTTAGGTCTGTATTAGAAATATGGAGAACTAGAATATGTCATCAATTACAAGATTATGTAGTTTATGCAGACATGTGCCACAAATACCTTCACTTGTGATGCAGGTGTACATTTTCTGGACATATATAATTCCTTTGGGATACAATTATCCCCAGTCACACTGGGAATGAAATAAAGCATTGTGTGGGAAAGTGAGCTACTGAAATCCATGCTGAAAATGGACATGGGAGTGATAGATTTGTTTTGCTGGGCACCTGGTGTCCAGTCTGGGTCAACCCATTGCAACAGACCACTTCTGTAGGACTCACTTGGTGAATGTTTCCATTCTTTATTACTACTTCATTGCATATTATAACTCTAAGGCTGTACTGTTCACAGAATATAGTAACCAGAGCAAAAGTTATCAAATACATATCCTTTGCTTTCTTCCTGAATAATATTATATAGAATCACAGAATGCTAATTCCCTTCTTCTGGTCTCCTTCCTTTTCTTTTTCCTCAACTCTAGACAAGCTGGAGAATGACAGTCTCAGTTGCTGAGAGCTTTTAGTAAGAACCAGAGATTTTTCTAGTTTAATGCTAAAAAACTTAACACAAAGAGAAATCTTATTGGCCAGATGTTTGGGCAGATATCCTTCCTGATAGACAGTTTACCAGGAAAAATTGAAATGAAAATTTGATGGCAAAAAGCATAGTATTTTTTGATAACAAAGAATTTATGCTTTTGGTATTTATCTGGATATAGAATAACTGCATAGAAATAGAAACTCCCTCTTCCCTTGAATTCTTGTTTACAGTTTTATCGGGCTGAGGAAACAAGCTCCAATAGTACATTTGATGGTAAGGGTATATGCAGCATTTTATATTGAATACTGCAAAAACTTCAGTGAGGAACCATGGCTCCATGAGCCTGTAAACCTGCAAAACCAGGTTTTTATGTTACTGTTGCACTTGAGAATGTCCAAAGGCCCCTAATCTTCCACTTATATTATTGCCTCTAGATTTCTGATTCTGCAAAAGACTTCAATTAATTCTAGACTCTGAAAAGGAATCATGAAAATGGTATATAAACATAATGAAGAACTAGAAAATTTGTAATTATTTTGGATAAAGAAACCAGATAAACAAAGGGTTCATAATATTCTGATTATATGTTTAAATAAGTGACATTTTGAAATCAACAATGCATAAATACAATATGAGTCACATATGAATAACTCAGCATCTCCAAGGGTTGCTTTCTTGGAACATTGCATTAATTATTGAAACATTACTTAGAAATTATAACCTAAGAGAAAGTTAAACCCTAGCAATCTTAACAGAAGAAATATGCTAATGTTAAACAGTGTTATGAAGTGACAAATATCAGTGTTGGTGAAATTAAAATTAGTGAGAAAAAGAATTGAAAAGTTAAAAATATTAAAAATTGGACCAGATTTATTAGTGGCCCCTAGATCCTTACTGGTTCTTATGGTGTAAATCTAAGTGCTAAAAGAAGCTGATAAGAAGCTGGGAAAGCCAATTTCCATTTGCTTCTAACTAATATCTGCATTAAGGTTACTGGCTGAAATTAATATACCAAAGCCTGATTATTAGCTTGAGTCTTTGAAGAGCAGGAATCTGTTGAAAATATCAAGTAAAAATGAGAAACAATATTCTAAATGTAATATGTCACAAATGGGAGGGAAAAAATGTATTTTCCACTGTGAAAGACCTTACTTTTTTTTCTGAGATACACGTACCCACAAAAAACCAAAAAAAAAAAACCCAACCCTTAACAAACCCAAAACTAACCAAGAACTGCAAACCAACACTTATATTTGGAAAAATTGAAAAATTATGCAATTTGCCTTCTAGGTAAAACAATGCTAAGCAACTCAGTTCTCCATAGGCTCTATCTGTAGTAAACAGTTTGAAATAATTACAGCATCTGAATATGTTTCAGTCTAAAAATAATGGCTTTTTCTTACACTGGATGCTGAAAACTCATTCCAGTGTCAGAACTGAAATCAAGCTGAGTCTTTTGTCAGTGCTTTTGATTTTTCCAAAGTGTTCATTTGGCACAAAGCACAAAGATGTGGGTGAGCTTTGAGAATGAAATACAGAAGGTGGCAGAGTAGATTAGGGGATGGCTGGAGTTCTTAGGGAACAGTTGATGATCTGAAGGACATACTCAGAGTGAGATGCTAATAGTAGCACATGATAGCAAAAGAGGTGAAAGTATCATCCTTTAAAGGAGACAAGAAGAGCAGACTTTCAGTAAATGTAATCAATCATTTGTATTTGCTTGTCAGGGACATTGTCTGCTTCAATTCATGCCTGTGGGCTTTAGGTAAGGTCATGATCCACAAGCATTCCATTAAGCAAAAGTTTCTGTTCACTGTTGCCTCAGAAGTTATTTCTCATTGTTTCCCCTCCCCTGGTGCAGCTAATCAGTTCAAGTGTCCCAGTGCCATGGTGCTCTTTGGACAAGGCTGTGATGGGAGCAAAACCAGCTCACCTTATCCATGGCAGCAGAAACAAAAGCAGCAATGCTTAGGAGAAGGACAAAATATTTTTGTTAAAGGGACTGACGATTTTCTGGTCAAAGAGTGAAGTACTGTGCAGTAAGAAGTATTGCTTTGCTGATGGCAACAGGAAATGCTGCAAGAGAAAAGGTGGCACCTTGCTTGTGAGAAGGGCTGCAGGAAGAGAACGATGGACTTGATGCTGGAAGTCTGCAGCAGAGCAATACCACTGAATAAAATCCTTTCCATTAATTTACTGACCTGACAATGTCTTAAAGGCTGGCGTTTCTTCCCTTGCTGCTTAGCACAATGAGCTGTTTCACAAGCTCATTATAGTACCTCTGCATAATGTATTGCTATTCTACCTATCCCTTTTGGAGTTTCCAGATTCTATTTTGTGCATGATAAACAATATGTCCATGTGGGGCTTTTTGAAAGGTGATGTGTTCCAAATTCTCACTGTGCTTCCATCCACCCAAGAAGTCTCCTCTATTAGCATGAAAGTTTTCTGCTGAACCATTTCCTTAACCTTCCCTATTTTGCTCCAGTAAGACCATCAGTAACTGTTCTCTCTCTTAGTGTGGTTCTTATACAAATGGTTGATGACATCCCTGGTTAACATTATTTAATAGAGCAAGAAAAATGAGTGTATATGAAAGAATGTGATCTAATGTATCCTGCCATTTGAAACAGCTGGCAGTCCTTGCTGGCAAATTCCTAATTCTCCCCTCTAATTCTGTTCTTGGCTCTATACCCTCATTCTCCAGATAAGATTTTCACATGGTGGAGTTCTACATAATCAGTCATACCAAGAATTATATTCTTACTCTTCACAAAGCACAGTATGGTTTAAAAGCAAAAGTGGTGTGCTGAATATAGACTGCAATCACAGGAGATATAAAAAGCAGCACCTTCAGAGGAAGCTACTGCAGGTCTGGCTTGGATCTTCCCTGGTGGTAATGAAAGACCACCAATTCCAGCAGGAAAAAAAATCCCTCATAAATACCATTCCAAATACAGAAAGAATACAAAGAATACCAATATTCTTTCTGTGATACCCAAAACTCTACATTTTTCCCAGATCCATAAACCCCAGCCATGATATGGTAGAATTTATTAACAAAACTAACTAAATCCTTCTGCTTCAAGTTTTATTTTCTAAACATGTACTGTTCCCTTTAGAGAAGGTATTTCTGAGATCAAAACCACACTATATATTCTCTGCTAGATACATCTGAAGCCTCTCACCAGATCTTCTACACTACAAAGTTCTCAGATCATTAATTCACCATTTATTGTAATTAATTTATTGGCATTCAATCTGTTAAGAATAGCACAAAACAAAGCTAAGGATTCATGTTTGTCTTCTGATGATCTTCTTTACCAACATGAAAATAACAATAAATATGTTACAAAGAGCTGGATTTCAGACTTTTTAATCAGAACAGCAGACAAAAACCTTTTTTTCATACCACTCATAAGAGAAAGTAATTAGAACAGCATTTCAGTTGTGTTTACATTCTAACCACAAATTAGGAAAAGCTACCTACAGTCTGACATTCCTAAACAAGTAGCTGCACAGAGTGCCAACTAAACATACGAATGCCTGGGATGGGGAGAGAGATGGCAAATACTTTTCTTAGGAGCAGGTTTATGGATACTGTATCTAAAAGAAGAGTTCTTTGCAGTCCATTTTATTCTAATTTGTTGATGTGTCATCATGCAGAAGTATCAAATGCTGATTTGAACCAGGCATGCAAGTGCCAGCAACACAAAGCTGGAGTTTGTACAAAAAGCTTCTGGTGGATGACAGTACTGAGAGAAACAGGTGCTCATTTTTTATTGTCATCCATAGCATTGCTTCCTTCTGTTTGCTTGCTACACAACCATTCAAGTAGGTTTTTTTTCTTTATGAAGCATAATTTGCTGCCCCATCTAGTTTCCATACATTGTTGCTTGAAATAACACATGACACTGATAACATGTGAAAGTTTTTTCAAGATTTTCACTGCAGAGAATTGTAGAGCAGGAGAAGATTCAAAGTTCAGTAGATAAAGTTCTGCTGCCTCATTCTTGATTGGTTCATATCTGGGGAAGATTTTCCATCTTTACAAAGCATTTATGGTTTTAAGAAGTCATAGAAGTGGTTTTTTTTACATTCACTTCACAAGTGTAAAAATTATCCTAGCTGAAAACCAGAGAAGATGTAAGGAGTGTAAGGAATGTAAGGAATTTTAATATTATTTTCCTTTACCAATTGAAATAATTATCCATAACCATTAATTACCCATATTTATAGGGAAAAAAATCATCCCATTGCTCACTGTCTAATCCAAGGGAGTGAAAACAGCAGCTTGCAGTCCTTCCAAGTGATATCTTGGAGATGCATGGAAGTGATTCATAAGGAAGACATTTAACCATAGGGATAACATATTGAGACTATAGCTCAATGTGATTGGAGGAGTAGAAGCTGAGCACAATGTATCTTCTGCTTTCCAAATAAAGGATCTGTCCAAAAATAATCCTGCTTTCAGAAGTGAAAAATCCATTACCAGACTTTTAATGACATCACTTCTGAGGTACTCCCCTGGAAAGGTACTCCTAAACATTTGAAATCTTGACAAAATGCTGTAACATCTACTCTGAATACATTTCCTCTTGATGACATTATTGGCAAATTGGCTTGTTGAAAATGGGGAAATAACCTATTTTCCAGGAATAATGGCCAACCACTGACTCTAGTCTCAGCAGTCAGTGCCAAGCGTTTTTATGTTTCTTTGTAAATCAAAAAATCCAGGAAACAAAAGACACCTTTAACAGATAACACTGGCATTTTAAGCCAGCAACCAGATGTGACTTTAAGGTTAAGGAGTCTATGAATTTCCAGTATCAGCTTTATCTCCTGATACTTCCATTTGTACAGCACAGTAAAAACTGATGGATGAAACCATATCTCCTTAACATGCTTACCAGAAAACAAAACAAAACAAAACAAAACAAACAAAACAGCACAAGTTACACAATACATGAAAAAATTAAGCATATACAGAACCCTCTCTGCTGCACAGACTAAGCAACTAGTCTTCTTGGAAAAGCAATTATTCTGATCTGCTGTTTAGTTTTTTTCATCTGTACACTTATTGGTTCCATGTCATTAATCATTGGATTGTACCCTCATATTGCCAAATTTTCAAAATATTTAGTTCTTATCTAGACAGTAGGGAAGTCAGCTTTCAGCACTCAGTGTCAAGTGTCAAACAAGAAAATAATGGTGAGTTTTTTAAACCTCTGAGAACTCTGAGAATTTTCGTTTTTATATATGCACTTCAAAGGATAATCTCATTATTTACTTTTTTTTAATTTGTCAAAATTTATCACTCCAGCTCCAGATTTTGAAAGCTTCCAGTCAGTGGTTTTCTCTGATGCTGGTTATATCTTCTCTGTCAAATTCATAAAAAATTAAATATATCTACAGTCTGATGTAGCAAATGAAGTGCATGCCTCATGCACTCAGATTTCCCTTTGCCGAGCATTTGGTTAGCATTTCAGGATGAATTTTCCTTTGGGTGCCACTGCCACATGAAAATGCAGGGTAGTCTAGACACAAAACTTATTGAAGAGAGACAAACTGAGGCTACAGGATCTTTTCTTTCACATTTTACATCTGTGAATCTGTCCAACTTTTCCACATTGCAGTAGAGACTGATGTGTTTCTTACTTACACAGGATGGTCCAAACCTGAACTAAGTCTACTTTAGTAAATATGTGTGAATCCCATTCTCCAGCCCTGAGAGCAACACAATCTGCTTCCTGCCCAAACAGATAAAAATATTTCTCCTTCCAGTGGCCTCCAAACTTCCAACAGGAGACCACATTGGCCTGTTTTATCCCCCATATCAAGTCAAGTTATTGTTTAAAAGTGCAGTCATTATTATGGGCTGACACTCTACCCAGCCATTCCACAATATAGAAAACAGCAACTGAGCCTGGTTAGCCTTACACTACAGATACCATCAATACACAGGCTGGCAATGGTGTGAACTTCTTATATATTTGGTAGGTAAAAATTCCATTTAGGTTTCAATTGAGAAATTTTTCCATTTTTGAGAAAAATCACATTATTCAGGAAATAATATTCTCTGCACTCTTAAAACCTGCAACAGTTTCCATTCTTCTAAAGTGTAGTTGACAAGTAATTTTTTATCATTCTGGATATTATTTTTAGCCATAATTATAGACAGGAGGGATGCTGTCTTCTCCAGTATCTTTTTGGGTTTTTTTCAAATGGGAACCACCCTATGGAACATCTTTCTTTTTAGTTATGGTCATGCTCATCTTAGTCTGGTCCAACAGGCAAACAAATGCTGCTTTCTTTTGAAGAGATGATGGAATTGGTAGCTACCCAACAACAGGGTGTGCCTGCACTGAATATATTCAGGAAAAAGCACAGAAATACCCTGCAATTAAAAAGTACACTTAGAAATAAAACACCCTGACCATTATTCCCTTTGGATTCCTCTCATGACTGCATGAAAAATGAAAAAAAATTATTGCAGAAGAACTACTACATCAAAACAAAATCATGAATAGAGTTAAAAGCTATAAACAGCCAGTAAATGAAAAGGGAAACATCAGCAGTTTGGAACATGTAACATTCCTCAGAGGGTTTGTAATGTGGGAAGAAAAAAAGCATTACAGAACATAAAAATATCCCCAGTTTGTGTGGAAGTGTCTGGGTTTTACATTCAGTGATTTAACAGTAGGTGTAATGTTCCATATTGGTGTTAATATTTATCAAGCTGTTGATCCTGCAAATTTAAGAAAGAATTAGGTTTGGAAATCCACCCCAAAAATATTATACATTACATTGATGAAGAGAGAGATTTTTTATATAAATCAGAATAACAAATGCTACTCTGTGCGAGCTGTTGCATTCAGTATGATTATTTTTGTGTGAAGTTCTGAGATGAAAGCTTCCTGAATGTCTATCATATTTGCTCTGTGTGCATCGTGTGCACTCATATTGTCATTGTGTTTAAATCTTGCATAAGTCAAACCCCAATTTATCTGTGCAGACATGATTTGCTAATTGCTCAAATTGGTTTACTTTTGCTCTTTTCATTGCTAAAGCTGCTGCAGCTTAACTTAGGATCTTTTCAGATGTTTTCCTTGGCCATCTTAAAATGAAACCATAGGGTTATAAATGTTGATTGTCTCACCAGTTGAGGGAGCAGCCCATGGTGGGGGTTTTATGGGGGTGCCCATAAAACCATTCAGCTCCCAAGGGACAGAGATTTGCTGGAACCTTGTGCATGACACTGGCAGCCCACATTCCATTGGCATGGCCCACATTCCATTCCATGGCATTCCATGCCATGGCAGCTCCATTCACATGGCACTGAGCATGAGGACATCACCTAAAATCAGCAGAGAGAGCTCATACATTGTAAGAATCAGAATGTGCTAGTAATACCAACTCAGCTTTGTCAAATAGCTCTCTCAGACCTCATGCAGCATAAATTGAATTGATCTTTCTCCTTCAGTGGCAAGATCTAAACCTCTTCTCAAGCAGTATGCTTGTTACATTGTTAACTGTTCCTGTCAAGGAAAGTCCATCTCACCAATGGAAAATATGCAAACGAGAAATATTTTAATAATGTTTTGCTGTGCACAGTGCTCACATGAACCACTTTTAAAGGTCCAGAATTACTACTGCTACTGAGCATGACTTGAGAAGGTAGTGACAACCACAGACACATGAAGAGTAAGATTTGAGGATAAACAATGAGAAATTGTCAGGCATTGACTCCGTTCTAGTCAGTCTCAAATGGAATTAAATCTTTCAAGATATCCTCTTTCCACAGTGGGCTTCTCATTAGGCTGGTGAAATTAAAAACTAATTAGAAGCAGCAAGTTAGATTCTACCCAAATTCAATCTGTATTTGCAAGTTGAATGAACTGTCAATTTAGAAAACAAAATGCTACAGGATGAAGAGAATAGTGTATTGAAAAAGTCAGTCAATTGAGTGATGTGAAATAACAGGCACTGTGCTTATGTGAATTCTGCTGAATCCTGATTCATTAAAGAAAATTAGAATGCCATTGTCATCTTTGGCCAAGTTTTAACACCTGTCACAGAACTGTAAAAATCAATTCCAAACTAATTGACACTCTGGAGAGAAGAGGCTGGCAGCCAGTTTTCCAATATGAGCGAGCAGAAGGGCAGAAGAACAACTGTAGGTCAGAGATGGCAAAACTATTTCTTCTGCAGTGCTTGAGCAGGACAAAAAGTTTTAAATTGCAGTGACAAAGTCTATGGTTTTGTCTTCGTGGCCATAAAATATTTCTCCACTGTGAGCAGTGAATGTGGTTTTGCTCAGTTTAAATGTCAGCAATCACACCCTTTGCTATTCTTTTTCCCATCTGCCTTTACTCTTTAAGTTGTTTAAGGAGAGTTGAGCTAAATGCACCTCTAAAAGGCCTTGCCACAAGCAAATCTGCAATCTGTACATTTGAATAGCTTTCTCTGTGTCAAGAAACTGAATCAAGGAATCTGGCTGCAGTGACATGAAAGAAAAAGAATATCATGTCTTCAGCAGTATTCTCTTAGTGATTGTCTCACTGGTCTTTGTGTTGCATCTAAATGATTTCATCAAATAACTGCATACAAATACTGAAGACCCTTAATGAGAAAAACAATCATCAAAGAATGAAAATGTTATTGGAAGAAAACCTGAAAAAATAAACATTTAGGTAAAAACCTTTAGGATGAAATAGTAAAGTAATGTAGTTCTGTACCAGTGTTAAAGCTGTTTCATCTCAATCTAATCGAATTACATAGATGCTAAAGTAAAATCTCAACTCCTGGAAAAACAATCTCTGAAGATAGCAAGTAAGAAAGGTGTTTTTCATGGTTCCTGGGTAGGAATATTTACTATGTTTTTTCTCTTTTCACAGAGAAATCAAAACAACTCAGTAGGAAAGCTGATAAAAAAACTGCGAAGCCAATGGAAAAACCTCTCAGTGTTAACCTGTTTCTGCTCTCTGCAGTGTTTACCTTCCATTTCAATGGGGACAGAGGTGCACAGATATTAAGTGCTATGGATAAATCCAATCCTGAAGCTTCAGATTGTCAATTCCTTGTTTTGAATTAAAGAAACAAGAACCTTAATATGTACCTCTATTTTTCTTACAAGCTTCAGCTAGTTTTGAATTTCAGGTTAATTTAGCTTGCTTTTCTTAAACCTCTGACAAGGTTTCAATTATACATTCAATTATACACTCAATTATGCTAGACTTCTTTTGTGAAGAGTTGAGTTACTCAGAAGTTTATCTGCATAATAAAAGTCATAGTTGACTTTATTTCACAGCCTTACCCAGTGCAACTTTAAATATTGCTGATTCTAAATAATTCAGTTCCATACCAATAGTTGACTGTAGCTTCATTCACATTCAAAGGCAAGTGAAAAAGTAGGACAGTGTTTAATATTGCCACATATGACTGTGAGAAGACAGTTTATATTAATTCATCTCCCTGACCTAGATGACAGTTACCAGGAAACAGTGGTAAGCAACCAAAGCCTGAGGGACACCCAGACTAGTCAAGGAGGTCTCCAGAAGAGAAAGGCATGATCTTAAACTTGATTTTTATCTCCTCCTAAACTTACTGCTGTGTATTCCTTTTTATTTGGGGGTGTGGGGGGGGGAAAGAACAACCTTTCATACTTTTGTGGATATTTAAGTGGTATTCCCCTTCTATAATTCTTTGTCAGCTTTTTGTAAATCTGAGTGGAAAATTAAAAGCAGGATGACAGTATAGGATTTCCTTTTTTTATCTTCCACTAGTACCCACTAAACATTAACAACTTAATATTTATTTGACCTATGTCATATAAAATATATTTTTTCATCAGAACAATGAAGCAACACTGGCACACAGCTACTGAACTACATAGTGTTTACTGAAAGTGGGACTATTACTTAGACACTGGCAATAAAGTAAAACAATAAGTAACATTTATGTAGTCTATGAAATGTTTTTATAATGACATTTAGGGAGAATTAAATTTTTTAAAAGCACTACCAGATCTCCATTAGTGTCTTACTGAAAATCCTGAACAGTGTGTCTCTCTGCCAGGAATTTAGGACCTTTATTGAATGCACTTGGCTTCATTACAGTGCAACGAGGTTTTTCAACTGTCAGCTGAAACAATGTGTATTAACCTGATAAAACAGATATAAGAGATAGATTTTTCTATAGATTTTTCTATTAAAGGCACCTTTTCAGGGAAACAAACTATCCCTTATTTCTAGAACTGAAGATAACATAAAAGAGTCACTAGCACATCTCCATAAAAAGTACTGCTGTTCCACACGAGGATTATCTAATAGCATAATTATAGACTATGCTATTTACAACAGTGGTAATTTCAATTGTCCAACACTTTCCATTTTATACTATTTATACTATTTATAAATAATAAAACAAGATTACTTTTTTTACTTTTTTCCCTCTAATTATAACTGCTTTTATTCTCATGTTTCAAAGCTTCACTAAAAACACTGCTATCAATTTTGGAATGTTACCCAAATGTACATCAACTTATTCAAATTGATTTTGTTATGATATTGCTGCAGCATGCAGTAGCCTTAAAGTCAAAATATGTTTTAAGTTTTGAAACCTCCAATATGACACCTATCTGAGCAGCCAGGGAAGTCCTAGCTTCAATTCCGTTGCCTAAACATGAGCCCAAATATTCCAGGCTGCAGGCTAAATCAAGATCTTTCAAAAGAAAGATGGGGAAGAATCACATCATCCATGGGTATAGCACTACAATAATGTTCACAATTTTGACATTTTGCATCGTGGTTCTGGGCTGGAGTCTTCAGGTCATGATTACTGGAAGCACAGCAGAGGTGGAAGGATTCTATTTAATTTCTCATGGAGGAAGCAAATGAACTCTGAATTGAGGTGTCTCGTTTCCTTTTCTGGAAGCACTAGTGTTGCTTTTTCTCATATGTAAAAACTACTTCCAGTATAAGAAATGGAAGACAGCTGCCAAAATACCAAGAGAATGATGTTATAAGTTTTCTCAGGAACTCTGCTCATGCTTTGAAGCTTGCATTTGGAGAAACTAATTACATTATTATCTTTATCTGAAGCATAGACTTTACATACAGAAAGGTCAGTCAAACATCATTCACCAGAAGGCTTTGTGCTTTTATAACTTGAAAATTTGCTTCTAAGCTACCAGCCCAGTTTTTCAAGGACTCGTTTGACTCAAAGAATGTTTTCAGCAGAGGTACAAAAGTGCATGAATAGATTCTTTGCAAATGTCTACTGGATAAATTTCCATGCAAAAAGACACCTTTGTCCACAATTGCTATTATAATTGGAGACAATGAATTTAAAAGGCCTTTTCATGTGTGACCAATTTCATTGATCTTTCCCAACATGAAAAACATGCTGTTTGCAAAAAGCAGTTTCTAAAACTCACAGTAATAGCAGCCAAGTGAGCAGTGCCACACACATTTGAAAGGTTTTGTTGTGGGGGTAGCTATTTTTAACAAATCTTAATTATTTGATTCTAAACACGTAATAAAACATTGAAATAAATGGAGTCAACAGTATGAAGAAAAGAAATAAATTAAAGAGCATGCCATTCATATCTGGAACATGTTGGAGCCATTTTTGGAGAGCTTCTAAGGGAGAAAAGTAAAGAAAAATCAGCTCACAGATCTCTGCAGACTTAGATGAACTAAACTTAGTAATCCAATATCCACTGAGCTTGTTACTATCCTTATTTCAATTCTATGATGGTTTGAAGGAGGTTTATAAACAATTCCAAGATAATTTAATTTTTAAAAAATAACTCTAGCACTCTGTTTACAGTTCCTTTAAAAAAACATTTTATCTTTGAAAACAAACCAGAAGGTAACTTCAAAATATTGGCAAATGCATTTCATCTAACCAACAGGAATCAAAAGACTGTTTTCAAGAAAAAAAAGATTGCTTTTCATAGGCCTCATGGCAAGTTGATGTGTTTTTTAAGCTCACAAATATCAACTGTCCTCTCCAAAACTTGGAAGAAACATCTCTTTTCAAACACAGGGTTTGGTTTCTGTTATTGAAATAGCACACTTTGGCTGAGGCATAGCCTGGGGGTTCCCAGACCAGGTGTCACCACTGCACTAAGTTCAGTGAGAGAAATAACTCTGAGAAAAAGTAGAGAGGCAAAAATATATTTGTTCTCTCTGTACCGCCAGCTCAGCATACTTTTTGAGTGCTGGTGATATGTCATGGTTAGTAATTTCCTTTTCCTCCATGTCTTTTCGCATTGTGAGGTGTGAAGAGCTGACCATCATGTCTCTATGCCTGCCCATGCAAGCCCTCAGGAGCTTGTCTGCTGGCTGCTGTTTGGTTTAGAGATTCTACAATGTACAGGAGTACCTGATCTAGGAGCAGCTCCATCTGGACAGGGGTTCAGCAAGACAGCTCCTCTGAGGCTGACCTGCAGGGTCAAATGCTGACATGCAAGGTCGCCATAATTGACCTTTCTCTTTCAGCCTGTTTCTTTACCAGGAAACCAAGCAGAGCCAAGTGTTATTCTCTGCTCCTGTTGCCAGCTAGCACAGTCCAGCAATATATTCATTAAACCATGTGAACCACATAACTCTTCTTATCAGTATCTGAACTGCAATTTGGGAACAGTCTTGGAAAGTTGTAAATTTTGAGAATGTTACCCAGAGTGCAGCTATGCTGAAGACAATGCAAAAAGTAGATTTAAAGACATTTGCTTTACCACACAGAGGCCAGGACCCTGGTGCTGTTAAACTCACCAGAAGAGATCCAGTCTTTGTCCACAGAGGGACTTATGCTTGATTTAATATTTTTGTCCCTACTGTGTGTACTAGATATGACTATGAACTTGAGAACAAGATCACACCTGTTCATGGCTGATACTGTAGGCATACCATACTAACCCAAAACTTACTGTGGACAAGATCTGTCTATTCATTTGAGTAAGTTTTGCATCAGCACCTCAGAGTGAAATCTGCATGGAATATTACAGTTTTGGGTAAGTGACTTAAAACAAAGAATCCTTTTGTGTATTGAGAGGTTTGGGTAAAAGAAGCAGATCTTCCCTTCTTTGTTGCTCCAGTAGGGCTACAGTAAAAGAAAAGAAGGAAAAGAAAAGAAAGAAAAAGAAAAAGAAAAAGAAAAAGAAAAAGAAAAAGAAAAAGAAAAAGAAAAAGAAAAAGAAAAAGAAAAAGAAAAAGAAAAAGAAAACAGAATGTCTACCTGCAGCTTCTAAGCTGACAAAACATCACCTGCTCCAGTGCAGAAACAAAGAGTGTCTCCAGTGATACTACATGTGCCCTCCTGCAGTATTTCTCTATACCCTGTGTGCATTGTCTTTTTCCTTTTTACTCTTTTACTTCCCATCAGAAGAAAGTACATATGATGCCTTTCACTTCCTGCCTTCTTGTACCCTAGGTATTCTCCTTTTTTGCTCTGAGCAGTGGTTCTGCAACAGAAGAGTAAGACTCTCTCTGGCACCATTCCTAGATTTCTTGTAGTTCTTGTTGCCTTCTCTGCTCAAGTATCTGCCATGAATTTAATCCTTTCCCCAGATTTTGTCCCCACTTTTCAAAAGCATTTCTGGAGAGGGTATCTGTTTTTCTTAAGAATAATTCCTGCATGCTGAAGTCACAAGTACAACAAATGATCCTGTC
Organism: Molothrus aeneus; assembly: GCF_037042795.1. NCBI lineage: Eukaryota > Metazoa > Chordata > Aves > Passeriformes > Icteridae > Molothrus > Molothrus aeneus. The sequence goes on along the minus strand of NC_089648.1, from coordinate 91,325,575 downwards.
TTTCACCTAAGGAATTTAAAAATCCTTCCAAAGTTACATGAAAATATCAGATATCTCTGCTCTGAAATGTGCTTTGGTTGCCCGTCTAGTTCTTGGCCATAGGCAAAGTAAACTCAGTCTTATTTTAAGGCTTAGTTTGTCTTGGGTCACAGTTTACATGAAATTACCTTATCAGTTGTTCCAATGACTTTGTTATTACTGGCAATCATGCTTTATTCACTTCTCACCTCTCATCTACCTCATGAAATAGGGAAAGAAATATTTGTTTGCTTTTTCTTCTTTAATCTCCAGCTATGCTAAAGCCTGTAAGATCTGAATACAGATACAGTTCTGACTCTGACTGTTTTCCTGATTTTACAAGGGCTAGAAATTCATCATTCCCACTGGCTAGGTGTGGTCTTTTCCCTTTTCTTCCACTTCTTCATGCTCCTTTCTCTGCTGTGGATCTTGATCATCCAACCACCATTTCAGCTTGGAATGTGAGAGGCAAGTTCAAACGGTGAAGAGGCACTCCCATACACTTTCTTATGCATTGAGATTCATTAGTTGGATTCTTTCCTTCTGGATGTCCATTACTCATGGTGGAGCTTAGAGTTCAGTTAGTGAAAGCATTAATGGTGTTCCCTCTCTCTGCAGAGAACCTTCTTCATGAAACACAGCTCCTGCCAGGGCTGCTCTATTTTGCTAGGTTTGGCTGAGCTCAAACCAGAGCGCTAAAATTCAGAGGGAGGAAAAACACACATGCACAATTAAGTCAATCTAGAACCTGAAATCCCTGGCAGAGGAGATTCACTAGCAGCCAGCATGCAATCCAAAAATCTTCCTTTCTGCAGCCTCCAATCCTCCTTTCAGTCTGAAATCAGAAGTGGGGTGTGACTGAGGGATGGGCCCTACTGACCAGTGGCAGCAGCAGGGTTATGCCTCAGACTGCCCCTCACTCCATGAAGCTACATTGCATTGTTTTGCACTGTCCACTGGAAATTATGCACTCTCAGCTCCATGGAAAACAAAGGCCTGTGGGAGGTCATGGAATGCCTCATGGATTTTTGTGTTTTGCTAATCCAGTTGGTGAATCGCTCTGACTGCTTGCTTAATCTTACTTTCATTGTGTTATTTATCCTCAGCTTCAGGCAGCGGATGGGTGTCATCATTTGTGTGCCAGGCTGCCCTGCTAACACTGGGCACATTGATTGACTCTCTAAACAATGTGGTTTTAAGGACTAATGCCCTACTCTGCACCAAAACATGTACGTGTCTTGATACGAGGGTTTGGCCAAGGTTTCACTGGTGTGAAATACAACACAGTTCACACAAGTCCTGTACATATCACAAACAGGGAACCTTCAGGGCAATCAAAACATGATTAGCAATTAAAATATGCCCAACCTTATCCTGTATTTGGTTCTTTCTCAGACAAATAGCTGTCATTTAAGGTAAGGTCCTGCAATGGCATTATCAACCACAAAAACAGTCCCATAATCTGTTCTCTCTAGCATGGTGATTACAGTCCTGATAATTGGGCAGGATTAAAGAACAGAAGTGCAGCTTTATTTGCCTATTAAATGTCTCAGGGAAAAAGATACAAACACACAGACACACAGACACACACAGACACACATACACAATTTAAGTGGCTCATTAATCTGAGATGTTCTCTCTTTGATGGGCTGCACTGCAGTCTGATCCAGGCAAAGCAAAAAATCTTTTTTTGCCTGAGTAATTTAAGAGAATAAATTTCAAGTGCTCAGTTAAAAATTACCATCTCCACATTGGGCATAAGTACTGTGGATTTTGATGCAAAAAACATTGAGAACCCTTTCCTTTTTCCATCAGCTAGGAGGGTGTTTCAAATTACAGTGCTGTGCCAGATCTATGCTTTTCCCTCTATTAGAGGCAGTTATTGGTGTTGAGACACCCCCCAGATAGATTTCAAAAGTCTTTGGCAAATATCTTTATTTTCTGGGCCCACAAACTACAAAACTCATTTCCATGATGGACAACTGACTTGAAAACCCATTTTCTTCATTACTCCCCACTGCATAAGCTACTGAAAGTCTTACAGTCAAGAAATGTTAATGAAACCAAACAATCCTCTGGAGAATACTTTTTTGTATCTATTCCCCTTGAAACTAAAAACCAGGCAAGCGAAAACTCTCCAGATGCCCTAGCAGTAAACAATTTGATTAAAATCTGCTTTTCCCATTAGATATCCACTATTCTTTATTACGCTAGTTCTGTTTGCAGAGCATAGTGACAGTAAAAAATCCACAGGCAGATTTCTTGACTATTTTGATATACTGAATGTCATATCAAACTGATAACTCCAGCCTTTCTCACCTTCAAATGTCATTAGGAAAATTGCAATACCATAAGGTTTGTCAAAGATATTGACAAGGATTACAGAGCTGTCACCCAGCACTGAAATTTGCAGATTTCATAGATTTCATATGAGTCTTGCTCTTTTACTCCTGTTATATCTGTGACACCAGAGAGATGCAAGAAATGCAAGTTATGACTTTCTCCTGGGCATTTCTCACATAAACAAAAATTGCAACATATAAACCCACAGGTTTCCTGATGCAGCCTACAAAGAGTTTTCCAAACCAGAGTGTTGCTCTGGTTTGGAAAACTCTTTGTAGTTCAAACAACAAACTCTCAGTTTGAACTCCACAGTCAGCAACGTGGAGTTTTCTAACTTTGACAGTATGCACCATCTGTTCTAGCCATGTGCCGGACAAATCACTTAAGGTCTTTTTCTTCATGGATGTCGTTGAAGAACTGCCTTTTTCAGAGATTTCTAAGTCCTGAATAAACCTAGCCTAGGTATGATAAATTCTGTAAGCAGCTGGGAGAAGTCTAACTAACCACAAACTCTTGTTCTTGTGGGAGATTTCAACTTAGCAGATGTCTGCTCAAACCACTACACAGCAGAGATGAAACAGTCCAGAGGTTCCTGGATTGTGTGAGAAGTAACTTCCTGAAATAGCTGGTGAGGAAGACAACAGAGAAGGTGGCTGCTGGGACTCCTATCTGTGGGCTGGTGGGTAAAGTGATGTCTGGATGCCACCTTGGGCACAGCAATCATAAAAATCCCAGAGAGATAAGGAGGAGTGCCAGCAGAATGGCTATCTTGGCCTTCCAGAGGGCAGACTTTGGCCTGTTTAGGAGTCTGGTTGACAAAGTCCCTTGGTAGACATCCTGAAAGGCAAAGGAGTCCAAGAACATTGGATGTTCTCCAAGCAGAAAATCTTAAAGGTACAGGAGCAGACAGTCCCCATGAGCTGGAGTGAGGAAGACTGACCTGGACAGAGAGCTTTTTCTGAAACCCAGGAAAAAAGGAAAAAGCATGATCTTTTGAAGAAGAGATGGCAAAATCAGGAGGACTACAAGGATGGTGTGAGGTTATGCAGGAAGAAAATTAGAATAACCAAATCCCACCAAGTACTTCATCTGGCTACTGCCATGAACCACATTAAAAAATGTTTCTATAGTTACATCAACAACAGAAGGAGGGCTAAGGAGAGCTGTATGAAAGTAAACAAGGCAAAGTGCTGGGTCCTGCACTTGGGTCATAGCAACCCCATGCAGAGTTACAGGCTTAGGGAAGGATGGTTGGAAAAAAGGACCTGGGAGTTTGGTCACTGCCAGCTGAACGTGAGCAGTGTGTGCCCAGGTGGCCAAGAAGGCCAATGGCACCTGTCATGTATCAGAAATAGTGTGGCCAGCAGGGCCAGGGCAGGGATTGTCCCCTTGTACTGGGCACTGGTGAGGCCACACCTCATGTGCTGTGTCCAGTTCTGGGCTCCTCACTACATGAAAGACATTGAGGTGCTGGAATATGTCCAAAGAAGGGCAACAAAGCTGGAGAAGGGTCTGGAGCACAAATCTATGAGGAAAAGCTCAGGGAGCTGAGGAGGCTCCAGGGGTCTTCATTACTCTCAACAATTACCTGAAAAGAGAGTGGATCAAGGTAGGGGTTGGTTGGTCTCTTCTCCTATGTAACAAGAGACAGGATAAGAGGAGATGGCATCCAATTGTACCTGGGGAGGTTTAGATTGAATATTAGGAAAAAAAATCTCCACTGTAAGGATTGTCAAGCATTGAAACAGGCTGCCCAGGAGGTAGTGGTGCCATCATCCCTGGAGGAATTTAAAAGACCTGTAGATGTGGCACTTTAAGGGGCATGGTTTACTGGTGGACTTGTCAGTTGGACTCAATGAGCTAGAGGGTCTTTTTCAACCTAAATGATTGCATGGCTCTACGATTCTAAGAAATTAAGATACATAAGTAAGAAAGCACACCAAACAAGTGAAATCACAGTAGTTATTGTTTTCCCCCCAGATTCAAATGTGTTAAGGAAGGGCAGAAATGACCAGCAAAGCACTAACATGGTCACAACACCCAGATGAATACCATCCTCAAGCTTGCTCTTCCCTTTGATCAGTGATGTGGTGCTTGAATAGGAAAATGCATGTGTCAAAAAATGGACTGTCTCAGTTCAAAGTTATGCTGCTTTTCATGGGCATTTTCATAAGTGTTTCAGGTCTGATTTCCTCTCTTTCTAGCAGTGATTTCTGCATTCAGTCATTGCCAAAAGAAGTTTGTGACCAAACACAATATCATCAGGAATAACATGCTCCATTTCAGTGATGACAATGTAACATGTAGGGCTGTAGTTAATATTTTCTTTATTGAAGCTGCTCTATGCAGGATGGTGAGCACACTAATAATTACCCAAATAGCTCAGTAAATCTCAGCTATGCTTTTTGTAATGTTGTGCATTAGTCAATAAGTAATTGCTCTATACTGTCAATCTGTGTATGATTGTATGATCTGTGACACCTGTCAGAGTCTTTTTTCCAGGACAGCTTAAAGATGACTGAACAAGCCAGTGCAAAAGAGGGGTTGTAAAAGGGCTTCCATGAGTTTGAAATGAGAAGATAAAGTATGTGGTCAAATCCAAGGCCATGAAGGAAGTCCCTTTTCCATGGAACCTCAGTGAAATTACTCCAGACTCCAGCCATTGATCTGAAATCATGTATCAGCACCTTTCCTTACCAACACAGGTGGACTGCCTCACTATTGCTAAATTTAGATAATGTTCTCTTTGCCTTACCTCTATGTTATTAGGTAGATGATCCAGACAGGCTTATCACTGGCTTCCCTGAGAATTGTGATTGCCCCCAGCTAAGCATTTTATAAGTTCTTTTCAAGCCTTTTTGGGAGGCAGAACTTCTTATTCTCATGAAATTTCTTATACCTCCATGAAACATGGGGGTTTCTTCCTTTTTGGAGACAAGATGTATTTCCGTATCTATGTATTCTACTGTTTTTCTCTCCCTCTTACCTTGATGAGTGTATTCTCAGTATTTGTACTTTCTGTGAACCCCGTGACTCCTGGCAGCAGCAGTAAATTTCCACATATTGCGTCAACACCTATGTCAGATGAAGGTAGAGTTTAAGTAATTGTTCTGCTAGCTGAATGGCTTTAGATGGCAAACAGAAATAATTGTCTTTTATCCATTGGTAAAAGAAGTGTAGAAAACCAGATCAAGTGTAAGTTTAAAAGAAAAAACAGATTAAGTAACTCAGCAAATAAGGAAGAAGAGATTTGCACACTATTTGCAGTATGCTTATAGCTGAATTAATTTGACAAGACATGCATTTTAATCATACAGAACTCAAAAACATATTGAAGTCTTTTCCCTATGCAAATGCAATGAATTGCTGGCTCTTAGTTACATTTTAAGCTAAAGGAAAAATCCCTATCTGGCTGAAGACTCTAATTGATTGTTCTGACACATAAACTGGCAAAAATATAACCTTATGGGCTTCGTAGATTTCCATAAGTAATGTGTTCTGGCACTGTACTGCCGTTGTTGCTGAATGCATATAACACTTCTGAGGGGCTGGAGGCAATTCTTATTCATCCTTCAGTAAATGTGATCATGACCTGATGCTGCATTGATGGCCCTCCTCAATCTGCTTATAGCTATTGTTCATTTACAAGAACAATGAACAATTAATAGATGGAAGAAAGGCTTTGTTTGCCTTGTGCTGTCTGCTGGACAAAGGAAGATGTTAATGCTGTTTTACAGTCAGTGTGATATATTATCTAAGCCGCATTTGGTTTCCTTCTTTAATTTGCTAAGTGCTTCACAGTTTTCCTCCTTCTGTCCCCACTATTGGGTTTACAGCTGACTACAGTTTACCATTTTCTCTGATGATTTTTGATTTCTTTTTCCATGGTTCGAAGCAACAAGGAATTTTTTTCTCTGAACATATGCAAAACAAGTTTCTCTGCTTCTGTGTCTGTGGAAATTGGACTGATGGGGTGGGACAAGCTGAAAACTTTCTTTTTAGTGTCATTAATGCTTCTCCAGAAGCTTAACATGCGGGGGCATTATGACTATAGAGATATTTAACCTTTCCTTTGAAAGCAAAGTAGATTCCAGCAATTGGATCACTCACTAAATTTTAGATTTACATCATGAGTTAGTCTGGCTCTAGCCAATATGACTCAACATGACCCAAAAGACTGACATTTTTGCACAATATTGCATCTTTCCCCATATTTTCCGTGCCTGTCGCAAGCTTATTAGAAGTAAGCTTTTCCAGCACTAACTGGAAAAGTTATTTCAGTTTCTGAAAAATGAAAAAAAAAGAAAAGGTGAAATCAAGAAATCTAACAATGTAGAGAAGTTCACTCTCCTACCAGAAAAATAACAAAGATCTTTTATTTTAGTCCAAATCAACACACATATGGGTTACCCCTAAATATTTGGTTATTCATTCTGGAGAAGAATACTCTGCCTTCCTCAAGTTCTGCTTCACAGCAGTTGCAGTTCATTGTCTCCAAAGGGCTGAGAGCAATGGACCAAATCTGCTGTCTTGCAATGTGGACTTGGGTGATCAATCTGAATTACATGCCCATGTACCTAAAACAACAACCTGAACAGGCTTATGCACAAAGGGTACATCCTACTGGTCCTTTGCATGTTTTTTTAATATATCAAGATTTCCACTCTCGCACTTGCCTTTGAAGACAAGACTCTAATGCCTGCATGACCGTGGATGTTTTGATATGGCAGATAATCAACTGGGAACAAAAATAATATAATGTAGCTTACTGAGCAGTCATTTGATAGCATCTATTTTTATCTATATGAAAACCAGATGTCCCAACAACACCTCTTAAATGATGCACACTTTCCTCTCTGGTTTACCACCTTGGAAAATGTGGTAGAGAAATCACGTCATTGCTTAAGTCATGCAGCAGCCTTGTCACATAATGTTTGCAACACAGCAGCAGCAGCAGCAGCAGCAGCAGCACGGGCTTTTCACAGGTGTTAAATGCATCTGACAATGCAATAGACCTCTTGGGTATATTTACTTCCCAGATAAAGAGCCTGCTCAGTTTCAGGATGAGGGAGTTCACAACACTCACAACCCTGTGAGTCTCATGCTTTTGGGTGGTGCCCACAAGAAAGCCCAGTTGACTCCAGGAGCTTGCCAGAGAAGCCCTGCTATTTCTACTTTTTGGCCACAAAGGACAGCCACACTGTTTCTGTTGGAAACAGCTGTTGTGGCTGCCAGAGAAACTGCAGTTTTTGCAGTCTGTGATCAGAGGATCCCGTAGGCAGAGCAAAGCTGCCACCCCATTTCAGCAGTGTATTCAATGCATTTCTGCTCTGCCTAGAAAACTGCTGCCATGTTTCCCGAAATCCACTTAGGACCTCTGCTTTTCTGCTTTGCAAGAATGCTTGCATGTAGTGGAAAGCTATAGGGGATAGACAACCATATAAACCAAAATTTACACCCCTGTCAACAGACCCCCTCCACTGGGTACACAGGATTTCAGGGCAATCACACAATAGCTCCATGTTTACACAGTAATATCCTTGCACTACACTGGCCTTTCTCCACTGCTTCTTATAAAGAGAGGTCAGAGAGAAAACCTGTTCAAAAATTCATTGCCAAATTCTGCAATTCCAGGTAAATCCCTTTGTGGAAGTTGACTTCACTTCTAGTTCAGGTCTCCCCTCTAACATGCGAATGTCAACCTCTGGTTGAACCCCATATGTGCAGAGCACACAGTTCTTGCATGTAAGGCTTCTGATGCAGTATCTGCACTGCTTTAGCAGAATTCCCCCCAAAAGACTCTCTCTTACCTTTTCAGCACAAATGGCTGCTGGCATACATGCTCTGAGGAGCGTCTGTTTACCAGCTGTGTTCAAAGGGTTTGATAACACGTTATAAAACTCCAGCAGACTGAACAGCAGCTGTTCTCTATCAATTTCATATATTTGATCCAGAGAAAAGAGAGGATTTTACTAAGAAGAAAAATAGAGTAGACAATAATACCACCCAAAAAATAATGATATATTTTTAAATAATTTTAAAAAAACCCACCATATCATCCCTTAGGGACCCAATGGGACAGTTGTTTTCAGTGGATTTATCAATTATAATTTCTGCAAAGAGTAAAATTAAAGGAAGTGTCTTTTTTGAAGCTGGGTATAACAGAGGAATGCAAATCCAAGGCCCAGATAACTGAGCACTATGCATTCCATGTTGGTGCCCCACAAAATCCACTCTGTCTATGTAATTAATTGGAATTTTGTTTCATAAATTTTAATGTGAGAAACATGGCATTCTAGACAAACAAGAATGCAGGCGTATCCTCTGCATAACATGGGCATTTTAAACAGCCTCAGCCTCTCTATTCTGAAAAAAAACAAGGAAGGAAGTGATTACTGCAGGATTTGTACAACTGTGGAGCCCAGCTGATAATGCTGATAATAATAAAACTCCCTCTGTGTAGCTGTGTTCTCACCAGGACAACTCAAAGAGGTTCTTTGTTTGCTTGTTTGTTTTACAAAAGAGGTTTGTACCATTAGTCCCTTTTTCCAGATGGTGAAGTTGAGGCATGAAGGAGTGAAATCTTGCAGAAATGGCTAGGAAAACAATCCAAGTGTTCCAGCCCCTAAGGTCTTATCTCTCTTCAGTACACCATCTTATTCTTTCATACAGTAAAAGGGGATGTCCCAATGGAAAATCTACAACCTAGCACTTCCTCCTTGTATGGATTAAATACAGCTAAAGCAAAGGTCCTTTTTTTAGCATAAACCATGAGGCAGCCTAGACACGTGTAAGGGAAAAAAAAACAAAGCTTAATCTAATACAAACTAGTCAAAGATTTTAGCCAGGTAGAATATTTTTGCTTCATAGATTTTCACTGATAACAAATGCTTCAATTCAACCTATTAATTAAAAAACCCCAAATGCAAAATATAAAAAGAAACAAAACCCAAAAATCCCAGGGAGCAGTATGCCTTAATACAATGTTTTGTTATGCATTGTTCCTGATGATGAAAATCACATACTCCTGTCTGAGGCTACATCCTGCCATTAATGACAGGTATGGAAAAATATTAAATAGGAAAATTATAGTAAAAGAATCTTCTGAATTCACATATGAACCAAAATATAAACTTTCCTTTCATGCCTGTTCAATTTTTGTAAAAATGATATGTTTCATGGAAATACTGTGGAAAACCAAAAGTTTCACGGTACCACCAATTGTCTTACAAAGAATTGTGAAAGCATACATACCTGAAAAAAAGTTTATCATGATACAGTGACTTGAATCTTTTTAGAAAGATTTTGCATAATTAAGGAAAAAATATACCACTGAAAAATACTTTTCCTTTAGACCTCATTGTGAGGATATCAACAGAAGTAATTAAAGAAGGACTCCATAGGTTTTTGAGACAAAGCAATATGTTTCTTAGAATGTTGCCAGGATGTTATGAGGAAAGGGAAAATATTAAAAACCTGTGGGATCACTTGCATAAATTAATCTACAACACACATATTCTTTGTCCTAGGGACAAAAACACAGAGATGAGGTAATTTGTGTGCTTTAATGCTAAGCAATATATGAAAGCAACTGCCCTGACTGGTGCTTATCCTGTTATATATCAGACCACCATACTTGTGTAAGTTATGGACATGGGCAGAGAATATTTCCAACATTAAATATTAATGACCACAGAAAGCAGCCATATTTTCTCATAAAGCAATCTGGTCCAGAATGTATGAACTGAATAGGTCTGACTTTCACTTCATGACTCATGACCAACAAAAGACTTAAGACATCTGTCAAATGTAAAATGCTGGGAAAAATGTGCCACTGAAAGCTGTCATTCTTGGTCCAATTTTTGCTTGACCAGTAGCGATCACTTTTTCAAACAGTCAGGAGCTGCACTTTTATCAGTGCTCACACTGATGACACGGTATAAATAAGCACTCCTCCATCTCAACAGTGGCTGGACCTGAATGATATCTGAAAGAAATACAGGCTGACATTCCCCTCCTCTTTTCATGTCAAAGAATATAAAGAAGAGATAATTGACTGGAATCATTGTAATCTTCAAACAAAACAAAATGCAACTAAAATCTCATAGATACTTGAGAGAATATTTTTGCCCTCATTGTTTACTTCTGAAAAGTATTTGTGTCTAGACTGCTCAGTGGATAGGGCATCAAGTTCCATTCATATCTTTCACCATGTTCCAAGGCAGATCATAACATAGTTTATTAATGAGCTATTAATGTTTATTTATTAGCAAGTATTAGCTTGTTCATTCCATCTCTTTAACTACTCTTATAGCTTTGCTGCTCAAGACAAGCCACAATCAGACTTTAAATACACTATAAACAAACTAGGTCTTGTATAACTTCCAGAAACTATTTTTCCATTTCTAGAATTTGTTTTTAAGCGATGAGAATGAGGTTGTTACAGCCTGCATGAACTGGGTCCTTCAAACCCATGATCTTTGGTAAACAACTCACACCATGCTAGGTTTCAAAGTGGGCAGAGAGCTGCAATTACATCCACAGAGTTTCTTGTTTCCTTGTTTCTAACAGATCTGCATTTGCCATTGGCTCAGCAATGCTTACAACTGGAGTTTGTGCTTTTATTTTGTTGGAAATAAGAACTAGCCATTGCCTTCCAGTCCTCAACATTCTTTTGTTAAAAAAACATCTTAAAGTTTCTCTTTTAACCCAAAAAATTCCAGGCACACAAAAGTCAATATAAAGCTTTCCATTGAGTTCCTCAAAATTGAAAGACATAACTGCACATTTCTGTGAATGGAGGCTAGGGGCTTCAAGAAGACCAATTTAATACATTGTGTTAATTTGAAGATTTGAATCAGCCTTGTACCCAGTCTATGTTTCCTTGTGATGCAATCTATATGCTCCAAGTAAAACTTGAATGCTAAAGACACTCCTTTTTGGAGAGAGCAAAATAGTGAAAAAAGCCCAGAGTAAAGCTACATAGGAATTAGGAACAAGAATCTCAACACTTGTTTCATTGGATGTCTTGCTATTGCTTGAAAAAGTAGGAAAAAGCTGCATGGATCCCTAGTATCTCTCTTACCTTGAACAGATTTTTCTCCTCAAACAAAGTTCACAGCACACCTATCATGATGGATTGGTGCCACCTGTCAGATGGATATGATGCATATAAAGAAGACCATTGATTCAGGCAGGGTCTCATCTCCCCATGTTGTAAAACTGATAAGAATACTGGTTCTGTGAGAAACATTAGATATTAGAGCAGCCAGGCTTTTGCTGCTCCTGTTGAGTCACACTTATTCTGATTCATTTATATGATGCTGAGAAAGCAATTGCAAATGAATGAAATGCAAAGCATATTTAAAAGCAAAAAACAACACTACGTTCCCTGCACATGGATATCCTCCTGTCACTCAGACACACTATTTCAACCTGTACTAGTTTGTCAAGCCAGGGAGACTAAAACATCATGTGATGAAATCCAATACTGTCTTCTAACCTGGGTGTTCAATGCTGGTTAAGCTGTTATGCAACCCTGACATTTCCAATCAGAAAGTGCTGGATCCGCTTCCTTGCTTGCAGGGTGTACAGCCCTGCCCAGCGCACAGGGAGCAGAGGGAAAGCAGCACTCAGTCCAGCAGGAGTAGGTTCTGTTTAGTCCACCTGGTGGGTTTTGGTTACAGCTGCTACTCCAGAATTCCTCATCCCACCCCCCTCCATCAGCAGGTGTGGGTCAGTGCTATTGTGGTTCTTCCATGGACAATGCACAGAGGTGGCCTCCGTTTTCTCAGCCCTCTACAGAACCCTCTGATAAGGAAACCAAACCATAACTCCATTGACACCATGTCCATGCCCTTTTCTCCCTCCCTCATCACTGCCCCTTTTCCTCCCTTCTCACTTCTCATGCACTACCAAGAAAGCCCTCAGATAAGAGGCTGGGTGCTCATCTGTTGTATCCTTTTCTTTGCTCTTTATTTTCATCTTTGGTTTGGTTTGGTTTGGTTTGGTTTGGTTTGGTTTGGCTTGTAAGACTTAAGAAACAAGAAGCTTCTGGAAATCAGCTTGTGCAGTCTACCATAACTTGGGATTACTTTTAATTACTCCTTAAATGAAGGTAGCATTCTTTCTTTTTGTCTTATCCCAGTCATCACCAACACCTCAACATATGGACATAGACAGTATATGAAGATTGTAAGGGATTTTATTTCTGCTTTTTTTTTTTAATCATTCTGCTAAGATACATTACTGCAAAAACTGAGGCAACTGGAGCATCAAAGATGCAGAGATAAGGCCTAAGGCATAACTTTTTTCTGAGGAAAGCTAGAATACAAACATTTAAATATTTGCTCCTAAATTTATTGAGCCTTATCCAATTAAAATCATTGAGAATTTTGAAGAAAATAGCACAGAAAGGAATGATGTAGTCAGAGTTGTAAATAATTGGAATGAGCAGGATGAACAGCTGCTAATTTCATTAGATACTCTAGGGCCATATCAATTATGTTCTGACCAGACTTTAAAAGCCAGCTGATGAACTTAATTATCAAGAAAAAGACTGAACAGGCCAACTAAATAGGACCAAAGTTACTGTCAGCTTTTGTTACGAGCAAAGCCAGAGCGTTGGAGGATTGATGCTGCTGTACAAAAGGAGAAAAAGCTGATATGGCCTCTCATGGCAATGATTCTGAAAACATAGCAAACAAACAAGGTCTGCCTTTTATACCTGAATTCATGGTGAACAATAAGGTGTAACAAAACCAGATGATATATTAGCAAAGACAAGATTTATGGCTTGTTAAAGAAAGTTATTG